>NC_069075.1:131003814-131628814 GCF_025698485.1 Gossypium arboreum
GTTCGTCATTTACAGTGATGCATCCTTACTTGGGTTGGGTTGTGTATTGATGCAAGAAGGTCGAGTTGTAGCTTTTGCGTAGAGGCAACTGAAGCCACATGAGAAAAATTATCCAACCCATGATCTCGAATTGGCTGCCATCGTATTCGCTTTGAAAATATGGCGACATTACTTATTTGGTGAGAAGTGCCATGTATATTCGGATCACAAAAGTCTCAAATATTTGATGACTCAAAGGGACTTGAATCTGCGACAAAGACGTTGGCTTGAGTTGTTAAAAGATTATGAGCTTGTCATTGACTATCACCCGGGAAAGGCTAATGTGGTTGCGGATGCTTTGAGTCGTAAATCTTTATTTACTTTACTGACGATGAATGTACACTTTCTGCATTCTATATCGACAATGTGTTAGTAGCAAAATTAGAGGCTAGACCATTGTTGATTCATCAAATTCGTGAAGCTCAGAAAGTCGATGATGAATTGGTTGCAAAATGGGCTGAATATGTTTCGGATAGGGAATCAGAGTTTCAAATTGATAACGACGATTGTTTGAGGTTCAGAAGTCGTTTGTGTGTTCCAAGAAATTCAAAACTTATTTCGATGATTCTGAACGAAGCTCATAGTAGCCGAATGTCAATTCACCCGGGGAGTACGAAAATGTACAACGATCTGAGACGTCAGTTTTGGTGGCATGGTATGAAACGAGACATTTCCGATTTTGTTTCGAAGTGCTTAGTATGTCAGCAAGTGAAGGCGGAACATCAAGTGCCTACGGGTTTACTTCAGCCGATCATGATACCTGAATGGAAATGGGATCGAGTCACGATGGATTTTGTATCTGGGTTGCCAGTGTCGGCAAGTAAGAAAGATGCGATTTGGGTTGTTGTTGATAGACTGACTAAGTCGGCTCACTTTATCCCCGTACGCACAGATTTTTCATTGGATAAACTAGCTGAGTTGTATGTTTCTCAGATTGTGAGATTACACGGGTACCCATTTCTATTGTGTTGGATAGAGATCCGAGATTCACCTCGCGATTTTGGAAGAAATTGCAAGAAGCTTTGGGTACCAAGTTGCATTTTAGCACCGCTTTTCATCCCCAAACCGATGGTCAATCCGAGCGGATAATTCAGATACTCGAGGATATGTTAAGATGTTGCATCCTTGAGTTTAGTGGTTCATGGAAATGGTATTTACCTTTGATTGAATTCGCTTACAACAATAGTTTTCAATCAAGTATTAAGATGGCACCTTACGAGGCTTTGTACGGTCGTAAATGCCGTACACCATTGTTTTGGACCGAGCTCTGTGAAAGTAAGATTTTCGGAGTTGATTTGATTAAAGATGCTGAGCAGAAAGTAAGAATAATTCGTGAAAGTCTGAAGGCGGCATCCGATCGTCAGAAGTCGTACGCGGATTTAAAACGAAGAGATATTGAGTATCAGGTAGGAGACAAAGTGTTTCTTAAGGTTTCACCTTGGAAAAAGATACTCAGATTTGGCCGTAAGGGCAAACTGAGTCCGAGATTCATTGGGCCGTATGAAATCTCCGAACGAGTTGGTCCAGTTGCATATAGGTTGCTTTTACCCCCTGAACTTGAAAGGATTCACAACGTTTTCCATGTTTCGATGCTTCGACGTTACAGATCTGATCCTTTGCACATAATTAGTCCATCAGAGGTTGAAATTCAATCTGACTTGAGTTATGAAGAAGAACCGATTCGTAACCTAGCTCGTGAAGTGAAAGAGTAGCGAAACAAAAGGGTTCCGTTAGTAAAGGTGTTATGGCTCAAATACGAAATCGAAGAAGCTACTTGGGAAACCGAGAACTCTATGAGAGACCGATACCCAAACCTATTTATCGGTAAGATTTTCGAGGACGAAAATTTCTTAAGTGGGGGAGAGTTGTGACAGCCCTAATATGACCCTAGTCGGGAAGTGGTTTCGGGACCACAAAACCGAGTCATAAAAATAATTAACTGTCATATTTGATGCTTATTATATGTATATATGCATGTGTGAAAATTTCATATTTGAATTTTGTTAATTGTAGGTGAATTTTAGTAAATAGGACTTATGTGAGAAAATTTAGAAATGTGCTAGGCAAATGTAAAGTGGCCTATTAATGCATGCTATAGAAATGATGGGTTTGCATGTCAAATTGCCCAAAATTTGAGCTAGTGGCCGGCCATGCTATGGGTCATAGCATATTTTAAGCATGGTGTGTTAATGTTTCATGTTGGAAAGAATAAAATAAAAGAGTTAGTAATAAAATAAGGGGATGAAGGGTGATGAAAACAAAGAAAAGAAAAAAAAATGTTCATCCTTTAACATCTTTGGCCGAAAATTCTAAGGAGAAAGAAAGAAGAAAGGTTGAAGAGGTTCGGCCATGCATGTAACTAGGCTAAGGTATGTTTGATGTTGCTCCATGAGATTCATGTATATTTTTAGTTGTTAGCTTGAGTTCTACCTAGCCCTTGTTTAAATCTTTGCTATGTGAGGGAGATGATACTCGGCCATGGGTGTTGTCTTCTTGGTTGGTGTTTGATGTTGTGTTGATGAGGTATGAAGATGATAGAGTGTGTGTGAGAATTTGAAAAAGGTAGGTCTTAGCAACTTCATGAAGCATTCGGCCATGGTAGGAAGTAGAAGAGAAATATAGTTGTTGTTCATGTTAGATGAAGTAGAGAAGTTGTGTGCTAAGGCTGAATGTGACTTTGAATACTATTGAGTAATGGATGTGTTTTGAATTGATGGAATGGAGAGGATGCTTTAATTTTGTTATGAATAATTATATGTTAAATTAAGAGTTGCTAAGTTAGCTATTAAGGTGAAGTGTAAATGTTAGTATTTGATTACTAGTGTATATATGTGTTTTAGCCGAACTTTGAACTTGAAACAAAATGGTAATTAGTCAATACAAGTGACCATATTTGTAGAATGTATTAAGTGTACAATCGGCCTCACCATAAACATGCATATTCGGCCACATGAATGAATACATAGATTGATGTTGTACGTTCGGCTATAGGTAAGCATATTGATGGCTTTATCTTGACTTAGAAAATCGGCTAAAGGAGAATATTGGCTAGTAGGTTGAATTTGATTCATGATTTCATACATATATGACTCTAATGCCTAATATACATGGGCTAAGTACCTTGAATTTCTCCTTGATGTTCAAAATGATTAAATCAATTTATTTGTTAAATTAAGCTCAAGAGCAAAGGGGAACTAAATCCGACAAAGGAAAGGAAAAGGTGATCGAATAGACGTTGAAATCGTTCGACAACATTCGAGGTAAGTTTTCGAGTAATGGAACTTAGATTATGATTCGATTAGGTCATGACACATAAGTATGACAAATAAACGATGATATAATGATTCTACTTGAATTATATATTGAGGTGATTAGTTTATACCTATGACGGGTAGCCGAATGTGTATAGAGATCATGTTATAAAGCCAATCAAAATCGTGCTCTTTGTATGTGGCTATTGAGCCGAAATTAGTAAGTGTGATAAGTGTCTTGTGTTTGAGCTTTGGTAATGAAAATGAAATATGGATGTGTCATGATTTATTGAGATATGTGCATGGTTATTCGAATGATATTCGGGCTAAGTCCCGAAGGCTTTTATGCTAGTGACTATATCCGGACTAAGATCTGAAGGCATTTGTGCGAGTTGCTATATCCGGGCTAGGACCTGAAGGCATTTGTGCTAGCGACTATATCCGGGCTAAGTCCCGAAGGCATTTATGCTAGTGACCATATCCGGGCTAAGATCCGAAGGCCTTGTGCGAGTGATTATATCCGGCTAAATCCCGAAGATACTTGGGTTTGGGAATGAGCGATCTTGCTGTAATAATTTCAATTAATACGCTCGTAAAATCCCAACGATGAGGTAAGTTTCGTATATGCATTGGAATAATTGATTCCTTCTAAATAGTGTTCACTCAATCGATTAACAAGCTTCCGGCTTTTAGTCAAGTTGATTCCTTATGTATGAATATAAGGGTTGGAAATGTGAAGTAGGTATGATTTTGAGAATATGTGTATATGAAATTATTCGTTTAGTCATATGAATGCTATACTTTAGTTGTGTATGATTTCCTCACTCAAAACTTACTAAGCATTAAATGCTTATTCCGTTTCTTTGATTCTTTGTTTTATAGATTTTGGTTCGTCAGCTATCGGACTCGGGAGTGTCCAAGTCGAAGTCATCCACACTATCAAAGCCCTTGTGGTACTCTTTTAGTTGAACTCTGCTAATGGCATGTATAGGACTGCCCTTGTGTTATTAGTCAAGTACTTTGGTGTTGTATATATTTGGATAGCCATGCGAAAATGGCTTATATATTTTGAGCATAGTGTTATAATCATTTTGTATGTATATGGTTATTGAGAGGTGTGGATATGCTTGGCAATGATTGGCCATTGGAATGGTTAATCATGATCATATTTTGTGCTATACATGCTAAAGGGCTAGTTGAATCATGGAAACTATGAAATAGGTAAAGTCTACCTTAAAGGCGGATCTTGATAAAGAAGAGTGATGTAAATTTGAAAAATCACTAAAAATAGTAGGAATGGAATTAAATAGTGAATAAATTATGTAATCTAACCTTGATGAATCTACTTTCATATGGAAGAAACAAAACGATCATATGAGTCGTATTTTAAGAGATATTTAAGTTTTCATTGAACAGGGCCAGAGCAATTTCTGGATCCCCTGATCTGACTTTGGAAATTCACTATAAATTAACCAGAGATAATTAGAAGTCATGCCATATATTTATAGATTCCTTTTTGAGTCTAGTTTCCTTAGAAACAAACGGCATAAGTATTGATGCCCTGTACAGGGAGATATATAAGTCGTAATGCATGAAGGTCAGAGCAGTCGAACCCTAAAATAGGGAAAACTTTAACTAATAAACTGTACTAATTGGCCCAACCAAAAATTCTAGAAAAAAATTTGTAGATGAACTTATGGGTCTAGTTTCAGAAAAAATTTACAGAACTGGTTTTCAAGTTTTGGAACTCGAGTTATGATTTTTTAAGGTGACAGTGACGCAGTTAGCCAGCTTGTCTGGAAATTTTAAATGAACTGTGTTTTACAATGAAATAAGTCTGTTAACACCTCGTGTTCGACTCCGGCAACGGTCTCGGGCACGGGGCGTTACAGCTGCTGCCGCTGCCTCCACTCTAAGTTGTTGCTGGAGTTCTTCATATTTTCTTTGAACCTCGGCAATTTACTCAACCTTGTTCGCTTGCATCTGAGCTATCTGGTTTCTTAACCTTTGAACTTCAGCTTGAGCTTGACTCCCGAAAAGCATGTATTGCTGGGAACCGATCCAAAATATTGGGTCGGGGTAACACCAGATCCTTAAAATCGAACCCGACCGTACCTTTCAGGACCCAAAACTTCATTGATAATTCTGTTATCAATGTTCTCAAGATTAACAGAACTATCAGTCGAAGCAATCGCTTCATACTCCGCCTTCTTCTCCTTTAGTTTCTCCTAAAAAATCAATTAAAGAGTTAGAAACGAAATATATAATAAAAAGGAATGGAACATAAACTTAACATTATTTAAAACTAGTAATGACGAATTAAACCATAACTAAATAAACATTAAAAATATTTATAATAAATCAAATTTTATTAAGTAAATATACCATAATTTCTCCAGCATTGGATGTCATAGGAGATCCATCTTTCTTCTTATGTGTAATCTCAAAAAGCTAAAGGCGTCCAACTTTTTAACCAGAATAGATTTCCTACAATAAAGTAGTAAAAATATTATTTAATAGTAGAAAGTTATTAATATTTGAAAGAATTAATAAATTCATAATACCTTGGCCTCAACTACAGAAGCAAAACTTCTCGACCCTGCCGTGTCCGTAAATTTTTGTTTTTGTCTGTTGCTTGTTCCAACTCGCTCATGGTCCTACATAATAAAATTATTATTATATATATAGTAAACACTATTTATAAGAGTTTGGAAATACGTAATACCTCTCCTTTCTTTGAATTCCAGAATCTAACCTCATATTCCCATTGGTACCTCAGCATTCTCGGCGGGACATTTCTCAATTTTTCCTCGAGGCTTATGTCTTTCTTAAAATATAGTTTTTTCAAACTGCCTTTATGGTCTCTCATTTTTTTCCCAATGCCTTCTTGATATAGTCATCGGAGACCTCTAAAGCAAATCTCTCCAAAAAAAACACAAGTTTAGAATGTAAATATAAATGAAACTTAAACCAAAGTATTATAAATTACATGCACGTTTTGTTACCTTAATATTATCCAGAGCTTGATTTTTGTTGCTATCAGGCATGTGATGCCATGATTCGTAGTTGATGCGCAACATATTGGCATTTCGTGATATAATGCCCAAATAGCCTGCTAAAAGTCGAGCTTCAGATCCAACAGGCTGACCATAACTATTTCTACTTACTTTGACACGCTTGATAGGATTTAAGTCGTATAAATCTTTAAGTAGCGTACGTCCTCGACCTCTACGTGTCCCACCACTTTCAGCTGAAAAATGGTATATTATTATTATATTAAAATTGAAAAATAAATTAATAATAAAAGTCAACACATGTAAAATGAACTTAACATTACTTTGAAATTCGCAGCTCGTCAAGTGTCTCTCGCACATTCAAGATCCAACAACCGCCTCATTGTTCACTATTTGCTTCTTCCGAATTTGGAGTATTCGGACAATACTTAAATCTCGTAATCTTCTTCTACGCATTTTTCCTGCAATACACATAAATTAGTTAAAATTTTAGTAACAAATTACAACAATAATAGTACATATAAAATAGTTAAATAATATAACATTACCAAGATTAAAATTATAATATTACATATAATTAAAAATCGTAAAATCTTACTACATCATTATTCAGAATATCTTCATCCACATCATGTCGAACCCATTGATGTTGTGTACTAGTACTAAGGATATTTCCATCTAAGTTTTGTTCTGGAAAAGGTAATGTTTCTGATCTTTCGACGATGTCATCTCTACTTCCATTACCCATGTCGAACAAGTCTCTAGGGGTGTTCCGAAGTACAACATACCAACCCTCATCAGTTGAATCTTTCAAATAAAAAACTTGTTTCACTTGAGAAGAAAATACATATGGCTCGTCCATCAATTGTTGTCCAGTGTGAATCAAGCGAGAGAAATTAACCATTGTAAAACCAAATTGATCTTTTTTAATTCCGCGAGCAGTATTAACATCAGCCTAATCACACTGAAATAAGACAACTTTCCATCTGCCATAATAATCCAATTCAATAATATCGGTAAGAAGTATGCAATACTCCACATTACCCTCAATCGGATTACTGTCCCTAGCACTAGCATAACTTGTAATTGAAGAATTAACAACAATTCCACAATTTTGAGTTCTCCTCATTCTCTCGCGATATTTTGTATGAAATCTGTATCCATTGATGAGGAAGGCACTATATTTTTTTGTTACTCTGTTCGGACCTTGAGAAAGCCATTTAATCTCATCATTGACGTCCCTTCCACTCCAAACCTATTGAATCGAAAGTAAATTAAGTAATTATAAATGTATTACGTAAAAACATTCTTATTTGATTAACTAGATTTCGCGATTATATGTAACTTATTAACTTTAGTTACATACCCTTTGGCTTAACCATTCATGAAAAGATTCTGTGAATAACTTATTAATCTCTCGATGTTGTAATCTTCGAGAGCGTGCACGAGATCTCAAAATTTGTTTGTACTCACTATGTTAAAAACAAGTTTAATTGGTTAGAAGATAAACAAATCAAAACGACAAATATGTGAGGAAATTTTAGAACTTACTTGTGTAACGATTCAACTGAATCGTGGTGAAAAAGTACATATCGATGTGCTTGTATCCATGATATATCATCTAATTCTGCAATTTCAACTTTGCCAATTGGTTCTCCATAGCTTTGGAATAAATAAGTTTTAACTTAAATCATAAAACAGACGATAATATTTGTGATAAAACGGACGAGCATATTTCAATAATAATTTAAATTTAATTATAAAAAATATATAAAATATTTTATTAAATATTTGTATCGAAGATGAGACATATTATACGAATAATTTAATTTATTAAAAATCGTGATAGAAATATAGAAATATTTAATCACAAATTACAAAAATAGGGTAGAAAAAATTCACGTGGCAAATACACCGTAGATTTCAATGGAGAGATATCAAATAAAGATTTAGCAAATTAAATATATATACCTCTTAGAAATTGAAAATTGGATGGTAGAGTCAATTCCAGCAAATTAAATTACACCTGCAAACAATGAACAACCATGAAATTAAAAAATTAAATAACATACGATATCGTTTTTTATTCGTGACAGATTATAGGAAAGGATTTGTTCAAAGTTCTAAAAGAAAAATGCGAGAAAAATTTCAATTCATTTATATCCGAGAAAATTACACTAATTCTTGGAGATATATCTCATGAAAATTTGGGCATTAAAGATTGTAATTTAGTACAAGAGATGTTGAATGAAATTGATGTTGTGGTTAACCTTGCTGCAACAACCAACTTTGACAAAAGGTATATATATATATATATATATATATATATATATATTGTCTTTTAGTAAATCAGATGATAGTTCATGTCTGCCACTCTAACTATGCCTTTGAATGTATGTTGTCAGTATATTAAATATTAAAAAATTATTTTTTAATTATAATTTAAATTATATTTGATGTTTTTATTCTTATTTTTTTCATGTAGATATGATGTGGCAGTTGGTCTCAATACATTTGGAGCTAAATTTGTTGCAAATTTCACCAAGAAATGTGTGGAACTAAAAGTTTTGGATCATGTATCCACAGGTTGGCGAAAAATAATGGTTTTTTTTTGGTAAAAGTGTATAATAGTCCCAATATTAGATATTAATTTTGAGAAAAAAATTATTGAACAAAAATTGAATGAACTGAGATTGCTAGGTGCTTCAGACAAGGATATTTAGCAAAAATTAAAAGGTTGCAAATTGAGCAAAAATTCACTTAGCTCATGGAATACATGGCAGATTTCAATGGAGAGACATCAAATAAAGATTTAGGAAATTAAATATACATACCTCTTACAAATTGTAAATTGGATGGTAGATTCAATTTCAGCAAATTAAATTACACCTGCAAACAATGAACAGCCGTGAAATTAAAAAATAATCCGAGGATAAACAAGAATAGTAATTTGAGTTTTTACATTAAAAAAATGTACAGTAATAAACTTGAAAATTTATAGACTAAAATGGAAATTCAAAAACCATTTGAAATTAGACTAACATGGGTTTACTAAATACGGGTGTTACTATCTGCGTGGTATATTATTATACATATATTCATATTATATGTATTTGCTTAATATGGTAACTTATATACATATATTCACAAGCAAATGGAAGAAAAACTAGAAGAAAATAGGGATGGATTCCTTACTTTATATTTCAAATTGCATTTTGATCCTTTTATTGAAGAAAAACATTTAATTCACTTAATTTTATCGAAAGACTTATTTGATCTAATATATAGGGATCGGTTTGTTAATTTTTTCCAAAATGTAATCCTAGATATAATATAGGGACTGCTGGTAATTTTACCTTTTTTCAATACAATTACATGATTTTGAACCAATAAAATGTAATTCAAAATGTAATTGTTTTTAAACCAAAAACAATCTAATTAACTTGTATAATGAAATCGATTTCTGGTTGGATTACATGATTTTGATTTTTTTAGGACAACACATGGTTTTGATGCTTACATCTAGCAGGCTAGTATCAAATTACCAAGAAAATGAATACTCCCTAGTCCCTAGACTAGTCCTTGAAACATATGCAAATGAAATTACACTAAGATAATTGACATAATTAGTGTGTGATGATATGTGGAAACATCGAGCTTTTCTTTTTCTTGGTATAACCATATGTATACTCATTCATTTTAGGGTCTCAAGGATAGATTTAGGTAAAACCCTCCCAACAGTAATGATTTTAGGATTTGATAACCCTTTCTAAGGTGGAAAAAAGTAAGAAAAAAAGAAAAGAAAAATTAAACAACAAGAAACATACAAATTCAGTGACAAGAACATCTGTTGTGTACTCCCCGATAACATCACCTTGATAACCATCTTTCCAAAGCTCCATATTTTCCTGAAAAAATGTATGTTAAAATTATAACCAGATGCATGCATAAACTATCATGAGCAATTATCAATTATTCACGTTGAAAGGGTAATAAACAAAGTATTCCATATAAAGAATTTGTGGAGATGAAAAAAAATAATACGAGGAATAATAAATGAAAATGATTATAGCCCAAGTCAACGAATAGAAAATGAAAAACTAGTAAACGAAATTTGGTTTGGTCAAGCTACTTATAAAAACAAAATGGAATCAAACTATGAAGATGAAATACAACAGCCAACAAAGATTACATTTTTTCAACCAACATATTAAGTAGTTCGATTCAGCCAATTTAAGAATTTTAAACAGGTGACATGATATGGATGTCTACTTCAAACCATATTCAAATATTATTGGAAAAACAGATTTTCTGCTTGCTCGATTGTTATTTTCAAAATAAATCAGCAACAACAACAAAGCAAGAGAGAAGGCAAGGCAAATCAAGCAGTCAAAGCCCAAAAGTGAAATTTCTCATGAAAGCTGCTAGAATACCAAGTCTAATCAACAAGTGCAAGTAATTCTCGTCAAAATTAAAAGCCTAATCACAACTTCAGCTCTCATGTCATTTATCCTGCATATAATTTAAATACATGTCAACACTCATAATAAACAATGTGGCATCAATGAAATGATTAAAACATGAATTAGTAATATATTAAATATATAAACAATGTGGCATCAATGGGCAAACAGTAACTATTGTATATGAACAACATGAACACAATAACTATAGTATAGGACTCGAAATTCCAGCTGCAGCGGCGTAGAGAAGAGGCAGACGTAGACGCAGGCGCAGTTAGGGAAAATGAGAGAAGAAATTGGGTAAATGGGGGAATAAGATCGAGTTTAAGTTGGGGAAAATGAAGACGCAGTTAGGGTGCAAAATCAAAATTTTTGATTTGGGGTTATGGGATAAATACTGATAGCTGAGCAAATCAAAGGGACTTCCGGGAAAATGATTTGAAGATATCTCTTTGGGGGAAATTATAGGAGATTTTTGAAATTAGGGTTTGGCAGTAATGGGGAATTTTAGGGATTTTTGAAACAGATGAAGTAAAGGAAGTAATCGGGGTAAACTGAATTGGGGAAAGTAAAGGGCAAATGGGGTTCAAAAAAAGACGACGTTTTCAATCTATTCAAAAATATTTGTGGCGTTTTTATAAAACACCACTACTTAGAAAGGCTATAAAACGACGCAGTTTCTGCAATCTATTAATAGATTTTTGTGGCGTTTCTAGCGAAAACACCGGTATTTCACATCTTTTGTAGCGTTTATAAAAGCGCCACTAATAAAAGGCTATAAAACGATGACGTTTTGAAATCTCTTTAGATGTTTTGCGGTGTTTATAGAAGCGCCACTAATAAGAATGATGTAAACGATGCCGTTTTACATTCTCTTAATAGATGTTTTGTGGCATTTTTTAAAAGCGCCACTAATAACAAAGCTTCAAAATGACATAGTTTAAAGTATTAGTACATGTTTATGCATTTTTTCTAAAACGCCACTAAGTATGCAATATAAATCCTTTTTTTCTATTATTATTATTATTATTATTATTATTATTATTATTATTATTATTATTATTATTATTATTATTATTATTATTATTATTATTATTTACTATTAATACATGGTTAAATTTTAATTTGGTCTCTCTAATATATTTAAATTTCAGATTTATTTGCATATACTTTAATTTTTAATATCATTTAGTCTATATATTTTTATAATATTATTAATTAATCTAAAGCAGTTAATATTATTAACTTTTTATTAAAACATTACATGGTAATATAAAATTTGAATATTTAGAGAATAGAGATTGAAATGTGGTTTCCCATTTTTTATATGTTTGTGTCGTTCTTTCACATTAATATATATATATCAATATATATCCATATGAAATTTATTCTTACAGTTTAATTAGGATTTAGTATTTAAGTAGTATTTAAGGGTTTACTGTCTATAGTTTAAGGTTTTATGGTTTTGGATTTAGGGTTTATGGTTTAAGATTTAAGGTTTATAGTTTTAAGACGTTTTATAATTTAAGGTCTAGTGATTTAGGATTACAATTTTATGATTTAGGAATCTATATTTAAGGGTTTATGGGTTTAGTATTGTCTATAGTTTAGGGTTTTATGGTTTAGGATTCAAGGTTTAATATTTAGGGTTTAAGGTTTATAGTTTATGATTTATGACTATAAATTTAGGGTTTGAGCTTTAAAGGGTTATTGATTTAAGGGGCTAGGGGTTAGGGTTTAGAGAAAGCCATATAACATTGATTTTAACAGCTTCGTAACTTAATTAAATGAAAACTTCTAAATAGTTTATTTATCAAAGTGTAACTTTTCATAATTAAGTAACTAAAATGAAATTAACTTTCCCATAGCTAAGTGAATGGTGTAGTTAATTTATATTGTTTATAAAGTCGCTTTTAGATATGATCAAAATAAAATCAATTCAAAATAAAAATAAGACCTTATTTAATTTGTTATAATTTGGTCCTATCCAAAATAGATAGTTACCTATATATCGGTATCAATCTGTTACTTTTTTATTTATTTTTCAATAAATAATTTGTTACAATTTTAATATATTATCTCTTTTACAATTATATAAGAGATTATTTAATTTCATATATAAATTAAAAAACAATAACTAATCTAAACCCTAAATCCTTAACTACCATCTCTGAAACCTTAAATCATAAAACATAAACCATCAAGCCTAAACCCCAACCCTTAAACTCATAATCCATTAACCTTAAAATAGTTTAGATCTATAGCAGCGTTTTTCAAAAAGAACCCAAACTATTGCGGCGTTTTCTGAGGAAGCGCCACTAATGCCACTGAAGCTCAAAACAGACGACGTCGTTCTGTTTAATCTTTTAGCGGCGCTTTGTTAAAAACGCCTCTAATGTTGGATCTATTGCTGCGTTTTTCGGGTAGCGCCGCTAATGCCACTGAAGCTCAGAAAAACGATGTCGTTCTCTTTAATCTTTTAGCGTCGTTTTTAAAAAAATGCCGCTATAGGTCAACCTTTAGCGGCGCTTCCTTAAAAAAGCCGCTAATGCTCGATCTTTAGCGGCACTTTCATAAAAATGCCGCTAATACTCGATCTATTCGATTTTTAGTGGCGTTTTCTATTCAAACGCCGCTAAAACCCTATTTTGGTGTAGTGTTGGTCTGTCGGTTTATGATCGGTATTTCTTTATCTCTTTGGAATTCTATTCTAATATGTTGGAAATGAAATCAATGGTACAAATTTATGTGAGACTATTCTTATGTTCCTACTGATCATGGTTTTGTTTTATACATGCGGGAAATATATTATCTCTATTATGATAAAAGTCCAGAGTCGGTAAGCAGTATTCTTCTTCTGGCTTTCTCTGAGGAATTATCATGATCTTTATTATCTTCTTGTGAGTTATGTTCTCAGACTTCCGGTATGGTATTGTATTTGGGTTTTTTTATCATCCTTATTGTGCAAATTATCGGACATGGCTCATCTTTAAAGCATGTTCTTTGGTATATGATGGTTATGTTTATTATGATTGTATTTATGGATTCGATAATAGGAATGTGGTGATCCTGGTATCAGGATTTCTCTAATTTTCGTGGACGAAATTAACATCGGCAAGGGTATAAATGTTGAGAGCACAAGCTTAAATTGTATAGTAGTTTTCTTTCCTCAGGTAAGTTTGAATAAAGCCGATGAGTTCAAGCAGGATATTTGTTTCCTCGAACTAATACGGTTGAAAAGATTTTTGATTAGCACGTTAAGAGAATTTTGAAAGATTGTGAGTTTGAGATGTTTTCTCAGCATGAAGAAAAGAGTACCTTGATTTGTTATTTTCGATAGTTGATAATATGGATTTCTCAATTATGATTCAATAGAAGATTACTGGGAATATTTTTGTTTTTGATAATTGTACTGTTAATGATAAGGTTGTGACATGAAGATGTCATGGCCGTTCAGATAAATTTGGTATAATATCAAGTTCTGATGTGACTTCTGATATGAGTTCTGAATCGAAATGAGTTATGATGGATTTATATGTGGTATATTATTAGGAATAAAATAGAAAGACTTGATTTGATGACTTTTATCAGGTGAGAAATTTCGAGGACGAAATTTCTTAAAGGGGGGAGAGTTGTGACAACCCAATTTTTAGTGGTGTCAGAAACAGTGATTCAAGATCACTAAATTTGACGAGTGAGTTGAAAATTTAATAAATTAATACCTATGAGTCAAGTGTGATTATAGAAGTATTTTTTTGTAATTAGTGAATTTTGTGATTTAAAAGAATTAATTAGGTAAATCGGGTTGAAAACGAGGTATCGAGACCTCGAATTCATAAACTGAGCCATAAATATTTTTATAAATATTTATGGAGTGTTATTGTGTTAGTATTAAAGTTTCGTTAGAAAATTTTAACGTTTGGTTAGTCAATTAATTAAAAAGGACTAAATTGAAAATAGTGCAAATGTAGGTAAAGTGATTAAATAGCTTAAGTGAATAATAAGGAGAGATTTAAAAGGAAATTAGACCCAAATTATATGGGCCGGATGTTTGGGCAAGAAAATCAGCAAAAAGACAAGGAGAAATAAAGGCAAAATTGGACATTTTGCAAATTAAACATATAAAATAAAGACAAAATTGAAAAATCTAGAGATATCATCATTTTTCTTCAGCAAAAACACCATGGGAGGTCTGGAAGTTGCTGGTTTTTCATATTTTGACATATGTGAGTTCAATTTTTACTTTTTCTTAGTAATTTTTATGTTTTTATGACTTTTACAATTAGGTTCAATTATCTAATTCACTAGTTTTTGATTTTATGGGTGACTTTAAAAGTTACCATGAATAAGTGTTGTATGATTATGGTGAATTATTATGGAATTGAAGTTCTTATTTTATTATATGATGATTTTATTAAGTGATTTTGATAGAAATTAATTTTAGGACCTAATTGTGAAAAAGTTGTGAATTAAGATTTGGTACTGAAATTCTGGTTTTCAAAGGCTGTGTAGTAGCTTAGAATGAATAAATAAAGTGTTAATTGAGAAAATTTAGCTCAATTGATGGGTTAATTAAGCAGGGACTAAATTGTAAAAACTGTAAAAATTTGGGGTAAAAGATAATTTAGGGAATTAAAGGGTATAAACTGTAAATTAGAGTAAAATTGAAATGAATGCTAATAAATGAATGATTTTACAATTATAGATCAAGAACCTGAAGTGAATTGTGGAAAAGAAAAAATAGCCGATTAGTCCCTGAACTAGTATGACTTTTGCGAATTTTCCCAAGTAAGTTCGTACGATTAAATTATTAAATTTAAATATCATTTTATGAATGGTGATTAATATTTATGTATGTTAATTTTTGAAAATAAGTAAATTATGTGCAAAAGTTACGAAATTGAACTGAGTATTTCGGAGGAACGGAACGCAGGAAATGAGTACGATCATTCAGTGAAAAAAATGAATTGACGATAAATTACCCAAGTAAACTGAGATTCAGCATTTGTTGCGAATTCTCGTTTTTGCTTTTCGTTTAGCTCTTACGAGCTTCTGATAACTCATATGAGTTTCAGTTAATCCTTTTGGGGTTTGAGTTCAGCTCTGATGAGCTTCAATTAGCCTTCAGGCTTCTGTTTAGCACTTGTGTGCTTCAGTTAGCCTTTGGGCTTTTGTTTAACACTTGTGTGCTTTAGTTAACCTTCGATCTTTCGTTTGGCACTTATGTGCTTCAGCTAGACTTTGGGCTTCAAATCACGATGTACTCAAATCCGTAAGTCGTTCCTTGAATGGACAAATTGGTAAGTCGTAAATGTAACGTGTGGAAAAAGAAATGTAAGTAATGTTATCATTATTATTATTAAGCTCAATTAAGTAATTTTTTTTAAATAAGATTATGACTTACAAGATGAAAGTAACTTACTTGAAATGTCCATATGATTTGAATTTTGGAAAACTAATATTTGGTAAGATTTATTTTTTATGCCTATGAGCTTACTAAGCTGTCATAAGCTTACTCTTGTGTGTTAAATGTTCTATGTAGATTGACGTGAAATCAGTGGATCGGATCAACACATCAGGGCACACTATCCAGAATACTTCGGTAAATTTTATTATGCATTTTATGGTTTATATGGCATGTATAGGGTTTAATTGAAAGGAAGTGAATGTGTTATAAACTTAGTTATCAACATTTTTCACTAAAACAGTTTTTGGACAGCAGCAGTAGTCCAAATTTGAAAAATCACCAAAAATTTTGGAAATCAACTTAGAGGTTGAGTAGAATATGAAATTAAATCCTATTGAATCTAGTTTTACATAGAAGAAACGGTTTAAGCAACAGAATCTTATTTTATGAGATATTTTAATTTTTGTGTGACAGAGTCAGAATGATTTCGAAATCCCCTGTTTTGATTTGGAAAAATCATTAAAAATGATATAAAAATAATTATAGGTTATAATTTATATACTTAAAATCCTTAATGAGTCTATTTTCAAAAGAAACAAACAGTAATATCATCTGAATTCTGTATGAGGAGATAATTAATTGTAAGTAAAGAAAGGTCGAAGCTGTCAAACAGCAGAACTGGGGTAACTTTGAAGAATAAAATGTACTTATTGGCTAATCCAAAAATTCTGGAAACTTTATGGTAAGAAAATATGTGAGTCTAGTTTCAGGGAAAATTAGTGGATCTTAATTTGGAGTTCTGTAGCTCCAGATATAAATAATTTAGTAACTATGACTCGAGAAGACAGCTTGACTGGAATATGAGCAAATAGTGGAATTATGTGTAATTATTCTGTAAACTTCGGTAACATCCTGTAACCCCGTTCTGGGGACGAATGTGGGTTAGGGGTGTTGCAAGTGGCTTGATAATGATGCATTTAATCTAGCCATTGGAAGGGCTAATAATGGTTATTTTGGTATACTTGTAATGTCATATTATGGTAGCTACATATATGTTAAGTAGTTGATCAAATTATGTCTAACATGTGGACTAAGCTAAGGTAAGATTGTAAGCATGTATGCATGTAATGGTATGCCATGAATGGTGAAATTTGTTTAATTTGAATGCTTGAAATGGTTGGAATCTGTTTGGTATGTTTTAGTGCAGGAAAATAGTAAATTTGGGTGACAAATGAGGCTAGGAAATGGCTTTATTTTGTCCACATGGCAGACACGTGGGGGTAGGTCTAGACCGTGTATGACACATTGTCTGGTACATAGGTGTGTGGTTAGGCTATGTGTCCCTTGCACCTTAATCTTGAAAAACAAAATACTCAGAATTGAGAACACAGGCAGAGACACAGGCGTGTGTCTTAACCGTGTGTGCTACACGGCGTAGAACACGGGCGTGTGTCTTGGTCGTGTGAAACTTGCACCTAATTTCGAATTGAATTAATTAACTACACAGCCTAGCACACGGACCTATGGCATGGCCGTGTGCAAAAGTCAGAGAGTTACACGGAATCGAACACGGCCTGTAGCACGGGCATGTCCCTTGGACCACGTGGACGTGTAAGCCCTGCACCTTGGAAAATTTTTGTAATTTCGTAAAAAAATCCTTAGATTTTTCGATTAAGTCCTGACTTGATTCTAATGCTTGTATTGGGCCTCGAGGGTCTATTTAAGGGACGATATGAATAATCTCGGTTAATGAATAGTAATTTACGTAAATTTTTTGAAAAATGTTCTGAAAGTTTTAGAAATACTCCGTAACCCTGTTCCGGTGACGAATATGGGTTAAGGGGTGTTACAAAGTGTATGTGGTCCAATGATGTTAATACCTAGACTAAACTAATGGAAGATTATAAACTTGTATGCCTATGATGATATACCATGTTAAGTGATAGAATTAACTTGATTAAAATGCTTGGATTGGTTGAGATATGAATGTGGATTTTGGTGTAGGTTATTGGTAAAGTTTTGGGTGAGAAATGAAGCTAGAAATGACTTTATTTTATCCACACAGGTAGACACACGGGCATGTGTCTAGACCGTGTGTGACACACGGCTTGGTACATGGGCGTGTGGTTAGGTCGTGTGTCCCATGCATCTTAAATTTAAGAAACAGAATACTTAGATTTGAGCACACGGACAGAGACACAGGCGTTTGTCTCAGCCGTGTGAACCCTGCAACTAATTTTTGAAAATTAAATTAATCATACGGCCTACTCACACGAGCATGTCGCTGGACATGTGGCACAAGTTAGAGAGTTACACAGGGTCAAACACGGCCTGCAGCACGAGCATGTCCTAGGGCGGGCATGTCCCTTGGACCACACGGGCATGTGAGCCCTGCATCTTGGAAAAATTTTTGAAATTTCATGAAAAATTTTTAGAGATTCTGATTAAGTCCCGATTTGATTTTTAAAGCTCATATTGGGCCTCGAGAGTCCATTTAAGGAACATTATGAATAATCTCAGGAAATGAATAGTGACGATTATGAATTATCTGTAAATATTCTGAAAACTCTGGTAACGTTCCGCAACCCTGTTCCGACGACGAATTCAGGTTTAGGGGTGTTACAATAATAATTAATAATATTAAAATTGATTTTATAAATAATGAAAATTAAATTTGAGAGATTAACATTATATATAAAAAGATGATGTTAATATATTGGTAATCTAATCTATAATGTATAACTTTATTTATTTATTCTTAATTTATATATCAAAACTCAAAAGAAAATAAATATATTTTATAATTTAATTAAATATTAAATTTTAATTAATAAAAACTAAATGTATAAGATTAACATTATATTTATATATAAAAGATAATATCAATTTATTGGTAATCTAGTCTAAAAATAAAATTTATTTATTCTTAATTTATATGTAAAAACTCAAAAGAAAATAAATATATTCTCT
The DNA here is from genome assembly GCF_025698485.1 of Gossypium arboreum. Taxonomy (NCBI): domain Eukaryota; kingdom Viridiplantae; phylum Streptophyta; class Magnoliopsida; order Malvales; family Malvaceae; genus Gossypium; species Gossypium arboreum. Next base: position 131,022,959 of record NC_069075.1, read on the forward strand.
AATTTAATTAAATAATTTTTATAAATACTAATTGCATTTAATCTAATCGGATTCAACATAAGTCCCAACTCAACAAATAGTATGAATCATATCTATTTGAGAAATTAAGAAAAAATCGATTATCTATGTTTCTCATATTTTTAATCTATAAAATCAATAATAAAATATAATACAAAAAATTTATAATTATAATTATTATATTAATATTTTGTTATGAATGTAATTTTATATTTAAGATTTAATAGAAACATTATTAATAAAATAGTTATAGATATAAATTTTTATTAATAATGTTTCATTATTAGTGTAATAGTTATTCTTACTTAAATAGGCTTTGGATTCATATTAAATTATATTTATTATTTTAGATTAATTATCATTTAATTAGTGTTGCAGTTATATACTAATTAAGGCTAATATTTAGCACTATAAATATATGTATTAGCAATGTATTTTCATTCAAAATAACATCTAAAAATTACTGAAAAATCATATTTTAAAATTATTTAATAGGTTCTGTTTCCAAAAAAAAAAGAAGTATGATTTTCATTATTATTTGAGATGTTTAGTTATTATTATTAGATATTTGATAATTTTACTATTATTTGATTTTAATAATATTTACATTATTGTAAATGTTGTGAAATATTATGTTAAATTTAATAAAGTATTAAAGTAATGGTTCTTTGTAGATGAAAATTGGACTCCTATTCAAAAGAAAATTTATTTTATCTACTTACTTAATATTTTACTATTAATTGTTTCTCACTTTTTATTTTTCAGTACTTTTAAAATAAATATAATTTTATTATAAATTAGATTAATTTTCATCTAATTAGTAAATACTTATTGTAATCATCTAGTGAACGAAATGCTTCTCATTAAACTTCTTTTTAAGGTTAATTTTCTCAAAAAATTTAATTTTAACATTAATACTCTTCAACATACTCAAACTCATATCTTGATAATAATATTCATATTAATCAAATTAATACTCAATTCACATTTAAGTTTAAATTTTAGATTTATTAAAAGTATTTTAAAAAAAATAATCCTATGAATTATCTATTCTAACCTTCTAATAAAAATAAAAATTCATGAAAGAGTGTAAAAATAAAAGCATCCGACAAACCCAGAATCATCAGTAAAAGCTTATGTATTCCCATGGAGTGAACTTCACTCTTTTCTTGTTTCAAAATGATAATCTAGAAGATGGAGAATCATCCGTCTTATTAAAGGAAAATGGGAAGCATGTCAATTGTCACAACCAACCCATTTTAAGCGGTGGCATTTTTAAGTGAAATTCATCAAATTTATTTTCATGAAAAACATTCACATAAATATTACTATCGAAAATTAATGTTTTTAATTAGGTAAAGTTTAATAAGAAGATCAATCATAGATAAAAATTTACTAAGAGTATCGTTTATTAAAATTTTTGTTTAGGTTGAAGTTTTGGTTTAATGATAACCGAATTTGGAAATTTTGAGATTTTAGTATTAGTTTTGAGAGTGTTTTTTTTTTAAATTTAATCGGATTTAAACTCAGAGCACAAGTTTGTAAAAACTTTTAAACTGATTAGTCTCTTCTCAACCCATTAATAAGAGAATAATGTACTTTAACGCACTTAAACTCACGTCCTCCTGTATTGATAATAATGTCCATGGCAATCAAACTAAGACTCAATCGGTATTTTTATCATATTACTAAATTGACATCTAAAATAACTATAATATTTAATTTAGATTTATTAGTTAAAATTGATGTAAAATAGAAGTTGTCATAATTATACATTTAAAATAATTATAATTTAAAAAATTATGATAATTACACATTTAAAAATAATTATAATTTAGTTTACAGATATTATTTTAAAAATTTGATGTAAAAATATTTTACTAATTTCAAAATAGAATTATTACTTGAATAAAACTTTCTTTTCGTGAAATTTGAATAAAACTTTAAGCATAAAATGTGAGAAAAAGTTGAGATAATTATAGTTATAATTTAATTTACAATTATTATTTGAAAATAAATATATATTAATATGACATTATTATAAAATATATTTTTAAAATTTATGGTAATTTTATTTATATAAAATAGAGTTAAATTGAATAGATTTATAAGCATCTTAATTATCACATAACTAGTATTAGAGTTATATACCACTTAAAATTTGATCCTTCAATGAGATAACATCGAATCATATTTGTTTTACAACAATAGCACCAAAGATGGATAGAATTTTATTTTAATTGATATTGAGGTAATCTATGGTTACGATATTTTTAAAATTTTTTCTAAGTTGATTATACTATGTGAAGTAAGTAATGTTAAATCTGTTATTTATTTATTATTTATTTGGTATAAGTGAAAAATATTTTATAGATTTGCTTTCAAAAAATTCAATTTCAACAATTATTTTTATCAGTTAGTATTAAATGTGATCATTAATTTAGTGCCTCGTATAATTTCAAAGTTGTATATTATTTTAATAGTTTTATGTATTAATTTAATTTTTTTATTTAGCATAAATATATATATTTGAAATTATAAAACATATTATTAATAAATTAAAATTGTATAAAATCACGCATGTGACTGTTTATAAGTGTAACTTCTTCAAAATGAAAAATAAAATGATTATTTTCGGCCTTAAAAGTTAATTATTTACAAAATGAGAAATTTTAAAATATAAATGAAGTTTGATATATGATTAGTAGAAAATTAAGTTATAAATTTTAGTCCATTTCGCAACTAAATTGGCTTATTTTAGAGTAAAAAGTACTAAACTCCATAGTATTTTTAGTATTCTTAGGATATTAGTCATTAGAATAAATTTATCAATTAATCTCAAACTTTTGTGTGACGTTTAAAATAACATCACAAAATATTTTATAAATGTGAAAAAAAAAGTAATCGTCACCTTTAATTATTTGATAGCATCTCTTATATGGCAGAAAATAAATTATTAATTTAGGTTGTTATATGTTTGTCACCAACATTTACCTATCAAAAAGCTTAGTGGGAATTTATTTTTTGATGTCTCGAGAAAATTGTGATACTTTTTCATCACCAATGTAAATTCATTTTAATGGAATCACTATTGAAAATTTTAATTTCGGGTTGAATTTATTAAATCGAGCTATTTTAAAAATTAAACCAATAGATTTTTAGGGTGAGAACAAAAATAAAAAGTAAAATTGTTGAGGGCTTATTAATAAAATTAGTAAAATTATTAGAAAAATTAATATTTAGTGCATATAGATTAAATTGTAAATAACTAAACTAGGTGAGATTAAATGAGAGATTAAGCAAGTCATTACTATGTTATTAATATTAACAATTAGCTTAGGGGGAAACCTTAATCTACCCATTAATTCCCACTGGCCATTACAAAACCAAATCTCAACCATTAGATATGCTATAATATTATTTTATAAATAAACATATGTTACGTTAAATAAAAGAAAAGATGATAGAGTTGATTTTCTTCACCTTCATCAGATGGCACTAAAGAAAAAAGGAAAGAAAATTTGCATGCACATTTCTTCCATTTCCTCCATTCGGATATTAAAACCCTAGTGGGTTGAGTATAACAAAATTGCATTTAATGTTTTGATTTTAATGATTTATATGTTGAATGTATGAATCTAAAATTACGTATTTTTATATATTAATAATGTGTTTATTTTGAGCTTGACCCTACTAATTTGAGCTATTTATGTCTTTTTATCTTTTAGGGACTAAATTGGAGGCGAAAAGTAAATTCAAGGGAAAAAGCGTCAATTTGGAGATTAAATGGGTCAATATGCAACGTGGGATAAATATGGTGCCAAAAGTGTGAACATGGAAGGCACAAGGACTTAAAAGCAAATAGAAGAGATTTTATTTTGGAAGACTCTATTTTTTTTTATTCTATTAGGATAATTAATATTAAGATAATTATTAGGATTATTCAAATTTAGGATTTTATTTTAATTATATTTGTTTATCTTTAATTAAATGTATTTATGTTTTTAGAATTTAAGTTCAATTAGACTACTTCCCTAGCACTATAAATAGGGGGTGAAGTGACTCTATTTGGGGGCATCTTTTTCTGTAAACACTCTCCCCCAAAAGTCTTTTGTTCTTTCATATTTCTTTTCAATAAAATTTCTTTTTCCATATTTTTATTTATTTGTTTTCCCTCCATTATCATGAGCCACTAAAAAACCCTTCTAGCCAAAAGTTGTCAATATTTCCCCAAAAAGGGTTCTTGAGGCCTAGAATCCGTGACTTAGCCTTCTCGCCAAGTATTCATCGTTTCTCAAGACTTCTGGTGGACGCTTCCGTCCATGGCCTTTAAGAAGTAAGCTTTTCAGCATATGCAAAGGCGGCCGCTTTGTATGTTTTGGAAGGACTGCATGGTCGGTTCGTTAACTTACTGCGTCAGAGGTTGGCGAGCCAAAGAGACAAAATGGCGTGGGATTCGCCATTGAGAAGTGTTGATCTAGCATAGATTACTGGCTAGAGCCAGGTTCCCTAAAAATCGTAAATCTAATATTTAGAGCTGGTGGTCGTAGGCGTCCTCTTCCACTATAACTGGCTTACTTGAGTCGAGAAGGATCATCCAAAAGCCAAGGATTGAGCCCAATGCGGAATGAGACAACCGGAGGCTGGAACTTTCCCATAAGAATTTCTTTTATCTTAAAACTCTCTTTATTATTTTTATTATTTTCGTAATCATAATTTCAGTAAACTTTAAATTCTGTTTTTATTTTATTTTCGCTTCCAAAATCAATTCTTAAATTCTATTTTTATTTTTTTCAGAACGAGGTTTTCTTGGGCACGATTCTTGAGATTTCAAGAGACAAGCATTCGTATAATCCGGTCCCTGAGGATTCGACCCTACTTCCCCTTTACTATTTCTTTTTCATTATTTTACAGGGAATAGGATATTTTTGGTGCTCTCAACGACCGCATCATGAATGTATGAACCTAATATTATTTTCATGTTTGAATTATTGTATGTAACTAAAGATGAAGCCAAAACCTCGAAATAAAATGGAAAGGAAAAGGCCATCGACCACTAATTACATTAATTTGTGCTAATATTAATGTTTTTTACGTTAATTTTTTAAGTAGCTAAGCTAAGGAATTAATAGTGGTGATTGTACTTGAGATAAATGGATCACCATGCTTTTATGACATTGAAATTGATTGGTATTTTATTATTTATATGTATATGTGATATTTATCGGGATATCATGACGAAAGTGATAATGATGAAACTTGGATGTGCCCGAATAGAATTTTTAGTATAGTTAGTATGACATGGGATTCGTTTGTTTCGAAGGAAGCATTTTAACACTAATGTGTAATTTATTTTGGCACTTTAGTGCATATTGTAGAGTATTAGGGGATATCAATGCATTTATGCCCCCATTAGCACTTATGTGCATAATATGGAATGTTAGGGGATTAATCTGTAAATTCATACTTGAGTCTACATTTTGTTAATAGAGGCTAAAAAATGACGATGGAATTTGGCAAAATGAAATGGTTCAATGGTGTAATGATTTGCGAATATGAATAGCATAATGACAAATGAGTTTTAATAAGTTAGACACAATTCCTAATGCAAGTTTAAACACCCTTAAGGTGATATGATATAATCGTACAATTGATTAAGTATGCTCAAAGACTAGTCATATGATGATTATAATAACATATTTTTATCTAGTTTATTAATAAAGGTATTGCCATTTTTATTTCAATCTTTATTCTTATGTTAAAAAGTTGTATAATGATAAATTCCTAAGAATAATCATACCATTCTTAAATGTTCTAGTAAAGTATTGTCGAAACCTTTTTTTTTTTTGAAAAAATGGGGTCGTCAACTTTTTATTTTGAAAACGAACAGGGGAGTCGCCACCAATCTTTTTTGTTTAGGTATGATCGGATCACCTTGTAATTTGATTGTCTTAATAAAATGTTTTGTTTTACTAAAACAGCGATTTTGGTCTACGAAATTCGAAAAAATGGGTTTGAGAGTCGGTTACGTACGAGGAAGGATTAGCACCCTCGTAACGCCCAAAATTGGTACCTAATTGATTAATTAATGTCTTAATGTCGAAAGTTGAAAATTCGTAAAGAATTTAAAAATACGATCCTCCTTTTTATTAATGTTAATTTTACAAAAGATGTTTGGATAAATCAAAGCAGATGTAAAAGACCTTCTTGTCCCGAAGTAATAAAATATCATATCCAGTATGTTAGGACACAACATTTTACCCTCAAGAATTAGCTTGTCTTTTGATTTTCAAAACTCATGCATTTTAATTTTAAAAGGATATTCGGTCATTTGGGTCAAACGAGAAAAATCGAAACCCAGTACGTTAGGGCACAATCCCTCGAATTTCCAAATACGTAATATTTCCTTTATTAAAGAATCATTTTTTATGAATTTAGGGTGAAAATTGATATAATATTTAAAAGAGGTATGTGAATAAAATATTATGCTAACAAATGACAATAATATGAATGTACTAATAAACGATTCATAGCACATAATGACAATAATCACGTAGCATACATCAATTTAACACTAAGATTAACAATTGGAGAAAAATAAATGAATAATAATAACAATAACAAATAAATAGGCATCAATCAGAAAAAATCAATTTCAAAACCAAATAGAATAAGTGAATAAATAAATAAACACATAAAAAGATATTGAGGAAAATATTTTATGAAATAATGAAAATAAAGGACTAAATTTAAAGAAAAATGAAATAGTTTTAAAATAACAATATATATAGTAACTTAAAGCAAATAATGAATAAAACAAATTTAAAAAAATATATGACAGAAGAGTTTAAAATAAATACTATATAAAACGATTTAAGATAAAACAATATGAAATTTTAAAACAATAATATATGAAAGAAATTTAAAACAAGTGATAATAAAAATAATTTAAAATAAATAATATATGAAGAGATTTAAAACAAGTACAAATTTATAAAAAGGGTTGGAATTTTACTAAATAAATAGTAGGAAGACAAATAGATAAATAAATAAAAATAAAGAAAGAAAACAAATAAAACAACTTGTAAAAAATAAAATAAAATAAAAAATTTGAAAGTAAGAAAATAAATAAAAGAATAAAGAAATGTTAAATAAAAAAATTAAAAAGATAACAAAAATAGTAGTAATAATAATAATAATAATAATAATAATAATAATAATAATAATAATAAGCTAATAATGATAATAATATAAAAATAAGAATAAGAATAATAATATGTTAATAATAATAGGAATAATAATAAAAGATAATAGTAATAATAATAATAGTAATAATAATAATAATAATAATATTAAAATTAATTACTAATAATAATATTATTAAAATTAATTAATTTAATGATAAAATAGTTAAAATAGCCAAAAAGAAAAAGGACTGATTTGAACTTCAAACAGAAATTTTGGTGTGAATCTGAAAATAAAAGAAAAGAAAAGGACCAGATTGAATGCGCGAATAACAAGGAGGGACCAAAACGGGAAATAATTCCCCTCCAAAATGCGCAGCTTCAAGGAGTAATCGAAAACCGAAATAAATTACAGGGCCAAAATTAAAAATTAAAAAAAGACTTGATTGTAAGCGGATAAAAGGCAAAAGGACTAAACTGGCAAATAGTCCATTAATAAAAAACAAGCAGATCCTCTGGACGGGTTGGGTCAGTGTGCGGGTAAGGCTCAAAACGACGCCGTTTTGGTGCCTAGGGAAATAGGCCAAAACAACGTCGTTTTGGAACCCCTATATAAGTCAAATTTAAAAAAAATAAAAAAATATTTCATTTCTCTTTTTAAAAAAAACTTCTCAAAAACTCTCTCAACTCTTTCCCTCCCCTCTCAGTCCGGCCATGGCTCCGGCGCCGGACCACTGTGGAGGCCGCCGGTCGCTGGCGACGGCGTCGCCGTCCGCAGTGCCCGTAAGACAAAAAGTCCCATCTTTGGGTTTTTTGACTTCCTGGACTCAAAAAACGTCGTTTTTCATCAGAAACGACGAATCTCGGCCTCCCAAGGCGGCGCACGCGCAAGGAATGTATGATCTCAACTCCCTTTTCCTTTTCCTTTTCTTTTTCTTTTTGTTTATTTTAAAAAAATAGAAACAAAAATAGAAGGCACAAAATAACGAAAAAAATGCCGAAATAAAAATGGAGACCTTTTCAAGCTTTTTCTCTGCTTTTTTATTCTATTACATGTGTATTCGTCTCTTAAAAAAAATTACATTCATGTCTTTGTGGCTTTTTATAGCCTAAAAAAAATACAAAAATTTTGCTTGTTTTTCGTTGCGATTGCCTATTTGTTGCTGTTGTGTGTTTGTCCTTTCTGCAGGTACGGAGGAGGACGTGGATGTACGAGCGTGGGTGGAGCAGAGGGTGTGGCGGCTAGGGCAAAGAGGCTAGGGTTTTTTTGTGCTAAAAATGTTTATAGTTTTGGGCCATTTGGGTCTCTTAGGGTTTTTAAGAAATTTGGGTTTCTATTTTTTTTGAGGGGGGGCTTGTAATGGGTTTAATTGATTTTGGCCTGATGTAAATGGACTTTGACTTGGACCGTTTAATTTATTTGGTATTATTTATAAATTGGGCCAGGCCAAAATTGGCCTATTACAAGTATTATTGTGGGCTTGGACATTGAGACTAATATGTGCTTGATTGATGACAAGTGTAACGACCCGATATTTAGGGGTGACAGAAAGTGTAGTTTTGAGACTCCATTTCCATAAATCGAGCCCGTGAATATTTTCATAAAATAGTTATGGAGTTATAATAGAGGCAAACTAAATTTTAGATGAGTAATTTTCATGAAATTAGGAGTTATTGAAGTACAATGACTAAATCGCGTTAGAGCCAAAAGTTGAATTATAGATTAAAATAAATTAAAGGGACTAAAGTAGTAAATATATACTTATTTTATGTTGTAGTGGAAGGTCATTAATGATATATATATATATATATATATATATATATATATATATGTTATAATAACAAATAAAAGGAAAACAAAATGAAAGAAATATAAAGGAAAGTGGTATGAAAGAGAATGTTTCAATTCTCTTTTGCGTGCATTTCGGAACCATAGGGAGAAGAAAGAAAGCTTGGACGGACATAAGGATTTTTAAGTTTTCAAGCTTTAATTAGTTAGTCAATTTAGTCTCTTTTCTTGTAATTTTTACGTTTTCGGAATCTCGGTACTTAGAGCTAGCCGACCCATGTTATAATTAGTATTGTTCAAGATTGATAATGTTGTCGTTGTTAAGTAATTAAAGCATTAAGGGTTTATTTGATAGATTTTAAAGTTTGAAGTGAAAAAGGACTAAATAGTAAAATTAATTGTTGATTTTGAGCAATAGGGACTAAATTGTGAAAAATTCTAAATTTAGGGGTAGAATTGAAAATAAGGAGCTAAATTTGGCCTAGAGTGAAATTAGTATAAAAGTTCGAGGTTGAATGTAAAGATTTAATTAGTCTCGGTTTAGAGACTAAATTAAAGATTAAGCAAAATGTGGTATAAATTTAAAATTTGATGAGAATTGAGTTGTGTATTATTAATCTATTTTAATTATTTTATTCTATAGCAAACGTCGTTCCAGATTCCTCGAGTAAGAAGGGAAAAGACAAGATCAACGTCGAGTAGCTCAGAATATATAATTTGTATTCTATAATCCGAACTAAACTATAATTTGTTGTATATTGATATATTTTCATGGTAAGCATTAAGGTGAGATTTGTGATTTGATTAGATTATTAGAATCGATTGTTACTTATTAAAGCAAATGATACATAATTGAAAAGTATGTGTATTTTTATATATGTGTGAGTTGGAAATATATATGTATAATTATATATATTGTATAAATGTGAATTTGATACATTGGCTGAAATTGAAGAGCAAATAAAAATTTTATGAACTTTTTCGGGCTAAGTTGGATATAGATGGCATACCTTAGGATAGGAAAAGTTTAAGGATTACTTCGACATCGAATCGATGAGGCACTGGGTGCGAAACCCGTGTGTTGGTTGGATCTTCGTATTCGTTCAAGTTCGAATCGTGTTAATAGGGAAATAAATATGAATTATGAAATTTAAATATGTGAAATGGAAATGTAATATGTGAAATGGATTGGAATGAAATGAAATTTTGGATTGAGCCATAAACATTGATTTAACTATGTCATATCTTACCATCCACCCAAACTGGCCCTCAATCTATTGTTTTTCTTTTAATTTAGAAAAAAATATCATTGAAAATGACAATCTAAATTCACTTTTTAACTTTCTTAGTTGCTTTACAATTATGATAATATTTGGGTGTCGTGTAAAGCTGTTGGTGATAGAATCTCTGACTTATTAACTAATCCCAACATGTTAAAGTCATTTTTAATAACATGGGCTCCTTTGACTAACCCCTCTTCTCCCTCCCTTTGAAAATCACAATCTAAAACTCACTTTTTAATATTTTATTTTTAAAAATATACCATGCTTGATGCCAAGCTTTTCATTTTCTTTTTCTTTTTTTTTATGAACTTGACGCTAAGTCTTTTCTTGCTTTGAAAAAGAAAACAAATATTTTATTCTATTTTGAGTTAATATATTATTTAATATTTAAATTTGATTTTAAAGTTTAATTTAATATTGAGAATAATTATAATGGATAAATATTTAACACAAGTATTTTTTAAAAAACATAGATATTTAATTGAAAAATTAAATATTAAAATTAAATTCAGGTTTTAAATTAGAATAAAAATGGAACTGTTAAAATCAAATTCAACCACTAAATATTATATTAACCTTTTATTTGTATTTCATAAAAAATAAGAATAAAAAGAATTACATTTCTTTAAATAGTAATGGTATAAACCACTCGTTCAACTAATATCCATGAATTACAATTCTTAATCAATTCTCTATAAATAAATAAATAACAATTTTCTCGTTCAGTTTTGTAACACTAATTCATATTCTACAAACAACATTTGGCAGGTTGATTCGTTGGGTAAGAAAATAATTAAATTAGTTGTAATAATATATCTACCCCATCCTTATTGTCAATCACAGCGGATTTGAGCCCGCAACAAGCTAAAACTTCATTTTATTTTTTAAATTTTATGATCATATAATAATAATGATGTTTATAAGAAAACATTTTACAAACATATTTATATGAATCCAATTGATAAAGGTAGGTTAAAAACTATGCTTTTATAAATCTTGATAAAATATTTAATTTTATAAACATAAGCTTAACAATGTTAATCAGCACATGAGTTCCGTATATTAATCTAATAATTATCAGAGTATTCACCACTCGAATTACGTTAATTGCAATACTGTTAAATTTTTATCTTCTTCTTTTAATTCATAAAATACTTGTTAATAAACACATATTAATATTTATTGAATTATAAAATACTTCCAGTTAAAACAGTTAATAACGTCCGTTTGATTCTCCTTGGACACAAACGAAGACCCCCGAAAATTTGTCCAAAAGTCACTCGTCATCATAAAACATTAATTAATGAGTTTTAAGCATTTTATTAATAACCTTAATTTTGCGATCCAGCTCATCAGATTCCCTCCAATCACGATTCCCTTAACCTAAGAGAAAAGATAACACTCCCATCATACCGTCCATTTTCGCCACCCACTGCCCTCATCTAACGGTCAAGATCAATCCTACCTACCGCTTTATCCGTACCAAATCAATAGCTTTTCTACTTTACTAAATTACCCTTCTAACGTTTAAATGATCGACCGGTTGAGAGTTCCATTCATTCAATGGAAACAGTAAGGCTATGATCGTAAATCAACATGGTGCCCGTGTTTTTAGTTCACTGCTGGAAAAAACCTGTAAATTAGTGCTTCTCAAGGAAAAAAAATAAAATTCAGGGTGTCCGAGAAATGGCAGTGAAGAAGCTTTAAACAAAGAGCCTTTTCTCTTCTTCGTTAATGGCAGATCTTTCGTTTTCTTGATTTGCATTTTGAGTTTACGGCCTCGTTTGTGACTTAACTGAGTTTAATTGTTCTGCTGAGTTGAATTAGGAAGTCATCGGAGATGCTGGACGGAATCTTAGGCCGTGGTTTTGCCTCCAAATGGTTTATATTTTCTATTACAATAGATGCATTATGCTTGTTCTCTTTTTTCCTTTTTTTTATAAAAAAAATAAATTGACGATAAATTTTTTCCTCTCGCTTTTCTTGCAGTAAGTCATTGATAAAACTGATAAAGAGTCGGATCGATGTAATAAGGAGGAAGAGGAGTGCGACGCTTAAGTTTTTGAAGAAAGACATAGCTGATCTGCTCGCTAATGGCCTTGATATTAATGCTTATGGCAGGGTAATTTTCTTTTAAAAATTATTATTCCTATTTTTAATCCTTTTATTCGGTGTTGAAATTATAGGAAAAGAGGTCAAATTCAAAAAACCGACTTAAATGTATCTTTTTTTTCCTTTAATTTTTAGAATGTTTAATAGCGGAAGACGAAGGTTTGAAATTTGTATATATATTGACTGACTTGTTTGAATATTTCAAAATGTTAGTTTTTTTTTTTAATAAAATGAATATTTATTGACGTGAAATTAAACTGAATTTTGTGTTAAATTTTTGAGAGGTGATGCAACAGGTGGAAGGATATATAGCTGAATTGGTCCTTTCCTCTTGCTACGATTTTGTTGAGAAATGCTGCGAGTTCGTGTCGAAGCATGTTTCACTTATGCAAAAACTGAGGTATATGTGGCTGTATTATTTATTTCACTTTGGTAGACTATATGTTTACATTGTCTCTGTAATGAATGAGGGTGAAATTGAAAAGGAAGTCTGAATAAGATTAGCATTCAACTACGCTGCAAAATACAGAAGAGTAGCAAGGAACTAGGTTTTATCATCTAATTGCTAAATTATAAAATTTTAAGTTTATGCTGGGGAAGACATATGAGCATATTAGCATATGCCAGATAGTATATTCGAACTATGCTTCAGCATTGAAGGTTTTCCAGCTCTCAGGGGACATAAGATGATGGGTTGTAGCAAGGAACTAGGTTTTATAGGCAATGGTAATATTATAGGATTTTAAGTTTATGTTGGGGAAGAGTAGAAGACATATGAGTATATTAGCACAGATGGCGGAGGGACCTTGAACTTTTTTCCTTGAAATTATCATTAATAAGCAGATAAAAACAGTTGCTTATACTTGTCAATCAATGCACAGTGACTGCCCTGAAGATTGCAGGGAAGCTGTTTCATCTCTGATGTTTGCAGCTGCAAGATTCTCTGATTTGCCAGAGTTACGCGATCTTAGGCAAATATTTCATGAAAGATATGGAAATTCCCTGGAATTATTTGTCAATAAGCAGGTAATTTCTGATAATCTGCTATAAAAGAGATTAATCTATGGTCCCATCACTGCTTTCTATGACCAACATCATAAAATTTGATGATAGCTTGTCGAGAATTCAGCTTCAAATTCTTTCACAATGGAGAAGAAAGTCAAGGTAATGCATGATATAGCATCAGAGTTTTCCATAAAATGGGACTCTGAAGCTTTTCAGCGAAGAATGTCTAAACCTACTGTGATTCCACAGGTATGCTTCATTTGTTTGGTCTTTACTTTGTAAGTATTCTTCTTGAGGTTATCCATACCGTATCCTCACAGAGGAACTCTTGTGATCTCTGTAATTGTTCCATAGGACCAACCTAAAAGTTATGGGTCTTCCCATGTCAATGGTCATAATCATAAATCAAAAGATGGAAGAAGTGCTGGTTCACAAGACGATAGAGTTAAAGTTTTGTCTAAAGAAAAACACGAAGTAGGTAAGGGTGAGCGTAGACAGGGCAACTGCAAGGAGGATAATGTCTCAAAAAGGGATGAGATCATCTTTCCACCTAAACAGGAATTTTCTGTTGAGGGGTATCATGGCAGGGAGCAAGCTTCTGCAAGGAAGAATGATCTCAACATTCCATCATGGCAAAAACAGGAAGTCTCTGCTGGTAAGGTTGAATTTTGGAATGGGAAGGATGATGTTGCCTTCAAAACAGCAAGATTGAGCAGTTCTTCTCATGGAAAAATAATGGAAAGAGCTGATGATGGAGCCAAATTACAAGATGGTAGGCAGAATGGTACGCCTAGATTATATAACCAAGATGTTCTACTTGAGAGAAATCATGATCTAAATCCTAGTTATGCAGCTTCATGGTCAAAGGGTGAGGAATTCGCTGCTGATAACTCTGGTCACCAGTATGGTTTTCCAAATGCGACAAGAAAAACTGATGAAGAAGATGAACCGAAGTGGAAGTCCCACTTTAAGAGTGGTATCCCTCCTCCTTATGTTAAACCAAGTACCAAACCAAAGGATCACAGGCATGATGCCAATGTGGGATCTTCACTTGCTGGTTTTGACAGCAATGGGGTGTCCGATGATCCTTCGACACATGACAGGGCGTATGTGGTTAATAGGACAGATAAGTACAAGGAAGGGTTAGATCATCCTGGTAAAGAAGAGCAGATAATTCCGCCTCTTAGAGTGAATAGTCATGATCGTGATCGTGAGAAAGATTATTACTATAATCATGATGCAAGTGATGCCCCTGTACCAAGACGAAGATCATCGAGAAGGCGACATTCGAAATCAACTTCTGGTCTTACTGAAGTTGATAATGCTGAAGATACTGAATCTGCAAGGAGAAAACACAGAAGCAGGAGAAGAGATGACTCAAGACGAGGTCTGCAAATTTTATTCGATGATGAGCAGCATAAAGATGATGAGGAGGAAAGGATAATTGACAAGCTGTTGATACATTACAGTAAGAAACCGCCATCTGGTGAAGAGGGAAAGATAAGAAGAAAGTCTAAAAGTCGTCATGCACATCCTATGGGAAGTGATGTGGGTGAAGCTCCTCAGAAATCAAGTAGGGATACATCCGATGATATGTCCGAGACCATTTCCCGTCCAGCCCGATCAATATCTCTCCCTCCTGCACAAACAGCTGAATCAAAAGGAACCAAAGTTTATGCTCGTGCTAGCTCATTCGAGTCTGATAGGTCGAGTGCAGCCCAGCATGTGCATCCAAAATTACCAGATTATGATGATTTGGCCGCTCACTTTGCAGCAATGAAAGGGAGATAAAGCTTTGGACCTTACTGTGTCATTTTTTTCTCCGATCACTATTGCATTGCTTCTATCTTAAAACTTCATTTATTTGCTTAGCTGAGTTGGCGCTGCTGCTGTCTTCTAGTACCCCTGCCTGCATATTGTTGGTCCATCGCTTGCCATTGCTATTGCTTGGTAGTTTGAGCATATTTTCTTATGTGTTTATAGCACTTTTATTACTACTTCTATGACCAACGGCTATAACTAGCATTTATATACTTGCTGATTCTTTTTATTTTACATGATTAAGGTGGTAATTGTGGGCTCATGCTGCAGGACTCGAGTTCCATTGAGGTTTACTTTTAAAGTGAGTACACGATTCTCGTTTTTAGGGATTTTTAGGTTCAATTGCCTAAAAATCATGTCTTGCTTACCAAGTAAAAATTTAGATCGATCGACACCTAAAGAATATACTTAAGAAAATGCAAAATAAATAAATAAATAAATAAATAAAAACTCAGCACTCAATTGAGTTATCACCATTAATTAAAATAATCAATTAAGTTATTTTCTTTTAACGATTTTTATGATTGATTACATTGACCTTTAAATAAATTGATGGATCATTCTAATTGTGATACCTGATAAATTTTGTTTTAATCTAATATTTTTCAAAAAATGATAAAAAAATCATAAAAATCATAAAAATATTAAATATTAAATATTAAAATTGATATAAATTTATTAAAATTTTATATTATAAAACTTTATAAGTATTATAAAAATCTAAAAAAGTTATTCATATATAATTAGTAAAACTTATTTAAAATATTTAAAAATTAAAAAAAAAACTTATGAGAGTTCTAATTATCGGTTTGCATGTTTAACTAATTCATCTCCTTCAATTAAATAATACATAAAAAAATCACTTGAACCCTTTGGTTCCTAGGTCAACCGGTTTAATGTTTTTCTTTGGACCTATACCCTTTTTTATTTCAATTTAATTAGTCCAATCGATTGATCCGATCCAATTCAAGTCCTTATGTTTTTTTAATAATTTTATAAATTTATATCAATTTTCATACTTTTAATATTTTTATAATTTTTATGATTTGTATAGTTTTTAAATAGGTTTTATAAAATTTTAAATATGTTTTATTAATAATTTATTAGATTTTTATATTTTATAATTTTATATTTTTTATAATTTTATATCAATTTTCATATTTTTAAGATTTAATAATTTTATATTTTTCAAATTTTCAAAATTTTTAATCCCTTATAATTTCTTATGATTTTTTATATTTTTATGAAAAATATTATATTAAATTATAAGTTATCATATGTTACCATCGATTGAGTCGTTAATATATTTTAACAAGCCAACGTAGTTAATGATGAAAATCATTAACAGAGAAATTTAATTGATTATTTTAATTATTGACAATAATTTTATTGATTTTTAAAATTTTTTTACATGTAAGTCTACACTTAAAAAGTTACTATCTATTTGGTTAAGTGGTATGGGTTTGTCTTGTCATAGTAATCTGTGCGTTTGGTTTGTTAGATTGGCCATTTGACGAAGTCATCATTCAAACGTTATTACTAACAACACCGAATGCCAATTCAATAGAGTATTCTTATCTCTTAGAATTGGCTATTCTGTTACTCGGAATAGAAAAAATAAAAAAATTCGTAAAATTATCCTTAACAAATAACAACTTTTGAAAGAAGAATTATTCCAATTGGAAATCCATGAACAACGACAAACAAAATCAATTATGAATCCTAGGATGAATTCTTGATTTCTAGTTTTATGCAATAAAACATTAGTTTCTTTATTTTCAATTATGAATGCTTAATTATTCTTGAGTTAATAATTCTAGAGTGTTAATCCATATTTGATGTGCATAAGTCTGAGGTTGAATATACTCTTCTTATGATTAGATCTTGCATAATTCAATCGAGTTGCATGCAATTCTAGAAACAGGACGACATAAATCTACCGGATTAGAGTCAAATCTAATAGGAGGTCCATATAGTGAATTAATGCAATAATAAGGATTTTAATTAGAAAGAAAATTCAATTAATCAACCTAGAGTTAGTTGCTCTTATGCTCGAAAGAAATATTAGCAAAAATTAGGGATTTCTACAGATCAAAGAGCTAAAAAAAATAAAGAAATTGCATAAATTAGATTGAGAATGATAAATGAATTTAGGAAGATTCTTATTTAGGTATTATTTTGTCACTTAGTTGATACTTGATTATTTTTTTTGTTTTATCCTCTGATGCATTCATTAGTTAATTTAGATAGTTTATTTTATTTTTAATCAATCCTTTGAATTATTAGGTTAAATAATAGAAATGTGATAATTACTAGTAATTGTAGCCATCGAGTGAACGATATCTATGCTCATCATAGTTATACTATTAATTGATAAATGTACTTGCCTTAATCAATTTATTAGTTAGTTTAGTGGACGTCAAGTTTTTGGCATCATTGTCGGGAGACTAGGATATTACAAAAATCTTATTTATGTTAATTTAACCATTTTTATTTTATTTTGTTTTGTTTTTTTAATTTAATTTTGATATATTAATTCGCTTGCATTTGGTTTGTGAAAGGTTCTTTTAGTTTATGACTTGAGGCAACTCATTGAACCAATAATTTTTTATAGTGTGATTGAAAGAACTATTTGTAGAAATCAAAGAGAGGTTAGAGAAGTAAGACAAGATCAACATCGGACTATTATAGGCAATCAAGAGGAAGAAGACAATATTGAAGAAATTGTCAATCCTCTATTGACTGTGTATGACTACACCATGCCAACTCTGACTAAGGTTAAATCTAGTATCATTAGACCGAATATTGCTGCAAATAACTTTGAGATCAAACCGAATACAATTCAGATGGTGCAACAGTATGTCCAATGTGATGGGTTTTAAGATGAAGATCCAAATCCTCATCTAGCAAATTCTTAAAGATATGTGATACTTTCAAGATCAATGGTGCTTCTGGTGATGCCATATGTCTAAGGTTGTTCCCATTTTCTTTAAAGAATAGAGCAAAGCAGTGGTTGAATTCACTTTCACGAGGTTCTATCACTACTTAGGTTCAGATGACAGAGAAGCTCTTGTTAGAGTATTTTCCACCAGCCAAGATAGCCAAGTTGAGGAATGATATCTCTTCTTTTGCCCAATTTGATCTTGAGACACTTTATAGCGCATGAGAGATTTAAGGATCTTTTAAAAAGACGCCTTCATCATGGTTTACTGTTCTGGCTACAAGTTCAAACATTTTATAATTGTTTAAATCCATCAATTAGGCAAATAATTGATGCAATAGCTAAGGGGACACTAAATAACAAAACACCTGAAGCATCTCAAGAGTTTATTGAGGAGATAGCACTGAATAATCATCAAAGGTAAATCACAAGAGCAAAGTTTACCAAGGCAACTGGTGTTTATGATGTAGATGCAATTACTATGTTGGCAAGTCAGGTTGAAGCTCTTGGTAGAAAAATAGATGGTTTGAGTTTAGGGAAGCAGGTGACTCTTATGATGCAATGTGATGTGACTGGATCGGGTATGATTAGTCAAGAATGCTTACTTTTGAAGTTTATGAGTAATAATTCCAAACCTTATAATAACCCTTATAACAATACCTATAACTCAATATGAAGGAATCATCCAAGCTTCTCTTAGGGTGGTCAAAGGAATCAAATATCACAATCCCCCTAGGCTTTTAGCAACTTCACCAGCAAAAGAAAAAGTTAGATCTTGTTTAAATTCATTTTAGTTTTTGAAACTAAATTTAGAACACTGAAGCAACTTTGAGGAATCAGCAGGTATCTATTCAGGGTTTTGAGAATTAGATTGGTTAATTTTCTAAATTAGTTTCAGAAAGACTCTAAGGTAGTTTACTTGGTAGCACTAAAACCAACCCAAAAGAGCAAGTCACTATAGCTACTTTGAAAAGTGTAAAGGTGTTAACCGAGCTTGAAGAGAAGTTGTTGAGAAAGATAATGGGGTTGAGGATAGTAAGAAAGAACAAAAACCAGTTCTTAGAGAACACATGCCACCAATCTCATACCCAGAAAAGTTGAAGAAAGACCGCATAGATGAATAATTTGGTCTTGTACTCTTTAAACAATTGCATATTAACTTACCTTTTATTGAAGCTCTTTCGCATATACCCAAGTACGCAAAACTCTTAAAGGATCTTTTGACAAATAAAAGGAAGTTAGAGGAGTTGTCCACTATAAAGCTTAATGAGGAATGTTCAGTCACCTCTAAAACAAACTACCTACAAAGCTTAAGGGTCTAGAGAGTTTTATTATCCTTTATTTTATTAGTAGTTTATCTGTTAGAAAGCTTTAGCTGATTTAGGTGCTAGCATCAATTTAATGTCTTATAAATTGTTTAAGCAACTTGGTCTAGGGGAACCAAAACCTACTAGGATGAGTATTCAACTAGCTGATAGATCAATTAAGTATCCTAGGAGTATTGTTGGGGATGTGATTATTAAAGTAGATAAATTTCTATTCCCTATTGATTTTGTGATACTTGACATGGATGAGAATGTTGAGGTACCTTTGATTTTAGGCTGGCCGTTTTTAGCCACTGTTAGAGTTGTTATTAATGTTGGTAATGGTAAACTTATCTGAGGAAGGTGATGAAGAGGTTACTTTTCAAACACGTGATGTTATGCGAGTTTCTAATGAGCAAGATGATACTTGTTATTCTGTTGATTCTATTGATCATGCAGTTCAACATTATTTATAGGAAATTACTTATAAAGACACATCAGAATTGTGTCTTGTTCAAGGTGATAGATGCCAAATGACAGGTGAAGAGAATGTTGCATCTCAATGAGTTAGATAAATAGTGAGAAATTTTTTATGAAAACTTAATAATGTACAAGGAAGTAACAAAGTAACATCATGATGCTCATTTAAAGAGAACAAAGTAATTCATAGTTGGAGATAAAGTGTTGTTTACAATTCAGGGCTATGAAGGTTCCCTAGAAAGCTTAAGTCAAAATGGACGGGTCTATTTATGATAAAAACACATATTTCTATATGGACAAATTGAGGTAACACATCCTGAATATGTCACATTTAAGGTAAATAGTCATCCTCTCAAACTCTATCTTGGTAGTGATGTTGATAATGGGAAAGAGGAGTTTCAACTCCAAGATTCTAATCTATCATGTGTTACAAAAGGAAGTCAAGCTTTAGACTTTAAATAAGCGCTTCTCGGAAGGCAACCCAAGTGTTTATCATTTTTTATTTATTATTTTATTTGTTGCATATTTGAATTTTATGTTGATTTTTTGTTTCTTCATTTTTAGTTCTTTGTTTTTAAAGTTCTAATTTAGTTAGTTTAATTAATTCAATTCAGGTCGTGAAAAAAAATGATTTTACTTGAACCACGCGAGCTGAAGGCACAGTTGTGTGACCCACATAGGTTGAAGACACGACCATGTAAATACTGGGATGTGATATTACGTGGAACCACACGGTTCTTGAAAGGCACAAGGACCAGAGACACAGCCGTGTGACCCACACAAGCTAATGACACAGCCGTGTGAATACTAGAGTATAATTTTATCTTAAAGAAAGGCATATGGGTCAGCAATATGGTCGTGTGACCTACACGGGCTGAGGGCACAATCATGTGCATACTAGAAGGTCATATACATTGAACCACATGGTTCCTGAAAGGCACACAGGCCAAAGACATGGTCGTTTCCCCTATTTTCCAAAATGCACCGTTTTCATTTTTCAAATATGCCAACACTTCCAAATTTCACCACCAATTCGCACTAATCTTCTCAAGTCTTTGAATCTTAATGTTCAGTGAGATGCTGATATTTGACTTTTTATTTTAGTTTTTTTTTCTGGGTTTTCATATTTTTGATCTACTTCACTTTTACTTAGACTACTTTTCGCTAGTTCCTTTGTGTTTTTTTTTTGTCTTCTTTTGATTGTTGCAAGGATTATTGTACTTAACTTCGAATCTTCGATACCTCAAGCTTTCACTATCTCTAGACATTCATCCTAATTTAGGGCTATTTTAGTTCTCTCTTCTTTTTATTAATTTGTGTTGTTTATTATGTTTACCCTTGTTCATACATTAAGGGAAATGTACATCTTAAGTGTAGGGAGGATTTTATACTTTCATTCGACTTAGTCATTGAACTGTTGCATGTTTTCTTAAGCAAATTTCTTAATTTTTGTATGAGAGTTATATTTTCTAAATCTAGAGTTTTTGTTTATTCTGCTTTGTGATAATTTGTAGATTTTATGCATATTTTATTTATACTTTAATGCATGAGAGAGTCAAGCATGATAAGTTATTTCAGAAAATTTTATTTTAGGTTTTCTCCTTGAATTTAATAATTGTCTTGAATTATAACTTTACAAATTTTAACATCAAAACCATATTTTTGTAAGCTTTTGAGCCTTTAAAGCATCCATCCTTTCATGACTAGACCTATTATTCTAAAACTTGCTTTTGTTATGCATCTTAAGACCACATTAATGATTTGATATGCTGAGATGATAGAGGTACTTTGGATTTAACTCACTTAGCCTTTGAATAGTCTACCCACTTTATTGCCCACTAATAACCCCTTTTGAGCTTAGTCTTTTTTGTTCATTTATCATCCACTTATTTTAACCCTTTAAACCCCATTAATCTACTCTTTTATTGCTTTCCTTTAATCGAGATTAAATTTTGATAAGTTTCCTAACCATGTTCAATCATTCATATTGTTGAATTTTTCTTAGTTAAAAAAAACGAAAAAATTTAGGCTATCTCGTTCAATTGTGAGATCATTATTCATGTTATAGCCCCATTAAATTGTTTGTTGAGCTTTGATTGCCTATAAATGCACTATCGTTTATAAAATAAATATAATACCAAAAATATAAGAAATTAAAAATGGCTGTGCTCGCAAGTGCATGAGTCAAATTGCAATATAGTTGTACAACGAAATACCGAAAGTATTCCGAGGATCGTATCTAAGGGAGGACGAGATAAATAATAAAAATACTTATACAATAATAAGTCTAAGTAGTAATAGTTAATTCTTATATTACAATAAATCATAAAATAGGTTGAGAGATAAAAGTAAATAAACAACTAAAAGAAAAAAATAAAGAAAAAACAAACAAACGAAATAAATTGATAAACTAATTAGGAAGATTAACTCACTTCAAGGTTTGTAACTAACTTCGGATTAGAATTTTAAAGTGGATTAGTAATCGATTAACTAATTATTACCTCTCGGATTTTAATTAAGTAATCGATTGGTTGATACTTATTTATCTCCTGACCTTACTTTCTCAACTCGAATAAGTTACAATTTACTCATTTCGACTTATTTTTCAACCTTGTCTAACCTATGATAACTTATTAGGGTTATCAAGCCTAACAGTTTAAGAACACATAATTTATACCAACTAATTCCTCTCAAGAAATTTATACCAACTATCAAGAAACCCCAAATCCTCTATTAATCACATCCTCATCCACTCGTTAATCTTTCTTAAGGGATTTAGCCACTCATGTTATTCATAATCTCAATTTCAATTGAGCAAATCATGTAAAGAAACACAATTGATCTGGGGAAGAAAAGAGATTTGAATAATCATGGATTGAGTATCAAATGAATAACGGAGTAGCAAATCTCTCGACGAATGCAAAGGAAAATATAAATGGAATACTTTAATTAAATAAACAAGTTCTTGAATCAAAACTGATTCAAGAAGAAAAGCAAGAAAGTATTAAAAAAAGCCAAAAAGAAAATAAACTAAAACTAATTCTAAACTATGAGGGTTTTTAAAGGTGTTTAAGACGACTTGAATACATTCAACCCCTAATGTCTTATTTATAGAGGTATTGGCAGCTCAAATTAGGTCTTCTGCACGTCCTATGTCTTCATATAAGTTTGATTGCAAGAACAAAATGTTGGAACGCCAGTACCCCCATGGCACAGCGGAAAAAATATATATATATATATATATACATTCCGACGATCCAAACCATGGATCCATGTGCGAGGAACGAATCGAGGTGAAAAACTTTCGAAATTACCAAAATTTCGATCTGAGTAGACAGTGAAGCCTCGGCAATGAGAATACTATTTTGATTTCAAATCCAAGCCGCAATCCTTATGATCTCGACCACTACGCAATCCACCCAGTTGACAAAGAATGGAAGAAATCCCCAAAAACTATTTTCAGAGATATTTTGCTTGACGGCTGCTAGACCTAATAGCAAAGTTTCGGGTTTATATATATATATTCACTTTTTAGGGTTTTTCTCCCTTTTTAAATATAACTCCCTTTATAATTGGTATGTATATATCGAATTAAATTTTAATCCGAACATAATAATCATAATTAAAATAAATAAATATAATAATGTTTTAACCGAAAATTATAATTACATTAATTATAATAAAGATTTGATAAACTATATTTATTTAAATTTATATACTGAACCAAATTCATATATTAATAGAATTATGTTCTCCTTATGTGTACAACATCCTTGTACATATAATATGTTTGATATTTGATTGCCCAATTAAATTAATTTTATAATTAATTTAATTTGTGTGACAACCAAACACAATACCAACTATGTTTTATTCCATTCATTTCAACCATAGGGTGTGACCGTGTAGGTTCTTGTAAAGTTAGCAGTAATACTAGAACGATTCTAATGTTACAAACAATGAGTGGCATCTAGCAATGCATCATTGCTACCTAAGTTACAAGAAGTCATGATTCGACATAACCTTTTGTGATTAATCTTTTATGCATTAATCCTTAAGTCCTTTATCTCTGAAATGGACACAAGTCATGGAATAGTCACACTTGCATAGTCCATCCCATGTTTCTTGATACCTTGAGTAGACTATGATACACAAATAAGTATGACATCTCATATCAGCTTATTTGAGCATGGCCATGCATTTCTAGTCTCACTCAATCAAGTGGCCTAAGATATTACTCCTATTATGTAGGAGGGACTTATCCTATATTGATCAACCATATCCCTCTACATAGATTGTGGTATATCCAACATCGGCCTTTATAAATCAACCAGTTATGGTGTACATTTGATTGTATCAAAATATACAACTCATGATGTTGGGATAATGATGATCTCAAGTCTGAGGATCATATACATATTAATCACTATGAGTAATGTTGTGACAATTACATAATAATCCAAGAAACATACTCATAGCGGGTCATTCCAATATGTTGTTCTCTAACACACATATTCATGTATTGATTCTGACACTCCATATCAATGACAACTCTTTATCATCAATCAACTACATGTTAGTCTTAATGCATTATTATTGTCCTAGTCAACAATAATACTTGACTAAGGACCTTTTAAGAATAATCATATTATTCTCAGGACATTATTATAAAACAGTTTATTTATACACACAGAAAAGAAACTGAAATAATAATGGCAACGCCTTATATTAATAAACATGGTAAATCAAGTATGCTATTACAACCATCTCATGATTGATCTTTGGGCATACTCTTACACAAAAATAATCCCGAAATACTTGGGCAACACGTCGGCCTTATGTCGCACCACACCTCTTACATGGCGTGACATGGCACCCAAATATTGCATTAGGTATTTCATTATGTGCTATGACGTCCCAAGAAGCTTATGCATCACTCGACCCTTCCCAAGAAGCTTATGCATCACTCGACCCTTACTTCCACGTCAATTGAGCCTTTATATCCCCATCCTATACACTTAATTAAACCAATTAGCACAACCTAAGGCTCGCGTTAACCTATTGGTCACAGCACCTACAAAATGTGTTAGAAAACACTATTTTATTAACTTTATATCCTAAGGCTTAATTACTGAAGATGAAATATAAAATTATAAATTGCCTAGAAAACAAGCTCCTTAAGTGCGAAATTGACCCGAATTGACCACTACATTTAATAGTAGGTCTAGCTTAAATAATCACTATTTATATATTATATAAAGGCTTACTTCAATTAGTTATTAATTATTCATGTTAATTCATTGCAATTCATCATCTTATTCTTTTTGTCTAGTAACTCACCAGTTCAACTCTTGACTGTAGTCACTATGTATACCCTTCCATACCCTTAACCTAAGCCTCATTACAACCCTTGTAAAGACCTCTTTATCTTTGTGTCATCTCATATTTTTAGTGGTGATAATAATATTTCTTAAGCAAGCTTATGGTAATAATATTTCTTGTTTTGTCTATTGAGTACATTTTAATTAGCCTTTAAACACTTTGAGTGCTTTAAGTGAATCTTAGTGAGGATGTTAAACCTTGTTGAGTTTGAATTTCAAGTAATTATTAAGGTGAGAAAGACTCCTATGTTTTATGCAATAAAATTTTTGCTTGGATTGCTTATGCTCTTTATTATCATTTTAGTTTAAGTTTCTAATGTATGATGATCTATAAATTATCCTAAGACATGATCAGTGAAAATAATGGGTAAAGGAAAGTTAATTTGAATGTGAGTTGAGGACTTTGCTTGAGGAAAAAAAATACTTAAGTGTGGGGATATTTGATAAGTGTCAAAAGTAACATATTTTAGCCTCATTCTTAGTGTATTTTTGGATGATTATATGACATTAATTGTGAAATATATATTCATAATCCTTTTATATTCATGTTTTGATGCTTAATATGTTATTTGGGAGAAATAAGAGTGAAAACGGGTGGAAATTAGAACATTGTAGCATTCTAGAAGCTGCACACATGCAACAAACTTTCACACGAGCAATCCATACAAGTGTGTATCCAGTGCGTGTCAATCTCGAGAATCATGTGAGCTAATAACTGAAAGTTACTATTTTTAGGTTTTTTGGCACTTTAAGAAGGCATACATAAGGAAATAAATAATTGAATAAGCAATCATCAAGAGATAGCACAAAAATTATCCAAAGAATACCATTGAAGTCGATTTCCAAGCAGTTGTCCATCAAGATTCAAGAGTCCAAGCTGATTTCCGAGGGAGTTATCATGGATTTATTTTATTTTAGTGGTTATATTGTATTTTTAGTGTTGATTCTTGTAATTATGAACTAATTTTCTTAATACCTAGGGGAGATGAACCCTAGGATGGATTCTATTGTTTGATTTCTAGTTTCATGTAATAAAACTTTAGTTTCTTTATTTTCAATTATGTATGTTGAATTATTCTTGGGTTGATAATTTTAAAGTGTTAGTCCATGTTTGATATTCATAAGTCTTGTAACATCTTGATTCCCGACCCGATTCACTGGATCCAGATCCTGATCCTGATCATAGGTGTTATCACTCATAATACTTAGTCAAACTCACAGACCTGTACTAGATAACCTCTTATTAAAATATATTATTTTTAATTAAATTTAAAGACTAAATCTCAAGAAAAAAATATGGTACTTAAGCATAAAATATTACAAAATTACAATAAATCTTTCTCAAAACAACAATATGATAGTTATAGATTCATTAAGGTAAAATCCTATAGTACGCCACTCAAACAGCTCTGTATGTGTAATAACTCAATATGCCTCTTCCTTAGCGTAGTCCTGGCATTGTCCCTTTAAGCACAGTCTCTTAACATCGAAACCTGAAAGATAAACACAACATAAATAAATACAAGAGTACTTAATGGGTTTTATTCCTAAAATACCTTGACAGATACTTTATATTCTTGAAAGAACATCTTTACATCAATCATCTATCTGAATCACTTATACCGAGCGGATACCACTATAGTTGTAATACATACATATACTCCAATTATATACTCTTCATATACACATTATTTCTTATTTAATTAACTAAAGATTTCTTCAGGCGTTTTCTAATTCTCTCGTTCACATATACATTTCTGAACAGAACATACCTTCAGAATCCAATTGATGCAACCATTTCCTAATATTTGCATTTGACTCAAAACAACTATTCATTATCATTATTTACAAGCGGACACATACACATATAGTGAATACTTACTAGATCTGAGTACCTTCAAATTATTAAGCAAATCATACCCTGATTCAATACCATACGACCCATACTAACAATGTACTTCATAGATTAATATGTTGACATTCACAACATTATTCTAGAACTCCAAATGTTCAAAATAATTAATATTCAGTTTTCATAAGATTGCAGACGAAGTCATTATACAACTCAGATATGATATATTCCAAATAACTTTGATTTAATCGTATCATCATGGCGACTACCTTATTAACATCCAGATACACAGTTCTTTTCAAAAGCACTCTTTAAACTTATTTATTTATTTCATAGATATTACTTAACCCTGAGCGTATGAGTACTTGATCTTAGTCATATATAATACAAAACTAACAGAAATTATCCATAACTTATCATCAGGACAGTTATACAAATCTTACCAGACATATATGACAAAACACACCATAAGGGCCAGACAAAATACACCATAAGGCTTCACACAGAATACACTACATAAGCATCATAAAGAGTCACGTGTTTTCTGTCCCAACAGACTTTCACATAAATCCATGTATTGTGATCAGTCAATTCGATTTACATATTTTGAAAGCTATACCATGAATATTCAAATAGACATATCATGCCATGGGTCTTGACCACATGGTCTTACATACATTCATGTATCATGTTCTATCGATCTAGTCTTTATCTCATTGAAAGCTACACCATGAAAGTTTCCAAATCATACCAAACTACCATGGGCCTTTACTTCATAGTCTTACACTCGGTTTCGATCTATGATATGCCAGTCTAGTTAGCAATATAACTGCCCTACCAGAAGCTTCATAATAGAACGTTAGCTCAGCATTTACTTACCTAGATTATCACCTTCTTACAAACTCATACTCCTTGTATACCAAAAATTTAGTTACATGCTTATCAAACATTATTCTTTTAACAGAACTTTATGCATATTATTATAGAACATCTATCATCTTTACTCCTACCCATACTCTTACCATTTTCCGTAGACATTATCATTCTATCTATGAATGTGTATATATATACTTCTTATTTGAACAATTCATATAAAAAATTCAGGGTAGAGACTCACCTTAACTCACCCACAAAACCTTGAAGCTCTAGACCCAAACATTCATTACCAGGCAGTAACAACCACTGCTTATAGAACATAAAAACACCATTAAAAACTTATTCATATACAACTTACCATCATCTCAAGTACTTACTTACATCTTACTGTTCATATACTCCTTACAGACTTACTCTTTTAGAATTTAACGTGTAGAGTTGTAATACTTACCTAAAGGTGGAATAACCACTGTGTTAACCAAGAATTTAAGTTTCCAGTACAAGGAAGAAGAAATGAAATCTATTCCAAAAAAGATCCATAAAGTAACATTTAGAATCTAAAAGAAACTTTCCCTAGAACCTTTATCTCATATATATATAATCCAATCTCCCTTACAGTCATTCAACAAGTGTCACACGTTTCAAAATTTGCCTTCTTAATAGTCTATAGTTTCCGAGGGAAACATAGAAAATACCTTGCATTCACAATTATCAGGCTAGGCTATCCAGTTGATTTCTAACCATATTACTTATAACCTAACTAGCATAGTACTCTTGACAAAAAGGCTTATTACACATTTGGCGCTAACTCATACCACAATTACCCTTTATCGCTTAACATAGACTTCTCCTTAATATAGTAGAATAGCATGAAACAAAATCATTACCCACAAATGTGACAATTATTATATGCGCCCATGCATACACCACAATAAGAAATTAAAAAGATTACACTTCATAAGACAGACTATTTTACTACTATACGCCAAAGTCTTTGACCTGCGATACTTGGGGTGTTACAAGTTGAGGTTGAATAGACCCTTCTTGTGATTAGATCTTGCATAATAGAATGGATTTGCATGCAATCTTAGAAATAGGACGATATAAATCTACCAGGTTAGTGTCAAATCTAATAGGGGGATCCATATAGTGAATTAATGCAATAATAGGAGTTTTAATTAGAAAAAAATTCCAATTATAACCTAGAGTTAGTTGCTCTTATACTCAAAAGAGATATTAGCATAAAATAGGGATTTCTACGGATCAAAGAGCTAAGAAAAGAAATTGCATAAATTAGATAAGAATTATAGATGAAATTTAGGTGGATTTTTACCTAGGTATTGTTTTGTCACTTGATTGATACCTAATTGTTTTTGTGTTTTATTCATTGGTGAATTTATTAGTTAATTTAGATAGTTTATTTTATTTTTAATCAATCCTTTAAATCATTAGGTTAAAAAATAAAAATGTGATAATTCTTGGTAATTGTAGTCCTCGAGGGAATGGTATATGTGATCATCATAACTATATTACTAATTAATGGGTGCACTTGCTTTAGTCAATTTATTAGTTAGTTTAGTGAACATCAAGATTAGTCACTATTAAATGCCCTGATTTCGACCAAAAAAAGTCTTTTTCATTTTAGGTATTAAAGGTATAAATCTAAGCATACAAGTTTGTGAGTGAAATATTAAATTAGGCTTAAAGTTAAATCGGTTTAGCTCTAGAATGAATTGTAGTTGAAAATTCTCAGGCAAAAGTATTACTTGAGTTCAATCTTGGAATGAGTCAAATTCAAAAAAATTAAATTAACAATGAGGTAAAATTGACCATAAAAATCGATTTAAAAAAAATATGGCTTTCGGCAGACTAGAGTGTGCCTTGTAGGATGATTTTCTTTTTTGGAAAAACACTTTTTACAAAACACTCTTTTATTAATAAAGTGATTGGTTTGTTGGCTAAATATGTGGTATTTCATTTGTGTGGCTTAGGTTTAAATATTTATTCAAGTATATATTTTATTTTAAAAAATATCAACTAATTATTTTGATATATTCTTTCTTTTTTTTTACTTTTTAATTTATGTTTTGAATTAATAACTTTTATTTACAAAGACAAAATAATAAATATGTAATTAGATAATAAAATATATTTTCTCAATATATATCATTATGATGAATATATTTTATTTTCTAAAAACATCATCTAATTATTTTGATGTATTTTTCCTTATAATATTTTTAAAATAAAATATATTTAATATAATAGTAAAAAGTATATTTATATAAGGAAAAATACCAAAATATATAAAACCATGTTTTATTCTTAATTCTATGATAAACTATTTATATAATGTTAAATATATTTTATTATTGTTAAAAATATATAAGGAAAATTTATCAAAATAATTAGTTGATGTTTAAAAATTAAAATATGTTTAACATAATGCTAATATTGAAAAAATTATATTTCATCATATAATTACATATTTATTATTTTTCCATGTAAATAAAAGTTATTAATTAAAAACATGATTTAGAAAGTAAAAAATAAAGAAAAATATCAAAATAATTAGTTGATGTTTTTAAAAAAATTAAAATATATTTAACATTATACATATAATTACATAATTAAAAGTAAAGAAAAAACATGAATTAAAAATAAAAACACACATTTAGCTAATAAGTGAAAGTTAAACAGTTTGTTAATAAAAAGCACGTTATGTGTTCTACATGCACGCTTTTATCACGTCACCACCATTGACTTCATTTACGGTTAATTTTGCTATTTTTTTCCAACATTCAATGTTCCTAAGGGAGGAAATAACTAAATTTTCAGTGTTATAAGCAGTTTTTTTTCTTTTTTTGTGCTTATATGACAAACACCATTCTTAGTTTGTTTTCTTAATAATATTCCAATCATCTACACGATGGCTGAAAAGTGAGAAGGGACACTGCTATTGCCCATTGCCCATTGTATGACCCAAATTTTGCCCGGGCCAAAGACCCATTACCAATCCAATTTCTAAACTCAAATAACCAAAATTATAACCCAAAACAACCAAATCCAAATGAGCCCAAAATAATACCTAAACCTAGAGACCAAATAGCCCACAACAAACAAAACTTTTCAGCAAAAAAAACCCTAGCCCCCTTAACCAGTTGCCACACGCTTCAGCCGCCACCAACGCCTCCACCACCGACATTTTCCATCATACGCCCACGCCATCCACGCCCATGTACCTGTAAAGGTGGTGGAGAGATCAATAGAAACAATTGTAAATATGGCTATAAAAAGTCATGAATATTCATTGTTATCTTTTTTTATTTTACAAACTCAATACAAAAAACACACAAATATCAAACTTCAAAAGAAGATCGGGGAGAAAAAACAGCGTTAAAAGTACCAAGGTCTTTTTTTATTTCCTTTTTTTCGAATTTATTTTACATACAAATATATATATAAAAAAATATTAGAAAAGAGGGAGGACTTACCTATTTTGGATCACTTGAAAAAAGGGACATTTTTGGGCTCCGACTGCCGTGTGCTGCGGTCACCTGTGGCGGAGCTCACAGCGGTGGTCCAGCGCCGGTGCCATGGCCGGATATTTGGAGGGGAGGAGAGAGTTCAAAGGTTTTTGAAGTTTTTTTTTAAAAACAAGGATAGAATGTTTTTTTTTTTGCAAAAATGTGACTTAAATAGAGGGCCAAAATGACATCGTTTTGGCCTAGGTCCTAAAACCCCAAAACGGCGTAGTTTTACCCTGACCCGATCCGACCCGACCTATCTGGCCTAGGATCCGAGTGTTTTAAAGTGAAAGGGTTATTTGCACTTTTGGCCCATCTACTTTTTCATGGTTTTGCAATCAAGTGTTTTTAAACTTTAAATTTTGGCCTCATGATTTTGATTTGATTTCGATTTGGTCCTTTTAAAGCTATGCGTTTTGGAGGGGGAATAATTTCCAGTTTGGTCCCTCCATGTTGGGTGCGCATTGCAATCTGGTTCTCCCCCCTTTATTTACTTCTAATTTTGCCCCAAACTTTCGTTTTAAATTCAATTCGGTCCTTTTTAGTTATTTTGCTACTTTATTGTTTAATTGATTAATTGGACTTTGACAGAAAGAATGTAGAACCCAGAAGGAAGATAGAGTAATTGGAAGAAGAAAAGATACATTTGAAACTTGATGTTGATGTTTAGAAGCTAGAAACCAAGAAATTAAGAAAGGGCAAGAATAAGGCCGAGGAAGATTTGGATAGCCTAAAAACGGATTATAAGAAATTGTGCCTATCAATGAGAACTGCCAGGTTGGGAAAAACATCTGAACAATGGTGACAAGAAATCCAAGAGGAAAAGGCTAGAGCTGATCAGTGGGAGAAGAGGTTCCATGATACTCGAGTACGAGAAAACGCTTTGGAAAAGAGCTTGATGAGAGCTAAAATGAGAAAGAGATGTTAGTAGCTCGGGTAGCGGAGCTAGAAAAGGCATTACATCAACATCATGGTCATAACTCCGACATTGAATTAAGGGCCAGCTTGAGCAGGATCGAGGATTTGAAAGGAAAGGTAGAAGAACTTGAGACTGCGCTACAGAACTGTGAGCTTCGAATTGAATTCCTTGAGTCGAATAATGAGCAGTGGAATGAGCAGATTCGTTGACTCAGATACAAGAAGTGGTCGATTATTTATAGACATTAGCAGTTCAGGCTGATGTGCTAAGTGTGAAATACGAGTTAGAGTCAGACCGGGGTCAAGAGCTGGCTTGGCTTCTTAAGAGAGTTAAAACTTTGAGTGTTAAGGCAAAGCCATATATATGATCTGTTTTATGTAAAGGATTTTATTTTCTAATAAAGTTATTCTAAATGGAATTGGATCAAAATTGACGCCTTTTTTAGTTTTGCATTCATCTCATGCATTTGCATTACATCGCATCATGTGCATTAAATTTCACAAAAGAACCCTAATTAATTAGAAATCGTAATGTAGTTACCCTGGAACATCAATACTACACACGGAAAAAAACCAAAGCTATGGATCAAAGGTTGGAAAAACTGGAACAAATGTAGAAGAAAATGCAGGATCAACTGCAAGTATAGATGCAAGAACAATTGGCCAAAATCTAACAAGATATGAGGGATCAAATGCTAGAATCTCAAATGAATATGATGAACCAATTGACCCAGTTACTGATTGGAGGGCTAGAAAGAAGGAAAAGCCCCATAATCAATACGGTAGACGATAGCGAGGACCTTACTTATCCTCCAGGTTTCACCCCAACGAATACCCAAGCACCACCACAAAGAGTGCCTGTTAATATCAGACCCCAATATTAGACTGGTACTTTGGCACAGATAAATTTCCCAACGGGCTCGAGTTTCAACCCCGAAGACAATCGGGCAAATCCTATAGTCCCTGACCTCGATGATGTAGCAGAAGTGAGAAGGGCAAGAGCAGAACTCCCAAAGTAACTAGAAGATCGATACAAATGGCTGGAGGAGAAATTCAATGCGTTGGAAAGCGCTGATTATCATTATGGAATGGATGCTAAGGAGTTGAGCCTAGTCCTAGATTTGGTACTCCCTCTAAAGTTCAAAATACCGGAGTTTGAAAAATATAATGGGACTAGCTGCCCTAAGGCCCACATTACAATGTTCTGTCAGAGGATGACGGGATATGTCAACAACAATCAATTGTTAATTCACTGTTTCCAAGACAGTTTGACTGGGCCTGCGGCCAAGTGGTACAATCAGCTGAATCGTACCCAAGTTAAATCATGGAAGGACTTAGCATAAGCCTTCAAGAAGCAATATGGCCATGTGACAGACATAACGCCTGACAGGATCACGTTACAGAACATGGAGAAAAAGTCGAATGAAAGTTTCAAGCAATATGCTCAGAGGTGGAGGGAAGTTGCTACACAAGTCCAACCGCCGCTGCTGGAAAAAGAAAAAACCCTGCTCTTCATTAATACCTTGAAAGTACCTTTTATTAATCACATACTCGGAAGCGCAACTAAGAGTTTCGCGGACATAGTGATGTCCGGTGAAATGATAGAGAATGCGATAAGGTATGGAAAGATAGAGACTGGGGAAAGCACTAAGAGGTCGACCTCAAAGAAAAGAGAAAATGAAGTCAGTAATGTGAGCACGAGTTATGAAAAACCAATTACGGTAAACCAACCAAGAACGGTAGCCATGGGCCAGCAAGCCTCGCCAAGACAAGATCCCAATACAAAGTAAAACACGAAGAAGCTCTAGTTTACTCTCATTTCAATAACGTATCGGGAGCTGTACAAAAGTTTATTTGATGCACATGTTGTATCCCCTTTTTACTTAAAATCGATGCAACCCCCATACCCCAAGTGGTACGACGCAAGTGCTCAATATGAATACCATGTGGGAATCACGGGACACTCGATAGAGAACTGTACCTCTTTCAAAAGGTTAGTCGAAAGGCTCATTAAAATGGGTGTTGTGAAATTCAATGATGCACCTGATGTGAGAAATCCGTTACCCAATCATACTGATAATGGGGTAAACTTGATAGACGAAAATATAGGGAGGAGAATCAAGTTGAATGTTGCAGAAGTAAAAACCCCGTTGAGAGAGGTTTAAAGGAAAATAGTGGCAAGAGGGTTAATCACGCAGGATTTGGGGAGCAAATTTCGAGATGCAAGGAACTATTGTGAGTTCCGCAATGAAGGAGATTACGAGATTGAAAGATGCAATGAATTTAGAGCCTTGGTACAAGGTCTAATGGACAACAAAGAGCTGGAGTTCTTTGAATTTTCAAAAGGAGAAGATGTATACACCTCAGAGGGGGGTCGATAGAGAAAGTCTCTAAGGTCAATCACCCAGTGGTGATCATTTCACAACCGAAAATCAATGAAGCTGGAGCAAAAATGACACCAAGAATTGTAATTCAGAAATCCATGGCTTTTCCTTATAATAGCAAAAAGGTGCATTGGAATTATAACTGCAAAGTGACATCTTCGGGAGAGGAGATTCCGGTCAGCACACCAAATACAAAAGCCGAGCCTGTAAAAGAGAAATCTTTGGTGATCGAAAAAGGGAAAGAAAACCCAAAATCACTCATTAATGAGCCTGTAACGGAGAAAGAAGCTAAGGAATTCTTGAAGTTTCTAAAGCACATGAGTATAATGTTGTGGAACAATTACACAAGCAACTGGCACGTATATCGGTACTGGATTTTTGCTCTTAAACTTGAAGGTACACCGTAACGCGCTGATGAATGTGTTGAACGAAACCTATGTCGCTGATGATATTTTGGTAAACAAGTTAGATCTTTTCGTCAACAACATAAATGCTGACAATTTCATCTCTTTTAGTGATGATGAAATACCATCAAGGGGTATGAGATCCACCAAGTCTCTGCACATTACTACCCGTTGTAAGGGGTATACGTTACCAGAGGTATTAACTGACAATGGGTCAGCACTAAATGTCTTGCCCTTGTCCATATTAAACAGATTGCCTATAGACAGCTCTCATATGAAGACATGCCAAAACATAGTGAGAGCATTTGATGGCACTGAAAGGAATGTGATGAGAAGGATTGAGGCACCTTTATTTATTGGTCCAAACACATACGAGATAGACTTCCTAGTGATGGACATTAACCCTTCTTATAATTGTTTATTGGGAGGCCCTAGATTCACTCAGCAGGGGTAGTACCATCATCATTACACCAAAAGCTAAAGTTGGTGACGGAGAGCCGGCTGATAACGATAAGCGCAGAGGAGGACATTATCGCATCCGTTACCGGTGATGGGCCATATATAGAAAATGATAGTGAGGCAATAGAGTGTTCCTTTTGGTCATTAGAATTCGTGAATGCAACTTTCATCATCGAAGAAGGCAAGGTCCCAATGCCAAAAATATTTGAAGCTACGAGGATGAGCTTGCAACTAACAGTTGGAAAAAGGGCATTGCTTGGAAGAGAACTCGGGAAATATCTCCATGGATGGGTTGAAGTGCCAATCTTGGTTAACAAATGGGATCACTTTGGCTTAGGGTAAAGGCTAGACAAAAATCAAAGGAGAAAGGAGTTGGAAAGGAAGCAAAAGAAACGAAGAGCAAGATTAAATGGGGCAGAGGTCAAATGGGAGCCGATGACCTTCCCTCATATATCCAGAACATTCGTGTCAAGAGGAGTTATTCACTCTGAACGGAAGGTGACAAGTAAAGAGACCAATGAAGATTTAATGGGAAATCTGAGCATCAATGTCATATCTGAAGAGAAAGTGATGAAGGGAGATTTAGAAAGCATTCGCCCTTATGAGCCTAGAAGTGTTCTGAATAATTGGACTATGAAAGAAATTTCTGTAGTTTTTAGAACTTTACAGAGTAATGTTCGAAACACACTTGTTGTTTTAAAGCCTAGAAGCAATAAAAATCTTGTGTGAAATAGGCTCATGTTCAAAACGTCTTTATTTCAATAAAAATACACTTTTATGTCTTATTCTGAACAAATATTCTTTATCCTGAGCAAATATTCTTTACCATACAAATAAAATATTCTTAGATTCATTTATTTTTTGGATATCTTTTCGTGCCTACAATAGGTCTCTAGATATTAATGACACGAGTGATGCTGTTACGGACCCAGAATTCCTTTTTAAGCGAGACATGTGTTTGAAGGGATCTCAGGATTTTGAAGATGATGGAGACTATAATTTATCTCCGGATTTGTTAAGGATGGTAGAACAAGAAGAGAAACAGATCCTACCTCACAAGGAGATGATAGAGAATGTGACCTTGAAAGAAGGGAAAGAGATGAATATTGGAACTTGTATAACCGAGGAAACAAGACGAGACCTCATTGAATTATTGCAAGAGTTCAAGGATGTCTTTGTGTGGTCGTATCGAGATATATCTGGGTTGAGCACTGATATTATGGTACACTGCGTCCCTATAAAAGAGGAGTGCAAGCCAGTTCAACAGAAACTCCAAAGGATGAGACCCGATGTTGTAGTAAAAATAAGAGAAGAGGCCAAGAAGCAATTTGATGTTGGGTTCTTACAAGTGGTTAATTACTCAGAATGGGTAGCCAACATTGTCCCCGTCACTAAGAAAGATGGAAAAGTGCGGATGTGTGTAGATTACAAAGACTTAAACAAGGCCAGCCCAAATGACAACTTCTCACTGCCTCATATCGACACTTTGGTGGATAACACGATAGGTTACTTATTATTCTCCTTCATGAATAGTTTCTTTGGATACAATCAGATAAAGATGCATCTTGAAGACATGGAAAAAACCACATTCATAACCTTATGGGGAATATTTTACTATAAGATGGTGCCATTCGGGTTAAAAAATGTTGGAGTAACGTATCAAAGAGTCATGGTAACCTTGTTTCATGACATGATGCACAAGGAAATCGAGGTTTACATCGACGATATGATCACAAAATCCCTAACAGAAAAAGAGCATGTACAAGTTTTGAGGAAATTGTTTTTGAGGCAGAGAAAGTTTCAGCTAAAGCTCAATTCAACAAAATGTACTTTCGGGGCTAGGTCAAGAAAGCTGCTCGGTTTTATAGTCACTAAAAAGGGAATTGAGGTTGACCCTGACAAAGTCAAAGCTATAC
The DNA here is from genome assembly GCF_025698485.1 of Gossypium arboreum. Taxonomy (NCBI): domain Eukaryota; kingdom Viridiplantae; phylum Streptophyta; class Magnoliopsida; order Malvales; family Malvaceae; genus Gossypium; species Gossypium arboreum. The sequence continues at coordinate 131,060,613 of NC_069075.1, forward strand.
AAAAATTGCCTCCACCGTGCACTCAGAAGAAAGTTCGAGGTTTTCTGGGAAGACTAAATTACATCGCCCGGTTCATTTCATAACTAACTGAGAAATGTGACCCCATTTTCGCCTTCTCAAGAAACACAACCCAGGTGTGTGGGATCATGAGTGCCAGAAAATCTTTGAAAATTAAATAATATTTGTCCAATCCTCCAGTGTTAACGCCACCTAGTCCTGGCAGGCCATTAATATTGTATTTGATAGTATTTGGCAATTCAATGGGATGTGTGCTCAGCCAACACAATGAGACAGAAAAGAAAGAAAGGGTGATATATTACCTCAGTAACAAATTCACTAAGTGTGAAATGAGATATTCGCCAATTGAGAAATTATGTTGCGCCTTGGTTTGGACCACTCAAAGATTGAGGCAGTACATGTTGTATCACATGACTTGGTTAATCTCGAAATTGGACCCTTTAAAGTACGTGATGGAGTCAACTGCTTTAAGTAGAAGGATAGCCCAATGGCAAATTCTGCTTTCCGAATTCGATATAGTTTATGTGAACCAGAAGGCTGTGAAAGGGAATGCAATAGTAGATTTTCTAGCCAGTAAAGCTTTAGAAGATTACGAGCCTTTGAATTTTGATTTCCCTAATGAAGATCTAATGTATGTGGTAACTACTGAAGAAGACACTCTAGAAGATCATCCTTGGAAACTGAATTTTGACGGAGCATCAAACGCCGTTAGTAATGGAATTGGGGCAGTCCTGATATTCCCAAGTGGAGATCATTATCCATTCACTTGCAAATTGGATTTTGATTGCACAAATAATATGGCAGAATACGAAGCATGTATTATGGGAATTTGTGCAGCTATCACACGAAAAGTCAAAGTGCTAGAGGTGTATAGAGATTCTGCGCTTGTAATCTATCAGCTTAAGGGTGAATGGGAAACAAGGGACCCCAAGCTGATTAGTTACCGGAAGCTAGTTCTAGAATTAATTGAGGTGTTTGATGATATCACTTTCTGTTATCTCCTGCGAGATGAGAACCAGATGGCTGACGCCTTGGCTACCTTAGCTTCTATGATCGGAGTAAATAAACAAGAGGATATGAAGCTGATCCAAATGAGTATTTGTGAGGCTCCAACTCATTGCTGCAATATCGAAGAAGAAGAGGAGAGAGATGATTATCCTTGGTATCATGATATTCTACGATATGTGAAGAACTATAAATACCCTGATCAGGCAACTGAAAATGATAAGAGAACGTTGAGGAGGCTGGCCAGTGATTGTGTCTTAGACGAAGATATCCTATAAAAAATAAGGAAGGATCAAATGCTGCTAAGATGTGTTTACGCTGTTAAAGCTAATAAAATCCTAGAAGAAATCCATAAAGGTATCTGCGGGACGCATGCCAATGGGTTCATAATGGCCAAGCAAATCATGAGATTCAGGTATTACTGGTTCACGATAGAAGGAGATTGCATCAGTTACGCCAAGAAATGCCATAAGTGTAAAATTTATGGAGACAAGATCCATGTGTCTCGTTCACCTCTTTATGTTATGACTTTTCCGTGACCTTTCTCAATGTAGGGCATGGACGTTATTGGGTCGATTTCGCCGAAAGCTTTTAACGGACATCAATTCATCTTTGTGGTCATCGATTACTTCACCAGGTGGGTAGAGGCTGCTTTATACGCTAATGTCACAAATTCGGCGGTCAGCAAGTTCTTGAAGAAAGAGATCATATATCGATATGGCATGCCAAAAAGGATCATATTTGACAATGCGTTTAATTTAAATAACAGCATAATAGTAGAGGTTTACAGACAGTCCAAAATTAAGCACCACAACTCGTCACTATATCGCCCGAAAATGAATGGTGCAGTTGAGGCAGCTAATAAAAATATCAAGAAAATCGTGGGGAAAATGACTGAGACCTACAAGGATTGGCATGAAAAGTTACCATTTGCTCTCTATGCCTATCGAACATCAGTCAGAACTTCTACTAGGGCAACACCTTACTCATTGGTTTATGGGATGGAGGCAGTTTTGCCCATTGAAGTTGAAATTCCTTCTCTTCGGGTTTTATGAGAGTTGAAGCTAGACGAACAGAATGGATCCAATCCCGATATGATCAGCTGAACTTGATTGAAGAAAAGAGGCTAAAGGCTATCCGTCATGGTCAAATGTACCAAAGGCGAATGATGTGAGCTTACAACAAAAAGGTTCACCCTAGAGTATTCCATGAGGGGGACTTGGTATTGAAAAAGATCCTCCCTATGCAAAAGGATTTCAGAGGGAAATGGATGCCAAACTGGGAAGGACCTTATGTGGTAAAGAAGGTTTTTTCTAGAGGAGTGTTGATATTAACTGATATGGACAGCAAGAGCCTGCCTAACCTAGTAAATTCAGATTCAGTCAAGAGGTACTTTGCTTAAGAGAAGAGGCTAAGGTGAAAACCCGCAAAGGGCGCCTTGAGACCAAAAGGATTTTGAATTGAAAACCTGAAAAGGGCAATTCAAATTTTGATCGAAAGGAAAGCATGTGGTAGTATTGCTATGCTTGAATTAACGAAAAGGAAGTATGCTACGTCTTGGGGCATCGACAAAGTACCCTAGATCTCTTAGGCCCATGATAAGCTTAAAATGATCTTTGAAGAGTTCGTACGGAGAAGCTTAGGCTACGATATCTGGGACACTTTTTTTTTCCTTTACTTATTTTTTGTATTCCAACAATGTTTGCTTTCTTGGATTAATCTATTCTTTTTGGATTTTGTTACTAATAAATTTCAGTTTTATCTATCTTTATAATATTTTTTAAGTGTTTCGTACAAAAGGAGTTATGCATATTACTCTAGAAGACTTTAAACAGTGCAAGAACCTGAAACAGGACTATTGTTTAGAACTTACCAAGCTTAGGGGTTAGAGATATTTGAGTCGAAATTGAAATTATCTATTCGAATTTTCAGTCAAAGATATCGGTTGAATAAGAAGACAAGATATAGCGTCAGTGACAAAAACGAGCAATGTCAACCCAAGCATAAAAGGGGATCATTCTCGAGAAAAGAAAAATGATATTCCTCATTCATGCAAATATCAGGTGTACACATCTGTTCATGACACCCAGGGAATGGTGTAATAGACCAAATTGCTAAAAATTCAAATCATATACTCCTGAGTTGCAGGAGAGGGTTTGAAAATAGTACAAACCTTAGGTCCTAGAGGTATAGTGAAATGGACCCTGAGGTTATAGTGGGGGAAACCAATTGAGCGAAATGGATTATTTCTGCGGGTTTTCTATCGAAAAATACCAGCCAAGCAAGAAGGCAGCATAATACGTCAGTGATAAAACTCTGATGAACAACGAGCGATGAGACCTTAAGCATTTAAAAAGGAATCATTCTCATGACATTTTTGCATTCATATCATTCATAGCGCATTTGGTTAGGAGCATCTGATTCATTCTGATCATACCATCCTAATCGTTTGGCATAAACATAGGTATATGAAATCGAGTCTACAGGACATGTCCCCCAGAGGACAGTGTAGCAACATTGATGAATTCACAGATCTTATCTCCCTAAGTAGTAGTGGAGCAGATCGAAGATGGCGAATCTTATCTTCCCGAGGTAGTAGGGAAGCAAATTTAAGCCACTAGCCTTATCTCCCTAGCAGTAGTGGAGAAGGCTGAAGATCACAGATCTTATTTTCCTAAGCAGTAGTAAAGCAGATTGAAAACGGTGAATCTTATCTTCCCGAGATAGTAGAGAAGTAGATTTAAGACACAAGTCTTATCTCCATGAAGTAACAGTGGAGCAGACTGAAGATTGTAGATCTTATCTCCATGAGGTAGCAATGGAGTAGATCGAAGATAGAGAATCTTATTTCCATGAAGTAGTAATGGAACAGATTGAAGATAAATTATAGATCTTATCTCTCTAAAGTTGTAGTAGAGCAGATCAAAACAAACGTTATCTCCCTAAAGTTGTAGTGGAGCAGGTTGAAGTTACAACGAGTCTTATCTCCCTGAAGTTGCAGTGGAGCAGACTGAAGATAGCAAATCTTATTTCCCTGAAGTGGCAGTGGAACAGATTAAAGCTACGAGATACAAATCCTATACCCCTGAGACGCAGTGGGATGGTTGAAGAAGATGCAGTGGGATAGAGTGAGATTACTTGAAGAAAAGAAGCATTAAGAAGGTAAGATTGGGCGAGACCGGGTAAAATTGGTCCCTCTTTAAGGTCTTTGCTCCGTTATCGTTACACGACAAAGAGCAAAGAAGGGCAGTTGTATGACGCAAATTTTGCCCGGGCCCAAGACCTATTACCAATCCAATTTCTAAACCCAAAAAACCAAACAGGCCCAAAATAATACCCAACCCTAGAGCCCAAACAGTCCACAACAAACAAAACTTTTCAGCAAAAAAACCCTAACCCCCTTGACTAGCCGCCGTACGCTTCAGCCGCCACTTACGCCTTTACCACCCACGTTCTCCACCGTGCGCCCACGCCACCCACGCCCACGTACCTGTAAAGGTGGTGGAGAGATCAATAAAAACAGTTGTAAATATGGCTATAAAAAGCCATGAATATTCATTTTTTTTTTACAAACTCAATACAAAAAGCACACAAATAGCAAACTTCAAAAGAAGATCAGGAAGAAAAAATAGCGTTAAAAGTACCAAGGTCTTTTTTTTTATTTTACATACAAATATATATATATATATATATATATATCAAAAAAAATATTAGAAAAGAGAGAGGACTTACCTATTTTGGATTGCCTAAAAAAAGGGACATTTTGGGCTCAACGCCATGTCTTGTGAGCTCACTGAGGTGGTTCAGCCTTGATGCCATGGCTAGATATTTGGAGGGGAGGAGAGAGTTCAAAGGTTTTTGAAGTTTTTTTTAAAAAACAAGGATAGAATGTTTTTTTTTTTTGCAAAAATGTGACTTAAATAGAGGGCCAAAACGACGTCGTTTTGGCCTGGGTCCTAAAACCCCAAAACTGTGTCGTTTTGGCCCTGACCGATTCGACCCGACCCATCCAGCCTAGGATCCGCGTGTTTTAAAGCGAAAGGGTTATTTGCGCTTTTGGCCCTTCCACTTTTTCATGGTTTTGCAATCAAATGTTTTTAAAATTTAAATTTTGGCCTCATGATTTTGATTTGATTTCGATTTGGTCCTTTTAAAGCTATGCGTTTTGGAGGGGGAATAATTTCCAGTTCGGTCCCTCCATGTTGAGTGTGCATTGCAATCTGGTTCTCCCCCCTTTATTTACTTCTGATTTTTCCCTAAACTTTCGTTTTAAATTCAATTCGGTCCTTTTTAGTTATTTTGCTACTTCATTGTTTAATTGATTAATTGGACATTCTTATTTTTTAATATTATTTATTATTTTATTTATTATTATTGTTGTTACTGTTATTTTTTTATTACTATTATTATTACATATTATTATTCTTTTATTATTTTTATATTATTACCAGTATTAACGTATTACTACTATCATTACTATTATACTATTATTGTTCCTAGTATTATTATTTTCATTACTGTCACCATTAACACTATTATTTTTTTCCCTTTATCATTATTATTTTCTATTACTAATAATATATTATTATTACTATTTATTATTATTATTATCCTTATTAGCATAACGTTTCTACTTTTGTTACTGTATTATTACTATATTACTGTCATATTTCAAAACTAATCAATTTATATTATTATTATTACATGATATTTTTCTTTTGTATTTATTTATTTATTTCTTGATTTTAAACATTTTATCATCCTATTATTTATTTATCTACATCCTTTCAAGCTTTTGATTACCTGTTATTCATATTAGTATTATAATCATTATTATTTTTAACTATTTTACATAGTATTTATTTATATACACCACGATTCATTCTTATACTACAAATTTGTGTTATATCGATTTTTACCCAAATACATGAAAGGGTTTTTTTTCAAATAAAAGCATTATTTCGTATTTCGGGATTTGAAAAGTCGTACATTAACTTATGGGATTTCGATTTTCTCGTTAAATCCGAATAAATGAATACTTTTTTAAAAATGTGAATTTTAAATAACCTCGGGAATTAAAAAGAACTTGTATTCTAACTTACGGAATATGATTTCTTTTTAAAAACCGGGATAATTGAATGTCTTTTTCAAAGAAAAAAACTTTTCGATGTTATTGCTCGTTTTCGGGGGTTTAAGGTATCGTGTCCTAACTTACGGAACGTAATTTTTTTCCCTCGATTAGTGCAAAATACATTATCTCCTAAAATTTTTTCAATTAAATAATATTTTAACAAAGGATCGTATTTTTAGAACTTCTTTAAATTTTTAATTTTTCGACACTAAGACACTAATTAATCAGTCAGGTACCAATTTTAGGCATTATGAGAGTGCTAATCTTTCATCGTGTGTAACCGACTCCCGAACTCGTTTTCTGGATTTTGTAGTCCAAAAAATCATCGTTTTAATAAATTTAAATTTTTGTTAAAATGACTGAATTACTAGATAATCCGATCACACCTAAATAAAAAGGATTAGTGGCAACTCAAATTTTCGTTTTAAAAAATCGATTCCTCTTTTTCAAATTAAAAATGGTCTCGACACCCATCATACTGTACGTGCATTTTAACTGTTTTTACCTTTTAGGCAGAGAAAATCATGATCATGCATCAACCTCATGTTGCATTTATTGAAATCACCATCCCACCACCCTCTTGGTTAAACTACAACTGAATGACCAAAATAGTTTTTATATAACATATAATGGTAACCTCTACTCTCTGGCTAAAAAATCTTAATAACAATTTAAATAAAAATCAATTTACTACTTTAAAATCATAAAATTATAAACAAAATTTATCAAAAATGTTATAAAGATTTTAAAATTATAAAATTTTATTCAAAAATAACAATATTAATCTATTAAATTCTAATGATTATAAGATTTTTAAAAATTCACTCGGTCAGAATTGTTATTTTTAAGCACTTTTTAATACACTTTGTTTATAATTTTTAGAAAAAAATAATTTTTAAAGAGATTTAATTGATTTTTAAAAATTTGTTACTAAGGTATTTTTTACCATTTAACTTTATTAGTTTTAAAAATTAATTTACTATTCATAAAAATTAAGGATTAAATTAAATTGATGTGTAGAGGTTGAAAATTAAATTTATTTTTATACTTTATATATAAACACCAAATTTTAATGAATGAAATATTTTATTCACTTATCTAACAGATATATCATCTAATTTCTTCATTTTTCAATAAAAAACAATTCAAAATATGTGAGTGTTTTTGTGTTACTTTTACCAACACCCCTCTAAAACTTGCTTTACATTCCCAAGGTCCTGAGTCTCACAAAGATTCCCCCAAATCCACTTTCCTTGTCTGAGTTAAAGGACTCTTCTGTTTCCCGCCAAAATAAGCTTTTCTTGTCATCCTTTTAATTACTGTCCCTCTTTCCCTCCATCCACACAGTGAGTGAAAAGTAATCAAACAATGAAGGGGGCATCCAAAGTAATCATGGGTGCAACACTAGTAATGGTGGTCACCCTTGCCTTTGTTTTAGGTCTTATCCTAGTGTTGCTAGCCGAGCTTTATTGCTCTCTCTTACTCCGCCGCCGCCGCCGTCACCTCAAACACTCCCCCACCTCTGGCTCCACCGTTACCGACACAACAACGGTTGCAACCACCCCCACCGTTACTACTTCTTCCTTCCCTGAATCAACCAGTCCCCTTAGTAGCTTCTATGCACAAGGAGTTCTTCATGCACCTAGGGACTTTCTCTTCTCATCAGCACTCCCTAACAAGGTTGAAAACGATAATCCTGTCACTTTCCTCCATCATGTCGTTCAAATACATTCCCAAGAATCAAACACAAGGGCTGACCAATTTGGAATATTGCCTCCCACATCTCCATCAACATCCTTTGCGGCCTCCCCAAATACTGTTGAGGAAACCTCAGTTCAAGTGAGCCCCGAGAGTGCTACAACTTGTAAAGAGAATTTAGTTTATATATCGAATCCCATTTACGACAACGATGCAGGCAGCAGGCCGGAGCCGGACACTCCGTTCGAGACGCCGGATACATCGCCTTCACGTTTAGAAAAAAGTGGTTCATCAGGGGATGATGAGAAGGGTCAGTTCAGAATTTACTCACCCCCAATGACGCCTCCATTGAGTCCAATGAAGAAGCTCCCAGCACAGGCATGTTCTGTCTCTCTTAGAGATGTTGGGTCTTTAGCCACTTCGGCTAGCGAATCCAATTGTAATAATGGTCTTTCATCATCTTCATCAGGTTCTCCCTGCACTTCACCTTCATGGTGATACCCATACCAGCTAAGCAACAGTGAAACCTTTAGTATTTTAATCTTTATGCCCCCTTTTTTTGGTTTTAACTGTTGGTGAATATAGTTTCCCATTGTTTTTAACAATGTATATTTTGGCAAGTGGGCAATGGCTCAGCCACCAAAGCCACGCCCCCCATTGCTAACTGGAATTCCTAGGTTTTTGTTTGTGTTTTTTACTTTGTTGGATTCATTTGCTTGTTGTGACTGTGGTTTGATGTTTCTGCAACGTTGTTTGACAGCACAAAAATAAAGCTTTCTGCTCTGGTTTTGGTTTTGGGGGGAAATTGAATAATGCATGTGATATTGGAAACAGACAAACAGTACAAAGAAATGCAGTAGAAACTAAAAAGCCAAAAGAAGAAAAAGAAAAAAGAAAAGAAAATCTCTGTTTTTGAGGGGCCTCGAATGGTGATTTCAATGCATTAAAAGCCAAAACACAAAATCGTCATCTGCAAGGGTTTTTATCCACAATATAAAAAGAGAAGTAAACTTGGTTTTAAATTTTTATGAGCTCCATGTATAGGGTAAGAAGCTTCAGTTGTCTGAACTGACTGACTGGATTTATTAATCATAGATTAGTGTGTAAGGCACTCTAGCCTTAAAATGAAAACGACAACAATCCTTATGTCTTACAAATTATACCAGTGAGCAGCAACATATCTATCTATATGTAAACCCATTTATTAGGCCAAAATATATAGCAGTCCAACCTCATATAATAAATGGAATGGGACCTACCAAGATGGAAATTTTAACCTAGGAGCCTCAGCCATGCTTGAAATATACTAGTATGAATCAGATAGTGGCAATGAGGATATCAATTAAACTTGGAAAGTGACAAGAATATTTGATTTAAAGTAGAGCAACAGGAGGGGTTCATTGCAGATTTTGGTGTGGAAGAGTGGTACATAAGTTGCATGATCCCCTTGGAAATGCAAAATCCAGATTTATTACCATTGCCCTCTCCTATCGACGTTAATATTTGAATTTATATTTATTAGAAGCAAAATGATGGATGAAGGGAAAAAGGTTCCAAGGCCGACACTCGGGTAAATGTTCCTTCATGACTAGGATCCATCTTGCGTATCCACTCTAGATACGTCACAGACAAAGAATCTGATAATGTTCAATATATGTTTCCACAAATCAACAAGCCTATGCGATGTGCTTTGTTGGAGTTTTGGAAGCACTAAACCCATTTCTGTATGAACATCCGAAATATATATTTCCAGGACAAATGGCTCCACTCCCAGCAATAATTATAAATGTTATACCTCCTAATTTTGCTTCTAACTCACCTTTGCTTAATCTTAATCCATTTTACTTGTAAATGGAATAATCTGATGTTACTGAGGTTTGGGCTTGAGTGTCTAATACATGCAAATAATTTTAATAATGAAGGCAGAGAAGGTTGCTTGTATAAAACTTTTGATGTATAGACTGCACTGCCGGCCTAACAATGCAGTAACCAAATTCGTACCTTTGCAGTAACCCATTATTCATTTCGAGTTCCATGATCAGCTCTTACATGCATTTGAAATTGACAATAAAAGCTTTTGTGTTTGAGCATTGAACATACAGCAGATATTCATCACTGTGAATTAGGCCAGGGTGCAGCTTAGTAATCAAAGGGAGTTGCATAGATCTTAGTAATTAACTTAGCATAACAGCCAGGTTTTATTCATATGAAAACCGAATGCTCAGTCTCAGAACACAGATGTCAATGACACAAATTACATACAAGTTATACAGCTAGCCTTGGATCAGGAGCAACAGAAGAACCTTCTTCCCATTTCTTGTTGTCTGCTATGCAACTTCATTCCAGTAGGCCGAGACGGAGCAGCTTTTGCCAACTTCTTTGCTGTGAGAATAACAAACAAGCTAATGCAGATTGAGGGAACTAATTGCTCAAAAAACAAGTTTAATTCATGTTCCAAACCATTTGGTCTTACGGTTTATGATTACTGATCAAGTTATGAAAGAAACCGGCATATAGAATACAGTATTTTACCTATTTCATAGAAAAGCTCATTGACGTTGTGTGCAGTCTTTGCAGATGTTTCAAGGAAATTCAAGCCATTTTCTTTGGCATATGGCTCACCTTCCTGCATAAAACATTGAAACCTGCTTCAACATATTCAAGGCTTATTCAACTTTTTCAATTTTACATGTTTCCCCTCTCAATGTTCTAGGCAATGGTCCGTCATACTAATTGAAAATGGAAAAACAAATAATCGAATCAAATATCAAATTGCATGTACCTCATTTCCCACTTTTCTCTTTTCTTCCAAGTCAACCTTGTTTGCTACCAAGAACTTTATCAGATTTGGATTTCCTAACATGGATCAAACATCATTTTAAGAAATACTAAACATGCTTGAATTTATCAGTTCACAGCACCATTGCTAATCTTTTATGTTTTTGTCAATTACCTTGTCTTTGTAGTTCTTGAACCCATTTTTTGGCACGCTCAAATGACTCCTGAAAGACCAACCCTCATTTGATCATATTGACATCCAATATACAAAGCATAAATGAACGAACATGTCAAATAATTACCGAGCTAGTCAAATCATAGACCACAACAGCAGCGGCTGCGCCACGGTAGTACATAGGAGCCAAGCTGTGGTATCTCTCCTGACCTGCGGTGTCCCATATATCTAACTTTATGGTGGCTTCATTTAGTGACAATACCTGAGTGAAGAAGGCTGCTCCGATTGTCGATTCCTACATTATTTTTACACTTATGAATGATATTTACCTTGCTGATATTACAAAGCCTGAAAATAGAGAAAAAAAAAAGTAACCTGGAAATCGGAAAATTGGCCTCTGACAAATCTCGATACCAAGCTTGTTTTCCCAGCTCCCATATCCCCAAGAAATACCTGGGAAAATGGAAAACAAGAAACCAGTCACCAACCAAACCATTTTCTGAATCTAAAGCTTTACTATTTTAAACCCAACAAGCAATCATTAAATCAAAACCAAAAGAGAAAAGGGAAAGACATACCCACCAGCTTGGCTTGTATGTTCTTGTTTCTCGTCTTTGCCATCAACGGTTTGATTAGATTTCCGAGAAACAAACAGAAAACAGGGAGCTGCAGAGAAGTTCAGAAGAGAAATGAGAATTGAGAAAAAGAAAGGAAATTTTAGTTTGAAAAGCAAAACGGAAGCAGAGAAAAAGCTTATTAGTTAGAAATAATAACGATAAGAAAATGGCTAGCTCCAGGGAAATGTCAAACAGTGAGTGTAGGAAGATGGGAAGGCAGAAAAACGGGAGTGGAAATAGCAGATGCTGTCTCCTAAGGAAGACCGCGCGGACTGGTAGTTTTGTCAGTTGACTAGTAAGTTGGTTTACAGTTGCTTTAGATTTAGCTTTGGGGCTCCAGCTGTTTTTATTTTTTATTGTTAGATTCCTTGTGGAAGTTTGATGAAACATTCATTAGTAGAGTAGGAAAAACTTCATTTCAATATGGGTATAACATGATACCAAATCTTTTCTATCATTTATTTACCCAAAAACTTATATTATTACTCCCATTTTTTTTTCTTTTTTTTGAAATTATTACTATCCCCACCATTAAAACTTGTGTAATGTAATTTTTAAAATATAAGTATTATTATATACTCAATTATATTTAATATTTTTTTAAAATTTAAAATATAAGTATAATGACTTATTTGACATTTTAATTTTTAAAAAAATTCTTTTAGTCATTGTATTTATTTAATCTTTTATTTTTTAAATTTTTGAATTTATATTTTTATTTATTTTATTAATGTAGCATATACGTGCGTAAATGACATATCAATATTTAATTAATTTTCTAAAATTTTAAAATATTTTTACATATTTTTAAATTTTTTAATTGTGACAAAATCTTCACGGGATTTTGTCTTAGACCGTTTTACCTCCTTAGATTCTTGTTCAAGAACAGCAGACCGCTTGGTTGAAAAAGGTTTAACAATTTGCTATTTGAAGTTGAAAAAGGTTTACCAAGGATTTTTTTTTTTTTTATTTTGCTATTTGAAGTAGTTCATTCCATGAGTTCTGTAGCAATAGGCTTAAAATTAAGAGGTTTGGTTTGAAGTTTCTTCTGAAGAAAAGATGAAGAAGATGAAGCAGTATCAATGGAGGCTCTTTTAGCCGTGGAATTTTTTTTTTTTTTCTAGAGAAATGGTTTATGAAGCGAATGAAAATCGAAAGGTAAATAGAGTAGAGAATGTTAAGGTAATTGGTTGTGATTGCTTTGGAATTTTGGGGGGAATGCATTTAAAATGCCATTAAACGGGGAATGTTGTTGGGAAGAGCAATGGACGTGTATTTGTTACAAAAACAGCATGAAAAACACTAAGAGATAAATATGATTTAAGCAAAGATTGAAGATCTCATGAGATAAAGAGTGAGGCTTTTAAGGTGATTTTAGAGAGAAAACATAAAAGCTTCGACCTTTTTTTAGCATATAAGGAAAGAAAAAAAATTGACTTTCTTACTTTCTTCTTTTAATTTAATTGAGCTTTTTTAGTTTCTTCTATTTGATGCATTACTTTTTTTTTTTTTGAGAATAGTGTTAAAACTGAATTTTCAATATAAAATAATTGTAAAGTAATAAGAACGAAAAATAAAATACACTAATTTTACATAAAAATTCTTTTATGAAAAAACTACGGATAAAAGAGAAAAAAATTCACTAATTTTGAAAATTGAATAATATAACAGGGTTGCGACTACATCTATTTAAAGGTTAAAAAATTTTATTCTAATCAATGTCAAATAGATAAAGTGTAATTCTATATGGATTCTATTTGTGCCACATGGTCCCTCGACCTTAAGCTCTCCATAAATCCCCTAGTTTTACCACTGTATTATCTCTTTAACAGGAATTTGGATCACACAACTTTGAAAAATATACTAATTTATTATTTTCTTCATTAATGTTTTTTTGCTAGTGTTTTTTCAACTTAGACTTTATTTAGAACACCTATTTTCATCTTTTCCAATATGAGTATTTGTTTCAAAAAACAAAAGAAATTTTTATCTATAATAGTTCTGTGCATTTAATTTTTCGTCTCTTTTAATCTTTGAACTTGCATTTTTGTCAAATCTCTCCAAAATGGATGAAAAATTTAACGTTTGTTTACTTTGCTAATGCAGCATACACGTGGATTGTCATGTGGATGACATGCCAGCATTTGATTATTTAAAAAAATATTTTTAAGTTTTTTAATAATTGTAATATTTTTTAATGGTAACAAGAGAACCAAATCCATCTTCGTGAGCTTTTGTCTTGGACCTTTTTTCATTCTTGGGTTCTTGTTCAAAAACAACAAACTGCTTAGTTGAAGAAGGTTTAACGGGAGGTTTATGCTATTTGTAAGAGCTTTATGCATTTAAATTTTAGCTTCTTTTAGCCTTTGAACGTCTATTTACTTTGCTGATGTAGCATACACGTGAAATGTCATGTGAAAGACATGTCAACATTTAATTATTTTTTAAAAATTCAAAGATATTAAAAATATTAATAATTATGGTGAAACACCTAATGTAATCGTAGTTAATAATTGTCAAGTAAATGACATACGTAAGGGATAATGGTAATAATAGTTTCGGATATAATTGGCATAGTGAAAAATGGCTAGCGCTTTTCGAACTCCGAGACAAATCAAGAATCAAGAGAAAAGAGAAATGATGGCTAGCCTTGAGGCACAACTAAGGAATTATAAAATAAATCTTAACAACACATGCATTGTTACAAACATAATTCTATAAATTACATCATGCAAAAAACTGATTTGGATATGTTACCCTAACATTATGCTATATATATAGAAATATATTTTTTAAGATAAAGTTTTATTTATGTAAAGCATCGAGTTAGGTTAAATAGTTTATAGCTATGGGTAAGAGGCATCAGAAGACAAATTGATACAAAATGTTGATTAAATATCTTGTTAAGAGTATTGCACAAGATGGTGCAAGTGAACTGTCTAGCTTTTTACAGGCAAACACATCTGCAAAACCATAAGGGAAATTTCGAGAATTCCTAGAATTCATTGGACAAGAAATTTAGTCTCATTGGACAAGAAATTTAGTCTTTAACGAATTTCAGAAGATTTTATAGAATTTATTCCAATACTCATGAAGGATGCCGAGCCCAAATATCTTGTATAAACTTAGGGTTTTTTATTAGCATGCCATAATTGCAATATTATGATATGTAAAATATGAAATTCGAAATGTTAATTAAATATTTTGATTTATCTTATTGTTTATTTTACATTTATAAAGTTTTTCTAAAATATTCATTCAATATTCATGCCACATTACACTTCAAATTAAGGTTATTAAAATTGAAAGTGAATTTTGATTGATACAATATTGAACTTTAGATATTCATTCATTAACGTAAAACGATCGAAATTGTCAGTATGAAGATTTGAGCAATTTGAAATTGATTTAATTAATTGTGCAGTTCTAGGTTTTGAAGTTGAGTAATCGATTTTGGTTTCCAAGTAGGTTTAGGGTTTGGAAAAGGTCTCATGAAAGTCCTTATAATAAACATAATAACAGACTGAGTTGCAATTAAAACTCAACATCTAACGCACTCACAAGTGGAAACGCAGGGAATGAATCAAGCCAAGTGTACAAAAGAAGGTCTCATAGAAGAGAGTATGAGGAGGAGGTCCTGATAATAAACATAATTATAGACTGAGTTGCAATTAAAACCTCCACATCTGACGCATTTACCAGTGGAAACGTAGGAAATGAATCAAGCCAATGGTGCAAAAGGAAATTTCCTTTAACTTTTTTATCAAGGGGAGCAACTCTGAGCTACTCTTAGCATACTTGCATCACATTCAATCTAGTCTCTCCAATTATAGCGAATTTATCAACTAGTGTCACGGGCCAAAGTGCAAAGCTCGTGACCATGGCACAAGATGCGCCCCATAAAGTTCTATCGATAAGATGGGGAACTTTTAGCCCATGCAATCTAGCCTAATTCAAATATCTATTGGAAAAGTCTATAGATTGAAGCCTGGTTGGCCCGATAACGAATATATGGAAACTTAGGCTATTTTGGTAACTAATCTTAGAAGATTGATAGGAATCATATCTTGTAAAGATTAGATTAGGTTTGATATTACATATCTTGTAAATCCCTAAAATTAAGAGATATGGTTAATCTCGACTGTCGATGTAAGTTAATCTTGTTCGTTGGTTTTGGGAGAGCTCAACTATAAATAGAGAGCCTCCCCCTCACTTGTAAATCATCCATTGTAAACTGAATTCTTAAGAGTAATAGAATTCTAAGAGAATTTACTCAACACCTCTCGTACATTCTTTTCTGTGGCTTTCTGTTGTTCTTTGTGGCTTCTTTTGGCATAGTTTGCATTCGCTATTCAAATTGGTGCCCTGGAGGAGTTCTTAAGAAACCCTTACTTGAGTAAAGGCTGACTTAGGTAAGTTTGGATGAAAGGATTGCCTAAGGCCGCACAGATTGTGCGGGAAAAATCTAAGTGTCAAGTGGTATCAAAGCTATTGGTTCAAAGACACTATTGGGATGTCGAAAGAAGTTGTAAGTCAGAATGAGCCAATGAAGACCAGTGGAAAGGCCAGAAAAGCAAGTCGATCGAGGGACTTGTTGTCAGCTTTAGAAGGTCGAGTCGTCACTCTTGAAAAGTCCATGGAGGATATCAAGGAGAGAATTGACGATGTCGATGATAGAATTATTGATGGGTTACAAAGATTGAAGGAGCAGCTCAAGGAATTTGTGTGGGATACTATTGGTTCCTCAGAGAACAAGTTGGCTGGGAAGGATAATGCCCTCAAGGCTATGGTGACAACTTTGAAGGAAGATATCAATGAACTCAAAGGGGAGCTCAAGATTTTCAAGGCTGCCGTGGGTAATGGAATGTTGGCTTCGAAGCCAAAGCAACAAGCAATGGATGTACCCAAACCGAAAGCATTTAAGGGGACAAGGTCCGCAAATGAAGTGGACAACTTTCTTTGGGAATACTTCCGTGCGATGAGCATCGAGAATGATACCACAAAGGTAAATATTGTTGTTATGTATTTTATTGACGTTGCTTTGTTATGGTGGCGACGTAGGTCCATAAATCTAAGACTTGGTGAGACCGAGATTTGGACTTGGAAAGAGTTCCAAAAAGAACTCAAAGCACAATTTTACCCCAAGTATGTTAATGGCTGTAAAACTAACTTTAAATTCGACTAAGGCAAGCGCACCTATTGAATAGTAGTGTATTTCTGGTGAGACTGGAAATATCGAATCTACGAGGACTAAAAGTACTAGTAATTACTATCTTTTTATTATCTAGCCTAAGAATTTAAGTGTGTTTTTAAATTAATACTAATTATCTAATTAACTAAGACTACGACAAAGATGAAGTTTGGAAGATACTTTAGGAAAAATTGATGGAGAAGACAATACCAAAGGAAGAATCCACCTAGACTTCACTTATTACTTTCGAATTAGACAATTTATTCACTTATCTTA
The DNA here is from genome assembly GCF_025698485.1 of Gossypium arboreum. NCBI lineage: Eukaryota > Viridiplantae > Streptophyta > Magnoliopsida > Malvales > Malvaceae > Gossypium > Gossypium arboreum. Next base: position 131,077,502 of record NC_069075.1, read on the forward strand.
ATCCGTAAAAATCCCAAATTTATGTTAATATCTCTCTCGAGACTAAAAACAACTGACTCTAGGTTGATTAATTGAAATCTCTTTCTAATTAAAACCCCTATTATCGCATTAACTCGATCTATGGATTCCCTTATTAGATTTGACTCCAATCCGGCAGATTTATGTCGTCCTATCTCTAGGATTGCATTCAACTCTGCTTAATTATGGATGACCTACTCTTAAACAGGGACTTTTGCTCCACTAAATAAGCACATCAAAACCTGAATTAATATCCTGGAATATTAAAATAAGAATTTAGAACTCACAATTAAGAATAAGAATAAGTCTTTATCATATAATTCAAATAGCAATAAGATTCATCATAGGTTTCATCTCCCTTAGATATTTAGGGAGTTTAGTTCATAGTATTAATGGAAAGCATCTCAAAGTTTGGAAAACAACAAAACATAAAGAAACCCAAAGAACTTCTAGGAAATTGGATGGAAATCTTCAGTTTTGATGTAGATCCTGGCTCCGAGGTGATTCCGATGGCTGTTCTTGAGTATTTTCTGCCTCCAACTCTGTGTGTCTCCTCTAATCCTCTTCTAGGGTATTTATATAGGCTTTAGAATGCTTCAAAACCTTCAAAAGTGCCCTTTTCCGAATAGAACTAGGCTTGGGCTAGGAGAGACAGGACCGTGAACCACGCTCGTGTAAAGGTGCTCAGGCCGTGTGCAATACTGAGTTGGTTCTTAGTCGACACGGCCATGACACACGGACGTGTGGTCTACTCGTGTGTCACACACGGGTGTGTAGATCACCTGTGTGAAAGTGCCTAGGCAGTGTGAAATACTAATTTAGGCCCAATTTATCCATTTTTGGCCCGTTTCTTGCTCTTTTTGTTATCCTAAGCTCTCCTGAGTATAAAACATGAAATTAAAGAATTAGGAGCATCAAATTCACTAAAACCAAGGAAAAAACATTCATAAATATGCCAAGTATGGGGTAAAAATATGTATATATTAAGATTTATCATATGTCGAGAATGAAGCTCGAGCAAAGTTATGAACTCTGTGTGTCTCCTCTAATCCTCTTCTAGGGTGTTTATATAGGATTTAGAATGCTTTAAAACCCTCAAAAGTGCCCTTTTTCGAATAGAACTAGGCTTGGGCTCGAAGAGACACGGTCGTGTGCCACGCCCGTGTGAAGGTGCTCAAGCCGTGTGCAATACTGAATTGGTTCTTAGTCGACATGGCCATGACACACGGGCGTGTGGTCTACCCGTGTGTCACACACGGGTGTGTGGATCACCTGTGTGAAAGTGCCTAGGCCGTGTGAAATACTGATTTAGGCCTAATTTATCCGTTTTTGGCCCGTTTCTTGCTATTTTTTCTATCCTAAACTCTCCTGAGTATAAAACATGAAATTAAAGAATTAGGAGCATCGAATTCACTAAAACCAAGGAAAAATCATTCATAAATATGCCAACGATGGGGTAAAAATATGTATATATTAAGGTATATCAAATATCCCCACACTTAAGCATTTGCTTGTCCTCAAGCAAAATCCTTAACTCACAATCAAAATAAATTCTTCTCAACTTATAATTTTCATCAATAATGTTTCAAAATACTCCACAAGCAGTCATACATTGAAAATTTAGCTAAAAGAACATTAAGGTTTCAAATAGTCAAAGTTGAGCATTTTAATCATAAAATTATAGGCATCCCCCTTTATCTAAGCAATTATCTTTAATTCCAAATTGACATTGATTGACATTCTCACTAAAGGTTCACTCAAATCACTCAATGTGTTTAAGGTTCAATGATTAAGTACTCATTAGTAAAACATGAAAAGTTATTACCATAGGCTTGTATGAAAATCAAATCTTCACCACTATAAATGAGATGATACACAAATCAAAAGGTCTTTGAAGGGTTGTAACGGGGCTGTGGGTTAAGGTGTGGATAAAGGTTGAAAAAGAAATGGTTAGAATTGAGATTAACTTGATAAATTACCTAACTGGAAAAATAACTAACATCAATTGAATAAGCATGAGCTTCATCTCAGAATATGAAATTAAATACTTAAGCTCAAAAACAAAGAATTACTACCAATATGTATTTTTTTAAGAATAAGAATAATTATAAAAATAATAGAGAATTATATAATTCGAATGAAAGAAAATAGTTAAGCAATTAACCAATTCAAATCTCAACAAAAAGGGAATCAATAAAATGGGAAAAATTCTCAACGAATCAAAAAGTATGAAAAAATGGTTAAAATTTAGAGTAAATTTTTAAAAAAAATAGTTTGTTAAGCTCAAAGGGGTTCTAAGGGTCAATTGTGTAGGTAGGCTTTTCATGAGGGAAAAAATATGTTAAAGCCTAAGTGCCTTTATCATTTTAGTATATCAAATCAATGGTGTGTCTCAACATGTATAATCGATGCAAATTCTAGAATAATAAATCAATGTTGACACACTCATAATCAATAAAATCAGTGAGCAAGAAGGATATATGCTCTTAAAAGGCTCAAAATCTCACAGAAATTATGGGTATTTGATATCAAACTTGTAAATTCAAAACTTCAAGATAATACCTCAATTCAAGGAAACAACCTAGCAATTTTAATTCTCAAAAGTTTCAACTTATCATACTCGATTCTCTAATGTCTTAAAGTTTAAACAATCAATGAACAGTTACTTATGATTTAATTCAAAACATATCAATAAAAATCATAAATCAATCAAAATTTACTCCAACAATGATATGAGAAAATTATTTGAGAACAAGATAAAAATTCAAGGATTTTCTGATAATCACATAAATAACCTCCCCACACTTAAGATGTACATTATCCTCAATGTATAAAGATTTATAATAACAATATAAAGATAATATCAAAAGAGAGAGAGAGAAGCAAAACTGCCCTGAAATTTTGGATGAGATCCTTGGATTAGCGAGAGCGAGAATCATAGGTGAGAGCCGAATAAAAGGCATGATTCTGGGTTCTAATAAAAAATAAACACTATTGTGAAAGAGAATTAAGGGATAATTCGATAATAATCACAAAGATAAACAGAGTTTAAAATATAAAACATAAGCCTTCAAAAATAAATAAGAGAAAATAAAATTTAAATAAAGATAAAAATAAAAATAAAGAGACTCAAAAGTCCTCATCATCAGAGTCGTGAGCCGACGGTGCCAAAAGAGAGATGTGGAGGTGGTGGGAAATCTGTTGAAAAGTTGCATCGATGCTGTCGAACTGCACAAAGCACTGTTGCTCAAAGCGAGTGAATCGGTCGGATAAATCTGTCAAGGTGGTAGCAGGAGATTAGTGACGTGGTGGTAGTGGTGGTGGGGGTGGGTCCTCGTGAGGGGGAGGGACATCGTCAGTAATGTTCTCTAGCTCATCCTAGTCAGTAGACTGGATAATCTGTACTGAGGTAGGTCGACTCAATGGCGTCACTCTATCATCCGCATGTGGATCATATTGGAAATTCCCTGCGGAAATATCTGGCTAACTAATGCGAGTATCGATGACATCTCTGGAGTGTCGAAGAGGCTGAAATGTCGAGCTAGGCGAGTCACGTAAGGGCTAAGGTAGATGGGGCCCCTCCTATGGCGATCCGTGTGGTGGCGAAAGGTGAGGGCGATAAATTATGCCAAGTCTAATACATGGCCAGTGGCCATGCCCCATAGGAAGTACGCGTCTGTAGTGCTAACCAGTCTGGTGCTCTCTCTCCTCCAGTCAAAGTATGGGCCAAGATGGCATGAATGTAGCGTACTGCTAGAGGGAGAGAAGTCGCCTTCGAGCGACTCGCGTCATATATAATCTGGACACCTGTGATATCGATCCAACAGTATGAAGGGGAACGATGAATATGTCGACGAAGCTGGAGGAAGTTCTCGACAGACATGAACTCTTCCGTGTAGAGGCCCAAAGCAGTTCCAAATTCGGGTACACTCATATGCTTGACAAGTCCACCAAGTCTGAAAACGATAGTACAGGCCTCGTCATGTGTGTTCATCACGTGCTACAAGTAGAAAGTAGTGCAGAACTCCAATGTCAGCTCTGAATATGTGGGCTCGATGATTGCAAAGAACCGATCCCATGGCGCGGTATCTAGATGGAATCTAACAAGGTGAGCAAGTTGGACCTGCTCCAAAGCGGCCCAGTCAATACATCATCCCATTCCCAATGGTATACTCGTAGAAGCTGAAACAAGTTGTCCTGTGGGCTGGAGGAGAACCGGAGCAGTGGGTGACGAGCTTTGGTCGAGGCGCTCGATGAGGTTACTCCAAGACCCTTCCGTTTTTTCGAAGCGGGAACTGCAGTCTTTTTACCTCGTGTGTTTGTCATGATAAGTCTGCAAGAAGGTAATTGACAAAATTAAGATAACAATGAGCTTATAAAGAATCTAAAATCTCAAGAGGACTATTAATGGCAATGCCTTGTAAAAGATTCGAAACATAAAGTAATTGATGTATGAGAATGTATATAATAAAACCATATTGCAAGAAATATTAACTTAACAGCAAAAACCTAAAATAATAAGCTATGTCATACTAAATATATTAAAACAAAAATGTAATATCCTGAATTAGGGCTTAATCAGAATAGTGGTTTCGTGACCACAAATCCGAGATAGAAATAATTATTTTACAATTATTTTGATGATTATGATATGATTGCATGATTGTGTGAAAATTTCGTGATGAAATTCTATGCCTAAAGTGCTTAAATTGAAAGTAGGGACTAAATCGAATAAGTTACAAAACTTGCATTCTAGAAGTTTTTAGTATGAAATTTGTTTTGGAATATTAATGAGGAGGTCTTAAATAGCAATTTGACCAATTTTAAGTTCATGGACAAAATTAGGACATGGAAGGAATTTTTGGAAAGTTTAGTAGTAAGGGTATTTTGGTCATTTAGTTATTAAAATGAATTAAAAACAAAATTAAAAGCCAATTTTTGTCCATCTTCTTCATTAGGCCGAAATTTCAAGGGTTCTCCATAGCTAGGGTTTGTTTCAAGCTTCCAAGCTCCATAGTAAGTGATTCCAAGCCCGCTTTTAATGTTCTTTACGCTTTTGGAATCCCGGTAGCTCGATTAAGCTTATGTTAGCAATAATTCAACCTAGGGTTTATATTTGGAAAAATACCCATAGGTGAAATTTGTGTATTTTGATGTTTTATGATAAAATATAAGGTTTTAAATTATGTTAGACAACTTGTGCTACTCAGTTTTGAGTGAAAACGAGTAAAAGGGCTTAATCGGCAAAAATACCTAATAGTCACAAGTATATGTTAGAGAGAGAATTTGATGTTGCCATAGAAGGGAAAATTGATCAGCATGTTATAAAACATAAGAATAAGGAATAAAGTTTAATTCCCGAGCCTAGGGGCAAAAGTGTAATTTTTCTAAAGTTTGTATTAAATGCTGTTTTGATGAATGTATGTATTAAATAAGATTAGTTTGGTATTATAGATCAAGAAAAACGATATTCAAGTCGTGATCGAGGAAAAGAAAAGATTGTGGACTAAATTGCAAAATCTTTATATTTTGGTACCAAGGTAAGTTCATGTGTAAATAATGTAGTATAAATGTTATTTTTAAGTTATTAATGTTAATTATATGATATGCTGATTTTTAATCGTGAAATATTATGCTTTGTGGTTAATATTGAGTAATATGCAAATTATGTTTACTACTTGATAAATATGAATTGCTACCGAGTATCGGTTCCGATATTCCATTGAAGACGGCAAATGTGAGATCGAGGAAAAAAAAGCCCGTTTGAACCTTAGGAATAGATTAGGATACAAGTGACATGTCACTAGGATGGTTGAGCATTCGAACTCGTTGAGTTGAGTCCGAGTTCACCTATGGATGCGAATGTCCGAACTCGTTGAGTTGAGTCCGAGTTCGTGAGATGTAACTAGGCATCCGAACTCGTTGAGTTGAGTCCGAGTTCACTTATGGATGCGAACGCCCGAGCTTGTTGAGTTGAGTCCGAGTTCACTTAGGGGCGGGTTACATGGTAGCTTGATTACATATGAGGCACTTATGTGCAAATTATCCGTGTATCCGAGTTGTATTCCGATGTGTTCAACGGGTGAAATTTCTAGTGAAATGGAAGAACACTTAAGATGCAAGTGACGTTTTGGTAAGTGTTGTGTAATGGACACTTTGGACAGGTATGTTCTTAACCCTCGGGTTGAAAATAGATACAACAACGATAAGGTGGTAAGATGATGAATGATGTTTAGAAATGTGATATATGTTTTGGTGATACCATGCTAAAGTTGTTTGGTATATTTGTATTGTTATGTTACTTGTTATTTACATATGAACTTACTAAGCATTTATGCTTACTCCTCCTCTTTATTTACTGTAGTTTTGAACAAGCCAGCTCGGGAATCGGGACGGTCGAAGGTTCGATCACACTATCCAAAGGACTTTCATCTGGGTAAATGGCTTGTAAAACTTAAGTATGGCATGTATAGCAATATACTTATTTTGTGTAAATAATTTTATGATATGGCCATATTTGGTTGAGAAAATGTTTGATATTGATAAGTCATGGTGATGGCTAATTTAGATCATGTTTGATATTATGGAAGTTTAATAGGTTATCTAGTTCATAAAAATTCATGGAAATATGAAACTTGCCTTAAAACAGAATATTGCTGCAGCAATGACATGAATTTGAAAAATCACTGAAAATAGTATAAATGGAACTAAATAATGAATAAGTTATGAAATTTAAGCTTAATGAGTCTATTTTCATGTGGATTGAACAAAACAGACATATAAATTATATTTTATGAGATATTTAAACTTTTGTGAAACAGGGCCAGAGTGATTTCTGGATCCCCTGTTCTGACTTTAAAAATTCATAATAAATTTTAAAAAAATAATTAGAAGTTTTTCTTTATATGTACAGATTCCTTATTGAGTCTAGTTTTAAGAAAAACAAACCTCGTAGTCATTGAAATTCTGTATAGAGAGATATCTGATTCGTAATACACAGATGTCAGAGCAGTTAAACCCTGAAACAGGGGAGAATTTAACTAATAAACTGTACTAATTGGCCCAACCAAAAATTCTAGAAAAAAATTAGTAAATATATATTTGAGTCTAGATTTAGGGAAAATTTACGGATCTTGATTTTGAGTTTCGTAACTCGAGATATGATTTTTCTTATAACTGTGACGCGGGTAGTTAAAAAGCTGTGAATGTAGAAACAAATGATTTGAAGTTCTTAATTTGATAAATTATGTTCGTTAACCCCTCAAGCTCGACTCCGGCGACGGTTTCGGGCATGGGGGCGTTACAAAAAATGCTAACCAAATTAGTTGTACTTAATTAGGGTCTTCTAACTTAATGAGATAAAGATAAAATAAAAGAAAATAATAGGTAATAAATAAAGAAATAATTAAATAAATCATAAAATAGGCTAAAAATAGAGGTAAAAGGGAAAAGAAGGAACCACAATGATGCTGCCACCTGTGGAGCAACTGCTCGAGCCGACAGTGGAGAGCAAGGGTGGGACACGATTAGCGTTGGAAGAGGCACGGGCGTGGGGACTAAACTGTACAGCGCGCGATGGTTAAGAGAGAAATAGGGAGAAAAGATGAGGGAAGAAAAAAGGGAAAAAAGAAGGAAAGAAAAAATAAGAAAAAGAAAGAAGAGAAAGGGAGCGGTAAGGGAGAAGGGAGGGTCAGACGGCTATGGGTGGTGGCTGGAGGAGAGGGGCTGAGGAGTTGCGGTGGCTTAGGGTGAAGAGAGTTGGGGAAGAAGACAAAAGACAAAGATTAGGGTTTGGGGGGTTTAAAAAGGTATACGGTCATGTGAAGCCCATGTTAGGCTACACGGCCGTGTCACACGCCGTGTGACGCACGTTCAGCCCATGTTTATCGTGAAAATTGAATGAGTAATCATCACACGGCCTGCAGACATGCCCGTGTGTCCAGGCCATATGGTGCACACGATGGCGTCGCACGCCCGTGTAGTACTTCACACGCCTGTATATCTGAACACACGGCTGTGTACTTCACACGGCTGTGTGAATCGACTTCATGGCCGTATGGCTCGATACTTGGGGAATTGTTAGCCCTATTTCTACACGGCCAAGGACACGCCCGTGTGTCCAGGCTGTGTGGGTTACTGTACCTGTACAAAAATACTAAAAATAGCTAAAATAAACGAGTTAGTGGTGTTAGTGCTTGGGTTGCCTCTCGAGAAGTGCTTATTTAGAGTCTAAGCTCAACTTACCTCTCATTCGCATGATTACAGTGGATTGAGGAGTTGAAACTCCTCACTTCTGCTATCACTTCTATTATCCTCATAAAGTTTAAGTCGAGTAATATTCACCTTGAAAGTGCCAAATTGAGAATGATTTACCTCAATTATACCATATGGGAAAACATTCAGTGCCGTGAAAGGAGTCGTTCTATTTGTATTAAGCTCTATGGTAGCAATTCGATGGTCCTTTTCATCTAACAATACTTTATCCCCAACTTTAAATTTCGTTGTTTCATCCCTACGCTTATCGAGGTGTCGCTTTGATTCATCATGTGCTTTTGGTTTCTCCTTGACATGTGTTCGTCATTCGTCTAGTTCATCGATCTGAAGTATTCGTTCTTCGTAAGTCTATCTACTTTTGTGGCATGGATTAGAATGAGGCTCTATCATTTTCTTCCTAGGGGATTCCTGTAAAGAAGTTTGAGTTATAATATTATTTAAATTAACTGAATCATCTCAATTACTAGATATTTTGGCATGATCACGAGCTTGGAGAATGATCGTGTCATCGCCTACACGAAGTATCAATTCACATATGCCAACATTTATGATAATTCTAGCAGTTGCTAAAAAAGGCCTTCCTAAAATTAAAGGCACGTTACTATCATTTTTCATGTCTAGAACAACAAAATCAATTGGGAATATAAATTTATAAATTTTAACAAGCACGTCTTCAATAATGCCCCTAGGAAATCTGATTGTTTTATCTTCCAGTTGAATGCTCATCCTAGTTTGTTTAGGTTTCCCAAGATCTAGTTGTTCAAACGTTTTATAGGGCATGACATTAGTACTTGCCCCTAAATTAGCCAAAGCATTGTTAACATTTAAACTACCAATTAAACAAGGAATTGTAAAACTCCATGGATCTTTCAACTTGTTGGGTAGCTTATTCTATAGAATGGCTGAGCAAACTGCGTTCAACTCCACATGCGACGCCTCATCCAACTTTCGCTTATTTGCTAAAAGCTCTTTTAAAAATTTAACTACGTTCGGCATCTGCGAAAGAGCTTCAATAAACGGTAAGTTAATATGTAATTTCTTTAATAATTTAAGGAATTTACCGAATTGTTCGTCCGTGTGGTCTTTTCTTATCGCACTGGGGTATGACACACGAGGTTTATATTATTTACTTACTAGTTTTTGCTTACTGTGGTCCACCTCACCTTTACCTTTACTTACCACAATTCCTTGTCTCGGTTCTTGTTCAGGTTCAACAAACCCTTCCTCATCTCAAACAGTAATTGCATTAAGCTGCTTCCTTGGGTTATTTTTAGTATTACTCGGCAAGCTACCTTATGGTCGTTCAAAAATCATCTTTCCCAACTGGCCTATTTGATTCTCGAGCCCTTGAATTGATGCTTGCTGATTTTTAAGAGCTGTCTCGGTGTTTTGGAAACGTGTTTCAGATACCGCTATAAATTTCGTTAGCATCACCTCAAGGTTCAGTTTCTTTTTCTGCTGGTAAGGTGGTTGTTGAAAACCTGGAGGATGTGGCTTTTGATTTCCTTGACCACGCCACGAGAAATTAGGATGGTTCCTCCAACCTGCATTATAAATGTTACTATATGGGTTATTTTAAGGTCTAGAGTTATTACCCATATAGTGGACTTGTTCCTCATTGGTGCCAGGGTTGAAGGGTGGATAATTTGGGTTGTGCATTCGTCCATTTGAATCACACTTCATCACTAAATGTACCTGAGTAGAACCATATAAACCATCAATCTTTTTATTTAAAATTTCTACTTGGTTTTATAGTATAGTGACCGCGTCGAGGTTGAAAACACCAACTGCTTTTGTCGGCTTTGTTCTCATGACTTGCCACTGATAGTTATTCAGTGACTTGCCACTGATAGCTATTCAGTGACATCTCTTCAATAAATTCATAAGCCTCTTCAGGTGTTTTGTTGTTTAAAGTTCCACCGGCGGCTGCATTGATAAGTGCCTTGTTGAGGGGTTCACACCGTTGTAAAAAGTTTGAACTTGTAACCATAAAGGTAACCCATGGTGAGGGCACCTTCTCAATAGGTCATTGTATCTCTCTCATGCATCATAAAGATTTTCTAGATCCATATGCACAAAAGAAGAGATATCATTCCTCAATTTAGCCGTTTTAGCCAGCGAAAAATATTTAAGTAAAAATTTTTCGATCATTTGTTCCCAAGTAGTAATTGACCCTCGTGGTAGCGAGTTCAACCATTGTTTAGCCTTATTCCTTAATGAAAATGGGAATAACCGAAGACAAATGACATCATCAAAAATGCTATTGATTTTAAATGTGTCCCAGAGTTCTAGAAAATTCGCTAAATGAGTGTTTAGATCCTCGTCCTGCAAACTATCAAATTGAACAAACTGTTGTATCATTTGAATCGTGTTACGTTTCAATTCAAAATTATTTGCAGCGTTCAGTTCAAAATTATTTGCAGCAACAACAGGTCTAACTAAACTCGATTCAGTTCCTATTAAATTAGGTTTAGCATAATCATACATTGTAACGCCCCCACACCCGAGACCGTCGCCAGAGTCGAGTATGAGGTGTTACTAAGCTTAGTTTAACATTTTTAGAACTTTGAATTATTTGTTTCTACATTCACAGCTTTTAAGCTACTTGCGTCACAGTTACAAGAAAAATCATATCTCGAGTTACGAAACTCGAAATTAAGATCCGTAAATTTTCGCTGAATCTAGACTCATAAAACTATCTACTAATTTTTTTAGAATTTTGATTGGGCCAATTAGTACAGTTTATTAGTTAAAGTTACCCTGTTTCAAGACTCGACTGGTCTGACCTCTGTTTACTACGAACCACATTTCTCTCTGTAAAAATTCATATGACTATGAGGTTTATTTATACTAAAACTAGACTCAATAAGGATTCTGAGGATATAAAATACACCACCTAATTATATCTTTACAATTTATGGTGAATTTCTAAAGTAGGAATAGGGATTCAGAAACTGCTATGACTCTGTTTCACTAAAATTAAAATATCTTCTAACATATACTTCCTTTACTTGTTTCATTTGTTTCATGTGAAACTAGACATAATAAGCTTCAATTTGATATGTATTTCACCACCAAATTCAATTTCTATGATTTTTAGTAAATTTTCAAACTCGCGTTAGTATTGCTACAGTATTCTGTTTATGGTAAATTTCATCCTTTTATGAGTTTTTATGCACTAAGTATCTTAATAGTTTTCCTTAACATCAAACATAATCTAAACTAACCATTTTCATAATTTATCATTATCAAGCATTTCCTCAACCATTTCACAACCATACCATAAGATCATTTACACAAAATGGGTATATTGCTATACATGCCATACTTAAATTTACAAGCCATTTACCAAAAATCTTTCGGATAGTGTGGTGAGCCTTCGACCTATCCCGACTCCTGAGCTGGCTTGTCCAAAACTACAATGAGTAAGAAGGAGGGAGTAAGCATAAATGCTTAGTAAGTTCATATGAAAATAATAAGTAACATAACAAACAGTTATACCAGTCAACATTAGCATACATCACTAAAACACATATCATATTTTTAATCATTCTTCATCATCTTATTACCTTATCGTGGTTGTATCAATACTCAACCCGAGGGTTAAATATATACCTGTCCAAAATATCCATTTCATATCACTTACCAATACGTCTCTTTACATCTCGAAATTTTCCTCCATTTGAGTAGAACTTTACCCGTTGAACACATCGGAATATAATTCGAATACATGGATAACTTGCACATAAGTGCCACATATTCAATCAAGCAATCATGTAACCCGCCCATAAGCGAACTCGGACTCAACTCAACGAGCTCGGGCGTTCGCATCCATAAGTGAACTCGGACTCAACTCAACGAGTTCGGATGCCTAGTTACATCTCACGAACTCGGACTCAACTCAACGAGTTCGGACATTCGCATCCATAAGTGAACTCGGACTCAACTCAACGAGTTCGAATGCTCAACCATCCTAGTGACATGTCACTTGTATCCTAATCTATTCCTAAGGTTCAAACGGGCTTTTTCCTCGAACACTTATCCTTGCCGTCTTCCGTAGAATGCCGAAATCAATACTCAGTAACAATTATATTTAACAAGTAGTTCACATAATTTACATATTATTTGAAATTAACCACAAAGCATACATTTCATAATAAAATTCAGCATAACACATAATTAATATCAATAACTTAAAAATAACAATTATGCTACATTATTTACACATGAACTTACCTTGGTACCAAAATACAAAGATTTTGCAATTTAGTCCACAATCTTTTCTTTTCCTCGATTGAGGTCGATTCCACGTCTTTCTTGATCTAAAATAACACATTTAGCTTATTTAATACTCACATTATCAAATTAATCCTTAACTCAAATTTTGGCAAAATTACAATTTTACCCCTAAACTTTTGCATATTTACATTTTTGCCCCTAGGCTCTGGATTAAACTTTATTCCTTATTCTTATGTTTTGCAACATGCTGATCACTTTTCTCTTCTATGGCAACATCAAATTCTCACTCTAACATGTACTTGTGACTATTAGGTATTTTTACCGATTAAGCCCTTTTACTCGCTTTTGCTTAAAATCGAGTAGTACAAGTAGTCTAACATAATTTAAAACTTCATATTCTATCATAAAACATCAAAATACACAAATTTCACCTATGGGTATTTTTCCAAATATAAACCCTAGGTTAAATTATTGCTAACATAAGCTTTATCGAGTTCTGAGATCTCAAAACGTAAAAATCATTAAAAGCGGGCTTGGAATCACTTACTATGGAGCTTGGAAGCTTGAAACAAACCCTAGCTATGGAGAACCCTTGAAATTTCGGCCTAATGAAGAAGATGGACAAAATTGGCTTTTAATTTTGTTTTAATTCATTTTAATAACTAAATGACCAAAATACCCTTACTACTAAACTTTCCAAAAATTCCTTCCATGTCCTAATTTTGTCCATGAACTTAAAATTGGTAAAATTTCTATTTAAGACCTCCTCATTAATATTCCAAAACAATTTCATACTAAAAACTTCTAGAATGCAAGTTTTGCAACTTATTCGATTTAGTCCCTACTTTCAATTTAAGCACTTTAGGCATAGAATTTCATCACGAATTTTTCACACAATCATGCAATCATATCATAAACATCAAAATCATTGTAAAATAATTATTTCTATCTCGGATTTGTGGTCACGAAACCACTATTCCGATTAAGCCCTAATTTAGGATATTACAACTCTCCCCCCCTTTTAAAGATTTTCGTCCTCGAAAATCTTACCCAGAAAAACAGTGTGGGTATTGGTTTCTCATAGTTTCTTCAGTTTCCCATGTAGTCTCTTCTACCCCATGCTTTTGCCACAACACTTTCACAAGTGTAACACTTTTATTTCTTAGTTGTTTGACTTCTCGACCTAAAATCTTAATCGGTTCTTCTTCATAAGTCATATCAGTCGCAGAGTTCAATTTCGTCGGTGAAATTATATGTGAAGGATCTGAACGATACCGACGTAACATAGATACGTGAAACACATCATGAATCTTTTCTAATTCGGTGGTAAAGCTAGCCGATATGCTCTGAGTCCAACTTTTCAATTATTTCATACGGTCCAATAAAACGCGGACTTAACTTGCCCTTTCGTCCAAATCTAAGGACTTTCTTCCATGGAGACACTTTCAAAAATACCTTATCACCAACTTGAAACTCAATGTCCTTTCGCTTTAGTCTCGCATAAGATTTACGTCTATCTCAAGCGACTTTCAAACAATCTCGAATTATCTTCACTTTTTCTTTTTCTTTTATTAAATCAACTCCATAAATCTGATTTTCCTTGAGTTCAGTCCAATACAAAGGCGTTCGACACTTGCGACCATACAATGCTTCATAAGGTGCCATTTTCAAGCTCGTCGATAGCTATTGTTGTAAGCAAATTCTACCAACGGCAAATATCTTTCCCAACTTCCTTGAAATTCCAATACACAACATCCGAGCATGTCTTCAAGAATCAATTACTCTCTCGATTGTCCATCGGTTTGTGGATGAAAAGCAAGATTGAAATTTAACCCGTACCTAACGCGTCTTGCAACTTTTGCCAAAACTGCGAGGTAAACCTTGGATCTCTATCTGAAATAATCGATAATGGTATTCGTGTAATCTAACAATTTCTTTAATATACGATTCAGCCAACTTGTTAAGAGAATAATTCGACGCATCGGATAAAATGAGCCGACTTAGTTAATCATCAACTATTACCCAGATGGCATCTTTCTTTCCCGAGTCAATGGCAATCTGAAACAAAATCCATAGTAATCCGATCCCATTTCCATTCAGAACCATAATAGGTGGAGTAATCACAGAAGGTACTTGGTGTTCACTTTCACTGTTGACAAATTAAGCATTTGGACACAAACTCGATATATCTCTTTTCATTCCATTCCACCAATACATTTTCTTCAAGTCATTATACATTTTCGTACTACCGGATGAATCGAGAAATAACCACTATGTGCTTCTGTAGGATCTTTTGAATCAATTCCTCATTCTTGATTACACAAATCCGATCTTTAAACATTAAGCACCCATCGAACCAATTCAAATCGATCCGTGTCGACTTCACACTTTATTTTCTTTTGGCTAGCAAATCTTGATCATTTTTCCGAGTTTGAAATCTCTTGTAAAAACATTGGTTTTGCTCTTAACTCTGCTAGAATCGAACCATCATTTGACACTTTCAACCGAGTATTCATAACTCTCAAAGCAAACAACAACTTTCGCTCAAAGCATCGCAACCACATTCGCTTTTCCGGATGATAATCAATAACAAGCTCGTAATCTTTCAACAACTCCAACCATCTTCGTTGTCTCAAATTCAAGTCTTTTGTGACATCAAGTACTTAAGACTTTTGTGGTCGGTATATACCGACATTTTCACCATACAAATAATGTCGCCAAATTTTCAAAGCAAACACCACCGCACCAATTCCAAATCGTGAGTAGGATAATTCCTCTCATGAGGTTTTAACGCCTCAAGCATATGCCACCACTTTTCCTTCTTGCATGAGCACACACCCCAAACCATTTAGAGAAGCATCACTATACACCACAAATTCTTTACGATTCGGCTGTACTAACACCTGGTGCCTCTGTTAATAACTTTTTCAATTCTTCAAAACTCGTTGACATTCTTCCGTCCATTCAAATTTAACATCCTTTCGAGTAATCTAGTTATAGGAGCAGCAATTATAGAAAATCCATTTACAAACCGCCGATAATACCCAGCTAGCCCCAAGAAACTTCTAACTTCGCCACGTTTTTGGTGGTTTCCAATCAACAATGGCTGAAATTTTACTAGGACCAACCCGTATACCATCACCGAAACAATATGACCCAAAAATCCAACTTCCGGAGCCAAAATTCACTTTTACTAAACTTAGCATACAATTGCTTATCTCTCAAAGTTTGCAAAACTATCCTCAAATGCTCAAGATGTTCGTCTCATCTTTTGAATAAATTAAAATATCATCTATAAACACCACAACAAATTTGTCCAAGTATGGCCGAAATATGCGATTCATTAAATCCATAAACACAATGAGAGCATTTGTCAATCCGAATGGCATAACTAAAATTCATAATGACCATACCTTGTTCTAAAAGCGCTTTTAGGTACATCCGACTCCTTTACCCGCAGCTTGGTAATACCAGATCTCAAGTCAATCTTTGAAAACCATGTCGCTCCTTTTAGTGATCAAACAAATCATCAATTCTAAACAGCGGATACTTGTTTTTGATTGTCACCTTGTTTAACCGCCGATAATCAACACATAATCTCATAGAACCATCCTTCTTTTCACAAATAACACGGAGCACCCCAAGGTGAAAAACTTCGGTCTCACAAAGCCTTTATCACCAACTCTTGCAATCGCGACTTTAATTCTTTCAACTCTGTTGGTGCCATTCTATATGGAGCAATCGAGATCGGAGCTGTTCGGTATCAAATCAATACCAAATTCTACTTCCCGACCGGAGGCAAACCCGCAATTCTTCTAGAAATACGTCCGCAAATTCACACACAACCCAAGACTGATTCAACTTTCTTTTCAACTTCTTTTGTATTAATTACATACGCCAAATAAGCTTAACCCTTTCTCGGATATCTTTGAGCCGACATTGAAGAAATCACACTAGGCAATGCCTCGATTTATCCGATTCAACCCCAGAGTTTCACCATTTCCACACTTTAATTCTATAACCTTTTCTTTGCAATTTACTATAGCATCATGCAATGTCAACCAATCCATACCCAAAATAACATCAAATTCATCAAACGGCAACAACATCAAGTCGGCGGAAAGTAATGATCCCGAATCATTAAAGGACATTTCTTACATACTTTATCAACAATCACACATTTGCCTAACGGATTCGACACTCTAATCATAAATTCGTATTCTCAACGGTATATTCATACTAGACACCAATTTCATGCACACATATGAATGAGTAGAACCGGATCAATCAAAGCAATAACATTAACATTATAGAGAAAATGTACGGTAATCACATCAGGTGAGGAAGCATCTTCACGCGTTTTAATAGCATAAGTTCTAGCCGGAGCCCTTCCTTCAGGTCTAACCGGTGCATCCCTGGCTACATTCTTACTACTTGTTTCACTTCCAACTTTTCTCGGATACCTTCCCCTCGAGTCTGCACCACTAGCTTTTACATTCTGAAATTTTTCTTTCTCAGCTCTCTCTGGGCAGTCTCTAATAAAATGATCCGGAGAACCACATCGAAAACATTCATTTGCTCTGCACGGACCAAAATGATTTCTACCACACCGCTGGCACTCGGGTTTAACAAATCTCGTATTTCCCATACTAGCCATGAAGTAGTCCGAGATTTAGGACCCACATTTCGCTTCTTAAAATTTCCATATGATTGCCCAAATTGAAACTTGGGAACGAGGATTCATATTTCTTGACTTTCCGGTTTCTTTGTGAGGGTGCATTACTCATTGGTCTTTTCTTCCAATTTCGTGTTTGATTCTACCTTTTTCTTTTCCTTGAGAATTCTTCACCTTGCAAGCTCGATCGACAAGTACCACCATTTCTTTTAGTTCAAGGATCCCAACAAATACCTTAATGTCTTCGTTAAGCCCGTCTTCAAATCGTCGGCACATCTTGGCTTCAGAGGAACATATTCCCCGCATACTTACTTAATCGAACAAACTCTCTTTCATATTCTGAGACTGTCATATTACCTTGCTTCAGCTCAAGAAACTCTTTACATTTCTGATCAATAAATCTTTCACTAATATATTTCTTCCGAAACTCTTCTTGAAAGAATTCCCAGGTTACCCTCTCTTTCGGTACCACCGAAATCAAAGTCTTCCACCAATTATAGGCTGAATCTCTCAACAAAGATGTAGCACATTTCAAACATTCTTCAGGTGTACAAGATAATTCATCAAATACCCGGATAGAATTTTCAAGCCAGAACTCTGCTTTCTCTGCATCATCATCAATATTTGCTCTAAATTCTTCAGCCCCTTGTTTACGAATTCTATCAACGGGGGTTCTGTGAAATTTTATCATATCCACTCCTTGAGGTATTGGAGGCATAGGTTGAGGAATTGGGGGAGGTGGGGGAGGTCGTACATTTGGGTTCGTACGAACGAACTCAGTGTACCATGCACTCATCATTTGGAGAAAGGCTTCCCGATCCCTTTCCCTCCTCCCCGACCAACGAAGAAGGGGTGGGTTTCGATCGGCGCTACTCCATCAGCCGAGTGGCGCATTACTCAGACTTCATCTCGCCACACTGGATCGGGATCCATTTACTATATAAAAAATTTCATTTAAAAGGTCAAGTCGTCACACTATCACAATTCATACATATGGCATGTATAGCAAAATCCGTACATACAACACGTAGTCCGAGAACTGACTAAACCTGCTCTGATACCACTAAATGTAACGCCCCCACACCCGAGACCGTCGCCGGAGTCGAGTATGAGGTGTTACTAAGCTTAGTTTAACATTTTTAGAACTTTGAATTATTTGTTTCTACATTCACAGCTTTTAAGCTACTTGCGTCACAGTTACAAGAAAAATCATATCTCGAGTTACGAAACTCGAAATTAAGATCCGTATATTTTTGCTGAATCTAGACTCATAAAACTATCTACTAATTTTTTTTTAGAATTTTTGGTTGGGCCAATTAGTACAGTTTATTAGTTAAAGTTACCCCTGTTTCAAGACTCGACTGGTCTGACCTCTGTTTACTACGAACCACATTTCTCTCTGTAAAAAATTCATATGACTATGAGGTTTGTTTATACTAAAACTAGACTCAATAAGGATTCTGAGGATATAAAATACACCACCTAATTATATCTTTACAATTTATGGTGAATTTCTAAAGTAGGAACAGGGATTCAGAAACTGCTATGACTCTGTTTCACTAAAATTAAAATATCTTCTAACATATACTTCCTTTACTTGTTTCATTTGTTTCATGTGAAACTAGACATAATAAGCTTCAATTTGATATGTATTTCACCACCAAATTCAATTTCTATGATTTTTAGTAAATTTTCAAACTCGCGTTAGTATTGCTGCGGTATTCTGTTTATGGTAAATTTCATCCTTTTATGAGTTTTTATGCACTAAGTATCTTAATAGTTTTCCTTAACATCAAAC
Organism: Gossypium arboreum; assembly: GCF_025698485.1. Taxonomy (NCBI): domain Eukaryota; kingdom Viridiplantae; phylum Streptophyta; class Magnoliopsida; order Malvales; family Malvaceae; genus Gossypium; species Gossypium arboreum. The sequence goes on from NC_069075.1 coordinate 131,096,506, forward strand.
ATAATCTAAACTAACCATTTTCATAATTTATCATTATCAAGCATTTCCTCAACCATTTCACAACCATACCATAAGATCATTTACACAAAATGGGTATATTGCTATACATGCCATACTTAAATTTACAAGCCATTTACCAAAAATTTTCGGATAGTGTGGTGAGCCTTCGACCTATCCCGACTCTCGAAGTGGCTTGTCCAAAACTACAATGAGTAAGAAGGAGGAGTAAGCATAAATGCTTAGTAAGTTCATATGAAAATAATAAGTAACATAACAAACAGTTATACCCATCAACATTAGCATACATCACTAAAACACATATCACATTTTTAATCATTCTTCATCATCTTATTACCTTATCGTGGTTGTATCAATACTCAACCCGAGAGTTAAATATATACCTGTCAAAAATATCCATTTCATATCACTTACCAATACGTCTCTTTACATCTCAAATTTTCCTCCATTTGAGTAGAACTTTACCCGTTGAACACATCGGAATATAATTGGATACATGGATAACTTGCACATAAGTGCCACATATTCAATCAAGCAATCATGTAACCCGCCCATAAGCGAACTCGGACTCAACTCAACGAGCTCGGGCGTTCGCATCCATAAGTGAACTCGGACTCAACTCAACGAGTTCGGATGCCTAGTTACATCTCACGAACTCGGACTCAACTCAACGAGTTCGGACATTCGCATCCATAAGTGAACTCGGACTCAACTCAACGAGTTCGGATGCTCAACCATCCTAGTGACATGTCACTTGTATCCTAATCTATTCCTAAGGTTCAAACGGGCTTTTTTCCTCGAACACTTATCCTTGCCGTCTTCCGTAGAATGCCGAAATCAATACTCAGTAACAATTATATTTAACAAGTAGTTCACATAATTTACATATTATTTGAAATTAACCACAAAGCATACATTTCATAATAAAATTCAGCATAACACATAATTAATATCAATAACTTAAAAATAACAATTATGCTACATTATTTACACATGAACTTACCTTGGTACCAAAATACAAAGATTTTGCAATTTAGTCCACAATCTTTTCTTTTCCTCGATTGAGGTCGATTCCACGTCTTTCTTGATCTAAAATAACACATTTAGCTTATTTAATACTCACATTATCAAATTAATCCTTAACTCAAATTTTGGCAAAATTACAATTTTACCCCTAAACTTTTGCATATTTACATTTTTGCCCCTAGGCTCTGGATTAAACTTTATTCCTTATTCTTATGTTTTACAACATGCTGATCACTTTTCTCTTCTATGGCAACATCAAATTCTCACTCTAACATGTACTTGTGACTATTAGGTATTTTTACCGATTAAGCCCTTTTACTCGTTTTTGCTTAAAATCGAGTAGTACAAGTTGTCTAACATAATTTAAAACTTCATATTCTATCATAAAACATCAAAATACACAAATTTCACCTATGGGTATTTTTCCAAATATAAACCCTAGGTTAAATTATTGCTAACATAAGCTTTATCGAGTTACCGAGATCTCAAAAACGTAAAAATCATTAAAAACGGGGCTTGGAATCACTTACTATGGAGCTTGGAAGCTTGAAACAAACCCTAGCTATGGAGAACCCTTGAAATTTCGGCCTAATGAAGAAGATGGACAAAAATTGGCTTTTAATTTTGTTTTTAATTCATTTTAATAACTAAATGACCAAAATACCCTTACTACTAAACTTTCCAAAAATTCCTTCCATGTCCTAATTTTGTCCATGAACTTAAAATTGGTAAAATTGCTATTTAATACCTCCTCATTAATATTCCAAAACAATTTCATACTAAAAACTTCTAGAATGCAAGTTTTGCAACTTATTCGATTTAGTCCCTACTTTCAATTTAAGTACTTTAGGCATAGAATTTCATCACGAAATTTTCACACAATCATGCAATCATATCATAAACATCAAAATCATTGTAAAATAATTATTTCTATCTCGGATTTGTGGTCACGAAACCACTATTCCGATTAAGCCCTAATTTAGGATATTACATACATAGTACGAGGAACAGGATTTTGATTTACTGGATCAGCAGAAATCGTAAGAAGTAGCGGATTTTCCTGATTTTCAGTCATCTCCTCGGTTGTGGTGTGAATATCGTCCTCTCGCTCTTCCTCTATACATCTTAGGCTTCGCCTTATTTCTCTTCGGTTTCTGCGAGTTGTGTTTTCAATCTCACTATTGAAAAGTAATGGTCCCGATGGATTTCTTCTAGTCATAAACTATAAAAACCTGTCAGAAGAAAATAAAAGAAAATTTAGTAAACAAAATTAAATAGAATAAAAAAATAATGGCTAAAGTAATAAAAATTAAGCGTTCCTAATATTTTAATCCCCGAAAATGACGCCAAAAACTTGATGGTCATAAAACTAACTTTAAAATCGACTAAGGCAAGCGCACCTATTGAATAGTAGTGTAATTCTGGTGAGACCAAAAATATCATATCCACGAGGACTAAAAGTACTAGTAATTACTATATTTTTATTATCTAGCCTAAGAATTTAAGCGTGTTTTTAAACTAAAACTAATTATCTAATTATCTAAGACTACGACAAAGATGAAGTTTGGAAGATACTTTAGGAAAAACCGATGGAGAAGACAATACCCAATGAAGAATCCACCTAGACTTCACTTATTACTTCTGAATTACACAATTTATTCACTTATCTTAATCCGTAGAAATCCCAAATTTATGTTAATATCTCTCTCAAGACTAAGAAAAAATAACTCTAGGTTGATTAATTGGAATCTCTTTCTAATTAAAACCCCTATTATCGCATTAACTCGATCTATGGATTCCCTTATTAAATTTGACTCTAATCTGGTAGATTTAGGTCGTCCTATCTCTAGGATTGCATTCAACTCCGCTTAATTATGGATGATCTACTCTTAAACAGGGACTTTTGCTCCACTGAATAAGCACATCAAAACTTGAATTAATACCCTGGAATATTAAAACAAGAATTTAGAACTTACAATTAAGAATAAGAATAAATCTTTATCATATAATTCAAATAGTAATAAGATTCATCATAGGTTTCATCTCCTTTAGGTATTTAGGGAGTTTAGTTCATAATATTAATGGAAAGCATCTCAAAGTTTGGAAAACAACAAAACATAAAGAAACCCAAAGAACTTCTAGGAAATTGGATGGAAATCTTCAGTCTTGATGTAGATCCTGGCTCCGAGGTGATTCCGATGGCTGTTCTTGAGTATTTTCTGCCTCTAACTCTGCGTGTCTCCTCTAATCCTCTTCTAGGGTATTTATATAGGCTTTAGAATGCTTCAAAACCCTCAAAAGTGCCCTTTTCCGAATAGAACTAGCTTGGGCTCGGAGAGACACGGCCGTGTGCCACGCCCGTGTGAAGGTGCTCAGGCCGTGTGCAATACTGGGTTGGTTCTTAGTCGACACAGCTATGACACACGGGTGTGTGGTCTACCCGTGTGTGACACACGGGTATGTGGATCACCTATGTAAAATACTGATTTAGGCCCAATTTATCCGTTTTTGGCCCGTTTCTTGCTCTTTTTGCTATCCTAAGCTCTCCTGAGTATAAAACATGAAATTAAAGAATTAGAAGCATCGAATTCACTAAAACCAAGGAAAAAACATTCATAAATATGCCAAGTATGGGGTAAAAATATGTATATATTACGATTTATCATATGTCGAGAATGAAGCTCGAGCAAAGTTATGACAACTTACACAACTTTGCACGGTTAGAGAGTATGTGTGGGAGTTCAGTGAACTCATGCTCTAGATTTCTGATTTGAGTGAGAATGAAGCATTTTTCTCCTTTACAGATGGGTTGAAACCATGGGCGAAGCAAGAGTTGCAACGCCGAGAGAGTTCAAAAGTGAATCAAATTAGTGCCATTCGAAGTCACAACGAAGGCGTTGTGAGAATGGGTAGAAAAGAATGTCGCAGGTCAAAGTGCAAAGCCCGTGACCACAACACAAGATGCACCCTATGAAGGTCTATCAATAAGATGGGGAAAATTTAGCCTACGCGAACTGGCTCAATTCAAATATATATTGGAGAAGCCTATCAGATTGAAGCCTGGTTGGCCCGATAACGAAGATATGGAAACTTAGGCTATTTTGGTAACTAATCTTAGAAGATTGATAGGAATCATATTTTGTAAAGATTAGATTATATTTGATATGGCATATCTTGTAAATCCCTAAAATTAAGGGATATGGTTAATCTCGTCTGTCGATGTAACTTAATCTTGTCCATCGGTTTTGGAGGAGCTCAACTATAAATAGAGAGCCTCCCTCTCACTTGTAAATCATCCATTGTAAACTGAATTCTTAAGAGTAATAGAATTCAGAGAGCATTTACTCAAAAACCTCTCGTGCATTCTTTTCTGTAGCTTTCTGTTGTTCATTGTGGCTTCTTTTGGCATAGTTTGCTTTCATTATACAAATTGGTGCCCTGGAGGAGGTCTTAAGGAATCCTCACTTGAGTAAAGGCTGACTTAGGCGAGTTTGGACAAATGGATTGTTTAAGGCCGCACGAATTGCATAGGAAAAATCTAAGCCCGTGACACTAGAACATCAAGTTGTATGACAACATCTTCTAGAGTCATTGTACACTCACCACATGCTAAGTGAAATGCATGTGTCTCAAGTCTTCACCTTTCAACCAACACAACTTGTAAATTCGGATATAGATGGAAGCCCCGAATTGACCCTGCAAACCTAAAACCAACAACATCAAAGTATAAAGAAATCCTCAGATCAATAGTACTTCAATGGCTCTAATATGACATGCTGTAGATATTAACAAAATAATTATTAACTGTACTTTACATATTATATAACAAATTTATAGTTCATGTATAAATTAGAATTTGAGAATTACAAAATCCTAAAAAAACAACCAAATAATAACTAATTTTTTAATTAATTATTGCTAATAAAAATAATATAACTATTTAATTAATTTTAACTAAATTAAGAGAGCTTACCTAAATTTCATACTTTTCTCTCAATCTAATTCCAAAAAAAATAAAAAAATAGAGGAACTTCGTATTTTTTAAGATTTTCTGAGAATTTTCGAATTATTTTTGAGATTTTTTCGAAGAATTTTCGAATTTTTTTTATTTTTTTTTTTTTGGAGTGAGGAGTTCTGTAAGGGGTTTAGGGTTGGCGGTTTATATAGTGGTTTAGGATGGGGGTTATTAATTAGGGTTAGTTGGGCCTCCCCAAGGCCTATGCACCCCTGCTCCCTCACCCACTGGCCCATCAACAATTTCTAGTCCCAAATTATCACCAACAAATCTGAATTGGGTCGTAAAAAAGTACAACCCATATTATTTTAATAAAATCTAATGAAATGCTTATATTCGGGCCTTCAGGGATGGGATAGCCTCACGTTGTGCGTCACTCGTGTCTTAACCTGGAAAAAAAGGGTCCCTACCTTAGCCCAGCGAAAATCTTTTAGGTTCCCCAAAACCCAAAGAACACAATAAAGCCTTTATTATTGTATATTTATAATAAGTGATTTCCTTATTACAATCCAAATTCCAATGCGACGTCACCTCACATGCCCACAGTGTAACCACTGATTATTGTTATTATTTTATGATTCTAATCAGAAAAGGTAAGAGGAAACAAAGGAAAACACCACATTCGGTCAGCCTGTCTGTCGATGCCACTGCTCATTGATTTCAGTTAATTCCAAATCCCTATTATAGTAGTACCCAGTCCTCAAAATTGTCCTGCTACACACTATCAACCAAACGCCCTCCCCACTGCCCGCTACATCGCTTTCAGGCTTCAACGTTGGAATTGGATAACAACTGCAGTGCCAGCCTCTTTTGGAAAACGCCCAAACTGTTTAGATTATGGTTACGCTCTCCAAGAGTAAAGAGATGAGGATGAGATTTTTAGTCACTCTCAAGCCCATGCACTGCCTCATCCCCTTTGCCAATCCAAAAGGCTTATTTACGTGGGGTAGATTCCAGTCAAGACCTTCAACTTCTCAAAGCTTCAACCTTATTGAAAATTCTATGCTACTATCATTTTTACCAATTGATATGTCCCTTTCGTATTTGGTTGTGAATATGGAATAACTGATCATAGATGTAACTAAACCCCAGATCTTTCCAGTACCATGGTTAAGATTAAAAAAAAAACAAACAAAGGTGAAATTACACAAAGGGGAACGACCCACTTGGTTTATCCATCCATTGGCTTCTTTGTACACTATCCAAAGAGTGACAACATTTGAGTTATGCCTTACCCATCTTGTCCTATATAACCAAGGCTTCTTCTCCTTTATTATTATATTCTCTCTCATTTTGCAATGGCCTCCCATGGAAACATAACAGTAAGCACCTCCCCCAAAGTGGCACCCAATTCAGGCAAAGGAGGGCAATGTTTGTGCTCACCAACAACTCACCAGGGCTCCTTTCGATGCAGGTTTCATCGATCTAAGTCATCAGCCTGGATGATGAAACAGTCCAAATCTATGCCTGCCAATAATTCTTCCGCCGCTTCTTTTTCTCCCAAGTCTGTTGAATCTACGTAATCCCTGAAAAATATCACCAAATCCTCACTCTCCCCTCTATATGTAAACTAATATAATATGCACATATAGGTATGCTGGGGTATCTGTATTTGCTTGGGATGTGATTATCTAAATATCTGCAACTGCTTCAAATCAAACACCTTATCACCAAGAGCTTTCCTTACCCTTCATTTTTCTTTTTCTGGTAAAGCTCTCTGTTTCAGGCTACTGCGATTTTCGTACTATTAATTCAACACATGTCATAAATGTAATCGATGTTCCAAGTTGAAACAAATTCAACACTTTGTTGTTAACTCTGATTCGATGAAGAAAAGACTCTCCTTTATCCAGAAACTGACATGTTCAAAATCAAATTAAAGGTGATATGATTACTGATCTTTACCTACCCTTTCATGGTTTCCAGCTGTTTATTGCAAAATATCACTTCAGCTACAGATCAGGAACATTCTAAAGAAATTAAAATTATTTCATCAATGTCTACTTTTGATTCTTTCTTCTAAAAGATAAGTGATGATCTTGATCCTCATAAAACTCTGTTATTTATTTCTTCTTTTCCTGGACTGAAATGCAATGGGTTTTTGTCATTTGTATTTTTATGATTTTAACAACAACAATAATAATAAATTAAAGCATATTAGATAATCTTAAAAACTCGTTCAATAATAATAATCTGATTCACAATGTGAATCCTATTTAAATTTATTCAATCTAAATTTTGATTTGCTCATGAATATTTAAATTAATAATACTTTTACGTTCAAATAATAATCAGAATTTTAGCCCATATCATGCATTTTTATTTTTTATTTAGAAATGTAAAAGATATATTAATATCAAAAATTTTCTTCCTTCTTTTTACTTTTTAGAAAATTAAAGATAAAAATAAATATTTTAAGCAATAAAACACATGAAAATTTCTTTAAATAAAATATTCTAATTTTTTAGGGTAATTTATAAAATAGTCACTTTTGTTTGCCTCATGTTACATTTTAGTCACTTATGTTTAAAATATTACGTTTTAGTCACTTATGTTATTATTTTGTTACGAAGTGATCACTTTACCGTTAAGTTCCATTATCTCTCTAAATGTAATCCTAGGTGGCAGTCCAACTAGATTTTAGGTGCCAACTTGGATTTCTAAATGGGATGAAGATAGATTTTTAATTAAAAAAATTTAATTAATTAAAATTTTCAAACCTAAACTTTAACTAAAAAAATTGTTCATCTCTTTTTTTTAATTTTCCTTCTGTCTCTTTTTTTTTAGTGGGTTTTTTTTTCATTTGACTGGAAAAATTATTATCAAGATCAAAATAGTTGAAATCAACAATAAGAAAGAATAATCTGGAATACCCACAAAAAGATTGTGAACATAGAAATTGATTCAGATTAGAAAAAATTTAATTGAGCAACCAATTATTTAAGAACTGTGAAAGAACTAGAAGATATAATAATTAGGAACAATAACAGTGAAAGTAACAGCCTTTTTCTGAAAATTTTAAAATTAGCTTGAATGAAACATGTTCACGAAAACATGTTTCTGGTTGTATTTTATGAGATGTCTACTGACGCAAAATAAAATACACGTTTACAAACAATTTCAAAAAGTAGAAGAAAATATCAAGAATTTTAATTTAGGGTTTTTATTAAACAATAAAAAAAATCTAATCTTTTGCTTTTCAGTATTGAATAAAAGAGATAGAGAAATTCAAAGAAGACATACCTGAACCTTCCATTGAATCCATCTTTATGAAGCAGTCAATTTGATTTCAACTGTTTTGATCTTAATAATAGAAACATTAAAAAGAGGAGATGAACAGTTTTTTTAGTTAAGGTTTAGGTTTAAAAATTTTAATTAATTAAATTTTTAATTAAAAATCTATTTTTATCCCATTTAGAAATCTAAGTTGGCACTTAAAATCTAGTTGGACTGCCACATAGGATTACCGTTAGAGAGATAACGGAACTTAATGGTAGAGTGATCACTTCGTAACAAAATAATAACATAAGTGACTAAAACGTAATATTTCAAACTTAAGTGACTAAAATGTAATCTGAGATAAATAAAAGTGATTATTTTTGTAGATTACCCTTTTTTTTAATTCTTTACTTGAGTGAATCATGGCTGGAGTTGCGTCTTCACTTTATTGGTATAGTTTTAATGTGTGCTATTCTTAATTCTACTTAACCATGTTTCCCGAGTGGGAGGATATTTTTGTTTCATTTCTTTTTTTACCAATATTTTAATCTTCAAATCAAAATAATAGGGACCAAGAAGCAAATAGAATAATTTTAGCATTACAATTTGTCTCTTAAATTTTTTTAAAAACAGTGGAATTTTAAAAAATTTGGACTAAAATTAGTATATAGTACACATGGATTATTAGGTTCTTGTCATGTTTAAAAATATAATATTTTATTTAATATTTTCATTAAAAAATAACAATTCGACTATTTTTAAAAAGTTAATGGTTAAATTTGACTCTTTTTAAAAGGTCGATGGCCAAAATTAGCTCGGAAAAAATATAAAAGTCAAATTAACAAAATTGGCATAATAATAATTTTAACTTTCAAAACTTATAAATTATATCAATTTAGTATTAATTTAAAAAAATCAACTCTCAACATTTATACATTATGTAATTTGATTTTATTTTTTACAATTATAACTAATCAAAACTAAATTTAATACTATAAAAATAAAATTACAAAAATATTAAAGTATACAATATGTAAATATTTAGGGTTAAATTTTTAACATTAAGACTAAATTAACACAATATATAAATATTGAATATTAAAGCTACTATCATGTTAATTTTAAAATTATCACTATTAATTAACTAATAACTAAAAAAATAAAATTATAACTGAACGAGGAAATAATAATTGAATTCCTATGTTAATGAAAAATAAGTTTGATGCCAAAAAAGCAATGGGCCTTTGATAAAGACAGTGGATGAGTATTTTCAACAATGTGAGCTTGATTGGATTGGAGGTTACATGCCTTATATATTACTCTTTCTTTTTTATATTAGAAAAACTAAAGAATGTCATTTTATTGACAATTTGTATGTTCGATTATTTAATAGTTATAATTATAATATATTTGTCTATTTTATTGAAATATTTTCAAAATTAAAACTTTTTTTATTATCTATTCTAATAATTTAATGCTTTTTGTTCTAATCTATAATCTACCTATTTATAATATATATGAGTTTGAAATTATTTTAACTGATAATAATATATTTTATTTTTCATCATATTATTAAACTTACATTTTAAAATTTAAAAATTGAAGCAAAATAAAATTATGATAATTATACATTTAAAATAATTATAATTTAATAGAATTTATAATAATTATTACAATTTAATTTATAATTATTAGTTTAAAATGTGCTACTTTTAAAATAGAGTTATTATTTTAATAGAACTCTAAGAATTATAACTTAAATAGATAAAATTGATGTAAAATAGAGTTATTAGTTAGATAAAATTCTAAACATCTTAATTATCACTTAATTAATATATTAGAGTTAATAATGTTAACCATTACAATATTTTTGATTCACTAAAATTAAATAGAGTTGTAATAGTTATAAGAGATGGAATGGAATAATGGTGTAATAATATTCATCTATTTGATTAAGATGAATAGATATTATAATAGTATAAGAAAAGAGTTTAATTGATGAATATGCCTTTATAATTATTACTAACTTTTAAAAGTTTAAAACCCAAAATCTTAAAATTTACCTTTTAATATTTTTATAAAATATAAAATAATAAAAATATTTATTTAAACTAGTAACCCTTCCTTGTCCACCAAATATTGTTGTTGAAGTTATATATATATATATTTCGTAATCCTAAAATTATATTTTTACAATATTTAAATTGGTTCAATCTTGAATCTGTACAACTGCAATATCATTACTCATGATATCTTTATTTTGGTAAAGTATTGAGAAAGTGATTACACCATACGGCAATATGGTAAACCAAAGACGGGTCAACTCCTTACTTTTGCCCACTTCTAATTGACAACCTCCGCCAATAGCACCACCGACGACGAGGACAGCAAAAATGTCGAAACAGGATTTACGACACTCCTCCGTACCCTACTCCCGTCTCTCTCCAAACCCTAACCATCAAAACGTCGTCGTTTTACCCGTCTATTACCCCCACCATAACGATAACTACCGTTGCCTCCGCCACTGCCTCGCCTTCACCTCCGTCATCCTCCTCCTCTCTGCAGCCCTATTCTTGCTTTACCCTTCCGATCCAACTCTCGAACTCGCCCGACTCCAACTCAACCACGTAGGAGTTAACACGTCGCCCAAACTCACACTCGACCTCTCATTTTCTTTGACCATCAGGGTCCGTAACAGGGACTTTTTTTCTTTGGACTATGATAAGCTTGTCGTTTCGGTTGGGTATAGAGGGAGGGAACTGGGACTGGTGAGTTCGGAAGGTGGGCGCGTCCGAGCCAGAGGGAGCTCGTACGTGAACGCCACACTCGATTTGGACGGGTTTGAGGTTGTTCATGATGTAATTTATTTACTTTCGGATTGGGCTAAAGGGGTTATTCCCTTTGATACTAATACTAAGGTTGATGGAGATCTTGGTCTTTTTCTCTTCAAAATTCCCCTCAAGGTCATCCCTTTCTCTCTCTTTTTCTCCCTTGAATTTGATTCTGCCATCAATTCGATGGTTTATTTTGTTTGGAGCGTATATTTTGTAATTTTAACTTTTCTTCCCATTTCTAGTGTTTGGGTTTTATTCTTCTTCATCAATTAGTCAATGAGTTTATTAGGTAATGATGCATTGCTGTTTGAAAGAAACCCTGGGCAAATCCCTAAAAAAAAAAAAAACTAATGTTTCATGATTAGATTGAACATGATTGTTGTTTAATAACCTTATTTGTGGATCCACCAGCATCATGGGGCATATTGTTTCTTAGTTACAGTCATGTTCTGGATTCCGTCACTTCTTACTAATGGATGTTTAGAGAAAAAGATAATGCGTGTTACTGCACTACACTTTGGATGGGGTTGAGTTTTCAACTTTTTTGTTTCATTTCTAATGACTTGGTTTTGATGCTGTTTCTTTGATTTGAATGGATATATGCTGTTTTGAGCTCAATAAAGTTGTTTCACTGTAACTAATATCTCTAGAAAAGAAAAGTGATTACTTTTTACAAGAAGCTGAAGCCAGGATTGCATAGGTGGGTGGTAAAATAAGTAGGTACATGTAACCATCAAGAGAGAAATTATCTTCCTAATGAATTTAGTTGGTCAGTAAAGATTAAAAGAATTAGATGGTTGTTGTAGTTGTTGGAGCTATGTCACTAGAGGTATAAGCATGATTATGGAGTGTATAAAATCTAGGTTATATAGATTGATGCTTGTTTGTGGTAAAAAAGAGTGAAGAGACCTCTGCAATTCCCATACTTGATTGAGTTGAAGCATAAATATATAAAGGCACTTATGTTTTGTTTAACAACAGAACAAGCAGAAATTCTGTGAAGTAAAAGCTTTTTCCTTCCTTTTAGTAGGAGGCAGTGGCTCTGTAGGTGGGTTATTGAGATGGCTTGTTGTAGACAGCTATGCTTAGCTGATGCATGATCGTATTGAAACTGATTGAGATGGGAACTAAGTTCAATAATTTAATGACTATAAGTAGTTAAAATTTTGGGTGCGATAGAATCACTAAGCAAGCCTATTTTGGCCCACATTGCTAGGATATGGTGAACAAGTTGGTTGATAAATTGTCCAGAAGTAACACTAAGGATTAGCGCTTCCATGCTTCCGATTCTTCTTTATTGTTGATGTCTATTCTATGACCCATTAGCATCAGTCTATAGATAAATTGATGTTTATAATATCACAATCCTGACCGGTACTCTTATCGGAAATCTTTTCATGAGTGTTATACATATAACTTTAGTATGCCCTGAGTATTTAGTTGCAAATAAAAAGTTTGTAAGCATCCAAAAATGAATATTAGTAGTGAATGGAGATGGTCCATAACCCCCCTTCAGTTTTTCCTTTTGCTGTTCTGAGGATTGCGGTTTGGCAGTTTTGCACACAATAGTTAATATTTGCTTATTGTCACGAATTCTTCAGTCTTGACTTTGCACAATGAATGCGGATGCTCAGTACTTCAACCATGTTTGATTTTGAATCTATGATGTTTCAGGCAAAAGTGTCATGTGAGGTGTACATGGATAGAAATAACCAGTCAATTGTTCGTCAAGACTGCTATGCTGAGGTGAGGAATCAACTTTTTGTTATTCCTTGTGCACTACAATTATGTCTCATTTGGTTACTAGTGTAATAACATGAGGAATAAGCTTATTTTATACAAATATATTACAATAATTAGACATACAATAAAGAATAGTCAGTGCAATTTTAAGCTTGAAATTAGAAGGATGAATAAAAACTTTTGTAAAAAAAATAAGACATTCAAAATAAGCAAAAACATTTCTTCCTCTTTTCCAAAAACAAGTCATGTGAGTGACTAAAAATTGCCAATTGAAGTTAGTTTATTGCTAACTCATACATTAAAATATGGTGAAAAAATAATACTCCCACCAAACATAGCATTAATCTCCTAGAGGTGTAAACCAGAGTGCTAGGAGATACTAGCTCTAAGGATATATGGTACTGCTTGATAAACTTGTATGCACTAAACTTGCAATAATGTACCGTGAGATATGTCATCGTTTTGATTTTGAAGTTCCCTGCTCTTTGACATTAAATGCCAACATAAACTATAGTCTGTTGTCCTAATCAATATTGTCTTGATTAGCTGGATTAAGTTTTGCTGTTGTACATTGGCTCAGCGATTAGCATGGTGCAGAAAGAGTTTCAAATCATTTTCTTTTTTCTGTTTGCATAGAGCGGAAAAAGAGGTAGGGAACAGCGTTGATCCTTGGTTTTTAGTTTTTGTATGAAATAAAATTGTATAATATGGAATAACAAGGCCTCTTACCCTTCTTTTTCATATGTACCTTGCTAAGACTAGTTTTAGTTTGCTTGTGATCTATATGAAAAGTCTTCCCTTCAAAACCTGAATGCCTACTTTTTCTATGAAAGATACATTGACTGATAATCCTATAATGGCTTGTGGTTTGCAGTAATGTTGTGGACAGTGCTCCAATAGATGTACTAGAAGTGGGAAACAGATTCGGATTCTGCTGTGATTTGGTTTCTCTTTGATGATACTGTACATGTAATGTAAATGAACATAGTTTAGTTCAGGCCCCAAAGTACACTTATGTGCATTCCACTAGTAAGTACATATAACTAGCAGTTGTAAAAGCATGATTGGATGAAATGGTATATTTAGCTAAGTTTTCTGCAGCTTACCTTATAATTATATAAATATTGAGATGCAATTGAATTTAGAATTTGGATTTGAGCTTGCACGGATAGGCTAATACTATTCTGTAGTTGGTTTCCTCCATGCTGAATAAGAACATAATAGATGTCTTGCAGTTGTAGCTCTTTAAATATAAATTCTCATGTGAAGAGGCTTGGAGGGTATCAATTGTTTAATATTTTTGTTGAATTGGATAGACCTACAGCCAGAAGAAATTACTACGATGTTCAAAGATAAGGGTGATAATTGTTAGATCAAATCAGAAAGGTACTAGATTGCAAAGATTTCTACAGTTTTCCTTCGTTTCATTGAATTCTTGTATCAAGAAAAGGGTTGAGAGTTGAAGCGTAGGTATCATGGGAAATAGCAATAGTGGGGCAAGAAACAGATTTCACAAGGAAAGAAAAAACAGAAAGGAAATATCTAGGAAGGAGAAGCCGTATATGTGATGAAATAGTTGAAAGTTGAAACCATTTGTTACATTATATACTACCAGACCCTCTCCCACACAAGTTCTAGGAATAGTGGTGCAGTCATTTCTTGGTGATGAATCGACCACCCCACACATAATCTGCATGGTGGTGCCTACATCGAAAAGACCCCGGGTGTTTTGTAGGTGAACACATACACCACTTCATGGAACCAGTGGATCCACCAGTGCCTCTAGCCACCCTGGGTGAATGATGGTCGGCAGCCACCATAGATGCCTGCAAAAGGAACCAGCTGCGTTGTACCAGCAAGGCCGGCTTGCCACCACAAGGAATGTTTGCATGGCACATTTTTGTTTTCTTTCTCTCCCTTGAGCCTTCCACTCTGGGTATTATTATGATGATGTTGGTGTTGGTGTGTGAACAGAGGTTGTAAAGCAAAGCATAGGTGTGGGTGTGAGAGTTTTTTATACGAGGGAAACGATTAAGCAAAGGAAGGAATTAAGGAGAGGTGGGGAAGTAAAGGTTGGGGCATAAAGCAGTGTTTTGATAGATTCCAGAAAGCTTTTGCTTTTACGTTGAAAGCTTCTTCGAGTGTTAAGAGAGTGGTCCAAAAGCATCAGCTGACTCATATCATACGTCCACTTAACCTAATTAAACGATACTTTCCCTACCATGATTCCACTTCATAATCAGGTGCTGCCACGTCCTTTTATGTTAAAGCCTATCAACATCTCTTTCATTCTGTTCCCAACAGGAAGGCTAGTGTAGATAAATTTATAAATTTTGATTATGATTAGGTATACATATTTAGAAAATAAAGTTAGTTATTCTCGGATAAATATAATTGTTGACAAATAACTCTAAAATGATGTCAATTTAGCAACTTTGTTAGTGGTGTGTAAAGAAATGTCACATTTTTAATTGGATTTATAATTTTAATATTTATTCACAAATTTAAAATATATATATAATAATTTTTTGAAATGTGAACAACTATAGGCCTAAAATAATAAGATTGTAAAGATGTGTGAACACATAAAGGAGTTAAATTATGAAAAAGTGTTTTGGTATTCGGGAACTATTTTAATTGTAAAAAACAACATGTTTAGGGTTTTAGATGAAAAGCAAGTTTGAAGTGATGAGTGAGTATATAGCTTATATTAGACGCTGTGTGAACATTGGCATGGGTTCGGTTGGGAGATGAGGGTGGAAATGTAAGATGAAAGCCTCGTCAACATGTACATTTGCACACCACAAACATCTGTTGCCATCAATATTGCGCCTCTTTAGGTTATTTATTACTGTTTTCAGTTTGTTTTTTTTTTTGTCATACCAGATTAATCCAAAACATAATTAATTTGAATTTAAATGAGAATAAATTAGGTGAATTTTACACATTAACCAGAAATACAATTTTAAAAATAAATACACGATGATACTCCAAAAGTTCTTTTTCTTTTAGTGAGATTTGACAGCATTATTGGCTTTAAGAGTGTCTAAGCCCCCCTCACACGGTTAGTTACTTTTTCAAGGAAGTTATGTATTAAGAATTAGATTATATTTTTTAATTAAAAGATAAATAAATTATTTTTACGTGTTAGATTTTATATTAAAATTTTATCTATTTATAATATTAAAATTGACGTGGCTAATAAAATAATTGAATGATGATATGTAACGTGCTATATATATCTTATATTGACATACATAGACTAATTTTAAATGGTAGATATGGATGAAATTTTTATCAAAAAGACTAATTTACTTTTTTAATGTAACGTATACTATTTTTTAAGTGGAGAGTGCAAAATGCAATTACCTCTCGATTGTGTCCTTTGTCATGGTTTTATCTGAGATTCACAATTATTGCAAAATTCATCACACGCGTAAATATTTGATTTTCTTAAAATTAGATTTTATCACACTTATTAAGTTAATGAAAAAATTAATATTAAAAATATATATTTATAAAAGTTATTTAACAATCGAATTATAAATAGCATAATAATATATTAAATAAACTCTCATTAAATTTAAGTTCAATCCTTCTATATTTATTTATTTTAATTGTTTTAATTAAACATTTCATATAAACTAGTAAAAGAAAAATATTATAATATTTATATTTAATACTAATAATAAAATAATATCAATTGAATTTTAACGGTTATTGAAACACTGAGTCTGAATATGAATTGCAGTAAGAATTGGTTTAGAAAAACAATGAAAGAAATGTAAAAGGGCAGGTTGATGGGGCTAGGCTTAGCCCAACGACACATTTTTAGAAACATCAAAGGCAAGCCACCCTTGGAAGGTTAGTCAATCTTTTGTTCTTTAACGTAGCAGCATCCAAGACCAAGCCAACCTGAGTCAAAAATTTCCGATGTCCACCACGCGTTCGCAGAAAGGTCACCATCAGTTTCAACTTTTTATACCTCTCGCTTTCCAGGAAATTGCCGTCCCACCCACTATAAATACCACCAAAATTCCTCAAAATTTCACCCACACACCCACAAAACTCGCCCCTTGTTTTTGTATCTTTCAATTAAAAAACAAAAAACTTTATTTTAAAGATGGGTTCAATGAAGTTTCATGTTGTTCCCGCGGCCATCCGGTTCCTGTTATTTGCACTTGTGCAACTCAGTTACGGCCAAACCTTGGGTTCTTCGCCTGCACCTGCCCCTTCCAGCGATGGTACTGCCATTGATCAAGGAATTGCTTACAATCTCCTTCTACTTGCCCTGGCTATTACCTACCTCATCCATTGATTTTTATTCTTCTTCTTTCACATTTAATTATTCTTTTTTCTCCTTGGATTCCGCCACTGAAATTGCACCCCTTTCGTATATTTTTTTTCTTTCTATCTATGTATTGTAAATCTTCTCCTATAAATAAATTCAGCTCACATCTCACCCATTCCATGGAACAAATCCTTTCTACCTTTCTTTTTAAATTTTTATTTTTCCAGATCAGTTGAAGATCATTAATATGATCAAAAAAGAAAATTGTTAAAATGTTGGTAGGAATAGCTTTTGAAGTAATAAAAAGTAGAGGAAAAAAAAATACTTTTTCAGGTCCGTTTACGGGTGATGGGCCAATATCGTGGATTTCACAAGGCCCGTCTGTGGTAAATATCGATAACTCAAGGCCTCATGAGTCAGGATCACGTCTAAATCAACCCCGCCCTCGTTGCAGCACCATGGTCACTAACTCCCATCAAGATGGCATACCCGTGGCCAGATTCATCTTCCTTATCCAAGGTTGTCTCAGTTTGATTGACTGGGACTACGACAAACTTTTGTTTTTAAAATTTACGAATCAGCATTAAGCACTAGGTTTGTAATATCTGATATTCAAATGGTAAATCACTTGGGTTGTAAATACTCGTAAAAATAAATATATTATGTGAAACTTTTGGGTGGAATGCCAGCATTAAGCATTCTGCTATTAGTTGACCATGTTTTGATGTGAACTAAGTTTCATATAAGATGGCATTAATTAGAATGCTTAATCATTTGGAGATTATTCGGTATTTGATTTTAATGGACTGGTATTACTATTATCTTTCTTTAGCATGTTTACCTTCAAATGTGCTCACTGCAATAAAAAATGGTAATTTTCAATGTTCAAAGTAGTTACTAAAGACTGTATTATTGTTGTTAAAATTATTGTAAACACCAAAAGTTATTTCAGGGTCGTTGCGTATACTTTCGATAACTATATGTATTACAATGAATTTTTCCATTTTCAAATATCATATTTTTAAGCAATGCTTTAATGTATTTGTGTAAAAAATATTTTAGTTGCAATAAAATTATTTTAAATTATTACGCAACAACTATCTATTAGCAAAATAGTATTTCTAACGATATAAATTCTGATGTTAAATCTTTTACGTGATTATAATATGATGGTTGTTAAATATTATTTTGTAACAATATTTTAGTTGGTCGTGTATTACATTACATAGCGACTAAATGACATTTTCCAAAAATTATTTTAACATCTATAATATATGCTTGCCATATTGTTTACATAACAATAATACTATTAGCTAATAAATATTATTTTGAAATGCTATTTTAATTGATTGTGTATTACATTACGCAAATGACTGTATGTCATTGTCAAAATTTATTTTAACAACCATAAAATGTGGTTGTGAAATACTTTATATTATAATATAGTTGTTAACACTTTTATATAACCATATTTATATAGCTTGAAATATAAATTGGATACGTTTTATGTTACACAACATCATTATTTAGTCATTATGTAAAGTTAGTTTTAACAACCATAATATTTTATTTCAAAAGTTTATACGTAACGATATCATTATTATTGTTAAATTTTAGTAATAAAAATAGGTAACAAAATATTAAAGACATATTTATTTATTTAAAATAATATTATTTAGTTGTAATTAAAATTAAAATAAAAATCTAACAAAATCAAAGAAATTTATAATAAATATTGTAATAAAAATCATTTCACAACTAAGAAACATTGTAAACTCATATATAACGTTAATAAAATCATTACCAAGCAACGTATTAATAAAGAATGATGGCAAGGTAAAATACAGGTTTACATGACCTAAATAATAATGAAGTTGGAAATTTGAACCAAAGCACATGCAAATAGCTTTATCCAGCCCTTGTATACAAAACGCCACATGGTGACAAGCACATAGTCTTTGGATCTCTTCTCATCTTCAGGATATTCAAACCTACACTACTATAAATATCTATCAAATCAATATTCATTATTAGTATGTTAAACTTTTTAATAATAGGTATTTATCAAATTCAAATTTCATATTTCACATCAAAATCTTAATAAAAAATCCTTGAATAGTAAAAATTATATTTTTCCCTTTTCTTGGCAAAAATAAAAAAACTTACGATTTAGTCTCATACTTTCAAACATTTTTCAATATGATCCCAAAAGTGGTTTTCATCACACCAATGCACACGACAATTTTATTCTCATGTAAAAAAATCATTAATAAATTATATTTCTCTTTTAGTCAAATTTACACTTTAATCCTCTAACTTTTTTGAGTTTACAATTCAATCTTTTTTTCCATATTTCTCATCCAAAATACTTTTCATCAAATTTCATCTCTAATATTAATTTTCCTTCTGTAAAGTTTTTTTTATCTAAATTTTCTTTTTTTTTCTCGAAATCTCATTGTTTCCGATCCTAGAGTAATGTCTCCCAACAAGTTTGAGGTCATGGTCCAATCCATCTCTTGTTGCCTCATTAACCCTACTAGATGTTGATGAACCATGCCACCATAGGGGCTGTCGTTCCCTCCTCAAAACTCCAAATTTGAGGGTGGTAAAGTTTCTGAAGTTCTTAGATATGTCACTGTCGGAGCAGCTCCTTAGATACATCAAATTACCCCAAAAAATGGCTAAGAGTGTTATTAAACCGGATGAGGTAAAGAGGAGAATGATGATGATCTCAAGGAGGAAAGAGGCCAAGTTGCCATCAGCAGGAGGTCGGTTGCTCGGGGAAAGCACGATTAAGGAGTTAATAATGATGTTGGAAAGGTTTTGTTAAGATAGATGATAAAATTTTGTAGTATTTTATATTTAAAAATTATTGAAAAATATTATGTTTACATTTATATAAACTTGATTTAGTGTCAATTTATTGATTAAACTTAAAAGTTAAAAACCTTTGTTTACAGCCTTTTTTCTAATTTTGCAACACATTTTTAATGAAAATATTTTTAAAAATTCTCACATGTTTTGTTTTGGCCAAAATTTAAGAATATAAGTTTAAAAAAATTAGGATTTTTGGCTGATTTCTACGATATTTAGGTAAATAGGCTAATTCTGAAGAGAGAAATAGAAAATGCATCCTATTGAACGTGTTTTTAGCTAAAAGCGTGTTATGTAGGATGCGTTTTCTGAAAAAAAAACTACTTACAGAACGCGTTTTTTTACACATAAACTCTTTTAGTTAAATGATTAAATGTTAGTGATTTTATCCTTGAGCTTCAAGTTCAATTCCTCTCCTACTCACATTTGTATTTTTTATTTCATGTTGTTTCAAGTTTTTGTTTTATTTTTAATTAATATTTTAACACATTAATTCTTTTGGTGAAATGGTTAAATAATAGTGATTTCATCTTAAGTCTCAATTTTAATTCTTCTTTTAAGATATTCAAATGGTTTGATAAAAAAACTCACTTATTTGAATTTAAATACAAGGATGATTAATAGCTAAGTTAAAAATTGTAGTATAAGTTTGCCGTACTGGCATGTTCTCTTTAAAATTATGTCTACTAGTGAGGCATGTTTTAAGTAGGACTCTAATTTTCTCAGGGTTTTGGTGCTTGATTCTATTATGTTGATAGGTAGAAAAAGAGTAAATTGATAAAGAAATTGCTTTTGTTGGCCGAAAGTTTTAGTTTGATTATGGAAGACGGTATAACGGGCTTGAAAATCGATGATTGAGATGAGAAGGCGTGGGCAGTGGAAGAGGGACTGAAGGAGGAGGAATCGTGTTAGACTTTTTGCTTGGTGGGGTGTTTTAACAGCAAGTATGGTGCACTTTTCAACCATGATGAATACCTTGGCCAATTTATGGTATCCTATTGCCGGAATGGTAATTACAATTCTAGGAGAGAAGATGTTCATGTTCAAGTTCTATCATGAGGTGGATATCAATAGGTGATTAATGGTGCTCCGTGGACTTTTAATAATCATATGTTGGTTTTTTGCAAGCTATTGGTAAACGAGGACCCAATGGAAGTACTTTTGATATATTTCGTTTTCTGGGTTTAGATTCATGATTTACCGTCGGGTATGACGTTAGAGGCAGTTGTTAAACAATTCAGAGCATTTATTTGGTCTTTTGTTGAATATGATGCGAAGCAAATTAGCAAGGGTTATCAAAACTATATGAGAGTGCGAGTTCTTGCGGATGTGAGGGTCCCATTAAAAAGGAGGAAAAAATTGATAACATCGATTGGTAAGCAATTATATGCTGGGTTTCAGTATGAAAAATTGACTCTCTTCTATTTTTTGTGTAGTCGTCTTGGGTATGGAGATAATTTTTACCTTTTGAGTGTAACGACCCAAATTTTAAGGTCATCGAAAAAGTGAGTTTTTGGGTCTTCGATTTTGAAAATTAGATTCGTTAATATTTATTAGAAATATTTATGAAGTTAAGTGAGAGGTTAATTAGATTTTAATTAAGTAAATTTAGCTTAAATAAGGTTAATTAGGTATAAGGACTAGATTGAATAACGAATCAAAGTCTAATTATAGACTAAAGAAAAGCTAAGGGACTAAATTAACAATTAAACCATAAGGTGACAAGTGTGTGGTAATAGTGAAATACACGTGGAATTAGTATTAAACATATATATGTAATTATTAAGTATTTACTTATAATATAAGTAAATTATATTATATTATATTATTATTATATATTAATTAAATAAAGAATGAATAAAAGAAATAAAAACAAAGAAAAAGAAAAAAGAAAGGCACAAATGAGCAGGGAAAGAAAGAAGGAAAAAGGGAAAATTAGGGTTTTAAGATTTCAAGCTTAATTGGTAAGTCAATTTGATCCATTTTCTTGTAATTTTAATGTTTTTGGAATCCTAAGACAAAGTTCTATATGAATTATGTTGAAAATTAGAAAGTTAATGAAGTTTTAGATGTTGATTAAGTTGTATAAATTGAAGTATTATGGGTTTAATTGATAGGAATTCAAGTTAGAAGTGGGAGAAGGATTGAATTGTAAAAAGAGAAATAAATTTTGACATAGTAGGGATTAAATTGAAGGGATTTCAGAATTTATGTTTTAAGATGAAATTTAGAAGTTGAACCTTATTTAAAGTAAGTATTAAATGAAAATATAAGATTTATTTGTACAGAAAGAATAGTTATTGTGATAGGACTAAAATGGAATTTGTGTGAAAGTTATATGGAAAATAAAGAATGTGTTATTAAATAACATACATTGATAATTTTAAATGTTAACTCTTATGTAGCTAACGTAGCACTAGAAACGTCATCGAAAAAGGGAAAGGAGAAAGTGAACGAGGATATCGAGTAAACTCGAGAATTACAGTTTGTATTTCTATAAACTATGCTTAATAATTTAATAAATGTAATTGCTATTTTTAAGTAGTTAATATATATATTGAATGATGTAATGAGAATTGTTACTGTTTCTGTATTAAAACAAAATGATTTGAATACCCTATTAACAGCGTCGGGCTAGTCGGATATAGTTGGCATGCCATAGGATTGGAAGTGTACAGGGAAATTCTGACTGTGTGTCGATAAGACACTATAAGTGTCGACTCTTTATTCATGTTCGGATTCATTTCAAGAGGTACTCCGTGACTTGATCTATTATTTATTCTTTATTCTTTATTCTTTATTACCCTTACGGTGTATTAAAACCTGTAGAAGAAGCACATTTGATATCCCGGTGTGTGGGTTGGATCCGTGTATCCGTCCAGGTCCGAGTTATGTTAATAAGGGTAAATAAAGGTACTGTAGACTGATTGCTATCGATTATACGATTACGACTGAATGTTGATTGTTAGCGAATATAAAGACATACTGATATATGATTATTGAAAGTATTGAATGATACGAAATGTGTAAAGAATTGTTTAACAACATCTAAAGGTTAAGAAATAAAGATGAGTAAACAAACCTTAAGATCAAGAAAGTAAAAGTTTAAGGTTAATTGTATTAATAATTTATTAATGCTTAAGTGTTAGTTTATAGAAATACCACTGAGTGTATACTCAGCGTACGGTCTTGTTTCCGTGCGTAGAATTAGATATTAAAGAGCTAAGGACTCAGCATCCAAGCCAATCCCGAACATCAAAGTGGTGAAGTACCTTTCTTTTTGATAAAATGGCATGTACCTAGGTTATTACGCTGTTGTTTTATACATAATAGTAAATGGCATTAAAAATGTTGAACTATGATATGGAATATGTTTGTTACATTTAAATCTAGGTATGTTTGATTGTTGTGATGATCTAGTATATTTGACATAAATTGTGGTACCAATGAGGGTACATTGGTTGAATGATTTATTGTTGAAAGTTAAGAAAATTGCTAGCTTAAAACTAGAGTTTTGCAGGGTGGGTAAGTTTGTGATTAAAGGCTCATTTTGAGTTCACAAGGCCTGGCACATGGGCGTGTGAACAGACCGTGTGAGACACACGGCTAGCACACGGCCATGTTGTTAAGCCGTGTGTCCCCTGCACCTAAAATGCTACAAACAGATTGCCACACAGACTGAGCATACGGGTGTGTGACTTGGCCGTGTGAAATTAGTAAGCCATGAATAAATTGACAGAGAGTTACACAGGTAGAGAACACGAGCATGTTAAAAAGGGCACATGGGCGTGTTCCCTAGACCACAGGAGCATGTGGTACTGTTCATAGGGAGAAACTTTGAAATTTTACGAAAAATTTTCTAAGCTTCTGATCGAGCCCCGATTTGTTTAAAATGTACTTTTTAAGTACCAAAGGCCCATTAAAAGTATATTAAGATGTACAGTATTACATTTATTCCTGTTGTACGTGTAAATGTACTGTGATGATCAGTAATACTTCGTAGTGCTGTTCCGGTGATGGGATGGGGTTAATGAGTGTTACATTGAGGGTGACAACTAAAGGTTAAGAAATTAAATTGGGTTGGGATTTGTATTTGAGGGCGCCAAGAAAAAAGGCAATTACAACTACTAGGGTTTGGTTGAGAGAAGATGATAGGAGAGATCCTTTTGGGAACAGAATTTGTGGGAAGGATCATGGTGGTGGAGTAAATGATGGGGAGTAGAAATTTTCACAACCCTGAGAGGGGTAACAGGTGAATCCTATTCTGGGATTTAATTTGGAAGGGAAATCAAAATGAGTATGGGGGTAGATGAGGGGTATTGGGATGAATCGAGGCCAAGACTACTTGAAAGAAGGGGAAGGTTCGAGAATATGTTTTGACATAGAAACAATATCATCAATAGATGGGTCTTGGGGACTGCATTGGACAATAGATTATCTGAAGAATAGGAAGGGGCTCGTATTTTGGAGGGTGGGCATTGGGGATATCGAAATGGGGCTTGATTGGGCTTTTAAGACGTTTTTATTTTCTTAGGCTAAGTATATATAGGCTTTTTTTTTTTTTTTTTTTAGAGTTTAGATTAGTTTGCTTCTCTTTTAAAGTTTTTGTACAACTCAGCTGGTTTTGACCCTAATTTTAATAAAAAGTCCAAAATTATTTTTTTAAAAACTTTTTTCTTTTAAGCACATTTGTATTTTTATTTCATGTTATTTCAATTTTTTATTTTTAATTAATATTTTAATTAATAACACTTTTATTTATAAAATCAAATAATAAATATGTTGTAAGGGCTCAATTTTGTCCAAACCCTAAATAGTAACAAAAAATAAAAATAAAAATTAACAGTTTCAAAGTCCAATTACACATCAGGCCCAAATTTACAACTACAAACAGCCTAAAACAAGAAACCCTAACCAAAAATGACAAACCAAATGGCCCAAATCAAAACAAAAAAACCTAAAGGCCCAAATGGCACAAAAGCCTAAAAAATTTTCAGAAATAGAAACCCTAATCTGATACTTGTGTGTCGCTCCTCCCATGTCAGCGCCGCTCCTAGCCTCTGTCACAGCCAACCACCCCTACAAAGAAGAAGCAACACACGCAATAGCAATACAAAAAAGTAGAAAAATAAAAAAAAAATGTAAAACCGGCTATAAAAAAACCAAAGAAACAAATTATAAAGCCCTTTTTTTGAAAGAAATAATTTGAAATCGGATACGAACAAGACGAAAAAAGGTGACTCTTTGGGTTTTTTTTATCTTTTATTGCAAAAATAAATAATAAAATAATAAAAAGGAAACTTTTACCTTTTTTGTCGCTGCCGTCTCCTTCCGTTTTGAAAGACCACCAAATCTTTTAGGGTTTACCAAAGGGTCGCATCGGGGGAGACCAAGAATCGAAAGGTTCCTTTGCTCTTTTTGCTCTTTTTCTATTTTCTGGGAGATTTTGGCTACCGATCTGGGTTGGGGAAGGTAAAATGGCCAAAAAGGGCTCTTTTTATGAAATCCGGCCACCGAGGACAGCAGTCACAGTCGCCGATGATAAGTGGCTGTGGCGGAGCATGGCGGCACTTATGGCCGGATCTGAAGAACACTTTAGAGAAAAAAAGTAGAGGGAAAGAAGTTTTTTTTTTAAACAGTGGAGGAGTAAATTTTTTTGAAGAAATTTTGACTTAAACAGGGCTTAGAAACGACGCCGTTTTGGCCTATTTCTTTTAACCTTAAAATGGCTTCGTTTTAGGGCCAAACCTGAAACTCGACCCAGTCCTTTAATAGTATCCGCGTATTTTTGAAAAATGGCCTAATTGCTCTATCAGCCCTTCCATCTTTTAAGTTGTTTTTAATTAGGTCCTAATTCCATTTATTCTTCTTTTAGAAATTATACCATTTAATTTTTTGCTTAATTCAATTTAGTCTTCAACTGCTGACCTTCTAGGGACTGAGACGTGTCCCAAGGTTTGGGATAATTTCTCATTTTATCCCTGCCTTTTTACGAGTGTTATAGTTTGGTCATTTATTCTTCTTTTTTTTACAATTTGGGCCCTCAAATTTCATTTAAACTTCAATTTAGTCCTTTTTTGCATTTATTTTATTATAATTTAGGCTCTAAATTCATTTTAATTTCAATTCAATCCTCTATTTATTTTTGTGGTAAATTGAGTCTTCATCATTTTGTTACATAATAATATGTTTGCTTTATTGGTTCAAGTCTCTTGGTATATTTCCGCATATCGCATTGCATAATTGTTCGATTTTGCCCTTCTTAAGTGGAAGTGAGAAGCTATTCCTTCATGAGGTCTTCACCTCCGTATAGGATAGTGGATCATTTTTGGGATACATCTGTACCTATGTCTTTGTGAGATCTTCACCTCTATAGCCATAGGGAAATGTATTCCCCTGAACTGAACTCGGTCTGTATGAGCCTATAATGGGTGAGGATCGAAGAATCTATTGGTTCAGGTACCCTTTCTTTAGAACTGAACCACATATAATGAGCTCTAAGAACCTACTTATACGTGATATTCGTGACAGGTTTTAAAAATTTATAATTAATCGTTCTTGAAACTAACTATTATGACGATGAATGCAAATGTACCTATCGAACAGTAGTATAGCTTTAGCAAGACCGGATTGTCGAACCCAAAGGAACCAAAAGTACTAGTAATTACTTTCTTTTTATTATCTAGCATAAAAATTAAGGGATTTTTTTATCTAAACTAATTAACTAAACTAAGGGTGCACAGAGAGGAAATTGGGGAAAAGCTTTTGGGAAAACTCGATTGATTAAGACAATACCCAAGGAAAAATCCACCTAGAATTCACTTGTTATTTGACTCTGAATCAGACGATTTATTCATTTAACTTGATCCGTAGAAATCCCTAAGTTATATTATTATCTCTCTCGAGACTAATAACGTCTAACCCTAGGTTGATTAATTGAAATCTCTTTCTAATTAACACCCTAGTGTTACATTAACTCGATCTATGAACTCCCTTATTAGGTTTCACCCTAATCTGGTAAAATCTTGTTACCCTATCTCTAGGTATGCAATCAACTCCGCTTAATTACAATAAATTTACTATTAGACAGAGACTTTTGCTCCTCTGAATAAGTGCATAACTTGAATAAATATCCTAAAATATTAAAACAAGAATTAAGAACACATAATTAAGAACAAGTCAAATATTTATCATACAATTCAGATAATAATAACAAGATCCGTCTTAGGTTTCATTCCCCTTAGGTATTTAGGGGGTTTAGTTCATAATTATGAGAGAAAACATCTCAAAAGAATAAAGATAACAAACATAAAGAAAACCCAAAACTCTTGAAGGAAATTGAAGGGAGATCTTCAGTCTTGATGATGAATCCGGCTTCTGAGATGGATCAATCAGCTTTCCTTGAGTAATTCCTTACCTCTTACTCAGTGTGTTCATTCTAAGTGCCTCCTCAGGTGTTTAAAAAGGTTTTAGAATACCTAAGAGCCCTCAAAAGTGCCTTTTTCGAATAGGACTATACTTGGGTTCGACAGGGACACGCCTATGTGCGATTGCTTCAGACCGTAGTCAAGGTTGTTAAATAGGCACGGGCGTGTGGTCTACTCGTGTGAGTCATGCTTCGATTCTTCCAAATGGACATGGCCATGTGGCCTACCCGTGTGAGGAAGTCTAGGCCGTGTTGATTTCCCATGTTGGCTCATTTTTTGAGTTTTGGGCCCGTTTCTTGCTCTTTTTACTCTCCTATGCTCACCTAAGTATAAAACATGAAATTAAAGGATTAGGAGCATCGAATTCACCAAATCTAAGGAGAAATCATCCATAAATATGCTAAGCATTGGATAAAAATATGTAGAAATTATGGTTTATCAAATACCCTCACACTTAAGCATTTGCTTGTCCTCAATCAAAATCTTCAACTCACAATCAAAATAAATTCTTTTCAACTTATAATCCCTATCGATAATATCTCAAAATAAACCATAAGTAATCATACATTGAGAATTCAACTAGAAGAACATCAAAGTTTCAAACATTCCAATTTGAGTATTTTATCACGAAAAGATAGATGTCTCCCATCATTTAATGATTACCTTTGATTCAAAATATCACAAAGTTTAACATCCTCACTAAAGATTCACTCAAATCACTTAAGGTGTTTAAGGACAATAAATGAAGCACTCATTAGTCAATATGAAAAGTTATTACCATAGGCTTGCATGAAAATCAAATCTCCACCACTATATATAGTGAGATGATACGTCAATCAAAAGGTCTTTAAAGGGTTGTAACGTGGCTTTGGTTAGGGGGTGTGGTCACGAGCTGAAAGAAAAGGTTAAAATCGAGATTAAATTAAAAAATTACCTAACTAGAAAAAAAATAATCATTAATTGAATACAAGTGAGCTTCTTCTCAGAATATGAAATTAACACTTAAGCTAAAAAAACGACGAATTACTACTAATATATAAGTATGTATTGTATTTTTTTTAAGAACAAGTCAAATAACATAGGCTATCTATAAAAAATAAAACATAGCTAAGCAATTTATTCAAATCAAACCTCAACAAAAATAGGGATTGAATTAATTTAGGGGATTTCAACAATAATGTGTTAAGGGTTAATGTTGAGGGTAAATCAATGAATGGGTTGTTAGGTTCAAGGGGGTTCACTAGGGTTTAATTGTGAAGGTAGGCTTTTATGGACTAAGTGGGTTAAACCTAAGTGCCTTTATCATCTCAACATATCAAGTCAAATGGTGTGGTCTTGATATGCATAATCAAGACAATTCAATATTGACCCACTCAAAGCAACAATAAAAGTGAGCATGAAAGAAATAATAAATGCTCTAAAGGCTCAAGATCTCACAAGAATTATGGCTTTTTGATGTTTAAACCTGTGAATTTTAACTCAAGATAATACCTAAAGTTAGGGAATCAACCTAAAAAAAAAATTAGTTCTTAAAAATCAACGTATCATGCTTGATTCTCTAATTCCTTAAACTTTAAACAATCAATGCATGAATGTTTGTTTTAATTCAAGACATATCAATAAAAATCATAAATTAATCAAAATTCATTTTAATAATGATATGAGAAGATCACATGAAAATAAGACAAAATTCAGGGATTTTTTTGATAATGAGATAAGTAACCCCCCACACTTAAGATGTACATTGTCCTCAATGTACAAAGTTAGATTTAATGAAAAATATAGATATAAGATCATAAAATAGGGAGAGAAAGGAAACTTCCTAAATAATTAATGGACTCCTTGAATTGGAGTTATGGAGAATAATCGGCCAATGCAATGATAAGATTGGAGAAGGATACTCCGATGGTGGTAGAGGTTGGGTTCCACAACCACAGTGTCCAGCGAAGAGTTTATTGTGGTGGTCGGGCAGAACATGGCTGTCGTGGAGAACCTTTTCCAGTGGAGTTCCAAGTTCCTAAGTGATGATGAGCTTTGGAGCTCTTTATAACTGTGATAAAATCAAGAACTCTTTAGGAAATATGGAGAAGTATAATTACTAGTAATGAAATTGCCGAAACTATAAATTGTTCAATAAAAATTATTAAACCTAAAAATAAAATAGTATTAAAGGAAAATAAAATAAATAGTACTTGAAGAAGATAAATAAAGAAAAAAGTGAAAATAAAAATAATAAATAAAAAGTTATTAAATATCGTCATCGCCATATAGTTCGCGAGGTGGTGGCGGCGATAAGATGTGAAGGTGCTAACAAATCTAATGTAGAGTAGCATCAATGTGATCAAATCGCTAAAAACACTGCTACTTAAATTGAGTGAGGCGCTCAGAGATGTCAGAGTATGAAGTCGCCGCATGAACTAGACAATGGATGGATAGTGGCTGAGACAGTGGGTCCTCATGACGTGGGGGGACATCATCAGTAATGTCATCTGGGTCCTCCTCCTCAGTGGACTGGACGATGCGGTACTGAGGAGGGAATTTTAGCCTGTGTGTTTCGCGATTTTCAAATTTGGGCGCGTCTAAGATTTGGCCCACGCCCGTGTTCCTTGGGCGTGTTGGTGCACACGGCCTTGTCGCACGGTCGTGTCCTGCTTTGTTTACTTCTCCCACGCCCGTGTACATAGGGCCACGCCCGTGTTGTTTTATCAGTCTTCAGCACGGGTGGTGGGCACGGACGTGTCGCACGCCCGTGTTAAATTTTCAGTTTCAACCACGGTTTCTAGACGCGGGCGTGTGACACGCCCGTGTTGTTTTGACAGGTTTGCCCACGACCACGTCGAACGGCCGTGGAAACTTATTACATCCCGTGTTGGGGAAAACATTTACCCTATTTTCACACTGCCGTATCGCACGGCTGTGTCTCCGCCCGTGGTGTGAGCACGGCCTAAGGCACGCCCGTGTGCCTGGCCATGTGGATTAGAACACCTATGTTTCAACAACTCAGTTAGTGATTAGATGTTAAAAACTAAAATTTTAAAGAAACTAATACTGTTAGTGCTCGGGTTACCTCCCGAGAAGCGCTTATTTAGAGTCTAAGCTTGACTTACCTCTCTTTGCATGGTCATGATGGTGCGAGGAGTTTACACTCCCCATCCTTATTATCAATTTTATTAACATAAGATTTAAGATAAATACTATTTACCTTGAACTTGCCGAATTTGGGATGAATTACCTCGACTATACCGTATGGAAAAATGCTAAGTACCGTGAGAGAGATTTCTTCATTCGGTTCAGAAGTGGTAATACGAGGGTCTGCTGCGTCTAATAGCACTTTGTCTCCAACCTTAAGTTGATTTGGGGAAAAATTTAGCTCGTCATGGCGTGGTTTTGGTTTATCATGTGTTCTCGGTTTATGTGTCCACCATTCATCTAGCTCCTCGATTTGTGGCCTTCGTTCTTCATAGATAGGTCATTCGAACCTATTTCCTGCAAAGAAGGTTTCACCACATGATCAGTATTAGTAGTACGATTTATACAATCATCTTTGACATTTGATGTTTTACTTGAATTATGAACTTGAAGAATGATTGTTTCCTTACCCACACGAAGTGTGAGTTCACTTATACCAACATCAATTATCGTTCTGGTAGTTGCTAAAAAGGGCCTCCTTAGAATTAAAGGTACGTTACTATCCTCCTTTATGTCTAGAACAACGAAATCAACTGGGAATATAAATTTGTCAATTTTAACGAGTACATTTTCAACAATACCCCTAGGAAATCTGATTGTTTTATCTGCTAATTGAATGCTCATCCTAGTTTGTTTGGGTTTCCCAAAACCTAGTTGCTTAAACATTTTGTAAGGCATGACATTGATACTAGCCCCTAAATTAGCCAAGGCATTATTAACATCTAAGCTACCAATTAAACAAGGAATTGTAAAACTCTCTGGATCTTTCAATTTGTTGGCCAGCTTATTCTGCAGAATGGCTGAGCAAACTGCATTCATTTGCTAAAAGCTTCTTTAAAAATTTGACTACGTTCGGCATCTATGACAGAGCCTCAATAAACGGTAAGTTAATATATAATTTCTTTAAAAGTTTAAGGAATTTACTGAATTGTTTGTCTAAGTGGTATTTCCTTGTCGTATTGGGGTATGGTACACGTGGTTTGTATTCTTTACTTACCTATTTTTTGTCATTGTGGTCCACCTCACCTTTACCTTTACTTACCACAGTTTCTTACCTCGGTTTTGGTTCAGGTGCAACTAACCCTTCCTCATCTTTAATGGTAATCGCATTGAGCTACTCTCTTGCGCTAGATTCAGTGTTACTCGGTAGGCTACCTTGTGGTCGTTCAGATATCAATTTAGCGAGCTGGCCTATCTGAGTTTCGAGCCCTTAGATCGACACTTGTTGATTCTTAAGTGTTATCTCGGTATTCTAAAAATGAGTTTCTGACACCGAGATGAATTTTGTTAGCATCTCCTCAAGGTTCGGCTTTTCTCTTATTGGTAAGGTGGTTGTTGGAAACCTGGAGGTGGTGGTGGTCTTTGATTCCCTTGGCCTCCCCATGAGAAATTTGGGTGGTTCCTCCATCCTGCATTGTAAGTGTTGCTGTAGGGAATTGTTCGTTCCTCCTTCACTTACATTACATTGCATTACTGGGTGAACCTGTGAAGAACCAAGGAAACCGTCAAATTTTTTATTCAAAAGTTCTACCTGATTAGAGAGCATGGTGACCGCATCAACGTTAAAAACGCCGGCTGCTTTCGTTGGCTTTGTCCTCATGACTTGCCACTAATAATTATTCAGTGAAATCTCTTCTATAAATTCATAAGCATCCTTAGGTGTCTGATTATTGATAGTCCCACCAGCGGCTGCGTCAACCATCTGTCTAGTTGAAGGATTCAGGCTATTGTGAAAAGTTTGAACCTGTAGCTAGAGTGCTAACCCATGGTGAGGGCACCTTCTCAACAGATCTTTGTATCTCTCTCATGTATCTTAGAGTGTTTCTAAATCCATCTGCACAAAAAAAAAGATATCATTCATTAATTTAGCCATTTTAGCTGGCGAAAAATATTTTAGTAAAAACTTCTTGGTCATTTGTTCCCAAGTAGTGATTGACCCTCATGGTAACGAGTTCAACCACTGTTTAGCTTTGTTCCTCAATGAAAAGGGAAACAACTGAAGGCGAATGGCATCATCAGAGATGCCATTGATTTTAAATGTGTCGCAGAGTTCCAGAAGATTCGCCAAGTGGATGTTTGGATCCTCATCCTGTAAACCATCAAACTGAACAAATTATTGTATCATTTGAATCGTGTTAGGTTTTAATTCAAAATTATTTGCAGCAATAGTAGACCTAACTATACTCGACTCAGTTCCTTTTAAATTTGGTTTAGCATAATCATAGATAGTGCGTGGAGCATGATTCTAATTTACTGGATCAGCGGCAATCGCAGGAGGTAGCGGGTTTTTCTGATTTTCAACCATCTCCTTGGTTGTGGTTGAAGTATCGTCATCTTTCTCTTCCTCTGTGTATCTTAAGCTTCGCCTTGTTTCTCTCTGGTTTCTGCAAGCTGTGCGATCGATCTTACTATCAAAAAGTAATGGTCCCGACGGGTTTCTTCTAGTCATACACTATATAAAAAAAACTGCCAGAAGTGAATAAAAGAGAAAATTAGAAAAGAAAATAAAATTTTAAATTGCAAATAAAGTAAAATGGCTAAAGTAATAAAAATCGAGTGTTCCTAATATCTTCGATTCCCCGGAAACGGCGCCAAAAACTTGATACATGATATTCATGACAGGTTTTAAAAATTTATAATTATTCGTTCTTGAAACTAACTATTATCACGATGAATGCGAGTGTACCTATCAAACAGTAGTATAGCTTTAGCAAGATCGGATTGTCAAACCCAAAGGAACCAAGAGTACTAGTTTCTTTTTATTATCTAGCCTAAAAATTAAGGGATTTTTTTATCTAAACTAATTAACTAAACTAAGGGTGCACAGAGAAGAAATTGGGGAAAAGTTTTTGGGAAAACTCGATTGATTAAGACAATACCCAAGGAAAAATCCACCTAGAATTCACTTGTTATTTGAATTTGAATCAGACGATTTATTCATTTGACTTGATCCATAGAAATCCCTAAGTTATATTATTATCTCTCTTGAGACTAATAACGTCTAACCCTAGGTTGATTAATTGAAATCTCTTTCTAATTAACACCCTAGTGTTGCATTAACTCGATCTATGGACTCCCTTATTAGGTTTTACCCTAATCCAGCAAAATCTTGTCACCCTACCTCTAGGTGTGCAATCAACTTCGCTTAATTACGATAAATTTACTCTTAGACAAAGACTTTTTCTCCTCTGAATAAGCGCATTAACTTGAATCAATATCCTAGAATATTAAAACAAGAATTAAGAACACATAATTAAGAACAAGTCAAATATTTATCATACAATTCAGATAATAATCACAAGATCCGTCTTAGGTTTCATTCCCCTTAGGTATTTAGGGGGTTTAGTTCATAATTATGAAAGAAAACATCTGAAAAAAATAAAGTTAACAAAACATAAAGAAAACTCAAAACTCCTGAAGGAAATTGAAGGGAGATCTTCAGTCTTGATGATGAATCCGGCTTCTTAGATGGATCAATCGGCTTTCCTTGAGTAATTCCTTGCCTCCTACTCCGTGTGTTCATTCTAATTGCCTCCTCAGGTGTTTAAATAGGCTTTAGAATACCTAAGAGCCCTCAAAAGTGTCCTTTTCCGAATAGGACTATACTTGGGCTCAATAGGGACACGCCCGTGTGCAATTGCTTCAGTCCGTGGTCAAGGCTGTTAAATAGGCACGGGCATGTGGTCTACCCGTGCGAATCATGCTTCCATTCTAGCAAATGGACACGGTCGTGTGGCCTACCCGTGTGAGGAAGTCATGTTGGCCCATTTTCTCCGTTTTTAGCCCATTTCTTACTCTTTTTACTCTCCTATGCTCACCTAAGTATAAAACATGAAATTAAAGGATTAAGAACATCGAATTCACCAAATCTAAGGAGAAATCATCCATAAATGTGCTAAGCATGGGATAAAAATATGTACAAATTACGATTTATCACCTACCTAGATAGAGCCATACCGAACCTCTAATGGTTACTCGAATAGGTGATCTACGTATTATTTCTGGCTTGCTTTAAATTCTAGCTTTGTATGAAATGTACTAGCTTGTTTCGTTTTGTTTTGGTTGTGATTGCATTACATTTTCATCATAGAAAAGACTGTTGATTCACGTTCAGTTGTTAAATAGAGAGCTTGTCATAGAAAAGAGATTTCTTAATAAAGTGAAAGACAATGCGACTGCCCAAATATGGTTTGAAAAGACACAACAAGAGAAGGGTGATAGCTTAACAGAGGGATATATGTCAAAATTATGGGATTTCACTCGTATCAGTGTGACTCAGAATAATCTCCAAGAGTTGAAAGGGGTATGGGACCAATGGGATGACGAAACCAAGCAGTTATTCTACTTTAACTATGGTGATTTGCCTTATTTACTTGATGTCAAAGTAGATAAGCACTTATTCCGAGCTCTAGCCTAATATTGGAATCCTATCTATAGTTGTTTTACTTTCGGGAAGGTAGACTTGGTACCCACTGTAGAAGAGTACCCAACTTTGCTCCATTACCTGAGGATCCAAGCCGACAAAGCTTATGCTAGAGCCGCCAACATGCCGAATTTCTTGAAAAGACTAATCAGTAGAAAGGGAAAAAGTAAACAATGGGTTACGACCTGAAGTAAACAAAAGAGAGATAGTAAATGCATCTCTTGGAAAAGTTTGTGGGATTTAATCTTAGCATATCCGATTATGAAGAAAAGAGTAGACATTTTTGCCTTTAGTATTTATGGGTTGGTCATATTTCCCAATATGTTAAGGCACATAGATGATGCAGTTTCATATTTATTTGATCGACTTGACAAAAGGGTCACAGCCGTATTGACAATTTTGGCCGAAACTTTCAGATCTTTAAATGCATACCAGAGAGCTGGTGAAGGAAGATTTATGGGGTGTGCACAGCTCTTGCTAGTTTGGTTTCATAGCCACTTTTGAAAGGTAGAAAAGGTCTCTTATCGAGTATTCTTTGAGAACTACTCTCCGTTGAAAGAATTCGTGGCTACGGCAAGACGACACGACATTTCAGAGGAGAAATAGATGGCAATTCTCTAGAGTTTCCAAGACGAAGACGTTGAATAGAAGGCCCTTTAGATAATCCCTGATAAGATTTTGTATCGATGTGGAGACTTCGAGTGGGTTCCTCTACTTGGGATATGAGGAGCTGTTGGATATGCACATTTACTTGTATTGAGGCAGCATAGATCAAGGCAGTTCATACCGGCAACACAAGGGTTGGCTCAGTGCGAGTTTGCATACAAGGGTGATAATTACAAGAAAAAAGTTCGTGAAATATCAAACACTTGGAACTAAACTCATAGAATGAAAAGATTTGCCACAAATCCCATGACGACCCTTGAGTATGATTGGTGGTGGGGTAAAAGAGTCGATGATAATGTCTCTATGTCAAGTCAAGAAAACACTCGGCCGATAGAAGAGCACTTACAAGTGATCCCGTCTGAGTTGGAAATCATAAAGCAAGACTTTGAAAAGAAGAGTTCAGAGCTGGAGAAAAAGATAGAACAGTTGGAAGAGGAAAAGATGCAGCTAGGATTAGACGTCAACGTTTAGAAGTTAGAAGCCAAAAAAATGAGAAAAATAAAAAACAGGGCTGAGGAAGACCTAGACAGTCTAAAAATAGATTATAAGAAGCTGCGCTTGTCGATAATGACTGCCGGGTTGGGTAAAACATCGGAGCAATGGCAGCAAGTGGTCAAAGAATAAAATATTAGAGCTGATCAGTGGGACAAGAAATTCCAAGATGCTCAAGTTTGAGAAGATGCTCTAGAAAGGGATTTGTTAGAAAGCCAAAATGAAAAGGTTGGATTAAGAGCCTGGGTGGTAGATTAGAAAGGTCACTGCATCAATG
Organism: Gossypium arboreum; assembly: GCF_025698485.1. Lineage (NCBI taxonomy): Eukaryota > Viridiplantae > Streptophyta > Magnoliopsida > Malvales > Malvaceae > Gossypium > Gossypium arboreum. The sequence goes on from NC_069075.1 coordinate 131,133,000, forward strand.
TTGTAGTCGTAACTCTGCAATTGAGTTGAAAGCAAGCCTAAAAAAGATTGATGGGTTGAAGATAAAGATAGAAAAGCTTGAGATCGCATTGCAAAATTGTGAACTTCGAGTTAAACTTCTTGAAACGAACAATGAACACTGGAAAGAGCAATTCCAATGCTCTCAAGGTCAGATTAGAGATAGAGATTACATCATGGGCGAAGTTGTGACTCAAGTACAGGAAGTAGCCGACTATTTGCAAAGCCTAGCAATTCAAACCGACATGCTGAGCTTAAAATAAGAATCAGAATCGGATCGGGGCAGAGAATTAGCTTCGCTTCTTAGGAAAGTCAAGGCTTTGAGTATTAGGGCAAGGCCGTATATGTAAATTGTATTCATTTTATGTAAAGAGATTCATTTTCTAATAAAGTTCTTCTAAAAGAATTGAATTAGAATTATTGCCTCCTTTTGCATTCATTTGTCATTTATCAGCATTACATTTCATCACATGCATTAAGTTGTATAAAAATACCCTAATTAATCAAAATTATGACAGTTACCCTAGAAACCAACAAAAATTTGCCAATCGATTATCGTTACGATACCTAAAGTAAAACCAGAGCCATGGATCATTAGAGAGATTAGAACAAATTTATAAGGACATGCAAGATCAGTTGCAAGCGCAGCTACAGGAACAATTAAGTAAGGTACAACAAGACATGAAGGATCAAATACAAGAGTCTCAACGAAGCATGATAAGCCAGTTGACCCAGTTGCTTGCTAGAGAGACTGAAAAATGGAGAAGTACTGTAAATAACTCTGGGATGATAATGAAGACCCTATGTACCCCCAAGACTTTAACTCAGTAAATGTCCAAGCCCAACCAAATACATATCCACGAAGGGTACCCCTTACCATAAGACCTCAACAATATCAAGCTGGCACTTCAGCACCGGTGAATTGCCCTACAAGTTCAGGTTCTAATCCGGGGGATAATCTTTTCAACCCCGTCGTTCCAGATTTAGAGACATGGCAAAAATGGATAGAATAAGAGTAGAATTTAAAAAAAAAACTAGAAGATCAGTGCATGTGGTTAGAAGAGAAATTCAAAGCTGTGGGGAATGCGGATTACCTTTGCGGGGTTGACGCTAAGAAGTTGAGCTTAGTCCCTAACCTAATGCTCCCACCAAAATTCAAACTCCAGAATTCGAAAAGTATAATGGGACTAATTATCCTGAAGCCCATATCACAATATTCTACCAAAGAATGACGGGATACGTTAATAACAACCAATTGTTAATCTACTGCTTGCAGGATAGTTTGATTGTGTCAGCTGCTAAGTGGTACAACCAGCTAAGCCTTGCCAAAATCAACTCATGGAAAGAATTCGCCTATTCATGAAATAATACATCCATGTAACTGACATGACACCCGATAGAATTACGCTACAAAATATGCAAAAGAAGCAAAATGAAAGCTTCAGACAGTATTCTCAAAGATAGAAAGAGGTGGCAATGCAAGTCCAACCACCTTTTCTGGATAAGGAGATAACAATTCTTTTCATAAATACTCTGAAAGCCCCGTTCATTAACTATATGTTGGGAAACGCTACAAAAACCTTTTCAGATATAATAATGTCCGGTGAGATAATTAAAAACGCAGTAAGGAGTGGGAAAATAGACGAGGGGAAAACGCTAAAAGATCAGCCCCGAGAAAAAAAGAAAAATGAAGTGAACACCGCAAGTGTGTATAATAAAGGTTATTCAAAACCAATCACTATTGGCCAGCCAAGAACCGTAACAACCAGCCATCAGGGCCCCTCAATGAAAGAATCTAACTCAAGGTCAAACACAGAAAAACTCTAATTTACACTCATTTTGATGACATATAGGGAGTTATAGTTTGATGCGTATGTAGTATCCCTGTTTTATTTAAAACCCATGCAACCTACATTCCTAAAATGGTATGATACGAATGCTCACTGTGAGTACCACGCAGGAATAACGACACATTTAATTGAGAACTACACTGCATTTAAAAAGCTTATTGAAAGGTCCATTAAGATGGGGATCATAAAGTTCGATGATTCATCAGGACCGCACGTAACAGGAAATATGTTTCCCAATCATTCAGATCAAGGGGTAAACACAATAGTTGATAGTGGAAGTAAGAGGAGCAAAACTGATGTGGCAGAAGTAAAAGCCCCACTAACAGGGGTTTGGCAAAAGATGATAGACATAGGATTAGTCGTTCAAGATTCGAAGGAGGTATCTAAAGGGATGAAGAGCTGCTATGAGTTCCACATTGAAGACGATCATGAGATTCAAGAGTGCACTGGATTCAGAGCTTTGGTGCAAATTTTGATGGATAACAAGTAGTTGGAATTCTTTGAAGGTGTTAAAGGCTTGCAAAGAGGAAACATCTGCACCTCAGAGGAAGGATCAACAGGGAAGGTCTACAAGGTCAACCACCCAGTGGTGACTATTTCACAGCTAAGAAATAATGAAGTAGGAACACAAGCTGCGCCAAGAGTTATAATTCAAAAACTCACGTCTTTTACCTACAAGGACAGCAAAAGGGTTCCATGGAATTATGACTGCAACATGATGATCCCGGGAGATGAGAACTCGGTTAGCACTTTAGAAGAGAACCAAGATGTTTGTTTCTACACAAGCAGTAGGAGGCGCCATGACCTGTAAATGCAATAACCGAGTCTGTTAAAGGAAAAACTCTGGCAGTTGAGCAAAAAAGAGAAAAGACGACTAGGCTTGAATCACCTATTAATGAGCTAGTAATTGAGAAAGAGGCTATGGAATTCCTGAAATTCTTGAAACATAGCGAGTATAGTGTTATAGAACAGCTACACAAACAACCAGCACACATATCAATACTAGCCTTACTCTTGAGCTCAGAGACACATCGTAGCGCGTTGATGAAAGTGTTGAATAAAACTTATGTCGCTAATGATGTCTATGTGAACAAGCTAGACTGCCTGTGCCTGGTTAACAACATAAGTGCTGATAATTTCATCTTTTTCAATGACGGTGAAATACCTCCAGGGGGCATGGGATCCACGAATGCCCTACATATCACTACCCGCTGCAAAGGATATACATTGCCAAGATTGTTAATCGGTAATGGATCTGTGCTGAACGTCTTGCCTCTATCCACACTGAATAGATTATCAATGGATAGCTCTCACATGAAAACGTGTCAAAATATATTGAGAGCATTCGATGGTACAGAAAAAAGGGTAATTGAAAGAATTGAAAAACCTCTTTTAATTGGTCGGGACACATATAAAGTAGACTTTTTGGTAATGGATATCAAGATCTCTTATAATTGCTTGTTGGGGAGGCTTTGGATTCACTCGGCTGGGGCAGTGCTGTTGTCACTACACCAAAAACTGAAATTGGTAATGGAAGGTCAACTAGTGACAATAAACACTGAGGAGGATATCATTGCATCCGTAACTAGTGACGTACCATACATAAAAGTGGATAAAGTGGTTGTAGTAGCCCAAATTTTCCCGGGCCCGTGAGATAGAATAAAAAAATTTTAAGGTCTGTAATGTTCAAATTACAATAAACAGGCCTAAAGGCCCGACAGTCCAAACTCGATTACACTTGTAGCCCAACTGATCTAAAACCCTTAGCCTATATGCCCAAACTAGGCCCAAAGTAGCGAAGCCCAGGGAGGCCCAAATCCTAAACTGAATCAGGAAACCCTAGGGTTTCCCAGAAGCACTCGCGCCGCAAGCATAATTCTAATCGTCGCGCCGTATTCAGCGACCCCTCGTCTCACACCGTAATCAGCGCACCAGTACGCTATCATCAGTGCCTGATTAATCGTTGGACTTCTCATCATCACCTGCAAAAAAAAAGGAAAGAGATACACAGCAAAAATGGCAAGAAATCGAATAGAATACACCAAATTTGTACAGGGGCTATAAAAGCCAAATCTATTTCACTGTAATGTACGATTTTTGATACCGATTTTTACAGATAAAACAAATATACACATATAAATAAAAGAATACGAACAGTTTCATTGTGGAAAAGGTGATTCAGTTACATTTTTTATTTATTTCCTGTTGTTCTACGCGTACGAATTGTTTCTTTGAAAAAATATCAGTATTTAGAAGAGAAAAGAAGTTACCTATAGTTCGCCTGGAAAATCGAGGCTTTTCTCCTTTCAACCGCCGTGTGCGGTGGCGCTTGTGGCGAGTGGGCGATGAAGGCCAGAGGCCGGAGCTCAGAGGTTTTTTCTTTCCCTCCTGCAGAGGATTTTAGTTTTTTTTTTTTTAATTTAGCTTTAAGAAAAGGTTTTTTTTGTCGAAATATGACTTATATAGTGTTACAAATATGGTGTCGTTTTTGCTTAGTTTAATAAGTACTAAAACGGCACCGTTCAAACAGAAGACCCGCGCGTTGACTCATGACCCGGGAAGGATCCGCGGGTTTTTGGTAAATGGGCTAATTGCCCAATTGATCCTTCCGCATTTTTAATATTTACAATTACATTTTATTTTTATTTTAATTCGGCCTTAATCTTTTATTTTTGTTTCAATTTAGTCCTAATGACCATTATAAAGCCTATTTCGAGACGACGTCGTTTTGGGATTAGGGTCAAATTGCCAAGTAAGTCCCTCGAATTTTATTATATATTATATAATTATTTATTATTATGTATAATTTTACAAAATTGTAAATTATTATTAAACATTGCATTTTATATATCATTATTAAAATTTAGTATGTAATACTCTAAAATTTACAATAAAGTTTTATTCCTATTATATAATATTATTTTATAAAATATATATTAAATTATTACATCATATAGTACATTTTATTAACTATATATAATTTTCTCCGTTATTATTTATCTATGGTTTTAAATATTTTTAAATTCCTCATTTTATTTTAATTACATTTAGTTTTTATCATTTTTTGACTCATTTTTATATGTTTATAATTCGTTTATTTATTTTTGCGTCCTTTTGGATTTATTTAGTATCGTTTTAATATGCTCTAAAAATTATTTGATATTTTTATGTTATTTCTTGTTTATATATATATTTGCATGAAAATTGACTATTTACGTCGTTAATTTAAGTTATATTTGCATGTAATATTATTATATATTATGCAATTTATATTGTTGTATTGATTATGCTCTACGTTGTATTTTGCATGTAACGATAATGCATGTATATTTATGTTATCTATGATCATATATGCATAAAATGATAATGTATATTGTGTAATTTATGCCATTATTCATCTTTTTATATTATATTTGCATGGAATGTTAAAGTAGGTATCATGTAGGATAATTTATTTAATATTTATCCTTTGTAATATGTTAAATGCATCATCACTTTAAAAAACTTTATATTTCATTCGATCTAAAAAGAATTTAAAAATAAGGCAATGTTTTTTGGTAGCTAGGAATTCGGGAAGTAGTGCCCTAATATGCTGGGTTGCGATTTTCCGTTTGTCTAAATACCTAAAATATCCTTCTAAATACGTTTTGAAAATCACAAGATGATTTTAGTTACAAAAGTTTAAAGATATCATGTCCAATCATGCTGGATGTGATATTTATATTCTTTTGAAGCGAAGGAATCTTGATCCTTTTTAACTCAAATTATTACGATTTTAAAAGAGATCTTATTTCTAAATTCTTTCAAACTTTTGACATTAAGACAAAACTATTCAATTTGGTACCAATTTTGGGCGTTGCGAGGGTGCTAACCCTTCCTCGTACGTAACCGACTCCCGAGCCTGTTTTCTCATAATTTCGTAGACCAAAATATTTTATAAAGTGATCCAATCACACCTAAAAAGGTTGGTGGCGACTCCCGTTTTCAAAATACCTCCATTTTAAAAAGAAGTTTCAACAGCTTGGCGACTCTGCTGGGGACCGAACAAGAGAGTCAAGCCAAGAAATTGATTATTTTCTGTCTTAATATTGGAAGTTAGGAAAATTTTACATAAATTGATATTTTTACATGTGTTTGCTGCATATGTTTGTTATCTTGTTTCCGCACACATTGCATTTGCATGATCGCTGTGGTCGTACCCTTAAATGGGAGTGAGAAGCTACGCTTTCGTAAGGTTTTTACCTCTGTACTGGCTAGTGGATTGCTTCCGAGATACATCTGTACCTATGTCTTCGTGAGATTTTCATATCCGTATGGCCATAGGGAAATGTGTTCCCCTGAACCGAACTTGGTCCATATGAGCCTATAATGGGTGAGGACCGAGGAATCTGCTGGTTCAGGTACCCTTGCTTTAAAACTGAAACGCATATAGTGAACTTTAAGTGCTTACCCAAGGGAGTAAAGTGATAAACTTTAGCAAGCTATCCTTATAAGTGCTTGTTTATAATACTTTTCTATGATACTGACTTACTTTATTTTGCTATCATTGCATGCCACTCAACATTTAAAGGTGTCGATTCACGGTTCGATTTCTAGATTAGAAAGTTTTGTAATGAGGAACGAATATCTTGATAAAGTGGAGGACAACGCTTCTATCTGTGTATGGTCAGAGAAAACCCAGTTAGCGAAAGGGGATAGTGTCACTGAAGGGTACATGTCAGAGTTATGGGATTTCACTCGTATCAGCTCGACACGGAATGAGTTTCAGGAGTTGAAGGACATTTAGGCTCAATGGGATGACGAGGCTAAGCAGCTGTTTTACCAGAATTATGGAGATCTTCCCTATTTGCTAGACATCAAGGTGGATAAGCATCTGTTTCGAGCTATGGTACAGTTTTGGAACCCTGCTTATAGTTGTTTTACATTTGGAGAGGTAGACTTAGAGTTTGGAGGAGTATACGACTTTGCTTCGCTGTCCAAAAATTCAAGGTAACAAAGCTTATGTTAGGGCTGCTAATCTCCCTACTTTCGTGAAGAAATTATTAATGATTACAAGGGTGAGTGAACAGTGGGCCGTAGCTTGAATCCAACAGAAGGGTGAGAGTAAATGCATTCCGTGGGCAAGTTTAAGGGATTTGATATTGACATACCCAGATGTGAAGAAGAGAGTTGATGTTTTGGCCCTAAGTATTAATGGTTTGTTGATTTTCCCTAAAGCTATTGGACACATAAACGAAGCAGTTGCGGATTTATTTGATCGACTTAGTAAACAGAACACGCCTGTGCCTGCAATCCTAGCCGAGACGTTTAGATCCTTGAGTGCATGTCAGAGAGCTATTAAAAGTAGATTCATTGGATGTGCACAATTGTTGTTAGTACGGTTCCATAGTAATTTTTGGAAGGTTGATAGGGTTCCTTACCGAGTGTTCTTTGAGGATTATTCTTTCTTAAGGGAAACAGCAGCTACGCCAAAGAGGGACGACATTACAGAGGAAATGTGGATAGAAATACTTCAGAACCTCTGAGAAGAAGATGTTATGTGGAAAGCCCCTTGGATGACTCCTAGCGAAATTCTTTATCGTTGATGAAGTTTTGATTGGGTACCGCTTCTTGGAATTTGGGGAGTTATGGGTTATGCACCATTACTCGTCCTAAGGCAGTACAAAGCGGGGCAGTTTATACCGGCAACACAAGGGTTAGCTCAAAGTGATTTTTCATATAAAGGGGATCATTATAAGAAGAAGATGCGAGAGATTTCCAAGGCTTGGAAGAAGATTTGTTGTGTGAAGATTTTGACTGAAGGCCCGACGACAACCCTTGAGTACAAAAAGTGTTTAGCAACAGGATCAATGACAACATTCCTAGACCAAGTTTGGGGGCTGCCCGGTCGATGGAGGAGAGTTTACGAGTGATTCCAACAGAGTTAGAAGTCATAAAGCAAGAGTTTGAAAGAAAGAATTTAGAGCTCGATAGAAAGATAGAGAAGCTTAAGGAGGAGAAGATGTACCTAAGCTTAGATGTCGATGTTCATAGAATTAAGGTCGAAAAAGAGAGGAAAGAAAAGAGGAAGATTGAGGAAGACTAAGATAACTTGAAGACGCAATATAAGAGGATACAGTTATCAATAAAGAGAGCTAGATTGGGGAAGTCTTCAGAGCAGTGGCAACAAGAGGTTCAAGAAGAAAGAGCCAAAGCCGAGTATTGGGAGAAGAAGTTCCAAGAGATGCAGGCACGTAATCAGGCCCTAGAGAAGGAGAATCAAGGATTAAAAATTAAGGTGAATGAGCTTGGATGATCTCTTCATCATCACCGAAGTCGTAACTCTGCGGTCGAGTTAAAGGCAATCCTGGATAAGATCGATGAAATGAAGTACAATATTGGAGGGTTACAAGTAGCTTTACAGAACTGTGAGTTACAGATTGAGCAGTTCGAGGCAAGAGAAGAACATTGGAAGGGAGAGCTTCAATATTTTCAGGATCAAGTCAGAGATAGGGATTACCTCATGGGAGAAGCTATAGTACAGATTCGAGAGGTTGTTGATCATTTGCAAGACTTGGCAGCGCAAGCTAATGTATTGAGTACAAAGTATGAGTTAGTGTCAGATAGAGGTCTAGAGTTAGCGTTATTGGATAGGGTTAAAACTTTGGGCCTAAGGGCAAAGGCGTATTTGTAATCCGTTTTGTGTAAAGATTTTTGTTTCTTAAATAACGTTTTCTAAAAGAAGTTGAATCAGAATCGATATCTTTTTACATTCATGCATTTGAATCTCATCACATCATATGCATTCAAATTTATAAAAAAGACCCTAATTAGTTAAAATTATTAGGGAGAAAGAGAGAGTGAGAAAAAGAAAATCTAGAAGCAATACATCCTTACGGTACACGCACTAAGACAAAGAATATGGATCAAAGACTTGAGCAGATCTAGAAAGAAATGCAAGAGCAATTATAGGAACAATTGGCAAAAATCCAACAAGAGATGAAAGATCAAATGTTGGAGGCCCAAAGGAATATGATGGCTGAAATGGCTCAGCTGCTGAAAGGAGCAACAGATAAAGGAAAGGCCCCTATGACTATCACTGAAGAGGATAATGAGGACCGTCCTCCGGGTTTTACTCTACCCCATGTACAAACTCAACCTGAGGCATATCCGCGAAGGCCGTCCATCACAATAAGATCTCAACATGGGCAAGTTGATGCTAGAATACCCATGAATTTTCAAACTGGCTCGGGATTTAACCCAGGAGATAATCCTACCAATCCAGTCATCCCTGATTTAGATGTAGCGGAGAAGGAAGAGATGAGACTAGAATCATCAAGACAATTAGAGGAACGGTGCAGATGGTTAGAGGAGAAATTTAAGGCACTAGAAAATGCTGATAATCGTCAGGGAATTGATGCTAAGGACTTGATTTAGGTCCCAGATTTGGTACTTCCTCATAAGTTTAAAATGCCGGAATTCGAGAAGTACAATGGGACTACTTGCCCTGAAGCCCATATCACCATATTCTGCAGACGGATGACTGGCTATGTAAACAATTATCAATAATTGTTCCATTGTTTTCAAGATAGTTTGGTTGGGGCGGCGGCTAGGTGGTATAATCAACTGAGTCGCGAAAGGATCGGTTCTTAGAGAGACTTGGCGCAAGCCTTTATGCAGCAATATAACCATGTGACTGACATGACTCCTGATAGAATCACTTTGCAAAATATGGAAAAGAAGCCTAATGAGAGCTTTAGGCAATATGCACAGAGGTGGAGAGAGGTTGCCATGCAAGTTCAACCACCGCTCTTGGAGAAAGAAACTACCATGTTGTTTATCAACACTTTGAAGGCCCCATTCATTACTCACATGATTGGAAGTACCACCAAGAGTTTTTCTGATATAGTTATGGCAGGAGAAATGATTGAAAATGCCATAAGGGGTGGCAAGATAGAGGGGGAAGCTGCTAAAAGAACGGCCCCAAGAAGGAAAGATAATGAGGTGAACAATATGAATAGTTATAATTCGAAGGCAATTACGGTTAGTCAGCCTAGAGTAACTACAGTTGGGCAACAAGATTCTCAAAAGTAGGGTTCGAGACAAAATTTTGAAAAGGTCTCATTTACGCCTATCCCAGTGACGTATCGGGAGCTTTATCAAAGTTTATTCAATGCGCATGCAATAGCTCTATTTCATTTGAAACCATTACAACCCCCATATCCCAAATGGTATGATGAAAACACCAAATGTGAATACCATGCGGGGATATCGGGGCATTCAATTAAAAATTGCACTGGTTTTAAAAAGGTAGTGGAAAGACTAATCAAGATGGGGGTCGTAAAATTTGACGACACCCCTAGTACAGAGAACCTGTTGCCAAATCATGGTGATCAAGGGGTAAATGCAATTGGGGGCACTGATATGAGAAAGATCAAAGAGGATGTGACCAAGGTGAGAACGCCGATGAAAATGATTAGGGAAGAAATAGTGAAAAGAGAGATGATAATCTCTAAAGAAAGGAATAGAGGAGTGAGGAACTACTGCGAATTCCATGCTGAAGAGGGACACAAGATTCAAGAATGTGATGAGTTTAAGGCCTTGGTACAAAGCCTTATGGATAATAAGGAGCTGGAATTTTATGAAGCTGGCTCATATAAAGGACGCATATGCACATTAGAAGGTGGACCGAAGAATTAAAACCGGCCAAGGATCATTATTTCTTGGTAAAGAAATAATGAAGTTGAAATTCCAGCGGTACCGAAAGTTATTATTCATAAACCTGTTTCATTTCCTTATAAGGATAACAAGAGGGTACCTTGGAATTATAACTGCAACGTGACAATGCCGGAGAAGGAGGATATAGCTAGTGCCTCTAAGGAGGTTTGAGATGAAGGTTCTTATACACATAGTGGGGAGCGTTATGATGCAGAAGGCGTTGGAGCTGAGCTCGCAAAAGCAAAAGCCTGTGACAAATGAAAGGGGACTGAAATACTGGTTAATAAGTCAGTGAATGAAGAAGAAGCCAAAGAATTTCTAAAATTCTTGAAACACAGTGAGTACAGCGTAGTTGAGCAATTGCACAAACAACCAACTCGTATATCAGTATTGGCTTTGTTTCTGAGTTCAGAGGTACATCGTGAGGCGTTAATGAATGTGCTCAATGAGACTTATGTTACTAACTATATATCCGTCAACAAGTTGGATCGATTGGTTAGTAACATAAGTGTTGACAATTTCATTTATTTTAATGATGATGAAATCCCACCTGGAGGAATGGGATCAGCTAAGGCTTTGCACATTACCACTCGCTGCAAAGGATATGCATTGCCAGTGTGCTTATTGGTAATGGGTCAGCCTTAAATGCCATGTCGTTGTCCATATTGAATAGACTACCCATTGACAGTTCTCACATGAAAACATGTGATAATGTACTGAGAGCATTTGATGGCACGGAGAGAAAGGTCATGGGAAGAATTGATATTCCTTTTATGATTGGGCCAAACACGTATGAAGTGGACTTTTTAGTGATGGACATCAAGCCCTCTTACAATTGTCTATTGGGGAGGCCTTGGATACATTTGGTAGGAGCGGTGCCATCATCTTTGCACCAGAAAATGAAGTTAGTAGCTGATAGACAGTTAGTCACCATAAATGCGGAGGAGGACATCATAGTGACAGTTACCAGTGATGCACCCTATGTAAAGGCAAACGAGGAGGCCATTGAATGCTCTTTCCGTTCATTAGAATTTTTCAATACAATATTCATTTCAGAAGGGAATGAGGTGCCGGTGCCCAGGATATCCAGAACTACAAGAATGGGTCTGCAAATGACAATGGGGAAAGGAGCCTTGCCAAGAAAAGGTTTGGGAAGGTATCTTTAAGGAAGGATTCAAATTCCAGAATTTAAGGAGAAGAGAGACCATTTTGGCTTAGGTTACAGGCCAAATAACAAGCAAAGGAGGAAGGAAATAGAGAAGCGTCAGGAAAGAAGAAAGGCGCGTTTAAGTGGAAGAGAAGTAGAGTGGGAATTGATGGCGTTCCCCTATATATCCCAAACCTTTATATCAGGAGGGATAATTCACCCTGAGAGAGGATTGCTAGAAAAAGGAGGTTACCATATCAATGCTGTGCATAATGAAGAGTCTGAACAAGGAAACCTTGAGGGCATTCGCCCTTACGAACCGGGAAGCTCTTTAAACAATTGGGTTGCAGAAGAACTTCCTGTAGTTTTTAAAGATTCTCAGAGTAATTTTCAGAACACTCTTATTGCTCTAAAGCCTAGGAGTAGTAAGGTTTCATTTGTAAAATAGGCTCATGTTCGGATATTTACATTTCAATAAAACTCAACTTTTGTTTTCAATTCAAGCGAATATTCTTTTATACCATTCAATATTCTTTTGACATTTAAATTCTTTCAAATTTTTTCTGTTTCATTCATAAGATATAAATTCATTCATTCTTTATACATTCTTTCGTACCCCGCAGGCCCCTAGATATCAATGACATGAGCACTGATACTACGAATCCTAGATCCTCTTTTGAGCAAAACATGTGTTTAGAAGAACTTCAGGATTTTGAAGATGACAGGGGTTGTAATATGTCTCCAGATCTGTTGAGAATGGTGAAACAAGAGGAGAAACAAATCCTACCCCATGAGAAAGAGGCAATAGAGAATGTAGCCTTGGAAGAAGGGAATGAGGTGAAAATTGGCACACATATTGCTAAGGAAATGAGACAAGGTCTTGTTAAGCTACTATGGGAATTCAAAGATATCTTTGCATGGTCATATAAGGATATGCTAGGTTTGAATACTGATATCGTGGTACATCGTCTCCCCATAAAACAAGATTGCAAGCCAATCCAACAAAAATTTCGAAGGATGAGGCCTGATATTGTGCTGAAAATAAAAGATGAAGTCAAAAAGCAGTTTGATGCTGGATTCCTACAAGAGGTTAAGTATTCAGAATGGGTGGCCACTATTGTGCCTGTCCCTAAGAAGGTTGGGAAGGTACGAATGTGTGTTGATTACAGAGATCTGAATAAAGCTAGCCTAAAGGACAACTTTCCTTTACCGCACATTGACACTTTGGTGGACAATACAACGGGATATTCATTGTTCTCTTTTATAGATGGCTTCTCAGGGTACAATCAGATAAAGATGCATCCTGAGGACATGGATAAAACCACCTTTATAACATTGTGAGGAACCTTTTGTTACAAGGTAATGCCCTTCGGGCTGAAGAATGTAGGGGCAACATACCAAAGGGCTATGGTAACCTTATTTTACTATATGATGCATAAGGAGATTGAGGTGTATGTTGATGACATGATTGCTAAATCTCGAACAGAGATGGAGCATATTGAAGTCTTGAGGAAGTTGTTCCTAAGATTAAGGAAATTTCAGTTGAAGCTTAATCCGGTAAAGTGCGTTTTTGGAGCTAGGTCGGGGAAGTTATTGGGCTTTGTGGTTAGTGAAAAGGGAATAGAAGTTGACTCAGACAAGATTAGAGCCATACGAGAATTGCCTCCATCGTGTACTCAAAAGGAAGTTTGGGTTTTCTTGGAAGATTGAATTATATTGCTCGGTTTATTTCACAATTAACCGAGAAATGTGATCCTATACTTTGCCTCCTTAGAAAACACAAGCAAGGTACTTGGGATGAGGAATGCCGAATGCTTTTGATAAGTTTAAGCAATACTTGTTAAACGTTCCAATGTTATCTCCGCCTAGTCCAGATAGACCATTAATTTTGTACTTATCGGTGTTTAGTAATTCTATGGGATGTATGCTTGGCCAACATGACGAGTCGGGAAGAAAAGAGAAGGCGGTATATTACCTCAGCAAGAAATTCACAGAGTGTGAGATGAGACATTCGCCAATTAAGAAATTGTGTTGTGCTTTAATCTAGACGACTCGATGGTTGAGGCAATATATGTTATATCATACGACTTGGCTAATTTCAAAACTTGATCCATTAAAGTACATGATGGATTCAACAGTCCTAAATGGAAGAATGGCAAGGTGGCAGGTACTGCTTTCAGAATTTGATATAGTCTATGTGAGTCAAAAGGCTATAAAAAGGAGCACGATAGCAGAATTTCTGGCGAGTAGAGCTTTAGAAGATTATGAGCCATTAAGCTTTGATTTCCCTAATGAGGAGTTGATGTACGTGGCAACTATTAAAGAACATCCATGGAAGCTGAACTTTGACGGCGCATCCAATGCGGTAGGAAATGAAATTGGGGCAGTCTTCGTATCTCCAAATGGTGATCATTATCCATTTACATGTGAATTAGATTTTGACTATACGAACAATATGGCTGAGTATGAAGCATGCATCATGGGGATTTGAGCGGTCAAAGAGCGAAAAATTAGAATCCTGAAAATATATGGAGACTCTGCGTTGGTAATATACCAGCTTAGGGGTGAATGGGAGACAAGGGACCCCAAGTTGATTAATTATCGAAAGGTAGTTTTAGAGTTACTTGAAGAGTTTGATAACGTCACTTTTAGTTATCTCCCACGGGACGAAAATCAGATCGCGGACGCTTTGGCAACATTGGCTTCCATGATTAAAGCTAATAAACAAGAGAATGTGAGACCAATTCAGATGAGCATTTCTGAGGTTCCAGCTCATTGCTGTAACATCGAAGAAGAGGAAAAGGATGACCATCCTTGGTATCAAGATATATTACGGTATGTGAGAAATCGTGAATATCCTGAACACGCAAATGAGAATGACGAAAGAACTTTGAGAAGGTTAGCCTGCGAATATGTACTAGATGGGGATATCCTTTATAAAAGAAGGAAAGATCAGGTACTTTTGAGATGCGTTGACGCTGTAGAAGCTAGACAAATCCTGGAAGAAGTACATGAAGGAGTTTGTGGTACACATGCTAATGGCTTTACGATGGCAAGACAAATCATAAGGTTTGGATACTATTGGTCTACAATAGAAGGAGATTGTATCAGTTATGCTAAGAAATGTCATAAATGTCAGATATATGGAGACAAGATCCATGTACCACCTTCACCCTTACATGTTATGACTTCTCCATGGCCCTTTTCCATGTGGGGCATGGATGTCATTGGGCCAATATCACCAAAAGCTTCGAATAGCCATCGTTTCATTTTCGTGGTCATTGACTACTTCACAAAATGGGTAGAGGCAGCTTCATATACTAGTGTTACCAAGTCGGCAGTAAGTCATTTTTTGAAAAAGGAGATTATTTGTCGGTATGGAATGCCTAAGAGGATTATATCGGATAATACATTGAACTTGAATAACAGCACGATTGCGGAAGTTTGTAGCCAATTCAAGATCAAACATCATAATTCATCTCCATATCGCCCAAAAATGAATGGGGCAGTGGAAGCTGCTAATAAAAATATCAAGAAGATAGTAGGGAAAATGATTGAGACCTACAGAGATTGGCATTAGAAATTACCATTTGCACTCTTTGCCTATCGAACGTCCGTCGGAACCTCTACTGGGGCAACTCCTTTCTCGTTGGTTTATGGGATGGAGGCAGTGTTACCCATTGAAGTGGAAATACCTTCTCTTCGAATTTTGTCAGAGATAAAACTGGATGAAGCAGAATAGATTCAATCGCGGTATGACCAATTGAACTTGATTGAAGAAAATAGGCTAAGGGCTATTCATCATGGTCAGATGTATCAAAAGCGAATGATGCGAGCTTATGATAAGAAAGTTCGTCCAATAGAATTTCACGAAGGGGACCTTGTGCTGAAAAAGATCCTTCCCATACAGAAGGACTTTAGAGAAAAATGGATGCCAAATTGGGAAGGGTCGTATGTTGTGAAGAAGGCTTTCTCTGGTGGTGCTCTGATTTTGACAGAAATGGATGAGAAAATTTTACCCAATCCAGTTAATTCAGACTCAGTCAAGAAGTACTTTGTCTAAAGAGAAGGGAAGCCAAGGTGAAAACCCACAAAGGGCGCTTTGAGACTTCTAAAAAAAAAATAGAGAGGCCAAGGTGAAAACCCACAAATGGCGCCTGAGATCAAAGGGATTTTGAGTTGAAAACTCGAAAGGGCCACTCAAATTTTAAGAAACATGCAGTGACCTTTTTATACCAGATTGGAAGAGGAATTGGAGTATATTACATACTGGGACATCAACAAAATACTTTGGATCTTCTAAACACATGTTAAACTCAAAACAATCTTCATGGAATTGGTATACAGAAACCCAAGCTATGATATGGACATCGAATTTTTGTTTTGAATACTATCTTTGGATTCTTTTTCTTCTCAAAGATATGTTTTAAGATTAATTTCCTGTTGTATTCTGAGGATTTATCTAACTATTTTCAAGATCAAATTGGTTGTCTTCCATTATTCATAAAGTGTGTTGCATTGAAATAAGGATTGATGAACTAAATATTATTACAAATTATGTTTTGCATATTACTCTGGAAATCTCTAGATAATACGAGAAACTAAAACAAAACAATTGTTTGAAGAATTCCCATGAGTAAAGGTCGGAGGTACTCGAGGAAATTTCTTCCTCAGTCCAAAGAATGATTGGACAATTCAAATGATTCAATCCTGGGAGAGGATCATCTCCAGAAGATTGTAATATTCAAATAATGGTATAATAGGAATAATTTGATTCAAAGCATATGGCAGGGTATGATTGATACTTCAGAAAAGTGGAACTTTGATGAATGAATGAGTAAGGACGTCCGAAATAAGAATCATTTTCATAACATTTTACATCATGATATGTTTATTTAGGAGCATTTGACTCATTTCGATCATGGCACCCTAAGCATTAGGCAATAGTACATATGCATTCTGCAGGGGATAATGTAGATCACCAGTGACATCTGACGTCTTTGTATTGACGGAGAGCAGATCAAAGATAGCAGATTTGGCGTCTCTGTATTGACAGAGAGCAGATCGACTGGCGTCTCTGTATTGACAGAGAGCAGATCGACTGGCATCTCTGTATTTACGGAAAACAGATCAAAGATAGTAGATTTGGCATCTCTGTATTGTCAGAGAGCAGATCGAAGATAGTAGATTTTGTGTCTCTATATTGTCAAAGAGCAGATCGAAGATAGCAGATTTGACGTCTCTGTATTGACAGAGAGCAGATCGAAGATGACATCTGGCATTTCTGTATTGACGGAGAGTAGATCAAAGATAGCAGATTTGGCATTTCTGTATTGACAGAGAGCAGATCGAGGATAACATCTGGCATCTCTGTATTGACAGAGAGCAGATCAAAGATAGCAGATTTGGCATCTCTGTATTGTCAGTGAGCAGATCGAAGATAGTAGATTTGGCGTCTCTGTATTGTCAGAGAGCAGATCGAAGATAGTAGATTTGCCGTCTCTGTATTGTCAGATAGCATATCAAAGATAGCGGATTTGGCATCTCTGTATTGTTAGAGAGCAGATCGAAGATAGCAGATTTGACATCTCTATATTCTCAGAGAGCAGATCGAAGATAGCAGATTTGGCGTTTCTGTATTGTCAGAGAGCAGATCAAGGATAGCTGATTTGACGTCTCTATTTTGGTGGGGTGCAAATCAAAGACATCAGCATGGCGTCCCTGAGTTTGTGGAAAGCAGATTGAGGACCATGAGGTCAGGATACGGTAAGACCAGGGCAAATTTGGTCCTTTGATAATCTTTGCTCTATTCCTGTTACACAGTAATAAGCAAAGAGAGGCAGCTGTAGTAGCCCAAATTTTCCCGGGCCCGTGAGATAGAATAAAACAATAAAAAATAATAAAATAATTTTAAGGTCTGTAATGTCCGAATTACAATAAACAGGCCTAAAGGCCTGATAGTCCAAACCCGGTTACACTTGTAGCCCAACTGATCTAAAACCCTTAGCCCATATGCCCAAACTAGACCCAAAGCAGCGAAGCCCAGGAAGGCCCAAATCGTAAACTGAATCAGGAAACCCTAGGGTTTCCCAGAAGCACTCGCGTCGCAAGCATGATCCCAATCGTCACGCCGTAGTCAGCGACCCCTCGTATCACGCCGCAATCAAAGCGCCAGTATGCCATCATCAGCGCCTGATTAATCGTTGGACTTCTCATCGTCACCTGCAAAAAAAAAAAGGAAAGAGATACACAGCAAAAATGACAAGAAATCGAATAAAATACACCAAATTTGTACAGGGGCTATAAAAGCCAAATGTATTTCACTATAATGTACGATTCTTTATACTGATTTTTACAGATAAAACAGATATACACATATAAACAAGAGAATACGAACAGTTTCATTGTGGAAAAGGTGATTCAGTTACATTTGATTTATTTCCTGTTGTTCTGCGCGTACGAATTGTTTCTTTGAAAAAACATTAGTATTTAGAAGAGAAAAGAAGTTACCTGTAGTTCACCTAGAAAATCGAGGCTTTTCTCCTTTCAACCGCCGTGTGCGGCGGTGTGTGCGGCGTGTAGGCGATAAAGGCCAAAGGCCGGAGCTCAGAGGTTTTTTCTTTCCCCCCTGCAGAGGATTTTAGGTTTTTTTTTTAATTTAGCTTTAAGAAATGATTTTTTTTTGCCGAAATATGACTTATATAGTGTTACAAATACGGTGTCGTTTTTGCTTAGTTTAATAGTAATAAAACGGCACCGTTCAAACAGAAGACCCGCAAGTTGACCCATGACCCGGGAAGGATCCGATTGTTTTTAGTAAATGGGCTAATTTCCCAATTGATCCTCCCGCATTTTTAATATTTACAATTACATTTTATTTTTATTTTAATTCGGCCCTAATCTTTTATTTTTGTTTCAATTTAGTCCTAATGACCATTATAAAGCCTATTTCGAGACGACGTCGTTTTGGGATTAGGGTCAAATTGCCCAGTGAGTCCCTTGGATTTTAACGCACGTTTCAATTGGATCCAAAAATTCATTTTATTTTAAAATTAACCCTAGATTTTTATTTTTATTTCATTTTAATCCTTTTATTTTTTTCTCTTTATAATTTATTTATTTTAAATATAATATACTGATTTATTTTACTATAAACATTATTTATATATGAAAAATTATTACATATATTATTTTCATTTTCATTTGTGTATTATTGGTTATATTATTTATATTTTATTATATACTTTGATTTATACATTTCATTATATATCATTTTATCATATATATATATTGTTCACTATATTATTTTATTATATATTATATAATTATTTATTATTATGTATAATTTTAAAAAATTGTAAATTATTATTAAACATTGCATTTTATATATCATTATTAAAATTTAGTATGTAATACTCTAAAATTTACAATAAAATTTTATTCCTATTATATAATATTATTTTATAAAATATATATTAAATTATTACATCATATAGTACATTTTATTAACTATATATAATTTTCTCCTTTATTATTTATCTATGGTTTTAAATATTTTTAAATTCCTCATTTAATTTTAATTACATTTAGTTTTTATCATTTTTTGACTCATTTTTATATGTTTATAATTAGTTTATTTATGTTTGCGTCCTTTTGGATTTATTTAGTATCGTTTTAATATGCTCTCAAAAATTATTTGATATTTTTGTGTTATTTACTGTTTATATATATATTTGCATGAAAATTAACTATTTACGTCATTAATTTAAGTTATATTTGCATGTAATATTATTATATATTATGCAATTTATATTGTTGTATTCATTATGCTCTACGTTGTATTTTACATGTAACGATAATGCATGTATATTTATGTTATCTATGATCATATATGCATAAAATGATAAAGTATATTGTGTAATTTATGCCATTATTCATCTTTTTATATTATATTTGCATGGAATGTTAAAGTAGGTATCATGTAGGATAATTTATTTAATATTGATCCTTTATAATATGTTAAATGCATCATCACTTTAAAAACTTTATATTTCATTCAATCTAAAAAGAATTTAAAAATAAGGCAATTTTTTTTGGTAGTTAGGAATTCGGGAAGTAGTGCCCTAATATGCTGGGTTACGATTTCTCGTTTGTCTAAATACCTAAAATATCCTTCTAAATAAGTTTTAAAAATCACAAGATGATTTTAGTTACAAAAGTTTAAGGATATCATGTCCAATCATGCTGGATGTGATATTTATATTCTTTTGAAACGAAGGAATCTTGATCCTTTTTAACTCAAATTATTACGGTTTTAAAAGAGATCTTATTTCTAAATTCTTTCAAACTTTTGACATTAAGACAAAACTATTCAATTTGGTACCAATTTTGGGTGTTGCAAGGGTGCTAACCCTGCCTCGTACGTAACTGACTCCCGAGCCCATTTTCTCATAATTTCGTAGACCAAAATATTTTATAAGGTGATCCAATCACACCTAAAAAGGTTGGTGGCGACTCCCGTTTTCAAAATACCTCCCTTTTAAAAAAATGTTTCAACAGAGGTAATAGAATTTTCCTTTCGATCACTAGAGTTTGTGAATGCAACTTCCATTGTTGAAGAAAACAAGATCCCAGTACCCAAAATATCCAAAACTACGAATATGGGTCTGCAGTTGACGATTGGGAAATGAGCCTTAAATGAGAAGAGACTCGAAAAATACCTCTAAGAAAGGGTCGAGGCACCAATGCTAATAGAAAAACGAGACCACTTTGGCTTAGGATACAAGCCAAATATGAGGCAAAAGAAAAGGGAGTTAGAGAAGAAACAAGAAAGAAGAAAAACGCGATTGAGTGGGGAAGAGGTTAAATAGGAACCGATGACTTTTCCCCATATATCTAAAACGTTCGTGTTAGGAGAAACCATTTACACTGAACGAAGGATGTCAGAAGAAGAAAGCCCAGAAAAAATGTTGGGAAACTTGAGCATCAATGTTATATCCGAAGAAGGAATTGGGGAAAATTTGTCAGCCATTCGTCCGTATATTTCCAGAAGTGTTCTAAATAATTGGACTGCGGAAGAAATCCCTGTAATTTTTAGAACTAATTCAGAGTAATATTCAAAACACACTTATTGCTCTAAGCCTGGGAGCAATAAGAATCCTTTCGTGGAAAAGACATATGTCCATTATTTTTATTTCAATAGAATGCATCTTTGTGTCTCATTTTGGCAAATATTCTTTTAGTCTTCCCGTTTCATTTATACTCATATCACACAGATAGTTATTCTTAGATTCATTTGTTCTTTGGGTCTTCCTTCACTCCTATAACAAGTCTCCAGATATCAATGATATGGGTGACGTTGCTACTAACTCAGAATATCCTTTTGAGCAAGATATGTGTCTAGAGGAACCTCAGAAATTTGAAAATCATTGAAATTGTAACCTATCTCATGATTTGTTAAGAATGGTAGAACAAAAGGAGAAGCAGATTCTACCTCACAAAGAGTCAATAGAAATTGTGAACTTAGTAGATGGACAGTAAAAGAAAGAGGTGAAGATCGGGGCTTACATCACCTTAGAGACAAAACGAGACCTTATTAAGCTACTCCAAGAATTCAAACATGTTTTCACACGTTAGTATCAAGACATGCCTGGGCTAGGTACTGATATTGTGGTACACATTCTCCCCATAAAGGAAGAATGCAAGCCAGTTCAACAGAAACTCTAAAGGATGAGGCTCGTTGTCTTATCAAAAATTAAAAAAAAGAGGTTAAGAAGCAATTTGACACTGGTTTCCTACAAGTGGTCAAATACTCGGAATGGGTAGCTAATATAGTCCCCGTTCCTAAAAAAGATGGGAAAGTATGCATGTGTGTAAACTACAAAAATTTAAACAAACCTAGCCCGAAGGACAATTTTTTGTTACCTCACATTGACACCTTAGTAAACAACACGGGAGATTATTCACTGTTCTCCTTCATGGACGATTTCTCTAGATACAACTAGATTAAGAAGCATCCTAAAGATATGGAAAAGATCACATTCATAACCATGTGGGAGACATTTTGCTATAAAGTGATGTCATTTGGACTAAAAATGCAGGAGCGACGTATCAAAGAGACATGGAGACCTTGTTTCATGATATATTCAGCACAAGGAAATTGAGGTTTATGTCGATGATATGATCGCAAAATCCCAAACAGAAGAAGAGCATATACAATTCCTGAGGAAATTATTTTTGAAATTGAGAAAATTCCAGCTAAAGCTCAATCCAGCTAAATATACCTTCAGGGCTAAATCGGGAAAATTGTTAGGATTTGTAGTCAGCGAAAAAGGGATCGAGATCTACCCAGAAAAAGTTAAAGCTATACAGGAGTTCCCTCTGCCGCGCACTCAAAAGGAGGTTCAGGGTTTCTAAGAGAGATTAAATTATATCGCCCGGTTCATTTCACAACTAACCGAGAAATGCTACCCCATATTCTATCTTTTTAAGAAACATAATCCATGTGTATGAGATGAGGAATGCCAGAAAACCTTTGATAAGGTCAAACATTACCTGTCCAATGCCCCAGTACTGATGCCACCTAGCCCAGATAAGCCGTTGATACTGTACTTGGCAGTATTTGGGGATTTTATAGGATGCATGCTTGGCCAACACGATGAGTCAGGAAGAAAAGAAAAGGCGATATACTACCTCAGTAAGAAATTCACTGATTGTGAGACAAGATATTCGGTAATTGAAAAGTTGTGTTACGCCTTGATCTAGACAACCCGATGACTGAGACAGTACATGCTGTACTACACAGCTTGGCTAATCTAAAAAATGGATCCTCTAAAGTACATGATTAAGTCAACTGCTTTAAATGGAAGAATGACCCGATAAAACGTTCTACTTTCTGAATTTGATATAATTTATGTGAACCAAAAGGAAATAAAAAGGAGTGCAATAACAAGTTTTTAAGCCAGTAGAGCCTTAGAAGATTACGAGCCTTTGAACTTTAATTTCCTGAATAAAAATTTGATGTATGTTACAACCATCGAAGAAGATGCTCAAGACAGACATCCTTGGAAGCTAAATTTTGACAGAGCTTGAAACGTTATGGGTAACGGAATTAGGGTAGTCCTGGTATCTCCAAACGGGGATCATTATCCATTTACTAGTA
This sequence comes from Gossypium arboreum, assembly GCF_025698485.1. Classification (NCBI taxonomy): domain Eukaryota; kingdom Viridiplantae; phylum Streptophyta; class Magnoliopsida; order Malvales; family Malvaceae; genus Gossypium; species Gossypium arboreum. The sequence continues at coordinate 131,155,872 of NC_069075.1, forward strand.
AATTGGATTTTGATTGCACGAACAATATGGCAGAATACGAAGCATGCATTATGGGTATCCGTATAGCCATAGAACGCAAGATCAAAATACTAGAGTTATATAAGGATTCTGCATTAGTAATCTATCAACTCAAAGGTGAATGGGAAATAAGAGACCCTAAATTGATCAATTATCGCAGGCTGGTACTTGAGTTAATTGAGGAGTTTGATGAAATCACTTTCTGCTACCTCCCGCGATATGAAAATCAGATGGCTGATGCCCTAGCTACTTTAGCTTCCGTAATCAAAGTGAACAAACAAGATGGTGTAAAACCTATTCAGATGAGTATTTATGAGGCTCCGACTCATTGTTACAACATCGAAGAAGAAGAAAAAGATTACCACACTTGGTACCATGATATACTGCGATATGTAAAGAATTATGAATACTATGATCAGGCAACTGAGAATGATAAAAGGACATTGAGGAGACTGGTCAATGACAATGTCTTAGATTGGGAGATCCTATATAAAAGAAGAAAGGATCAAGTGCTACTAAGATGTGTGGACACTATTGAGAATAAGAAAATCTTAGAAGAAGTTCAAGAGGGTGTCTGCGAAACACATGCTAATGGTTTTACAATTGCCAGAAAAATCATGAGATTCGAGTATTATTGGTCCACCATTAAAGGGGATTGTATCAATTATGCCAAGAGATGTCATAAAGGCCAAATTTATGGAGACAAAATTCATATGCCTTCTTCAGATCTTCAGGTTATGACTTCTTCATGGCCTTTCTCTATGTGGGGCATGGATGTCATTGGCCCGATCTCGCCAAAAGCTTCCAATAAGCATCAATTCATCTTTGTGGTCATTGATTACTTTACCAAGTTGGTAGAGGTCACTTCTTACGCCAATGTCACGAAGTCGGCAGTTAGTGAATTCTTGAAGAAAGAGATCATATGTTAGTATGGGATGCCAGAAAAGATTATATCTGATAATGCATTGAATTTAAACAACAGTACGATAGCGGAGGTCTGTCGTTAATTCACGATCAAACATTATAACTCGTCACCATATCATCAAAAATGAACGGTGTAGTGGAGGCAGCCAATAGGAACATTAAAAAGATCATGGGGAAAATGATAGAGACTTATAAAGATTGACATGAAAAGTTACCATTTGCCCTCTATGCTTATCGTACAATTGTCAAGACCTCCACCGGGGCAACGTCTTTCTCATTGGTTTATGGAATGAAGGCGGTCTTGCCCATTGAAGTCGAGATCCGTTCTTTCCGAATTTATTCATAATTGAAGTTAGATGAAGCAGAATGCATCCAATCCCAATATGACTAGCTGAACTTGATTGAAGAGAAGAGGTTAAAAGCTATCCGTCATGGTCAGATGTACCAAAAACGAATGATATGAGCTTATGATAAAAAAGTTAATCCCAGAAAATTCTATGAGGGGGACCTAGTATTGAAAAAGATCATTCTCATATAAAAAGACTTCAGAGGAAAGTGGATGCCAAATTGGGAAGGAATTTATGTGGTAAAGAATGCCTTTTCTAGAGAAACGCTAATTTTGATTGAGATGGATGTCAAAAATTTGCCTAATCCTGTGAATTCAGATTCAACCAAGAAATATTTCACCTAAAAAAAAAGGTGAGACAAAGGCAAAAACTCGCAAAGGGCGCATTGAGACCTAATAGTTTTTGAGTTGAAAACCCGGAAAAGGGCAACTTAAATTTGGATTGAAAATTGAATATGTAATGGTCGAGTCTTCTCGGAAAAAGAATGTTATATCCTAGGGCATCAACAAAGTACTCTAGACATCATAGACACATATAAAGCTCAAAATGGTTCTCAAGAAGTTTTGTGAAAAGAAGCTCATGCTACGATATTTAGGGCACCTATTTTCATCTTACTCATTTTGTATTTTAGCAACGTTTGCTCTCTTTGATTAATCTATTCATTTCAAGCTCTGCTCCTAATAAATTTCAATCTTGTCCATTGTTACAATCTTTTTCAAGCATTTTTACATTGAAATAACGGTTAATGAACCAACAATATTCAAGAAAAAGGATTTTTTGCATATTGCTATGAAAGATTTCTAAAAAGTACAAGGACTTGAAATAGAACCACTGGTCAGAACTAACGAAATCTAAAAATTGGAAATGTTTGGAAACAAATAGTTTAAATTATGATTATTTCTTCAAGTTTTCTGTCAAAGATACCAGCTGAATAAGAAGGCAAGGTAATATGTCAGTGATAGAACCTTGACAAACAACGAGCAATGTCAATCTAAGCATTAAAAGGGGAATTATTCTTGAGAAATTACATTCTGCATTCATGCAAAAATCATTCATACACATCTAGTTGGAGCATTTGATTCATTCTGATCATAATATCCTAATCGTTTGGCATAAATATAGGCCCGTGAAATGGTTTCTACAGGTCAGGTTCCACAGAAAATGATGTAACAGATCAATGAAACCATAAATCCTATACCCCTAAAGTTGCAGTGGGACGATTGAAGTCATCGTGGTGAATCTCATCTCCCTAAAGTTGCAGCAAAATAGATTAAAGCTACAAGTTACAAATCTTATCTCACTGAATTTGTAATAGAGCAGATTGAAGATAGCGAATCTTATTTCCTTGAAGTTGCATTGGAATAGATTAAAGCTACAAGTTACAAATCTTATTGCCCTGAAGTTGCAGTAGAGTAGATTGAACTTAATGAATTTTATTTTCCTGAAGTTGCAGCTAAACAGATTAATGCTACAAGTTACAAATCTTTTCTCCCTAAAGTTTCAGTGGAGCATATTAAAGATAGCGAATATTATTTCCCTGTAGTTACAGTGGAGCATATTAAAGATAGCGAATCTTACTTCCCTTAAGTTGTAGTGGAACAGATTAAAGCTACAAGTTACAAATCTTATTTCCCTGAATTTGTAGTGGAGCATATTGAATATGTGAATCTTATTGCCCTGAAGTTGCAGTAGAACAGATTAAAGCTACAAGTTGCAAATCTTATCTCCCTGAAGTTGTAATGGAGCAAATTGAAGCTACTAATCTTATCTCATTGAAGTTGCAGTGAAGCAGATTAAAGTGACAAATTCTATACCTCTAAAGTTGCAATGGGTTAGAATGAGACTACTTAAAGAAGAGAAGCACCAAAGAAGTCGAGATTAGACAAGACTAGACAAAATTGGTCCTTCTTAAACTCTTTGCTCCATTCCCGTTGCACGACAACAAGTAAAAAGGGGCAGCTGTAAAGGCCTAATTTTTTCCAGGCCATAAACAATAACCAAAAATAAAAACAAAAATAAAAATTAACAGTCCCAAAGTCCAATTACACATCAGACCCAATTTTACAACTAAAAACAGCCCAAAACAAGAAACTCTAACCCAAAATTACAAACCCAATGGCCCAAATCAAAACAGAAAAAACTAAAAGGCCAAATGGCCCAAAAGCCTAAAAAAATTTCAAAAATAGAAACCCTAATCTAGTGTCTGTACGCCGCTCCTCTAATGTCAGCGCCGCTCTTAGCCTTTGCTACTGCCAACCACCCCTGTAAAGAAGAAGCAACACACGCAATAGCAATACAAAATAGTATAAAAAATATAATATATAAAGCCTGTAACACCCCTTACCCGTACCCGAGACTGGGACAAGGTACGAGGCATTATCATACACAAACAGGACATTTTCAGAAAATACGGGCTATAAAATTTCATTTTAATTTAAAACCGATCAAACAAAATCATATTGTCCCTATTATGGACCTACGAGGTCCAAAACATACATTAAAAGTGATTCGGGACAAAACCGAGAACTTAAGAAAATTTTATAAAAATTCTTAGGGTTAAGCCTCACACGCCCGTGTAGAGGCAATGCACACGTCCGTATGCTTTGGAACACGTCCATGTCCCTTACCCGTGTTGAATTATTGAAATTTTATTTTTCATTTCAAACCTACAGGGGTTTTTACATGGCCGAGCACACGCCCGTGTCCTTCACAAGGCCTAGACACGCCCGGGTCCAAAAACCCAGACATTCTGTTTATGACGTCATCATTCATCTAGGGGCACACGCCTGTGCACTAGGCCGTGTCCTCCAAACTTATAGCAGCCTATGTTTTTCCTTCATTCTATATTTTTTTACCCATTTTCACAACTTTTACAATTTAGTCCTTTAAGCCATTTCCATGAAAAACTACTTAGTAAAAGTTGTTTACCATCCTTTAAACTCTCACATTCCTACATAAATCATCAAAATACAAAAATCTCATGCATGGGTAATTTTCTAAACATGAACCCTAGCATGAGATATGGGTAGAAATAGAAAGAGCATGTTACGATGATCTCAAAAATACGAAGAACATTAAAAACGGGGCTAGGATTGACTTACTATCAAGCTTGAAATGTTTGAAAACCCTAGCTATGGAGACCATTAGAATTTTGGCAGCATGGAGAAGCAAATAAGTTGATTTTAGCTACATTTTTCCCTTTTTATTTAGTTTATTACCAAATGACCAAAATGCCATTCCTTACTAAACTTTCAAAATTTTCCATGCATGCCCATTTTTGTCCAAAAACTTAGAAATTGGGTAAATTACTCTTTAAATACCTCTAATTAATATTATAAAGTAATTTCATACAAAATTTCTTCTAGAACCCAAGTTTTGCAATTTATTCGAATTGGTCCCTAATGTCCAATTGGACACCTTGCACATAGAATTTCTTCATGAAACTTTAACACATGCTTATTCTCATACCCTAGACCTCATAATTATCATAAAATAATTATCTTAACGTCGGATTTGTGGTCTCAAAACCACTATTCCGACTAGGCCCTAATTCGAGATGTTACAAAATCGGCTATAAAAAAGCCTAAGAAACAGATTGTAAAGCCCTTTTTTTTAAAGAAAAAAATCGAAATTGGATACGAACACTACAAAAAAGGTGATTCTTTGGGTTTTTTATCTTTTATTGCAAAAATAAATAATAAAATAATAAAAAGGAAACTTTTACCTTTGTTGTCGCTGTCGTCTCCCTCTATTTTGAAAGACCACCAAATCCTCTGGGTTTGCCGAAGGGTAGTCGCATTGGGGGAGACCAAGAACCGAAAGTTTCATTTACTCCTTTTGGTATTTTTGTGTTTTTTAAGAGATTTTGGTTTCCGAACTAGGTTGGGGAAGATAAAATGGCCAAAAGGGGACCTTTTTGTGAAATCTAGCCACCGGGGATGGCGGTCGTCGTTGTCGACAACCAATGGCCGCGACGGAGCATGACGTCGATTTTATTATTACTATAGCCATGTCACGAACTGTGTTCAAATACATTTACCTATTTTTGTATTATACCCAAAGAAGATAAATACACATTATTTTAAGTGTTATATAATTTTTTTTACTCAATGCATAAAGAATAAATTTTTAAAATTAAGTCAATGTTTTGTATTTTGAGATTTTAAAAATCATGCCCTAATTTACGGCGTTCTACTTTCTCTTTGAACCTAGATAACCGGACATTCCCTTTAAAACTAAAAACACATGAGATTTAATTAGTAATCAAATAATGATCAAACTTATTCTCCAGGGTTCAAGGCAATGTGTCCTAACTTACGGGATATGACATTTTGTTACCTCGAGATAAGAGGACCTTTTACATACGTTTTGATTTATTCAAGTGATTTTAATTAAAAATAACATTATGCAAAGTGGGATCGCATTTTAAATTCTCTTCAAATTTTAAATTTTTGATACTAAGATATCGACTAAGTACCACTTTTGGACGTAACGAGGGTACTAATCCTTCCTCGTGCGTAACCGACTCCCGAACCCATTTTCTAGATTTTGTAGACCAAAAATCATTGTTTTAGTAAATCAATCCTTTTATTAAAACAATCAAATTACGAGGTAATCCGATCACACCTCACAAAAAAAAATTGGTGGCGGCTCCATCTTCGTTTTCAAAATATAAGTCGATATTAAAAAAGTTTTGACATATGTAATTATATAATAAAATATATTATATATAACATTATGTTAAAAATATTTGAAATTAATACCTCCTTTATTTATATATAAAATTAGCAATTACATAATAAATATATTTTTTACATTTATCATTATGTTAAATGTATTTTATTTTTAAAAAACATCAACTAATTTTTGTGATATATTTTTCTTTATATATAATATTTATATGTCAAAATTTATTTTCTTCAGATATATTGTGGTTATGGTGATTTCTAATATTATAAAATTAAATAATTATTTCAAATATAATTATTATTTTATATGTAAAATATTTCAAATATCATTTTTCATCTACATTGTGGGTATGGTATTTCAAATATTTTATATGTGAAATATTTCAATTAATTATTTCAAATATCATTATGTTTACATGTGAAATATTTCAAATACACATACAAAAATATATAACACTAAAATTTATTACACTTATGATATGGATTGAAAATTAAATATTACATATATAAAAATTATATTTACCAAAAATAATGATATTTGAAATAATTATTTGTTTTATAAATAAAAGAGTTATTAATTAAAAGATGAATTAAAAATAAAAACTTGAAAACACTATATTTATTAATTAAAAACATTAATTAAAAATAACAAAAACTTGAAATAAAAAATAACAAAAACTTGAAATAAAAAATACAAATGTACTTAGAAGAGGAATCAAACATAGGATTTAAAGATGAAACCACTATAATTTAACCATCTAACCAGATGAGTTAATGTATTAAAATATTAATTAAAAATAAAATAAAAGCTTGAAATAACATGAAATATATATATATATATATATAAATGTGAAAATGAGAGGATTTGAATTTGAGACTCAATGATTAAACCATCCAACTAAAAGAGCTAATACAATTTTTTAAAAAACACATCCATCAAAAAGTGTTTTCAACTAAAAACGTGTCTAGCGAAATACTTTTTGGTTTCTCTTTTCAAAATAAATTAATTTCTTTAAATATCACAGAAATCGACTCAAAACCCTAATTTTTTTAAAATCTAGCACACTCTTAAAATTTGGCCTTTTATTATGATTTTGAAAACCACTTTTTAATTTTTCAACTAAATACTTTTTCTAAAAATGTGATTTTTTAGGAGAATAAAAAAATTATCACTATTTCCCACTACAAATTGGCCAATCCATGTGTGTACTAATTCAACTAATCAATTTGCGCAAATAAGAAGTTTTTGAGTACCCGATCCCGCATTGACTTATTTAATAAAATCTCCCTTTTTTTTCTAAAAATAAAAAATCCGAAAATAGTTAATAAATTTTTTTCAAAATGTTTGTGTTTAGCCAACAAAAGAACTTTTTTCCACAAAATTTTCTTGGCGTGCTGGCGGCTTAGTTCATTTTAATATGAGTTACGGTCTATTTTATTATTTATAGTTGATATTTTTTAGGTAATCCACTAACATCATTCAATTTTATTTTCACATTCAATAACTTTTAAAATATTTTCTCACAAATATGCTTTTAATATTATTTTTTATTTTTTCAAATTTTGCCAACTAATTATTCAATACAAATAAATTTAGACATCTAATTGTCCAAATTCATTCTAAACATGCATTTTTAAATTGCATATATCTTTTACATTTAAAACAAAAAATAAAAAACGCTGATTTTTAAAATGTTTAAGAATTTTATTTTTCTTATTTTTTATAATTTTATTTCCAAATAATGCCTGTGTGTACTAATTTGAGGTTGTTACCATTTATTTAAAAAAATTATAAAAAGAACTTATAAAATATCTGTAAAAATAAAATAAAATAAAAACACACAGATTTTACGTGAAAACCCTTTCGGGAAAAAAAATCATGGGCAGAGGAGAAGAAAATTCACTATGTCGAATTCGAATAATTACAAGAGAAATAAACTATGTCTATTTATAGGCTTGTAAAGCCATATTCTAATAGGAGTGTAGTAAGATTGAAACACATTATTCTAATCAATATAAAATAGATGGAGTTTAATAAGGTTTAAAAAACCTTATGCTAAAATAAAATAAAAGAAGTGTAATTCTATATGGATTTTACTTTTATTTTATTTTACCACTGTATTTTATTTAAATAAAGATTTGGGTCACTTAGTTCTAACAATCTCCACCTTGACACGAATTCTCAATAAATAAGTTATTCATCACGAACCCTCAACGAACAAGTTCTCCACCTCTTCCATAAAACCCCTTAAGGGTTTAACTTCAACAATGAACAACAACCAAGTCTAAGCAATGCTCAAACTTGGTTATAAGAAATGACTTAATCATCATATCTACAGGATTTTTATGAGTACTAATTTTGCTCACAACAATATCACCACGAGCAATAATATCACAAACAAAATGATACCGAACATCAATGTGTTTTGTTCTCTCATGAAACATTTGATCTTTTGTAAGGAAGATTTCACTCTGACTGTCAAAAAATACTATACTGATTTAAAGGTCTTCATTGAGTTCACTAAAAAGTCCCTTCAACCAAATAGCTTCTTTACAAGCCTCAGTAATCGCCATGTACTCAGCTTCAGTGGTAGACAAAGCGACTGTAGTTTGCAAAGTGGTTTTTCAATTGATTGCACAACCTCCGATTGTAAAGATATAACCTGTTAGAGATCTTCTTCTATCAAGGTCTCTAGCAAAATCAGCATCAACATACCCAATGACTCCATCTCTAGTTCTTTCAAACTGTAAGCAAACATCAGTCGTACCTCGTAAGTATTTTAAAATCCACTGAACTGCTTTCCAATGTTCTTTACCGAGATTCGTCATGTATCTGCTAACTGCACTGACTATATATGATAAATCTAGACGTGAACAGATCGTAGCATATACGAGAGATCTCACTGCACTAGAGTATGGAACATGTGACATGTACTCAATCTCATCATCCGATTATAGAGACAAAGCCGATAAAAGTCTGAAATAGGCTGCTAAATGAGTACTAACAGGCTTAACACTCTGCATATTGAACCTGCAAAGAACTTTCTCAATGTACCCTTCTGACTTAGGTACAATTTACTTGCTTTTCTATATTTGAGCATCTCCATACCAAGTATCTTCTTTGCTGGTCCCAAATCTTTCATCTCAAATTCTTTACTTAGTTGGGCTTTGACCTTTCTTATCTCTCATTTATCTTTTGTTGTTATCAACATGTCATCAACATAAAAAAGTAAATACACAAAAAAATCATCATTGTTTTTCTAAAAGTAAACACAACTGTCAAAACTACTTTTGAAATCATGAGAAGTCATAAAAGAATCAAACCTCTTGTACCACTATCTTAGTGACTGTTTCAAACCGTAAAGGGATTTTTTCAGCAAGCAAACATATTCCTCTTTTTCTGAGACTGTAAAACCCTCTGGTTGTTGCATGTAAATATCCTTCTCAAGTTCTCTACGCAAAAATACAGTTTTTACATCTAACTGCTCAAGCTCCAAATCATGCATGGACACAATACCAAGCAAAGCTCAAATCGAACTATGCTTCACAACTGAGGAGAACACATCTATGAAGTCCACTTTTAGAATTTAACTGTAACCCTTTGCAACAAGCCTTACTTTTTCAACTCCTGGAGTCCCTTCTTTCTTTTTAAACACTCATTTACAACGAACAACTTTTTTACCTTTAGGAAGTTTCACAAGATCCCATGTTTTATTTTTGTGGAGTGATTTCATCTCCTCTTGCATAGCAAACATCCACTTTTCTGAGTCTACACAGCTAACCGCCTCAAAATAATTAGATGGCTCTTGGTTTGTATCTATATCTTCAGCCACATTTAAAGCATAAGCAACTGGATCAGCCTCGACATAATTCTTTGGAGGTTTAATTTATCTTCTAGTTCTGTTTTTGGCGATAAAGTATTGTGGTGAAAAAGAAACTCTATTCTCAATTTTTATACTGACTTGAGGAGTTGACTCTGTATTAATCTGATGCTCCACCTACTTTTTTATTTTCTTTATTGGAAGATTCTTTAAGAGATAAGTTAGGTAGCATAGCAGTTTCATCAAAAACAACATCTCTGCTAATCACAACTTATCTATTTTCAGGACACCATAACTTATACCCTTTTACACCAGCATTATAACCAAGAAAAACACATTTAATGGATCTCGGTTCCAATTTTCCATTATCAACATGAGCATACGCAGGACACCTAAAGATAAAATCAGAATAATTAGTAGGATTACCAGACCATACTTCTTGTGGAGTTTTTTTCTCAATGGCAACGGATGGAGATCGGTTGATAGAAAAACATGTAGTAGAGGCTGCTTCTGCCCAAAACAACTTTGTTAAGTTGGCATTTGACAACATACATCAAACCTTCTCTATGATCGTTATGTTCATTCGTTCTGCAACACCATTTTGCTGTGGAGTATGGCGCACTGTCAAGTGTCTCACGATCCCTTCTGACTTGCACAGTCTATTAAACTCATCAGAACAGAACTCTAAGCCATTATCTGTGCAAAGGTATTTTATTTGTTTTCTCGTCTGTTTTTCAATCATAATTTTCCAAGACTTAAATGTGGAAAACACATCGTTTTTCTGCTTCAAGAAGGATGCCCAAACTTTTCTGAAAAAATCATCAATAAAAGTAGCATATAATTAGCTCCACCTCTCGAAGGCACTCTGGATGGCCTCCATAGATCAGAATGAATATACTCCAACGTTCCCTTTGTGTTATGGCTTCCTTTGATGAATCGAACTCTCTTTTGCTTCCCAAAAACATAGTGCTCACAGAACTTCACTTTGCAAATTCCTTGCCCATCAAAAAGTCCTCTTTTGCTCAATTCTACCATGCCATTCTCACTCATATGCCCTAGGCGCATATGCCAAAGTTTAGTAATATCATCATCTGACAAGGAAAAGGAAGCAACAGCTGCATCACTATTAATAGTAGAACCCTGCAAAACATATAACTTGGCAGTCTTTCTCTGCCCTTTCATCACAACAAGGGAACCTTTGGAAATCTTTAAAACCCCACTTTCAGTTGTGTATCTGTACCCTTTTAAATCAAGAGTACTCAACGGAATTAAATTTCTCTTCAATTCTGGAACATGTCGCACGTCACTAAGTGTTCTGACAACTCCATCAAACATCTTAACTTTAATTGTTCTAACACCTGCGATTTTACATGAAACAATATTTCCCATCAAAACAACACCTTTAGATATTATTTCGTAAGTTGTAAGCCAATCCTGATTGAGACTTGTGGAAGGTACGGTTTGAATCAAATATCCACTCTTAGCTCACTTTAGAATTGTTGACAGAAGCAACTAGAAGTTCACCATCGTTGTAGTCTTCTACAACATCAGCTTCACTGGAATTTTCTGGTTGTTTTCCCTTTTGATTCGCAGCCTCCCTTTTAATCTTGTTCTATAGCTTATAGCACTCAGATTTAATGTGTCATTTCTTCTTGCAAAAGTTACAAGTTTTACCTCTGTTTGAAGACTTCGATCTACCCTTAGATTTATCGCGAGGATTTCGTTCCTGTGTCCTTCCACGATCATCATCAGCATTCCGATCTTGTCTCTATAAACAATGAGACCCTCTCCTTGAGAGTCAGGTTTAACCACAAGATGCTTCATCTTATCATACAAGGTAAAAAAATCATAAACCTCATCAACTGTAAGAGACTCACAACTATATAAAATCGTGTCTCTAAAGGTTGAATAAGACGGGGGCAACGAACAAAGTAGAATCAACCCTAGATCTTTCTTATCATACTGAACTTCCATGGCCTCCAAGTTTGAGAGAATTTCTTTAAACACTGTTAAGTGTTCGTGCACAGACACGCCTTCCTCCAAACGATGAGCATAAAAACATTGTTTCATAAGCAACTTGCTTATTAGAGTTTTCGACATACATATTTGTTCTAGCCTTTTCCATAATGCAGCGGTGGTCTTCTCCTTCATCACATCTTGCAAAATTTCGTTGGACAAATGCAGATTTAATTGTGTTAAAGCCTTTCGATCCTTATGCTTCTTTTTTTCATCTATTAATGTCGAAGGCATCTTATCTATCTCTAACAGGGCATCTTCCAAATCCATCTACTCAATAACTACTTGTATCTTAATATGCCACAACGCAAATCTGGTGTTGCGAACCAACAGCGAAATTTCATACTTTAAAGACACCATTACCGTGACCGAGACGAATAACTTGGAAGCTCTTATACCAATTTGTGAAAATAAAATAAAATAAAAACACACAAATTTTACGTGGAAACCCTTTCGGGAAAAAAAAACCACAGGCAGAGGAAAAGAAAATTCACTATGTTGAATTCGAATAATTACAAGAGGAATAAACTATGTCTATTTATAGGCTTGTAAAGTCATATTCTAATAAGAGTGTAGTAAGATTGAAACACCTTATTCTAATCAATATAAAATAGATGGAGTTTAATAAGGTTTAAAAACTTTATTCTAAAATAAAATAAAAGAAGTGTAGTTCTATATGGATTTTACTTTTATTTTATTTTACCACTTTATTTTATTTAAATAAGGATTCAGGTCACTTAATTCTAACAATATCTAAAACAATATAATAAAACTATAAAAATCTAATATTTTAAAATTTTAAAAAATATAAAAAATATATTTATAAAATTCAAAAATTGAAACATACACTATCATACTTGAAATTAGTAAACAAATAATATATTTTTCATTTCAAATTGGAAATGTGAACATATTATTTGCCAGTAACATTGGGAATTTAGGAAAACGAAATAAGGATTACTTAGAAAACAAAAAAAAATAAAAACATAGATTATTAATCTCTAATTGATTTATGTTAAATGTTATGAGCATATTTGAGTTGATGTTACAGAGTTAAAAAGGAGTTTTTTAGATTTTATGAAATTTATTACTTAAATACGTTTAATTTCAGCCGACACCCTAAACTAAAGAGAAAATAAATTTGGTCAAATTTGGAATAAGAGATTTTGAAGTTAGGAAATAGAAGCCAAGTTGGAATTCAGATCGGGAAATCTATTCAATTTCACTTCTTCTTTTTAACAAATCAATAATATCTCATTTATTCTATTACCCTTTTTAAAATAATTTTATTTCTCACTCTATTTTTTTTTATCAAAATATTACAACTTATGCCTAAATCATTATAAAATTGAATCGTGTTTATCGCCAAAGGAGTTGAACGTGGCCGGACTAGCACCGTTGCAATCTTTTGACTTTTATTTATCGCTATAATTTTTTTTTTTGTCCTTTAATTTTGTAAAATAAAGTTTATTTTATTCTTTCATTTAAGCTTTTCTCTCTTTTAGTTTTTGACTTACATTTTTTATCAAATCAACTTACAATAGATTGAAAAATTAATATTTTTAACGTGATATACGTGTGAGTGCCGGATAGATGACACATCAATATTTAATTAATTTTTAAAATTTTAAAAAATATTTAAGAAAATATCTTTTTATATTTTTAATTGTTTTTAAAACAATTTTATAATTCTTTTAAATTTTTAAAAAATTAATTAAATGTCAACATGTCATTCATGTGTATGCAACGTCAACAAAATAAAAATATATCAACTTTTCTATTTAATTTAAAATAATTCAATAAAAAATATAAGTTTAAGAGTTAAACGAAATGATAAAAAGACTTTTTCTAAAAGTCATTATGTCTATTTAATTTTATGTTAATAATGTATTTATGGAACATTGATTTTTCCTTTTGTTGAAGGGTTGAATATTGAAAAGGGATGTTGAGAAAATGACTTTATAATGACTTAAATAATATGGTGCTGAAAATGTGAAACTATCATAATATTTTTCTTCCAAATAAAGTTGAATAATATTCATAGACCTTTAAAAAGGCATTGTCCAATGACATAAAAATAAAATAAAACCTATACAGACGGCATGCAAATATATTTTATTGTTATTATCGGATATGAGTTTTTAACTCCATTTTTTAAGACAATGGATTCTAATTGAGATGTGAAACTCTTGTCTTTTCCCGCATTAAATAAAGATGAAGGACCTTGGGCTTGGGGCAACTTGTAAGGATAAAAGGGGGCTCCTCTTCTTCTTTTACGTAATAAACTAGAATAGCAGAGGCAGAGAGAAACAGAGATAAGTTAGAAAATGGGCAGTCACTGCGAGTCTTCTGTCAAGATTCCACCGATAAAATTCACCAAGCTCTTTATCAATGGCAACTTTGTGGATTCTATTTCAGGTATCTTTCCATTTAACATGATTGGATTTGCTTGGCTTGGGGGGTTTCTGTTTTGCGTCTCATGTTGTCTGGGATTATTGCTAATGAAGGAATGAATGAATAATTATGAACAGGGAAAACGTTTGATACAATTGATCCAAGAACGGGGGAGGTGATAACAAAAGTTTCGCTAGGCGATAGGGAGGATGTTGATTTGGCTGTTAAGGCTGCACGTCATGCTTTCGACTACGGCCCCTGGCCTCGCATATCCGGCTCTGTATGTTCCTCTTTTCTTCCTACTCAGATTCTATAATTACTTTATTTTAAATATTATCATCATTTATTTTTTTTCTATTTATAAACTCAAACCCAATATTACTTAAACATTAAAATATTTGCTAATAGAATTCAGTTTAAATCCTTCATTGAATGAATATCATCCTACTAATTTATAATTTTATAAATTATAAAAACCTAACTAAAACTTTATCCATTTTAAGCGCCCTGGTCACTAAAATACATTTTCTTAAATATCATACAAAGCACTTTTCACGTTGTAAATTGACCAGTCCTTCAAATATAAGAGAAAATACAATATCAACTTTCTAAAAGATTTGTCAGCTCCCAAGTCCCAACCACACTGTTTTTTATTTCATGGAGTGGAGATCCCTTAACAAAAGCCATAATAATTTTTTTTTTTTAAATCTTTAAACTGAAATTTAGTGTTCAATTCAATGAATATAGCTTGACGTTTTAAAAGTACGGGAAGTGGACAAACATACAGGGTGGTGTTGGTATTTCAAGAATTCACATGCTGTTATCTGGCACATATATTGACGCCACCTGTGGACAAACTACCCCGAATAATTGAAGTTAGATGCAATTGTCTCCTTCATTTATTTACAAAATTCTACCGTACAGTCAAAATGTATATACCTGAACTTTTCAAGTTTTTATTAAAAATTCTCATTAAATTCTAAGAACTTTGGAAAATTTTAGTCTAGACTAACTCTGGATTTAATATAAACTCGTAAATATATGAAGCCAATTCTAATTCCATAAGAAACTTTTAACAATAAAGACGAATAGTTCTGTTTCCAAAATCTTAATTAACAAAGTGCAACAAATATAAAAGAAATATAAATTGGTACCGTAAAGAAACTGCGAATTTGGTACTATGTGCGTATTCATTCATCCTTTTAAATATGATGTTAGGAGCGAGGAAGGATGATGATGAAGTTTGCAGACTTAATTGAAGAAAATGCAGAAGAAATAGCGGCATTAGATACCGTAAACGGGGGCAAGCTATTTACTCTTTGCAAGGCAATCGACATCCCAGGAGCAGCAAGGTCTCTGCGTTACTATGCGGGTGCAGCCGATAAAATTCATGGAACAGTGTTAAAAATGTCAAAGGGACTTCAAGGCTACACTCTCAGAGAACCTATTGGCGTTGTGGGAAGTATAATCCCTTGGAATTTCCCCACTATCATGTTCTTCATGAAGGCTGCCCCAGCATTAGCCGCTGGCTGCACCTTGGTCGTCAAGCCTGCTGAGCAGACTCCTCTGTCAGCCCTTTATTATGCTCATCTTGCCAAGCTGGCTGGTATCCCTGATGGAGTGCTCAATGTAGTGAATGGATTCGGAGAGACTGCTGGAGCTGCCATTAGTGCTCATATGGACATTGATAAAGTGACTTTCACAGGGTCTACGGATGTTGGGCGTAAGATAATGGCAGCAGCGGCAGCAAGTAATCTAAAGCCAGTGTCACTGGAGTTGGGAGGCAAATCGCCTCTTTTAATATTTGATGATGCTGATATTGACCAGGCTGCAGATATTGCTTTCAGAGGCATGTTTTACAACAAAGTAGGTGATCTTTTATTTTTGCTTTTTACAATTGAACAAACCTTACATGTACTCGACTGTTGTCTATCTTGTAAATTTGTAGGGAGAAATTTGTGTGGCGAGTTCTCGTGTTTATGTTCAAGAAGGTATTTATGAAAAACTTGTGAAGAAATTAGTAGAGAAGGCAAAAGCAACTGTTGTTGGGGACCCTTTCGACCCTCAAGTTAATCAAGGACCCCAAGTAAGCCAAGTCATAATTTTTATGTAGTTACCTTTGCTTGAAGCCTGGAATTTTATAATGTAACGGACTATGTTTGGTGTATAGACTGATAAGAAGCAATTCGAGAAAATTCTATCTTATATTGAGCATGGAAAGAGAGAAGGAGCTACTTTGCTAACAGGGGGCAAGCATGTCGGACAGAAGGGATACTACATCGAGCCTACCATATTTACTGATGTTAATGTAAGACAACCATAAAGCTATCATGTCTTAATAGGTTTGGTTTAAGATATCTAAACCATAGTGATTTGTATTGTTGTAACAGGAAGACATGATCATAACAAAAGAAGAAATTTTTGGCCCAGTGATGTCGTTGATGAAATTCAAGTAAATAGTGTCTAAACTTCAAAACTGTTTTTCTTTTTTTTCCTTTTTTGATGATGGTCATTGAAATGGGGTTTTTCAGAACAATGGAAGAAGCAATCAAGAGAGCAAACAACACAATTTATGGCCTGGCATCTGGGATTATAACAAAGAACTTGAACGTGGCTAACACCGTGTTGAGATCGATCCGTGCCGGCGTGGTTTGGATCAATTGTTACACTGCATTTGACGTGGATTGCCCCTACGGTGGATACAAGATGAGTGGATTCGGAAGGGATTTTGGACTGGAGGCCCTTAATCAGTACCTTCAAATCAAGTCTGTCGTAACTCCCATTCATGATTCTCCGTGGCACTAAGCCTTATTCATCTATTACCTGTAACCGGATCTTATCCGACAAAACATAGTTATTACAGCAGCATAGTTCATAGTTATTACAACAGCATAGTTTTCTTCAGATCCATGTCCATTCGATTTCATATTAATGTATTGTTTTCTCAATTTAAAGCTTAAATTTTTGGAACAGACAGTATCCTTGTTTATTGGAGTAAATTTGAGATTTTTTAAAAGTGCTGCAACTTTGTAACACCATGAAAGCACAAATCAAAGGAGAATTTTTCGTTTTCATGATATCAAATCAGTACAATTCGGCTCCTTTCATGAGATCCAAACAACAACCACAAACACATATATTCAACAACACTAAAAACATCAGCACCCTGTTCTACAATAACGGCGTTACGGGATCATTTCCCTGACTTGCCTCTCAATTTCACGCCGAGAACCCTTTCCATCTTGGCCAACACAGCTTGGTTAGGCACTGCCTTCCCGTTTTCGTACTCTTGAACCACCTTGAGCTGCTCGTTTATCAGCTTAGCTAGCTCAGCCTGACTCAACTTCTTCTCCAGCCGGGCCTTTTGTATGGCTTGCCTAACATCCGTAGGCACCCGGTCTAGAGCTGCCGGTTCCGTCCCTTCGTCGAGCTTCCTAGCGTTCACCACTGGTCCCGCCGTTTTCTTGTTCGATCCAGCATCGAATTTCTTGATGGTCTGAACCGGTGCACCCGACCGCAGCGCTTGGTTCACGGCCTTGGGATCACGTAGGTCCTGAGCCTTGGGTTTAGACTTGTGAAGCACAACGGGCTCCCAGTCCTGAGTCACGGCTCCACCAAATCGGGTCGGCATTGTTGAAGACGAATGTAAATGAGAAGTAGAGCTTTGATCAAACAAACTAAAACAACTGGTAATGGTGAAGATACATGGGAGATTATATAGAAGCTCAAGGGTCGGGAAAGTTCCTGGGCTTCTTAATATCTGGAAGGTTCTTTGCAAGTTTTACGTATTTAATATGATGACATTGCAATCGTGGAAGTTGCTGACTTGGATAATGGAAACACCATAATTAGCGTGATGCCCAAGCCAAAATCTAAAGAAATGGATTTTTCATTGGTACAATATATACGCCTACTGTTTCCACAATACTTATCTATAAAATACTTAAAAGCTTGGTTAAATTCAGCTTTCTTCAAGTTTCGATTATTAAAATGTTAAATTTTTAACTATAATAACTCACATGATAATTTATGTATATTTTAAATTTTTTTAATTTTTATTTTATTTAAATATTTTATAATTTTTAAATTATTTATAGATATAATATAAAATATAAATAGTGACATGTAAACATGAAATAAACATAAATTACCACTTGAGTTACTACACTATCGTCATTACAATTAATATTTCAATTAGCATTTTAGAAAAAAGTAATTTGACTCTTTTCGAGAGACTAATAGTTAATTTAATTCAAAAATAAATAAAGACCAATTTGATAAAAAAATATAAATATTGAGAGCTAAATTTATCATTATATTTAACTTTTAATTGAATTAACATCATATCTTGATGGGCACAAAACAATTAAAATTATGTGAAATAAAATATATTATTAAGAAAGGATTTTTAAATATATTTTTACATAAAATTAATAAAAATTCAAATATGATGAACTATATAAGTTTACCATTTTAACTGGTTTTATATAATTTTAATAACTATAACTACTACATAATTATTTTTCACCCATGTGATGTCATAATTTAATGTTTTAAATGTTTTCATGTACACTATATATAATTATAAGTATACCTTTGCTTTCTTTACAGAATAATACAAAAATAAATTAATTATCGAAATAATATGAGAGATGCATGAAACCTCAAGTTAGCAAAGCAATTGATGATTTGGGGTTGAAATCGATGTATTAGGTGTGTTGAAAATGGACAGGGCACCTCGGAAACCAAAAATGAAAGACGATATATCAATTTGATTTTTAATGGCTTGTATGTCGGTGCAGGTGTATACAATTTTCCTATCGATTTAAACTTCTTAAAAACAAAATAATTAATTATAAAATAAAATATTTAAAAAAACTAACCTTTTTTAGGAATGTAAAAGTAAAATGGAATTTTTTGGTGATTGATTTAGGGTTTATAAAAGTAACTTAGGTTTAGGGTTTTAAGTACTTTATAAGTGATTTTGATTTTTTTTTAAAATTTTATGACTATATTTGGAAAAGTGAGAGATTTGGAAAAGTTGGGTTGCTTTGAGCAAATTATTTTTCGTCATGTTAAGAGAGAAGCGAATATTGCGGCTCATACCTTGGGCTTCAATTTTAGTCAAGTGAGAGAGATTTTGAGAGTATAAAGGAGCGTCTAGGGTATTTCACTGATTACCTTGTACCCTAATGGATTAATTTGTTTCGTGCAAACCAAATGGACCAAAAAGACAGAGTCACCAATTTTCTATTTCTGTCACTTGTTGTTTGAAAGGCCTCTACTAACCATGATTTATAATCTAGATGTTTTGACATAGGGGGCACATTAAGACGCAAAGAAACCAAAACTTGCCTCGTTACTGGGCGAAAGCACAACAAATGGTGAACAAATTCCAAATATGTATGACATAACGTACAAAAACCAAGAGTAGGAATATGTCGTTTGTTTAAATTTGCATATGTAGGAATAAAATTGTTGTATACTTTTCACATTATGATATTTATCTTCTATTGAAGTTGTAATGCCCATAAGACCGAGAAAAAAATTTGTACGGAGGTAGACATAGGAGTAGATGAATCTGTTTGAATTTTTTAATTTCCACGAGCAAGCGGCTTGTAACCACTCTTCATAGTATACATCTTCAATCCATCTAGCCTTCATATCCTAGAATCGAGTAGTTTTGTCCTGGCCAAAGGTATAAACAATATGACTTGCACTTGATCCTCATTAGCAATCTTGTGAATGGTTGCGTTATTCCAGTACTACTTTCTTGATTAAGTAATTATGACACCATTGTATATCTTAAATCAATTTTCTAACATCATAGTTGACCATCTCCAGGTCTTGGAATCCAATGATCATTCCAAATATTCATAGTCTCCCTATTACCAATACGCCAACCCATGCCCTTCTCCAACAAATCGCGAGCACTCACAATGCCTCTCCAAGTAAGAGAAGGGTAAGAACTTAATCCCATAGATAAGAAGCCTATATGCAAAAAATAACATGCTTTCAAAATTGTAGCTAACTAATAGCCTAGTTGAGACCAAATATGTCAGCATTGTTTAGCTAATAAAGAAATATTAACATGGCTAAATCACGAAAAACTAAGCCCCTAACAAACTTAGGCAGGCATAAGACCTTCAAGAACTCTAATGAATGCCTTTTAAAGATTTCGAGTTTCTCCACCAAAAATTATTAAACATGTTTTCAATTTTTAAACACAATGTTTTCGGAAAAGGAAACATTGCATCGCGTATACCGGAAGAGCTTGCAAGACTGCCTTAATTAGAGTTTCTTTCCCACCTATAAACAAGAACCGAAAATTCCAACTCTCTAGCCTACAATGAATTCTGTCCACGTAATGCGCAAAAGCCTTCTTTTTATTACTTCCCACTATCATAGGGAATCCAAGATATTTTTCAGGATTCAACGATACCTAAACCCTCAATATACTGCTTACCTATAACCGCCTGTTTTTTAGTAATGACGAAAATAGTGGTTTCGAGACTACAAATTCAACTTGTCGGTTCGTAAAAATTTATTATTTTAAAATATTTATGAGGTCATTAATGTAGTATTTAAATTTGGTTAAGAGATTATAGCATTTAGATAGTTGATTAGGTAAAAAAGATTGAATCGTAAAAGCTATAAAAGTAGAGTTTATTAATTAGGAGGGCTATGAATAAATTAGCCAATAAAGATTTAATGGGTGAATCAACATGGCTATTTATTTACATGGATAAGATTAATTAAGGAAAATTGTGGTTAATTAATGTTTAATTAAGAACTTTGAGATATTTACAAAAATGCCTAAGTATATATATTAAATTAAAGAAAAGAAAAAGAGAAATTTTGGCTTGTTTCTTCATCATCTCCATGGCACAAGGAGAGAAAGAAATTAAGATTAGGGTTCATATTATTATTTATTTAAGGCTTCAATTAGTAAGTGTTTTGATACTTGTTTTTAGTAATTTTTATGTTTTTGGACTTGTATTAGCTTAATCTAGCAAGCCCGAGGATTAATTTGTAAAACTGTCAAATGATGTGGATCATGTCATTATTGAGTTGAGTTGTTTTCTTGAAGGTTTTGGAAAGATTTCTAAGTTTTGTTGTTATATTAGACTATTTTGTAAAGTAGTTTTTGATGATTTTAATGTTTAAGGACTAGATTGCTAAAATGATGAAATTGTTTATACTTGAAAAGACATAAATGCAAGTAGGGGCTGGTGTGAGGCCATGGAAGAATCAGCTAGGTTTTGGTGTAAAAGAAAATGGGTAAATTTCATATTTGAGGCTTAGGGATTAAATTGAATAAAGGTAAAAAGTTGAGGGCAATTTTGTAAAATGCTAATAAAAGACTAAATTGTATAAAACGATTGATTTTGGCTGTTTATTTTGTTAATTGAATGAAATTATTGTTTTAAATCACGAGCGTGTTGACAATTGTGGGAAAGAAAAGATTGCGGAGTAGTTCCTCTACTTTGGCGATTACTGCAAACAAGTCCTGTAAGTTCCTTTTATGTATATGCATGGTTATATTCAATTCCTTGGTAATGATTTAATCTTTTAGTTTTATTATGTATCGTTATTTAAAAGTTGAATCATACTATATATTCAAATACAGTGTTATTCAGGCTTAATGCTGATGTTATTCAGGCTTAGTGCCTAGCAGGCTTAGTGCCAGTGTTATTCAGGCTTAATGCCTAGCAGGCTTTCAGCCAATGTAATAAATGTTAACATTCCTTGGAAATTTGGTAAGTGATAGCAAATGAGTTGACTTATTAAACTTACTAAGCTTCCTTATGCTTACTCGTTTAATTTGATTTTGTAGGACTCTTGGAATCGTAGCATCGATTGGATCAACTTGGAAGCTCACACACTATCATCTATACCTTGGTAGTCATTTTGTGCTTGTTTTGAAATTGGTTAAAAGTGGCATGTATTAAGAAGAGTCTTGTGGTACTATGATATTTTGTGGTGGAATTAAATGTTATAAATGGTCATTTTATGTTTGTAAGATAGGCTTGATATTTTGGTGTTTATGCTTGTAAATATGATAAGTGATACATATATATAATATCTAAAATAGTTGGAATTTGATTGTGTTGGTGTTTAGGTTGTTTGATTATTTACATGTGGTACCAATGATGGTACATTTGTTTGTTGATAGAAATAAGTTGTAAATGTGTAATTTTACAATAATGTTTGATACAATTGTGGTGCATTTGAATGGCATATTGGCTAGATGGATTAGGATGTGAAATGGCATGTTTAGATGTGTTTGAGTGATATTTAGACCCTTGAATTTATGTCCAAATGGTATAGATGATTAGGTATGAATTGGACTTTAAATCGATTGATTTTAGGTAATTTTTTTAGTTCACACAGCCGTTTGTCATTTGTAAAATTCTATTGCTTCAAGTCAGTAAGTTACACGGCCTGGCACACAACCGTGTGACCCTACTTAGTGAGTTATACGGGTGAGGAAACGGGGTGGGACATGACCGTGTGTCCCTTGTTCAAATGTTACACAGCCTGGACTATATCACACGCCAATGTGACCCATGTTTCCAATTTTTGCAACTTTTTCTTAAAACTTTTGTTTTGTTTCAATTTAGTCTCGAATTCCTTTTAAGCTATTTTTAGGGCTTTGAAGGCTCGATTTAGGAAAAAAAGCATATGATTAATATGATTTTGGATGAGATTAATCTACTTAATTATATGATGTTAAATGTTTTTCGATTGATTGGTAATGCTCCGTAACCCTAATTTGGTGGGGAGACGGGTTAGGGGTGTTCCATTATCGTGCTTCTATCACTTTCATCCATATTTTCCCCAAAATATATCAAAGATTTATCATAATTAACCAATAGACCAAAAGCTTTCTCATATTCCGATATCACCTGATGGATGTTCTCTACTCCTTCTTTTGTAGCCTCCCCAAAGATAATACTATCATCCGCAAAAAAAAAAAAAGATTAATGGATATACGCTCTCTTCCTAAACAAAACCCCTTAGCAGATTTCTCTTTTGAGCATTGACTAGGATTGTTGATAGCCCTTTAGCACATAATAAAAATAGATAAGGGCTGGGGGGATCTCATTGTCTCAAACCTCTTGACGGCACAAAACTGTCTCTACAGACTCCATTGATACCCACTGTGTATGTGATCGAAGCTATGTATCTCATTATCAACGTCACTCAATTTTCATGAAAACTCAACCTTAATATCATCCCGACTAAGAAGTCTCACTCTACAATATCACAAGCATTGTTCATATTGAGTTTGAGAGCAAAGTTACCTTTCTTACCCCATTTCTTATTTTTCAAAGTGTGAAGAATCTCACAGGCAATCAAGACATTATCGAAAATTTGTCTACCTGGTATGAATGCCCGTTGTGTCTTATAGATACAATAATCTAAAAACTAGATACAATAATCTAAAAACATACTCATTCTGTTGACAATTACCTTAGCAATGATTTTATATATTACATTACAAAGGATAATAGGTCTAAATTGCATAATAGTACGGGGTTTACTAACCTTGAGAATCAAAACAATATGTGTGGCATTAATATCCTCGTCCGCAACATCACCTCGAAGCACCTCAAGACAATAAAAAGTAACCTCCAGTCCTAATATGTGCCAATATCTCTGAAAAACAAAGCTGGAAATCCATCAATCCTGAAAGCCTTTAGTGGCCCTAGAGCCTTGACTACACTCCAAACCTCATCGGCAGAAAACGACTGTAACAATTATACATTCATTTCGTTTGATATCCTGCATTGTACATTTTCAAATATGCACGAAGCCTCTCCCTCTTTAGAAGCCATGAACAATTTGTTGAAATACCCAAATGTTATTTTAGAACAACATATTGATCAGAGACCCATATTCCATTTTCATCTTCAAGCCCTTTAATATAATTTCATTTCCTTTTCCCTGTAGCCATATTATGGAAAAAGGTAGTATTGCGGTCTCTATAGGTGAGCCATTTTGTTCGGGCCCTTTGTTCCCAAAACATTTTCTCCTTGTCCGTTTCAAAATTCAAGCCTAACTGGATTTCAATTAATTCCACAAGAGTGTCATAAATTGGTTTTACATCATGCAATCCATTCATCCTATCAACTAACTTTTGCTTGTGCGCTTTCCGATTTGTCTTTACTGAAGAATTCCAAGCAAGAAGCTTCTTACGCAAACCTTACCCAAACTTTCAAGTTTCGTAGGGAGATTGTCCGAAATAGACTCCCAATAATTCTTAACTACTTCATCATAGTTACATTCTAAGCACCAATCCTCATTAAATAAAAAATACCTTCTGCTAGTTTTGTGA
Source organism: Gossypium arboreum (assembly GCF_025698485.1). Taxonomy (NCBI): domain Eukaryota; kingdom Viridiplantae; phylum Streptophyta; class Magnoliopsida; order Malvales; family Malvaceae; genus Gossypium; species Gossypium arboreum. Next base: position 131,180,422 of record NC_069075.1, read on the forward strand.
GGTGAAGGATTCTATCCCCTTGTATTTACCAACAAAGGGCAATGATCATAAATTGAATGACATAAATGAGCTACAAAGAAGTTAGTGAACATTTCCCACCATTCCTGATTAGCAACCTCTCGATCAAGTCTCTCTTGTATATTTATGTTAACAAATCTGCCTCACTCCGAAGTATACCACTTTCCAAAAAAACCCAGCTCTGTAAGATTACAATCGGATAATGGCGATTGAAATGCCGACCTATTTTTCTCTACCCAGATACAACTTCCTTTTTTTTTTCAAAAGAAAATGTTATTTTATTAAAATCGCCAATAACCAAGGGAGACATTAATCATTACCCAATTGACGGAGCAAATCCCAAGATAATCCTCTTAGTCATTTGTCTAGATTTCCATAAAACCTGGTAAATCGCCAGCATAAACCATCCTATTCATCCTAAATTTCAACATCGATGTGGTAGTGGGAGAAACTCTGAAGAGTAACCACATCATGTTACGTCCACCCTAGACACAATCCACATTTTGAACCCCCGCCACCTACCCCTATACCATTATGAAAACCATATTTTCTTCGAACACCCTCTATTTTCCTCGCACTTATTTTTGTTTCCATTAGAAATAAAATCTAAGGACAAATTTCTTTCAGGTGGTTCCTGAGATGATGAACTACCCATGGATTCCACAGTCCATGAACGTTCCAACTGAAGATTTTCTTAATGTCCAGTTGCCTTGCCTAGCAGAGCCAGCTAATTGATCATTCTGTTCACGTGACATAGTTGAAGCTCCTAGGATTGTCGTCGTACTTACCAAAGTCCTTTGATGTTTTCCTTTCATCAGTGTGAATGAGGCTACTTTCCTTATCGGATCCCAAATCCATGAGCCTAGTAACATTATCTCCAATACCGCTCGGTCTAAATTCCATCTTTAGTACCAATATTAATTATGAACGATATCCCCCATTGATGGCAGCAAATCCTTGACTAGTAGGGGTGAGCAAAATTCGATCCGATTATAAAAACTCGATAAAAAATTCAAATTTTGAATTAAATAGTTTGAGTTATTTGAGTTAATCAAGTTATTCAGATCAACTTGAATAAAAAATTAAGTTTTTCGGTTTAACTCGAATATAAATTACACAATTCGAATTATTCAAAAATCCGAATAAGAAAAGACAAAACTACATCGTTTTGATAAATGTTTACTTTTTTAAAAGTTAAAATTCAAAATAATTAAGTTAAAAGGCAAAACTATGTCGTTTTGATAAATGTTTACCCATTAAGTTAAAAGGCAAAATCATTATATTGTTCATTTAGTTAAATAATCTTGTACTTCATCTACTAGTTAAATAATCGGTCCATCTAAATGCAACATTAGTATAAATAATAGGATTCGTTAACTCGACTCAATTTGACTCAAAATTTTTTAACTTGATTCGATTCGATTCGATTCGAAAAAAATTCAAATTGAGTACGGTTGCTAAAATAGGATTTGTCAACTTGACTAACTAAAAAATTTTTTACTCGACTTGATCGAATACTCACCCCTACTAACTAGAATGATGGCCTAAATTACACAAGCAATCCCTTGAATTACGCATGTTTAGTCCTTTTTCCTTTTCCAAAATACAACAACTCGTTCCATCCAACTGATGCAACCATCTACTAATCTTTGCCAACCCTCCCCTTGTTGATGCTTGAAGCGTGATATTCTAGCCGAAAACAATCTTTTTCGAGTTTACACAAACTTGTACCAAACAAAAGCTTTCCCCGTGGCCAAGCTTTCCACAAATGAAACAGAATAGACTAAGTTTTTCATACTTAAAACTGGCATATTACATTTTATCTCCCAATTGAACCGTTTTTTTTTTCCATTTGAAGGCTAATGTCAGATCCAACCATACCCTTATTCGTATATACCGCTGTAACCCTAAAGATGAAATCATGGTATCATACTCTAAATACTCTCCCAAGAAAGACCCAAAACACCTTGCCATTGTTTTTGACATCACACCCAGAGGTAAATCATGTATTTAGATCTAAAACACAGCATGGTTGAGATTGATTGTTAAATGATAATAAGTCAATTGTAATTCGTGGAGCAAAAGAATATGATTATTAAAAAACCACGGCATTCCATCTAACACTCTTTTTCTATCAACCGCATAAAAGAATTTAAACATAAACCGTTTCTCACCCAAATTTGTAATAGCGATTTCTCCAATCGGGTGCCATAGATCGACCATTGTGTTTCGAGGAGATGGGAAGTGGAAAACATTATCCGTTAGGTAAGTTCCAACGAGGCAGAATTGAATATCATAATCGGACGCCTTAGGATCTTCCCGGAAAACATCTTCCTCTTCATCAGTGAAACGCAGATTTGCTATCTCATCCTCCATGCTCTGAAAAACCGCTCAAAACCGACCTAGAACCGCAAAAAACTAAAGAAACAAACCTGTCAATAAGGACAGACGGAAATCCGTGCTAGAGAGTAGCAAACTATTTTTAATTCATGTAATTTTGTTTAAAGTTATTTTAAAATTTTATTTATACGCATTTTACAACAAAAAAGAAAACATTATAACATTTTGAATTTTATGAAAACATGACAGAGCAAGTTGAAAAACATTTAGAATACATATAAAACTATTTGCCATTCAACTCATAATTTAAATTAATTGATTTTAATTAAATTTTGTGCAATGCATGTGTTATGCTATTATTAGTTTTAAATATTATGTTTTATTATTTATATATCTTTTGATTTTCGTATGAACATGTTTGTTTTAAAATATAATTTTTGCACAAATACATGTGTGATAGTTATAGAGCCCAAATTTTGCCCGGGCCCAACAAGCTGAGCTCAGAACACCAACCATCTAATTAGCACCCCACTAAACCGACCACTAACTCCATCACCCTACTTGCCACTAACTCCATCACCCCACTAAACCACCCCACTAACTCCATTACCCCACTTGCCACCATGGAAGGAGGCAATCAGTTGTAAAACTTGGCTATAAAAGCCATTCAAAACTATTGTAAATGGGTTTTTTTTTTTGGAGAAAAGGAGAGGAGATGCTGAATACGAACACAAAAAAACAACGATTGATTAACGGTTTTTATTTCGAAGGATTTGTTCATCGTTTTAATTTGCTCCTCATTTAAATACTGCCTTTTGTGAGTTGGAATATTTTTTATTTTAAATCCTTATTTATTTGGGTACATTTCATTCTAGTCATTGTCTACGCTTTAGGAATTCTATTTATTTACAAATTATCCCCTTAATTTTGTTTTTATTTCCATTGAGTTCTTTTAAAATTCATGTTTTTATATTATTTATAATTCATTCATTCTTCCCCTTTTCATATTATTTTAACATTTTGTTAATTGATTCCACCTTATTTTAATTTTTTCTTGTTGTTATTTTCTTTTGTATATTTTCATTCATTTTATTATATTTTATTTATTCTCTCTTTTATGAACATTTTTTAAATATTATATTATTATTTGTGTATAAATTATTTATATTAAGCTATTTGTATTTTGTGTATATTATTTATTTGTATATATATATATTGTTTTGTATATCACTTATCTTTGTTTCATTACAAAATTATTTCTTACACTTATATATATGTAAATGTTTACTATATCATCACTTTGAATTGTTGTACATTATTTTTTTATATATATTGTTGATTTTATATTATTTTATATATTTTCTTTTAAATCTATTTGTGATTATACATTTCCTTTTAAATCTATATATAATTTATGCCTTTTAAAGTTATTTTATGACGTATTTTTGTTTATTTCAAACGTTTTATATTATTATTTTGTACATATATTTATAATAAGTTTTTCATTATATGTATATTATTAATTTAGATAGATCAATATTTTGTATTTTATGCATTAATTATTTTTATTTATTTTATAATTAATTTTAAAGTTTTGCATGTATTGTTTATCTCGTATACATATAGTTTATTTAATGTATTGTTCGTTTGTTTATTGTTTATTTTTATGTGTTTTAATTTACATATCTGCACCTTTATAATATTGTTGATAAATGGTGTAATATATTAACTATGTACATATTCCATATTAGTTACTTTGCGTTTGGATTTCTGTGTATTTATTTATGATTGAGCTTGCTTACTTTGTCATCTTAAATTGTTCAATTCAGTTTTTTATATAAACCGAATAAATGTACTTCACCACTTTTATAATCACCCTCATTTAAAAAAAACTCTTAAAACGAGGCAATATTTCGTATTTAGAAGTTTGAGAGATCATGCCCAATCATGCTGGGTTTCGATTTTTCATTCGACGAGTTTACTGAACATTTTCAGATAATTCTGAGTCATTTATTATTCAGATTTTGAAAATAATCATAACATCTCTCTATTGGGCCCTCGAAGCCCCAAACATACACTAGAAACCAACTGGAATTAAATCGGGATTATAAAAAAAATTTCGCAAAATCTTAAAGTTTATTTTCATCTAAGTACTTACGATTTCAATGCTCCTTATAATTAAACATGTTACCATTCAATCAATAGCTTGGTACTTGTCTAAGCGTCAAACAACATCATTGTTAGTATACTTGCACATATTTCATATAAATTCAACATTGATATACTTATTTTCTCGACATGTCACACTTGAGTTTAATAATTGTCTTTACTTACATAATTTCCTTGTATCAACATATCAAAGACAATCATATATGTACATGTCATGAAACATATCATTCTCTTACCGTTTTTTTTTTCATAAGTATATATCAATCATTTCATTATATAAATATTTCATGCTCCATCATTTCCATATATTTTATGTATGTTTATTCCGGTAAAGTTTATATCAAACTTAACATAAATTATATTCCATGTACTTATTTTTATTTCGTTTATCTATCTTCATAATTATTTCATACAACCATTTTGTACATATATTTCCATATGACCAGTTCTTGTAAGCATTTCACACAACCATTTTATATAACCATTCGTCATCCGGTACATATTACCTGAATATCAATTGTTCAATAGATGTCATAGCGTCTCCCATCCATGGTCTTATTTATCTTTGACATGATGCCATAGTGTCTTTCAACTATGGTCTTACTCATTTTCTGTCATGTTGCCATGGTATCTTTCAACCATGTTCTTATTCATTTTCCCGTCATGTTGCCATGGTATCTTTCAACCATGGTCGTATTCATTTCATGTCACGTTGCCATGGTATCTTTCAACCATGGTCTTATTCATTTTCTATCATGTTGCCATGGTATCTTTCAACCATGGTCCTACACATTTCATATCATGTTACCATGGTATCTTTCAACCATGGTCTTACGCATTTCATATTAGGTTACCATGGTATCTTTCAACCATGGTCTTACACATTTCATATCAGAGAGTACACTCCTGCGAACCTCATCCTTACAGTGGGATTACCAGTCCAGGCTAAATCCCCTGTAATATAAACTCATAGAGTATTGTCGGTATTACCAGTCCAGGCTAAATCCCCTGCAACAACAATTACTCTAATGAGCTTGGATCTGAATTACCAGTCCAGGCTAAATTCAGACCCTAATTCGGATTACTCGTCTGGGCTAAATCCATTTTCCACATATTCTTCGGGAGGGCTATATCAGGATAGGATCACCCATCGGGGCTAGATTCTTTTTACCGTCAATTCCTTTTCAAAGATCCATCGAATTTTCTTTTCATTCAACTGGGATTTCTTCCCCCTTTTTTTATCAAATATATCAATGTTTTATCAATTTTCATATAATAAACATTCAAATCATATTCATATAAAAAAACATACATTTCAAGCATTTAAGAATATAATTCAAGTTACACGAACTTACCTAGCGAAATTGTAGAAATATCAAGATTCAGGGGCATTTTGGTAATTTACCATTTTCCCAATTTTCACTCGATCTTAAATTGACAATTTCATTCAATTTATTAATTTGGATAATAAAACAATTCATTCCCTTCAATTTGGTCATTTTTGACATTTTTACAAAATTACCCCTAAAGTTTTACTTTTATTCAATTTAGTCCTTAAGCCTAAACATGCAAATTAGCCATGCTAGCTGGATATTCATATATATGTTCCTCCTCCTTCTCTCCATTCCACATCCTTAATGTATATAACACACTTGTAAGTAACATCATCTATAATTTTTATTATTTATTTTTATGAATATTCAAGCTGTCCATCTGTGTCATAGTCACTAAATTATTTATATCTGGAGCTATAGAACTCCAAATTAAGATCCGCTAATTTTCTCTGAAACTAGACTCATATATTCTTACCATAAAATTTTTGGTTTAGCCAATAAGTACAGTTTATTCTTTAAAGTTACGCATGTTCTGCTGTCTGATAGTTCTGACCCTTCTTCACTAAAAACTAATTATCTCATTGTACAAAATTCGAATGATATTTCCATTTATTTCTCTTGAAAATAGACTCATTCAGAATTCTAAAAATATAAATTTAAGCCCATAACTATTTCTATCCAATTTTTTATGATTTTCCAAAGTCAGAACAGAGGAACCCGAATTCATTCTAACTTTGTCTCACAAAATTCATTATATCTCATGATTTACAAATCCATTGCTTACACCGTTTCTTCTATGAGAAACTAGTCTCAATAAGCTTTAATTTCATATTTTTTTCATCTTCTAATTCGATTTATAAAGATTATGGTGATTTTTAAAAGTTACTCTACTGCTGCTGTCCAATATTGTTTTAGTGCAAGCTGTTTATTACCATTTTTTTCCCTTAAGCTTTAATAAATAACAATTTCGTCCCTACTCAATTAGCCTCTCAATTGAGCTGATTTTTCTCAATTAACACTTTATTACATCACTTTAAACTACTTTACAACTTTTGGAAGTCATAATTTCAGCACTAGACTTTAATTCCAAACATTTTCACAATTAGGTCCTAAAATCAATTTCCATTAATTTTACTTGATAAAATTATCATATATCAAAATTAAAGCTTCAATTCTATGTTTATTCATCAAATGCTTCCATCACTCATCCATAATAACTTTAAAAATTAGCCCTTCAACATAAAACTTATGAATTACTTTACAATTCAATCCTTATTTCATTTCTAACTTGAATTTCTATCAATTAAACCCTTATTTCATCATTTTACTCAACATGAACATTATCTAGAAATCTATTAACTTTCAAAATATCAACTTAATTTTATCAAAATCTTGTTCCAAAGCTTCTAAAACATCAAAATTAAGTAAAAAGAGCTAAATTGACTTACCTATTAAACTTCCAAGCATCACACCTTTAATTTTCCCTTTTCTTCTTTCTTTTCTCTTTTTCTTTCTTTCCTTCCCCTGCTCTCTGTTTCATTTGCTTTGTTTCTTCATTTCTATCCTTTTTTCTTTCTTTTCATATATATATATATACACATATGTATTTATACTTAAATAATAAGTATTATTTATTTATTCATGTGTATATTATTAGTACATTTATATTCATTTATATCCATACATTTGTCATTATTTAATATATTTATCATATAAAATCTTATAATATAGTTATTTAATTAATAAATATATTTTATAAAATAATAAATATCTATTTAATATCTAATATATGTTTTACAAATGTATGTATTTTATCCATACACTTGTATATTTTATTTACTATACATTTGTCTTTGTACTAATTTATTTATCATATAAATATCTTATAATATAATTATCATAAATTAATATAATATCATTTATTACTAATAAATATATATATATTATAATTTGAAATCTAAGTATATACCGCATCACTTATGCTAAATGACATAATTTCCATTTTGGTCCTTTTATTTTCTTTTAATCTACAATTAAACTTTCACACTTTATTCAATTTAATCCTTTTATCCATTATCCTTAATTAAGCTAAATTCACTTAATTAAACTCTAATTAACCACTCAATTAAATTTTTTTAAAAAAATTATAATTATTTTTCAGATCCATTTTTCAGTAACGGAGACTCAAAAATACACTTTTTCCGATAACTGTAAAATTTGAGTTATTACATTTCTCTCCCCCTTAATAAATTTCGTCCTCGAAATTTCCTTATTTTCTTTTGATCGTGAACTTCATTAGTTTTATAATTCTACGGTTTCTTTCTGCACATATTTACCTAGTTTATCATTTATATCCGTTCTCTATCATTTCATTTCACAATTTATTTTAATTCAATATATCACATTTACCTTTCACAACTTCCAATAACAGTAATTAGAAAATAATATCATATTTGAATAATTTGATTTTCTAATAAATAATTTCTTTCTTTAACAGTGATACTGTATATCTCAACTAGTTTTCAGAAAAATCTAATATCTCTATTCAGAACCCATTTTTACCTATTAACTCATTCTCAGTTCCGACTGCATTATCGATTGTTCAACTATTGAACTTTTTACTTTCCACTTCTGAACTTAATCTCATGAATTTCATTGTATAGTATAAACCGTAAAGCCTTATAATTAAGTTTTCATGTATTTATCATATAACATTTATCATTCTCAAGTACTATAAAACATTTATCCGTACTTTTACGAGTTTTGCTTCATCATTACTAACATGTTTACTCAGAGATAGTCTTTTACCTCGTAACGAAAATTGTTTACTTTTTTTTTTACTTAGCAGAGGCCCAGTAGACTAGATAGAACACTTCGGATATACGAGACTTATACAGAGGTGCATTATTATGCACTATTAAACAGAGAACACTGAATTGCTATACAGAGAGTACGAATGTGCTAAATGTACTAATAATCAGAGAGCACTAATGTGCTAGTAATCAGAGAACACACTGAGGTCCCTTAATATCCTAGTAGTTCTAATCTTGTCTACTCGGGCAAATTATTTCATGCGCGCATATCACTTTTACACCTTTCGCATAATACTTTTACATGCTTTACAATTTAATCCTTGTACCAATAATTCATATACTTATATCTTCTGTATCTTCAATACATGTACTATATTTCAAAATTCACTATTCATTCATAATTCTCTAATAATCCTTATCATGTACTTCATATATTACTTTTATATATTTTGTAATTTAGTCATTAGCACAATATTTCATGTAGTAATATAATTTGCTTTTAATAATACATATAACATAATATTCATCATTGACATGAATTATAAAACATTTATTCATAACCTTTTTTTTTATTTTGAAATTTCATCCATGTTTTCTTAAATTAAAATGAGGCAATATTTCGTATTTGGAAATTCGATAAATCGTGCCCAATCGTGCTGGGTTTCGATTTACCGTTTGGCCAAATAGCCAAATATCCTTTTAAAATTTCAAATGCATGAGTTTTGGAAATCATGAGATGATTTGGTATCGAGGTTTGGAAATGTTGTGTCCTACTGTGCTGGATATGATATTTTATTCATTCTGAACGAAAGAATCTCAATATTCAATTTAGGATATCTAAACATTTTTAAAGGGATCATGTTTTAAAATCTTTTCAACTTTTCAACATTAGGATGTTAATTGATCAATACGATACCAATTTTGGGCGTTGCAAGGGTGCTGCTAATCCTTCCTTGCGCGTAACTGTCTCCCAAATCCGTTTTCTAGTTTTTCGTAGACAAAAAACGTTGTTTTAATAAACCAAAATGCTTTATTAAAATGATCGATCACAAGGTGACCCGATCACACCTAAACAAAAAGGATTGGTGGTGACTCCTTACCTCGTTTAAGAGTCAATCCCCGTTTTTAAAAATGATTTCGACAATAGGTATATTAATATTATATTTAAGTGACTTACTGAGTTGATGTCACTCATGACGAAGTCTCAAATTTAGTTATAAAAATACTAAAAACCCTTACTTTTAATAAACAATAGATATTTTTAAGATTAATTTTATAAATCTAAAAAAAAACACTTACACATGGTGAAAGTCAAACTTAAAACATTGTAAAATTTTAACATTTAATATTACCATTTTAATAGTTGATTAAATTTTAACTCAATTGACATTAGCATTATTACCAATGCGAAGGATATTATTTCAAATACATTGAAACACATTATATCTCTCCTATTTATGAGTTAAAAAAAATTTTCATTTCAACAAAATCCAATTATAGCTATTATATCAATTTATGGGATGATTGCGTGGTTGGTATTTTGGCCCAATAGTGAAATATTGGCTTTGTCACCTTTGAATCGGGTATGGGTACAATACAAGTCGTTAATAGCTAAAACACATCAAAATGGTACATAGCGAAGGTATTAAGGTCTCGCTTTAAATCGTATTTCAGAAATCTGACGCTCTATATTTTTGCTAAAACACTGTAAAAGGAGGGGGGCAAAAGTTGGCGCCAAATTTTGCTTCTTAAGGTGCTTTTTACCGCTATCGCAACGTCTTCTCTCTCTCCCTCCCACGTTCTGAAAATGCAGCGCCAAAAATCGATACTCTCGTTATTGCAAAAACCTTCGCCGGCGAGCCAAAACGGTGCTGTCGGAGAGGCAAAAGGTCAAGGAGCTTCTCTGTTTCCTTCAAAACAGAACTTGAATGGTGACGTTTGTGGCTCCTCTTTAGAAGTCACAGGCATTGATACTCCACCCGAGAAGGTGCCTCGTAAGGTTTTACCGGTAAACTTCGCATCGAATGCCGAGGCTAGGGGTTCCTCTTCTCTGTTTTCTAGTATCATACACAAGTTTGTGAAGGCTGACGACAGAGAAAATGGAAGTCTGAGGTATTTTTTTGGGTTAATTTTAGGCGTACAAATCAATTCGTTGTATTTCTAAAAACGATTTGGACGTACCTTTACGGTTTAAAGTTTGTTAGGGTTTAATAATCAGACACAGGATGGAATTTATCTCTTTTATTTCTCTACTTTTTTTTAGGAAACTTTACATAATCTTTAACGAGTAAGGACAAAAGAAAATGGTAGTCCATTGAAATAAATTTCTTCAGAAAATTAAATTCAAATTTCTAACTATCAAGCATCGGAGTATATAACCTTCGTCAATAATTTGTGTTTAATTTGCAGGAACCTGGCAGCTGACAAATCTTCTGATGTGGAGGAATTGCCTAGAGTTGAGCTAACTGCTAAACCATCTGAAAAGGCTAATGTTCTAAACGTCGAGAATGATGACGATCTCAGACCTGAAACACCTGCTACACGACCTGGTATTTCCCGTTTCAAGCGAATTCAAGATTATTTCCCTACTTTTGGGGAAAAGGACAATTCTTTATTAGACTCCAGTAAAAGAATAAAGCTTCTCCAGGAATCTATTGTTGGGAACAATAATCACAAGAATGATAGTGATGTTGCTAGCAAATTTGAGTGGCTTGATCCTTCTCGCATAAAGGATGCTAATGGAAGAAGGCCTAGTGACCCCCTTTACGACAAGAAGACTCTTTTTATACCTCCCGATGTTCTCAAGAATATGTCAGCATCTCAAAAACAATATTGGGGTGTCAAATGTCAATATATGGATATTGTTCTCTTCTTTAAAGTGGTTAGTTATTGTTGCGCCACATTCTAGTTTCATTTTGTCACTAGCTATTGCCAACATTGGATTATATGTTAGTCATATGAGATGAACCTTTAACTGGATAACTTATATGGGGGAGTGGAAAAGAGTGTTTAATTTTGTGATGTGGATAATATCACTATTTAGATTTTTTATTCTTCAACCTAATGGTCTCTTATATTCTGTGAGACCTCCCTTCATCTGTAAGTTGGATTTAATTGAATGATGCATGTTATGAGTTTTGTATTTATTTTCCTTAGTCGTGGTTACCTAATTCAACCATATGATTTTTTATAAAAGGGAAAATTCTATGAGCTTTATGAGATAGATGCTGAAATTGGCCACAAGGAGCTTGATTGGAAGATGACAGTAAGCGGAGTAGGCAAATGCCGCCAGGTGAATTTTCTAGTTTTCATTCTTCTATTGGTCTATTGGAATATTATCTCTATATATGGCCTTTACAGTGGTGGTGTAGATGCAATACCCATGGTATCTTTCTTTATGTTCAGGTTGGTATACCAGAAAGTGGAATTGATGATGCTGTTCAAAAGCTAGTTGCTCGCGGGTAAGAATGATGAAGGGATTTGTGATTGTCTTCATCCTCATCTGTGTATATTATGTCTTAGAATCTTTTACAATAAGCTGTCAACAAGAATGTTGTTTTTTAATCATCCTGGAATTGGGAGAAAGACTAGGTTTGATGGTCGAAAGTGCAAAAGAGGGAATGATGATCCATGTCCTTGGTCATCTTTTTGAGAGTGCAATGTTGAATTCTAGATGGGGCATCTTTCTTTAATTTAGCATATTCTTATTCACATTTTCTGTTTTTTTCTGAAGATACAAAGTGGGACGTATGGAGCAGTTAGAGACATCTCAGCAAGCAAAAGCTAGGGGTGCAAATTCTGTAAGTTTTTAATTTTGCATGTTTGGAGATGCATTTTTGAATCTTATTTTTTTTAAAATATTATTTTTATATTATTGTTACTCTTTGATATGTCATCCTTTATGTGCCTTGATATTGTATTTCTTTAAGGCTAACAAGCAAGAGTCGTGTTTTAAAGAGAAATGTTTTAAAAATTTCCAACTTCAAAAATGCTTGATGTGTCTAAAACTACAATACTTTCTGGTTTCATCAAATTGGATTCTCCAACAAAGCTCCCTGTACATGCTTCTTGAATAAATATTCTGCTACTTATGTTGACTTTCTTTAGTGGTTTCATGTCTTTAATTTTACACCATGGCTGTGCTCAGTGGCTTGTCTAAATAGTTTGACTAACTACATTGGATTGTTATCAGGTCATTCAAAGAAAGTTAGTTCAAGTGATCACCCCATCAACAACAGTTGATGGTAACATTGGACCTGATGCTGTTCATCTACTTGCTATAAAGGAGGTTGGTTATGCTTATATATTTATACATTCCAATAATTAGTTCTTCAGTGTCTGCTGAATGAATATATCTAGTTCAACTGTAATATGAATTTCTCTGGCTCAAATTGTCGGATGCTTTCCTGAAACTTATCATACTGAATTTGGATGTATTTTACTATGCTGTTGACTCCTCGAGGCTTGAAGTAATCCACCCCCTCTCTTTAAAATATATTTATTTATTTATTTTAGATATGGGTTTGGAAGGTGTTATCTATTGGATGAACATATTGCTTATCTATCATACCATATTTTTGTGGTCGAATCTTTTGCTGTTTTCTTGAAGTTTATTTATTACTTTGTTCTCATTTTTTTGAATTCTTGAAGTGATATTATCTTTCTCCTTTTCTCTGTTCCTCTTTTCTTTAACGGGTTAGGTAGGTGGGATTGTCAGGGTCTGGGACAGGGTGCTAAGTATTTGCATATTGTTGAAATATTTATGTAATCATGCATGCTTCCTTTTCCGCATGAGCTGATTTGATAGTTGTTTTCCCAGTGTTGCACCATTTATTTTGGATCTTCAAAGTTCTTAGGCATAAGTTATTGCAGTTTGTTTTTCCAATTTAAAGTGCATTACTTTTCTATTTGTAATTTGAATATTTATTGGAATATACATGTTATGATTACATACTGCCTTTTTACTTAGGGCAACTATGGAGTTGAGAATGGTTCAACTACATATGGGTTTGCTTTTGTTGATTGTGCTGCTCTAAAATTTTGGGTTGGTTCTATTAGTGATGATGCTACTTGTTCTGCTCTGGGAGCTTTATTGATGCAGGTAGGTTCTTGTATTTACCCATGATGGATTTTTATGTTTGGAAAATAAGCTCTAATGTATTGGTTGGAATCTGATGTAGGTGTCTCCTAAGGAAGTCTTATATGAACATAGAGGTGAACTTTTCTTTCAATATTTCTTCTTTTGAGTTCTAGTTTTATACAAGTTTTGCCTCTTAATTTGAAGCATATGTTCAAGTATTTCAGGGCTGTCCAGAGAAGCTCATAAAGCACTAAAGAAGTACTCATTTAGCGGTGAGCATTTTATCAACTCTTTTATCTGCAGGTTGAACAATACCTCTCTCTATGTGTATGAATCTATATGTCTAGCTTTATTTGAGTACCTTCTATCCCTAAGAGGAAGTATATTGTAAAGCTGAATTGAGATTCTTGTATTTGAAAACAGTTACATCTTCTGCTTTCCTATTGGGTTCTTAATTATGTTATATAAGTCTTGTTTAAATTACGAAAACAGTAATTCAATATGGTAAAGATGAATTTGTCCATGTGCATTTAAGGGTTAAAAAGCCTTCTACTCTATGGACAATCTGCACCTGTAAATTGAAAATTGTCATAAATCAGCCCTTCCTTTTTTGCATTTTTAATTAGATTCTTTATCTTGAAGATTCATGTAGCTTTAAATGCTGAGAAACTATGTTAATCATGGTTAGTCAAACTGCATATTGATTTTTGTTTATCTTGCAGGAACTAAAGCAGTTCAACTGAGTCCCGGATTCTCTACTGATTTTCTGGATGCTTCTGAAGTTAGAAATATGATTCAGTCAAAAGGTTACTTTAAGGGGTCGCCTAATTCATATTTTAATGCTTTTGATGGTGTGGTGCACCATGATTTTGCAATGTGTGCTCTTGGTGGATTAGTCAGTCATATGTCACGATTGATGGTAAGCCTGCAGACTAGCATTTATATAAGCATGTCAGTATACACATTAGATATCTAATTAATTCTATTTCATACAGCTGAAGGACATTTTACAGAGTGGAGATGTTTTACCCTACCATGTTTATCAAGGTTGCCTCAGAATTGATGGGCAGACAATAGTAAATCTTGAGATTTTCAGTAATAGTGCTGATGGTGGTTCTTCAGGCAAGTGGTGAATGTTGTTAGCTTAGCAATATTTTTTGCTGGCTGTTGTTTTTTAGCTTTTTAGTCCTTAAAATTATCTTATTTTCAGGTACATTGTATAAGTATCTTGATAACTGTGTGACATCATCTGGTAAGCGCCTCTTAAGGAACTGGATTTGTCATCCACTGAAAGATGTTGACAGCATTAATAAAAGGCTAGACGTGGTTGAAGAACTTATGTCACATTCAGAAATTATGTTAATCATTGGTCAATATCTTCGCAAACTTCCAGACTTAGAAAGGTTACTTGGACGTGTTAAGGCTAGCATACAATCATCAGCTTCTCTCGCTCTTCCCATGATAGGCAAAAAAGTACTCAAACAACTGGTAGGTCTCCTACATCTGTATCGTCACCCCCCCCTCTCCATTTGGTACTCCTCTAGCTTTGTCTGGGTAAAATAACTTGGAAAGTAAATGCTAAATGAGTCATTGCTTGCATGTTTTGGAAACTAGTGTTTGGAAAGCATCTCGTTCACTGTTAATATTTTTACAACTGCATGGTTGACCTAAAAATATTTATTCCTCAAATTTTTTGGCAACAACAGTCCATGTTCTTTTATTTTGTTTCACTGATAGGTTCCATGTAGAAAAGGAAGATATTGGACTCATAAGTTAAACATGTTGCTTTTGTGGTCTTTTGGCCAGGGACACTTCCTTTCTAAACATTTTGATATATAACGTTTCCTATTGTGGGGCAGGTAAAGGCTTTTGGTACACTTGTCAAAGGTCTCTGGAGTGGAATGGATTTGTTAAGGCTATTACAAAAGGATGCAGATATGGTATCTCTATTATCAAAAGTTTTTAAGTTTCCAATTCTAAGTGGTGCTAATGGGCTTGATGAATTCCTCACTCAATTTGAAGCAGCCATAGAGAGCGACTTCCCAAATTACCAGGTCTGCTTTCTTATTATGCATCAATGGGAGTATTTTTTGTATTAAGCTTTCACTAATATCCTATTAGTTCTGATTTTTACTGGATATTGCCTCTAAGCAGGCAATCCTTAGGCTGAGTATGTAGCTATGGATTTAAATTTTTATATTTTCTTGTAGAAATTATGCATTTTATATTCTAAATTCAAATTATATCTAAAATATAATAGGGTTGATAATGGTGGAAAAGGCCCATCTTTAGCTTGTCATTTAGGCAGTGCTAGCCGATCAATTTCAATGTGGTATGCATGTCGATTGTCTAGAAACTGATTGCTTTCTAGTAACAGATTTGGTTTCAGCAGTGACTTAAGTTAGTTTTTTTGCTTTCTGGGTACCTAACTGACACGATATCTGCCAGAACCATGATTTAACAGATTCGGATGCTGAAACACTTTCCATACTGATCGAGTTATTTATTGAAAAAGCTTCTCAATGGTCTCAAGTTATTCATGCCCTAAACTGCATCGATGTACTAAGATCTTTTGCAGTAACTGCAAGTTTTTCATCTGGGACTATGGCAAGGCCTGTTGTATTGCCCCAATCAAAAACCATGACCTCTAATCAAGGAGGACCAATACTGAAAATTACAGGGCTTTGGCATCCATTTGCCCTTGGGGAGAATGGTGTACTGCCTGTCCCAAATGACATTTTCCTTGGTGAAGGTGTAAATGACTATACTCCTCGTGCCTTGCTATTGACTGGACCAAACATGGGTGGAAAGTCAACTCTCTTGCGTGCCACTTGTCTGGCTGTTATACTGGCCCAGGTTTGTTTCTCTTGGTCCCTAAGAGCTGCCATTAATTAAACACTTGCTTCCACAGGCTTCTGGTGATCAGCTTGTTTTGTTATTAGTCTCACCTGTTGCTGCAGTGTTTCACACATTAATCTTTTTACATGCAGTTGGGAAGTTTTGTGCCGTGTGAGACATTTGTTATCTCACTTGTGGATACAATCTTTACAAGGCTTGGTGCTACTGACCGGATCATGGCTGGCGAGAGTAAGTACAACAGTTTCCTAACGTACTTTTCTCGTGGTCCAACACTATCTGTTCCAAATGAATATGCTTTGCTTTTCTGAATTTATTGTCAAATATATCCTAATTGAAGTGGGAGTTGCATCACCTGTGTACTTTTCTGATCCTTATACATACAGTTAATTGTTGGAATTTTCAAAATTGCCTTTCCAGATTGTGCTTAATACATAGTTCTATTGTTGAGTACCTCAATTAAGTCTACATGTTTTCCGGGGTTTCTCAAACAGTTAAAAACATGTTTCCTTAATCTGTCTATAGCCTTTCATTAGGGTATGTGGTGCATGACTACATTCACGTTTTCTGTTGCAAAGTCTGATTGTGCAACCTACTTTTGTAGGTACCTTCCTTGTGGAGTGCACTGAAACGGCATCAGTTCTTCAAAATGCCACCCAAGATTCTCTTGTTCTTCTCGATGAGCTGGGTCGAGGAACAAGCACTTTTGATGGATATGCTATTGCATATGCTGTGAGATTTCAAACTTCAATAATCTTTTTCAACTTTACGTATTCCCCCTAAAGTAGGAGAACCAATATGCTACATTGCTAGATATTGACCCTTAGTCTCTTTACAAAACAAAAACATATGGTATAATAAGCAAAATATTTATGTTTTATGTGCTCCAATTGATGATGAGAATAAATATTGCATTTTTTTTAGACTGAAAAAATCTAGTGCCACCATGAATCATGTTTGTGAAAGGCAGGCACAAATGGTTTCACTACTGTATTTATGATGTTGCAAATCTTTGAGAAATGAAGTTTGCTTATGCTCATAGTATAGAGAAATATTACTTGATAGCTTCAGAGAAACATCTTAGCCAAATCTAACTGAGAATGATCTGGATTTCTTCTGTTCTGTTCTGCAGCACTTAATTATTACGTATTCTAGACTTTGAATACTCATGCCCCTTTCAAACAACCTACTTTGATGTTTGTGTAGGTGTTCCGCCATCTTGTTGAAAAGGTTCATTGTCGGCTGTTATTTGCAACACATTACCATCCACTCACAAAGGAATTTGCATCTCATCCACATGTTATACTGCAACACATGGCTTGCTCTTTTAAGGTGAAGTCTGAAGGTTGTTCTAAAGGTGAGCAAGAGCCAAGTTTCCTTTATCGGCTTACTAATGGAGCATGCCCGGAGAGTTATGGTTTGCAAGTTGCAATCATGGCTGGGATCCCAGAAAAGGTAGTTGAAGCTGCCTCAAAGGCTGGACAAGTAATGAAAATAAGTGTTGGGGAAAGTTTTAAGTCAAGTGAACAGAGATCAGAGTTCTCAAGTCTCCATGAAGAGTGGTTAAGGAGCCTAGTAAGTGTCTCACAGGTTGAAAATTGTAACTTCGATGATGGCGATTACGACACATTATTTTGCTTGTGGCATGAGCTAAAAAATTCATATGGGGCCAGCAACTAAATACAATAATAGCATTTGGTTGTCAGATTGCATTGCAGAAACCATTTTTCTAAGGGTCATAGGTACATATTCAGCTGCAGCCACTAAAACTCCATTGTACAGTTTCTTTTCTTTGCTAAGAGTCGTACTAAACTCTTGTCTTATATATTTTGTTGGTTTTTAGTTTTAATATTCATCATGTCAGCTATCCTTGATATGTATTCGGTTACTTTGAAGAAGAAACAATCATCTGCAATTTGCAGATGATTATATAGCCGTGCATTTCTGCTCTATTTTAATTCCTTCTAGGAGAGCAGACAGTATATTTTGACACGGGATAAAACGGTAAGGGGATAGCCAGATCACCTTGCCTCGGTCACTAGTTTGTCTGCCTCCAATACAAGTGTTGGGAAACGGGCTGATCGGATCACCAAGAAGAGGCTCGAGTGTTTTAATACGCCCTAAACGTTTGCTATATCTCCTTGATCTTCGATACAACATAATTTTATTGACTTTACATTTGGGGGTGGGATAAACACGTAGCCTCGAACGGTAAGGTCTCTTTCTCTTGTTTTACAATTCTGTAATCAGAATGTACGATTGGAAGGTTTGTAACTGCTGCCTGTCGGTAGTTTTCTTTGGAGCCATGAACCATCTATCGAGGCAAATCCCCAGATCACCTCTTCACCATCCCTACTACTAGTCGTGTGAAGAAGTTGCCCTTAGTCCAGGCTCTGTTTAGTTCCGCATTTTCTTTTACCTCAACATATAGGGGAAAGCTTATCAAAAGCAAAAGGAATCTGGTTAAAATCCCCAAGCTGTATGCATGAAAAGAGCTAACACCTGCATGATTGACATATGATCAGATTTGCATATCTAATACAAATTGGGATAGCTCTTCAGTAGCTAGTAACTTTTCATTTTTAACATTTTCCAACTTTTTGACATTAATCGTTTAGCTTTGGCATTGGGTCCTCAATTGGCCCCCACGCTTTCACATGTCTAATTTGCCTTTGCTTTCAAGTTAATCCCCCCCAAGTTGGTATTAAAATTTTCTCCCCCTTTTGCTATATTTCAGGCATCAGCTCCAATCATTACACAACCTCATTACAACAAGGCAAAATTATCACCTTAACCTTTCTCTTTGACCCCACAATTATCTTCTTTCTTGCTCTCGAACGAGCATACACATCTACTTAAGGGCAAACGAATGATTTACTAGGCAACTACCAGCCATAACATACGCCCCCTTTAAGACTCCAAAGCAAAAGCTATAGATTCAACTATCTATATATTGAGAAAATATCAAGATTCCAACACGTTACCTCTCATTCATATGATTAAAAGCATTTTAAAAAAACAACCAACTTTTACACGACCGACCTACAAACCTATTCAATCATGATGAATTTGCACGCAAGCGATCAGCAATCTGATCTTATTATACTCTCCTTGTCACTGGTTAACACCCATACAAATTCTCACATTAACTCAGCTCTCTATGTTTCTTTCTTGCTTCTAATGTTATTACATAGAATATGGCAAGAAGAACAACACAAGTTCTTGACTCCATCTATCTGATGAACACTGTTGAGATTTTTAGAGAATCCATCAGGGTGATCCTTCTTCACCCTACTCATTTCCATTCCATCTCTGTTTTCCTCTTCTCGCCGCTCCCGGTTTCTCTTTTCTTATCGCATTTTCTCCTTCACCATTTCCCCCAAATACCTTCCTCAGTTATAACAATCACAGATCATTTATTCGCACAAGGGCTGCCGAATTTCCCGTCCAAAACACTTGTTCACATCATGGTATGCACCCCTTCTTCCGTTACGTTCTCTCTTCTTGGAAGAGCAGCCACCATCCAAGCAGTTTCAGATAGTTACAATGGCATACAACTTGATGGAAGAAGGCTATTCATGAGAAGTGGTTTGGCTTGGATTAAGCTTCTCCACACAAGGTCTTTGGAGCTCCTCGTTATACTAGGCCTGTTTGGAGCAATGGTGGTTGGTTTAGCAGTGGCACCAAAGATGCTTTACACATTTGGAATCAGCTCAGTTGGAATGGGGTTTTGGGGTGTTGTGGGGTTGCTAGGGATACCTTTTTGCGTGATGTTCGCACATGTAATGGTGGTGGGGAACATGGCGAACGTGATAGCAGTATTGGAGAGTGAATGTGACGGACTTGGCTCACTATGGAAAGCTAAAAAGCTTATGGAAGGAAGACGACAAACAGGCTTAATGATGGCATTGTTGAGCAACATAGGGTTGAGGGTAGTTGAGTGTGTATTTGAGTTGAGAATATGCAGCGGAATCTGTATGTGGGAAATCCCTGTATTGATATCAATGTATTCTTCGGTTCTTGTTCTTGAAACAGTCATGAATGTTGTATTATATTACGCATGTAAATCTTGACAGAACAAAATCGAATATAAAATATATATATATATATATATATATATATATATATTTATATATGTAAGGGGCATTTGGTCGTTGCGTAGCTTCAATTTTAAATGAAGTTCAGCCTTCTCAATGGACACTGCAAAGGTTGATTTCGACTCGTATCCTCTATGCTTTCCATCTTTAGTGTCATCTGTTGAGAAGTTTTAAATTTTCAATGAGTAGGGTAAAACTTCAACGTGTTTCGGATTCGAGTCGCTGCCCACCGTGTTTTAATTTTGTTTTGTTTTTGAAATAAATCTCAAAATTATACAATAATTTTGATTTATTCTACAATTTGAGACACGACCTTTGATTTAGTGCAATGATACACATGAAACGTTAATTGTGGTTCAAATGTATACATGGAAGTTTAATTTTATTCAATCATACACATTTTAAAAAATAAATACATCAATTTTTTTTATATTTGATAAATATAATTATATATGTATGCAATATATAAACATAAAATGATGCTAAATCAATACTTGTGTTAATAATTTGTGATAATTGTATCAAATCAAATTTTCAAATATAAAATTGCCCAAAATCAAAGTCTATATATAAAATTGCACATTAGACCAAAGTTCATGTATAGTTTTGAGATTTACCCTTTTGTTTTTTTTTAGTAAACTATACAATCATCCAACAAAAAAATTTCATTTAGTGACTCAAAATAAAAATTTGCAATTTAAGTATCCACGGTACATAATTCGATTTACATGACAGTTAAAAAATTGGTATAATAACAAATTTAGCCATTAACTTTTACATATTATATTAATTTAATCATAATTTTAAAAATTAAATTTCAAAATTTACAAATATTCTTAACTTGTCCAAATTTTAAAAAATTTAACGAAATATATAAAAATTTTCAAAAAATATAAATGTCCTCTTTTTTATTTAGTATATTGGCGATGAAAACTTATTAAAAACACAAACAAAATTAAGGTTTTGTCATATCTCCTCTTAATTTATTATTTATTTTTAAAATACAACTTCTTTACTCCACTCAACTATCTCTCCTAATTGAGAAAAGATAATTACTATGTTACAGCACCTAAAAGATAGGCTTGAGAAAAGCCCTTTTTTACTTTGTTATATATAGATTATTATTTATTTATATAGAGTATTATGACCAATTGACTAGAAAAATCTCATTTCCCAAAAAAATTATGAAAATGGACCGCTTTTTTAAAAAACAATGGGAATGGTCTGATTTTACTAAAACGCATTGAGCTGGTGTCGTTTTCAGGGAAAAGTCAAAAAAGCATGTCCAGCTCAACGTTTTTTTCCCCTCTGACCTGTAAAACGCATAAAGGTCAGCACGTTTTGTTAAAGCACTTCTAAGTCAGCACTCTTTTTGCCCACGTTCCAATGACTAAATTTCCAAAAAAATACATTTTTTTAAAAGAATTACGAAAATAGGCCAATTTTTTGAAATTTTACAAGAATGAGCCTTTATATAGACCCAAAGTGGCAACACTATTTTTCTTTTAAGTTTTTTGTGCCACTAATTAATGTGGACATAAAACTTACAAAGCAAAACTTTATATAGATCCAATGTCTCATTTTCTTTGTTTTCTTAAGCAATGTGAGATGTGAGATATGTGTATATATAAATTCATGAATAGGTTTGTAGCTTGTTTCTAGATAATGCGAGATTCCTTATTTTTTTTAACTAACAACATAAGATTAAACGTTACATTATATTTAATAATTTTTTACAAAATAATTTCCATTTTTATATTTTGTTAACTTTTCTCATATTATAAAATTACATTTTGAGATCTTTAATCTTCTTGCATTTTAGAATTGTTAGCATATACAAAACGACCATAATAAAAAAAGAAAAAGAAGAATAAATTGCACATATGAAATTTGTACATGCACATATGAAATGTGTAACACCCCTAACCCTTATCCGTCACCAGAACAGGGTTATAGAGTATTATCGGACTTTACGAAATTAATACGGATATTTCTTCACCTTTATTATTTATATTAAGAATCAATTATATAATGTTTATATTGTCCCTTAGATGGGCCCTCGAGACCCAAAATACACCTTAGAAGTGATTCGGGACAAAACCAGATATTCAGAAAATTTTTTCAAAATTTCAAAAATTTTCTTAGGAACAAGGGACACATGCCCTGGATGAAAATAGGCCATTTTTCTCACCCCATCTTGGTATCAACCTAGGCACAACCATTTACATATTCATGAAATACAATAAGACCTTCAATTCAATCCAATACCAAGTCTTATAACTAACATATCATTACAAATATTCAAATATCCAATCTTACCAAATCAAACTATATACACATTTATGCATATTTTACTAAATTTACTAAGTCAAATTATACCTCGTTATACCTATTAATTAACCATTTTAAACACATCTCATTCATGTTTAATTCATTCTTATATAAGTTGATTTGAAACTTAAACAAAATATACATCATAATATTACACAAATCAACTTTACTTAAAATCATACCAATCCCTATACATGCCATATAAACCATAGTATAAATCATAAAATCTACCGGAACAAACTGGAAAGTGTGGCTCGATGTGTTGATCCGATCCTCTAATTTCACGTTAATCTACAAGAGCATTAAACAACACGTGTAAGCTTATCGAAGCTTAGTAAGTTTATTAGGTTAAACATTGATCTTATCGAACTCAATATAATAAATTAAATTGCAAATAAATCATACATTCTTTCTATCAAACACAACATAAATCAATGAACAAACTTCCTTCAAATTAATAACAATAATGATAAATAAATCTTTCAAATTCCAATCACATAAGTATTTTACCAATTCTTACCAATCGAAGAACGACTTACATATATGAGTACATCGTTTTCTTTGTGCCATAGTCCAACTATGGTCTTACATATATGTTGCCATAATCCTTGCCATGATCTTACATTCGTAGTACCATAACCCAGTTATGGTCTTATCATCAGAATTCCATAGCCCAGCTATGGTCTTACATATATACACTGCCATGGTCCAACCATGGTTTTACGTTTATAGTACCATAACCCAGTTATGGTCTTATCCGTCAATTCATCCTTTACATTAATGTCATAGCCCAGCTACGGTCTTATATATAAACACTGCCATGGTCTAACCATGGTTTTACGTTTAGAGTACCATAACCCAGTTATGATCTTATCCGTCAATTCATCCTTTACATTAATGTCATAGCCCAACTATGGTCTTATATATAAACACTGCCATGGTCCAACCATGGTTTTATTTGTCAAATCATCCTTTGTCACAAAACGATTATACTCAATCCCGTTTTCTATTCAATTTAATCATTCAATTCGATTTTACAATTTAATAATAATTTTTATTTTCAACAACAAAAATATGACTAATTACATAATAACATTCATGAATTATTAAATAAACATTAAAATTTAACCAAACGAATTTACCTGGGCTAATTGTGGAATTTGTAGTAGTTAGGGACTATTCTGTTAATTTCCCTTTTTCTTGTTGATCTACGGGCTCTTGATCTAAAATGTAAAATTATTTATTCATTATCATACATTTCAATTCAATTTAATTCACAATTAATACCCCTTAATTTTTGAAATTACACAATTGACCTAACTTTTACAATTTTTATAATTTAGTCCCTCACCAATTAACCCATCAAATGAGCTAATTTTTCTCAATTAACCTTTTATCTAAATATTATAAGCTATTACACAGCCTTTGATAAACATAATTTAATACCAAACCCTAAGATTTAATCTTTTTCACAAATTGGTTCTAAAATCAATTCTATTAAAATTACTTGATAAGATCATCATATAACAAAATTAAAGCCTCAATTCCATGTTAATTCATCATAAACATCCAGCACTCATCAATGGTAACTTTCAAAGTTACCCATAAAATAAAAAACTAATGAATTAGATAGTTGGACCTAATTGCAAAAGTCTTAAAAACACAAAAATTACAAGAAAAAGGCAAGAATTAAACTTACATGAAGTAAAATAAATAAAACCAGCTTAAAACCTTATCTTATGGCGTTTTTAGCCGATAAATTGAAGAAGAATAGCCTAGAAAAGTTTAGAATTCAATTTATTTAAGTTAACTTCATAAAATTTACAATTTTACCCTTTAATCACATTATTTTTGTTTTCTTTTCTGCTTATGCCGCCTCATGCCTTTATTTTAGGCATAATTTCTCCTTAAGTTCTTCCTCGTTTAACATTTAGCCTATTTTATCACTCTGGCAAGTTTTTCACTTTTTTCAATTTAGTCTTTTTTAATTAATTAACTATTAAAACGTTAAAATTTTCTAACGAAACTTTATACTAACTTAATAAAACTACGTAAATATTTATAAAAATATTTACAGCTCAGTTTATGAAATCGAGGTCTCAATACCTCATTTTCGGAATCACTTGACCTAATAAATTCTTTTAAATCACAAATTACTAATTCAAAAGTCTTCTAAAATTATATTTGACTCATAAATAATATTTAAATAATAAAATTTTTGAACTCACTCGTCAGATTTAGTAATCTCGAATCACTGTTTCTGACACCACTGAAAATTGGGTTGTTACAAAACGCGTTGACTTGGACGCGTTTTACATGTCAAAGGGAAAAAAGCGCTAAGTTGTACACGTTTTCGACTTTTCCTTGAAAATGACGACAGACTTAGCGCATTTTAAAAAATTAGACTATTCTCGTTATTTTTGAAAAAAGCCCATTTTCCTTTTTTTGGAAATGGGCTTTTTGGACAATTGGTCGAGTATTACTAATCCATAGATATATAGATTCTAAATTTTTTATTATTATATAGATATAGATTGATTATATAGATACATCTAACTTTTCTATAGAGATATAGAACTTTTATCGATAATTCCATTTCATTTATATTATATTCTATATCATTTATATTTTAAATAAAATAAAGGAGCTAAAGAAATATCTCAAATAAAAAAAAGGAAAGAATATCGCTTTGATTTCGCGCAAAAGGGGACTTTTCTATTTTCAATTTCCACAGACCGGCCTGGTCAGTACCCGATTGGGCTCATTTTTTTATTTTCAATTCAATTAATTCATTTTTCCTATGATTTTACGATCTGACTTGTTGTAACAAAAAATCTTGTTATTGCATTAAATCAACAATCAAAAGTAAAAGTCCTATTTCGTTCCTATGATATAAAATCAAATATTATTTCTATTATTTTTCTTTCTTCCTATATCTTTTATTTCCATTTATTTTATATTTTACTAGAATAACTAAAATAAATAAATAAATAAAGTATGGATTTTGCACAATCCATTTTTATGTTATTTATGTTATGACTAAGACCTTTTGTCGAATCTATAGCACATGAAAAAATCTTAATATTTTCATCGCATGTGTGTCAAATAATTATCCTTACCTAATTACATTCTAAAAATAAATGGTATCATCTTAGACCCACTTGTGGAGTGTTTTTTTTTTTACTCCATTAGCTATGTATAAGATAATAATCCTTAAAAGATACGACACATAACAATGTTTGACTATATACTATTAAGGGTTACCATTTTTTACAAAGCAATAAATATTATTTATACATTTTAATATTATTACACAAATTGTTTTTACTCACATTGTTTGTATATCTATACTTACTATTATTCAAATCCTTAATTGATTTAGTGTTACGAGTCAACCGGACACTAGCTCGATTGAAAAAAATACTAAAATGTACTTTCATATATAAAAATAAGTTATATTATTACTATGGTATTTTTGTCTTTTATATTTCAAATAAAACTAACAAAAAATTTACATATAGTGATATTTGAATTCATGCCACCAACATTTGCAAAACCTTAAATTTACCACAACAACTAAAGCTTTATTTTAATAATTGTGTACATTTTAATATTATTAAACAAACCTTTTCACCCACATCGTTTGTATCTATACTAAGATTTTAATCTCCTAACTGAGTTGATGTTACAAGTCAATCAGATACCAATTCGATTAGGTTATTATAATGTCGACCATTCATATTTAAAATAAGATATATTATTACAATGGTATTTTTATCTTTATATTAAATAAAACAGTAAAAATATTACATATGGCAAGATTTGAACCTATGCCACCAATATTTACAATACCTTAACTTTTCCACTTCAACTAAAGCTTTATTAATAGTACAAGCTAGAAAATAATTTGAGTGTGTTTAATATTCTTAATTACATGTATTTACCTATTTAACTTTATGGTGTTGTCATAAATTATGAGTTAGTATCGAGGTGACTTAAGAGATTAACTCAATCGGTAAAATTATCTTTAAGAATTATTATCGTGAGTGGTAAAAAAGTATTTATAAATTTATTAAACACAAGTTCAATCCTCTAGTTATGTTAATTTTAGTTCTTTTATTTAAAATTATTAAAAATATGAAAAGACAAAAGGTAACTAAAATAATAATAGTAGCCATTTAATGAAATGGTATATTAATTATTTCCTAACCGAATTAGTACTCGATTAACTCGTAAGGCTAACTCAATCACTGTATGAAATAAAGGTGAATAGAACCGATATGGATATAAGAGATTGCGGTAAATAGGAGAATAAACATCACAAATACATATTAGGCCATACAAAGGGAAATTCCAAGGGGAGAATAAACCCTATAGGGTTTGGATTTTTCGGGCGGAGGAGGAGATGAACCTGAATCGGACGATCATTGGAGGCTTTCAATTAAGTTTAGGAACAAAAGCTAATCAAGGACCGATTCTTTCTAAGTTGCTAAAGCTGCTTATTTTGTAATGTGAGAAGTCAAAATGAAGATGAATAATTGCATTGCATCTTCATTTATGGGGTTTCCCATTTAATTTAAAATCATGCATGCATGGCATGCCAACTTTTGGAGGTTGGGTAATGGGTAGAACGTGATTCTCGACAAATGGTGGCTTTGAATGCAAACACCAATATCAAATCACGTAAAAGTGGAACATTGTTTTAAAGATAGCCAGCGGTGAAGAAATTAATCCATCTCAACTAATTCCAAACTATGGTTATCATTTTTTTTTTAATTTTGTAGAGAGAAGAAATAGCTTTATAAACATGGTGAGCTCAGCTGGTATGGCCGTGAAAGAGTAGAGCGTTGCATTGCATTGAAATATGGGTTGGAATAAGTTTATAAGTTGGGTTGGGTTGTGGGTTTGTTTGGTGGTAGTGGTGGGATATGAGAGTGTTGAGAGTAGGAAGCTAGAGGCGGAGAAGAAAAAGCCAGAATGGTTTTTTGATGGTAACCCCAGTTGGGGAATTGGCGGCGGTGGTTTTAGACGGGGGAACAGCTTTGGTTTTGGACATTCCTTTAGCTTCGGCAAGGGTGTAGGCTTCAGCTTTGGTTTTGGACGTCCTGGTTATGTTCAGAATGGTGGTGGTGGTGGTGGAATTGGTGCCTTTAATTTGGAAAGCATTATAAGGAAAATGATAAAGGGCACTACTATGGTGGGGGAGGATGAGGAGGTGGTGGTGGAGGCGGGATAGGAGGAGGTTTTCGGAGCGGTGCTGGTTTCGGTGGAGGAGGATTTGGCGGCGGCGGCGGCCGAGCAGGAAATGTAGGCAGCCAGGGCAACCGTGTTGAATAGAAGAAAACATGAATTAATTACTTGTTAAATTCAATTCATACTTTTATTATTTTCAATTTCCGACCACATTTGCTTCAAAAAATAATTTTTAGTTAGTTACTAATGTCCTTATTTTGCCTTCACTTTTAATAATATTTCCACACAACAACAAATGTTTAGTTGTAATTAAATTGTGGGTTATTATTTGGTATATTTATAATGTATTTTTTATTTTATAAGTGATTTTAAAAATGGATAAATCATCAAAATAGTCATTTTTTTTGTTTCAGATTACATTTTAGTCACTTATATATGTTTGAAATGTTACGTTTTAGTTACTTACGTTTGTAACATTTTAGTCACTGAGCCGTTAATTGCCGTTAACGGTGTAATGGTAAACTGACGTGGCACATTAAATCATCATTTCAAAAGAAAATTTAAGGTTAAATTCTACAATTAGTCCCTATATTTTTTCATTTTGAGCAATTTAATTTTTTGTATGTTCTTTTAACTTTTTTTTCCATTCTCTTTTGCTTCTCCCTTTGTTTTCCTACCTTTTTTTTTTATTTCTTTTAACGTAGTTTTTTTATATTTTTCATTTGCTAAAACTAGTTCACAAACTTGCTTCACTCAAAAAAAAAAAAAAGAAAGTATAGAGGCTAGTTTTAACAGATAGAAAACATAGAAAAATTATGTTAAATGAAATGAAGAAGGGAGGAAAACAGAGTAAGAAGCAAAAGAGAATGGAAAATAAAGAAAAAAAAAGAAAGTTAAAAATAATAAAAGAAAAAAATACTCAAAACGAAAAAATATAGGGACCGATTGTCTAAATTAACCTAAAATTTTTGTTTGAAATGATAACTTAACGTATCACGTCAGCTTACGGTTACACTGTTAACAGCAATTAACGATTCAATGACTAAAATGTTACAATGTGATAACGTGACTAAAATAAAAATCAAGGTAAACAAAAGTGACTATTTTAATAGTTTACCCTTCAAAAATTTAATATATATTTTTATTAAATATATATTTTAATATTTTATTATATTTTTATTGAATATTTATCAATTTTCTAATGTTATTTGTAAAATCTAAAACATCACTCACAATATATCAAATATTTTTCTTAAATTAATGATAACAGCAAAACAGGTCATAACTAAATTTGGGTTTCCAAACTATACATTTACAATACCTTTACACCATGGATCACAATTCATAACAACATTGATGCCATAAGGTTTTGGATTAATATAACAAAAATATAATTTAAAAATATTGTATTTGTAATAAAGTTTAGATATAGTTTAATTTTTATCTGATGTGTTTTGATTACCGAATTTATATTATTTATAATTTATACTCATAATTGTATATGGAAACTCCTTAAAAATATTTATGATGGATTTACTTTTTAAAAAAATTCGTATCATTTAAAGCTTAGGTAAAATTTTAAAATAATATTTATTACTATTTTTCATAAATTATTATACATGTAAAACCTTTCTATTGCGAATTTTATTAAAACTATCAATATAAAAATTATTAAAATTAGTCAATTGAGTCTTAAATTGATTAATATAGACATTGTTTTCAACACGTAATACATGAGTTCGAGAGGCTTTATTGATGTGACATACACATGAATTGCCACATGTTATGTTTACAATTAACTATTCTTTTAAAATTAAAAAATATTTTTAAATACTTTTATAATTTTTGTGAATTTTTAAACTTTAAAAATTAATTAATTACTCACGATACATCAATATAACAATATATTACATCAACAAAATTAACAAACACTAACTTTTCTAATCTAATTACTATAAACAACATAAGTTTAAAGATTAAAAAACGAAAAATTAAATACATAATTAAAATAAATTTTTTAAAATTGGATGACAAATAAATCATTATGTCAAATATTTATTACCTTTTTACGGTTCAAATAGCAACTGCAAAATGATACAACACCCCGGGGGGGGGGGGCATAAAATTTGTAGGCAAACGCACAGATCACTTTGATCACAACTAGAATAAAACATCATATCTGCACAAAAGAATTTAAAAAAGTAAAATAGATCCCCACAAACTTAGCTGCAATACCATCGCTACATTTGAGCTTTGCACCTCGCTTTTCCGTTATGAGCTTCAAACTAACTATAAATTGCCAATACCGACATCAAATCCTTGAACTCCGAAATGAAAAATATTGAAAAACTTATACAGGGCTTGGATGATTCCAACTTTAAAACCAAAACTTTCCATCAATTTTACAGGCAGCAAGGGGATGCTTAGCCAAACGGGTTACCCCCAACAGAAGAGAATGGATGTGGGGCAGCTGGTGCTGCCAATCTACCAGCCACCTGTTGATTGGTATTTACGAAACTAAAAGACACTTCACTGCCGATGCCGCCAATTTGATGGCTGCAAAGCATAGAATATTTCATAGATTAGGAAATAAACCTATAATTAACTTTTAACAGGTGGTGCTCAGCAACTTGAGGCACAGCCAGTAACCCAAATTGAAGCCACAGCATAAAACAGAACAATGGTTTAAACATAAAATGGCCATTGCGTGGGCTAACACAGTAATGTCAAGAAACATTGGACAACGTACATGCAGAAACAAGTGCAATGAAGAGATAGGAATGAATTACCTGGAAGGTGGCAAGCTATTAGGTAACTGTGCTCCTTGGTACGGCCCTATAAGTTTTTGAGAAATTCAGCTTGTCAAAAAGATCAAAATAAAAATAAGCAAAAAGAAGAAAGGGGGGCAGGGGTAAAAAGCGTTACGTTGTGCCACTGATGATGCATAAGGTAACTGCAATAACATCCCTGATGCATAAGGTAAAGACTGAGGTGACATCCATGCTGGTGATGGAGTACCAAGGCCAGAAGTACGCACTGGGCCAGAAGGAGGTGACATATTTGGTAGTGCACCTTGTAAGGAAGCCATTGATGGAAACTGCATCAGAAGCAACATTACATAAAGAAATTGTCAAACACCATACATGAGCAAGTCCTGGGTAAGTTCAAGGAGAGATAGCTAGCTTTGTGTTCCAATTTCAAAAAGTAAGAGTAGGTTGGGAAGTGATTATCGGATGAATCGTCGTGCATAAAAGATTTAACAATCAAAATGGCACTCATGCATAAAAGAAATAACCTTGCTTTCTCTCTCTCTCTCTCTGAAACAACGAGATTTAAATTCTAAAAAAAATGCAGAAGAGAAGCATGCCGGCATTACAAGTATGTCACAAAGTTATTGCAGAATCCTTAAACCAAAAAAAAGAGTCGGTCATGGCCAGAAGCAATGGAATAGTTCAAAAGATGTGAATAACATACTGTTTGAGTTTGAACTGCAGGTGCTTCACTGCCAAGATCAAATGGGTTTATTGACCTTGATGACTGTGGAAATGAAGACATTGGCTGTAACAACAAAAAGCATGTAGAAATATAAGTGATGCATCAAGTAATTGGACATTCAGTTAAGTATGAAAGAATGAGCTCATGAACGAAATTGCTCTTATGATGTAGGAGTACCACTGCAGTATTATATTGCATCGTCAAACCCATCCCATGTGGTGGGCCAGTTTGCCACCCTGGTGCAGCAGCAGTATAGGAAGGATAGTTTGAAGCAAATAGATCCTGCAAAAACCAAGAGGCCAACACAATAAATAATCCTCAAAACCAAGAACTTGGATGTCCTTGGCCTAAATAGATATTACCGGAGGTAGTTCCTTTCTTCCACTTTCTTTTGTTTCTATAGGCGGCTTTGATGCAACTGTAGAAGTGGCATCTTGGGTAGGTTTTGAGACAGCTTGAGGTATTTGTGCAACTGATGCACTCAAAGGCCCCAGCATATGCTGTGAAGGAGCAAAGTTCCATGGCTGCCATAAAAAGTGCAACGTGAAGTTATATTAACAAAGAGTTGATTATCTATAAAATACCACAATACTAGAAAATACTTCCCACCTGATTGGTTGAAGCTCCATCAACAGGTGGAATAAATTGTTGGGTAGTACACTGACCACCAGCTGCAGAGAAAAAAGAAGTCTGTTGCTGCTGCTGCATATTAGGCTGTTGTTCAGCATTATAACCACCAACCTGGGAACTACCACCGTTGACAGGCATCAATCCAGGGGCAGCTGCCAAAGCACCAGTAGAAGGCAGTGTTGTGAAATTGCTAACTGGTGCAGCTGCAGGAGCAGCAGTACCAAAGGGTGACATTTCGATCTGCCCTGTGAATGCAATATTGGTGTTGATGCCAAGAGGTGTTCCATTCACATTGGCCATAGAAGCAGGTATTTGTCCACCGCCACTGCTATAAACTCCTGATTGATCACCAGGTACAGATGCTGGAACGGACAATTGAGAAAGAACGGAGTCCAGGGTGTTCATATTTGAACGAGCCTGAGAAACATTTTTCTGAGAAGCAAAATCAAAAGAGGCCCAGTTTTGGTCATTGCTAGAACTTATTGTCTGTACAACAGATTGAGTCTCAGTTGTTTGTGGTGCCTGAGTAACTGTGGAAGCAACAGGAGGTTCTGGATCAGCATCAAAATCAATTAAGCTCCCAGTCATCTCCAGCTGAACTTCTGCTGGATTCCTGCCTGTAGATCCTAAGCTGCTAGAAGATGCAGTTCTCTGCAAAAGTAATATAATAGTAAGTCATATGGGTGTAAATGAGATCCTGCTGCTCGCAAGTTATTCGAGTTCGATTAAAAAAATACTTGAATTCGTTTTGGTAATTATTGACCTGCTCAAGCCGAATTCCAACAGCGTAATACTCGATTCGAATGGCTCCTGAGCCTAATTGAGCTTTTCATTTTAATATATGTTTATTTATGAAATTACATTTTTATGAGTACAAAAATTAATAAACAAGCTTAATCAAGCTTGAGCTCTAGGAGCTCAATTATGTCTCGAGCCAAGCTCAAGTCAAGTATTTAGCCCTGAATTTCAAGTCAAGCTCGAGCTTGGCACTATTTGTGTCCGGCTCAACTTAACTTGATTACACACCCCTAAGTCCATTTCCTTTCTCTGTACCATCACAAAAGTTGAGCAGAAGTAAAGAAAAACAGGCAACATTTTTTTCCCTTCATGCAATACTAGGAGGGAAAAAATCTTAAAAAGTGACTACAAAAAGTTCACAAATATGATTTTTGAACAGTGATAAACATTCATTTACTGATTTTTCGATTGCAAACAACTTAATTTAACTTTGAGGTAGATATTATCATGACAAACATCATAAAAGTGATGATGCAGCAAAGAACCATGGTATCATAATCAAATTGACAATAATTCTGAATAACTTGGAAATACATGGAATTCCAACAGGACAAGAGCTACTAAGTCAAACTAAAAGTAGGACAAATACTCTAAATACACTTGCAGAAAGTGAGGAGAAAAAGTAAAATTCAAAGGAATAGAAACTGTGCCAAGTAGTTAATTGTGGTAAATGGCATCAAACAGAAAATACAAACTTTTGGGAAAAGAAAAATGCATCAGGCTAAGACAAATAAAATTGCTTTAAGAGGATGAAGAATGAAAAACTTGTCTTTTTGCAGGATCAGAACAGCACAAAAAAACAAAGAAAAGTTTTGTGAACATTGCAAACTAAACCAAAACAGAACCTTGACTATAACAATAAACTAATATGACAGGCACCAGCAGAAACTACCTGTGTTTGAGGGCCATCAATAGTTCTGCTGCCATTTACTTTTGGAGGCTCACTTATACGAAGGGAGACTACATTTTCACCCAAAATTTCTCTAACAGGACGAGCCACTGGGGGACCGGACGACTCTAGATCTTTTGGTCGCTCAGGTGACCTACCTTCCAACTTTGGATCTCCATCAGATACTCTATGATCTTCAGGTTTCCTCCCATTAGCAAATCTATCTTCTCGGCGCCAGTCATTGACAACTTCATGGCGACCAGGACTTCTGTAGTCACTATATTGTCGACTTTCTTGATCATATCCAGGGCTTCTTTCATCATAACCATATCTGGAATTTCTGTCATCATTTCTTCCTCCTGGACTGGACCTTTCACTGAAACGGCGTTCATATGTATCTTCATATGGTGGAGTTCTGGACCCTCCTTGATATCCATCTGTCCTCCTATTCTCATAAAAGTCTTCCTTGTCACCCTGCAAAGTCCAAAATTCAAAAAACCATAACACTAATTAAAGATTCAACAGTATAAAAATTCCCTCCTCCAGAAGCAGGAACCTAACATATAAATTCAATGCCCATCATATCATATCCCAGACTTCATAACTGATTCACATTCAATTTAAAATAGGAACAGGGAAGGGCACCATACCATCTTTCCTCTAGGAGGCTTGTCATAGTTTCTCCCACCACTATATCTTCTATCCACATAGACATGCTTAATGAAGTCACGGAGCCTCTCAACATTGCTGACAACAAAACTTAGGCTTAGAAGCATTGTAACTAATAAAGACAGAACCAAAAGATTGGATTTTTAAGTGATAACCTCCTGTCAGGGACAGAATTACGCTGTGGATCCCATTCTTTAAAATAGATTTCTTTTGCACGCTGCAAATAAGGGAAAAAAAAAAAGAACAAGAATGAGAAAATGGATTAATAGAATGAAAAGAGAATTACTTACATAAAAAATCTCTTCCTTTTACTCTTTATCAAGAGAGAGGGAGAGAGAATGTTAATATTTACCTGATTTCCCCCTTCTTGAAGAGCACTAACTTCTTGAGAAGTAAATTTAGCCATAGATACTGATTTAACTCTGTGTGTGAACTCCCGACTGTAAACAATTTAAACCAGTAGCCAGTTTTAGGTACTAGTGTCTCAGATAAAAGCTAATCAGCAGGCAATATGTTGAGAAAACTTAATATGCCAAAATAATTTGAACACTTACTGTATTCCACTGCAGGTGGTGCAAACAAATGTCCAGAAACTTGTGCAAACATATTGAGGCCCCTGCTCAGCTGACAAGTTAGCAAATAGCAACACTATGACAAAGTATAAGCACTCCCACATTTACACATTATAAAGAAATCATATTCAATTTAGCATAAGGAAAATGCTACAAAAACATATTTGAACTGCAAAAGCAACATTTCAGGAGGATATTCAAACAAATATTTATGGAACAATAAGAAGTTCCCAAAAGGTTCAAGAGTGAAGATTCCAGAAATCATCAAAACTTATATCAGACTTTCTGATGGTAACAAATCCATACAGTATTCAAACGTATATAGCTACATTCACTAGACATAAGTACCAACCCCAGCAAACCCTGCATTCTTTTTTCTTCAGAACTCAGGGGTTAATTTTCCATTAATGCAGGGATATAAATATAGAAGTATCAATAACATACAATAAATCACAAACGGACCAGAAGCATTATTGATTTCATCAACATCACAGTTGCAAACGAGCAATCAATTCAAAGCCTATGTATACAAGCAAGTATATATCTGTAACTAAATCGAAAGAGTCACTTGATGAACAACTCCTAGAGTTTTATTTCATCAATCTATAAGAAAACAAGAAATCCATACCAAACTGTTGCAGTTAATACATCTACGATTCTCTGATTGTTTGAGAAGAGCCCGAATTATTCGCTCATTTTTCTCATCTTCCTTTAGTCGACTCGCCATCACACTCTTCCTATATCAAATAAGTAAAGACAAAAATAAAAATTAAATGTACATATATAATATATATATATATATTAAGTCCGCATGAATTTTCTCCAAATCATAATTAATCACCAGCAGATGCACAAAAAAAAAAATCACTAGATTCTAACCCAGTTAACTCCAAAATTCCTTTTTCTACATTATTTTCATTTTTGGCTTAATCCTTCTATCTACATTATTACCAATTCCATAGAACTGATTAAACATTAACTTCCCTACACTTCCAAGCAAAATCAAACAATCGAAACGACAAATCTCTTATTTTTCCTTACTAGACCAACATTTTGCTGGTAATATAAAAAAAAAAAAACAAAGAAAAAAGAATTCAACTAACCAAAACCAATGGATCTGAACAATCAAACCACCCTAACAACAGAAAACAGCGCAAATAGATAAATAGTGACGTGTTTGGAACTCTAGAAAAGGAAAAAGAAAAGGACTGACCAGGAATCAAAGAGAAAAATGAATTTTCTCAAGCTTTACGTGTGGTGGCTTCTTATTCAATAAATTCCGATCCAACTCCAAGAATATTATGTAAATAACAGAGCAATAAAAACTGGATTAAATATAAATATAAATATAAATATAAATATAATATAGAAACAAAGGAGAGAGAAAATATTGTAGATCTTCGAAAGAAGGTAGCTTTGCTAATTGCTACAGCTAAGAACTAAGTAAAACAATCAAATAAATTGCTGCTTTACCGCATTATTATTTTTAAAGTTTTTTCCCTTAATAAAACATAGGTCAAATTCTCTATAAAATCCCTGTACAATGCATTTTGATGGATTTAGTCCCTCTATACTCTATATGCTCACTCCTTTTCAAAATTTGTATTTTCAGTTCTGAGGTTTTTTTTTAAATGAATTGGAGTCACATTTAAAATTACCAAAAAAAAATTAAAATGGACATGAATTTAATAAATAAATTTAATGGTGTTATCAACTTATAAAATTTACATAATCATTTTAATCAAAATAAGATATTTGGGTTAATTAATGGCATTGTAAAAATTGAGGTATTCGATTATGTCAAGAAGTTATAGTAAAAAGATTAAAACTTAAATTTAAGCGTAGTATAGTGACAAAAATTGATATCTGACCATATTTAGTAGAAAATACGGTGCCATGGCACTTTGTCACGTTCATGCTCTCTCTTTACTAAAATGTTCATATATAATTGAAAAAAGAATCACTTTTGACCTTTCAACTTCAAATTACTTTTTATCTTTGGATATTTGTTAGCATACAAAAGATGTGATGGTAAAATAATAAGATAACTATCACTTACAACAATGTACATTCTTTAGACTAACTAATGTTATTATAAAAGTAAAGAATTAAATTATGTTAAATTAAAAATAAAGACTAAATGTGAAATATGAGCATAGTAGTGAAATTGAAACTACAATTTAACCATTATTTTATAATGACTAAAAATGAAAAAAAATCATGTCATTAGTCCAAATAATTAGCACTGATAGCTAATTTGGATTAAAAATATATTCCTAAAATAATTTTTTATGAAAATAATATTTTAAAAAAGTCCGCATTAATAATTTAATGAGAATAGAGTATAGAGTAAATATTATAAAAAATAAGGATCAAATTATTGTAAAAATTAAATCTTAATTTTAGATATAGTAGATTGTAGATGGACCAAAAATGATATAAAAGGAAAAATAAAGAAAGTTCACCTTCCATTTATATGTAGGTTATAGATTTAGAAAGAGAAAATCTAGGGATTTTCTAAATTTTCTTTTCATTTTTTTCTTGTATTACAGGGAGAAGAGAGGGGAAGCTGTGTCGCCATGCAGACGCAGCCGTTTTGTTTTTTCCATGGATTTCGTTTTTTCCTTTTTCAGCTATAGGAAAGATAGAAATAGATTGCTTTGGATTTTTAAACGATTCTTAGTTTTTAACTTTATCTTATCAAAATAACATTCATCCTTTTATATTATTTTAAAGTGTTTTTTTAAAAAAAAATATTTTTAACAATTTTATATATAATTCAATTCAAACCATTACAGCAATTTTCAATTTTTAATATTTTATCGTAGAAAAAGAATATTACATATGTAATTAAAATTAAGGTGGCATTTTCATTTGGTAAAGGCCGAGGTCTTAAATTTTGAGTATGCAGTTTGAGACATATCATACATAATAAATTTCTAAATCTCTTCATGTGTGAAAATTTTAGTTCAATTAGTCTTAATTTATTAGCTTTAATTTGATAATATTTAAAATATAAATAGATTAAATTATATTTTCCTAAAAATATGATAATAAAATTCGGAATTAATTTTATCAAATAAATTACAACTTTTATTAATTTTAGCATTCTATTAATAAAATTCAGTTTATTATTAACAAAGTATAATTTAATATATTTATTTTTAAATATTAATAATTTATTTATTTCAAATAAAAATAAATTAATGTATTTATCTACAGATAAAATTTAAATGTTTAACGTGTATTAAAATTAGAATATAATTTTAGTTTGATAATATCTAAATAAATTTAAAATTAAATAGTTTTTATGGCTTTATGGTGAAAAAATGTTGTATAAATTTTTTAAAAAAGTAATAATTCTGTTTAAAATAGAATTTAACTGAGAAAAATAAAAAATGACCATTATTTAAAGGAAAGTTACATTTCATTAATTTTAATTTTTAAATTCAATTAAAAATAAAGGATTGTTTATTTGAATATGATTTTTTTTTTATAAGCGCTGGACAATGGAGACTTTTTTTAATTGGATTTAACAAAGGAGACTTCTAGAATGTGAGATTGGTGGATTCCTTTTCATTTTTGGTTGGCACCAACGTGTTAAAATGTTCATCTTGATTGCTTTTAATTTATTGATGTAACATGCAAAAACACACAACATTGTCTCAACTCCGATTAAAGGTTTTTGTTTGCTTACACCCAAAACTTTAATTTACGTAATGAATAAAAAACATTCAGAATTGTAACTTTAAATCATTTGGCTTGTAGGATTTCATCAAGTCCAACTTCTTTGACCAGAGGTCTTGCTTGGAACATTTCACTACAACCACCTCAATTAAGAGTAAGAAACCGCTTGCATAAGGGGGGAAGGCAGATTTTTATTTTTATTTTTGAAAGGTACGAAATTAAGTTATATCTTATTATAAGAACTAAAATTAATTTCACCAATATGTCAATTTAAATCTTTAGTTTTTAAAAGGATTAAATCAAAATTTTATCATTTTTAGGGGGACAAATTGTAACAATTCAATTCTTTTTAATGTTGGAAAAGTCAATTTTGGAAAATTTTGAGTTATTCAGAAAGTTGAATGGAAAAAAAATTGAGTCTAATTTGGGATCAAGAAACAAACTTAGATAATAATTCAAGAAATTAAGCTAGTATAATTGGTATGAGGATTAAATTGCATAGTGATTAAAAATGAATAGAGAATTGGTTTTTAATTTTATAAGTCCTTAATAAGCTAATAACCAAGTCCTTGAAAATAAATTCCATAATTAATATGGTGGTAGTGAAATTCCATGGTTTTCTCCACTAATATTAATTAATTAACATTAAACACATTATTAGTGATGAGTAATTAAACTACCAATTATATATATAGCTATTTAATGGGAGAGAGAAGACGAAAATATCATTTTCCTCATCTTTCCCAACCGAAACAAAGAAAAAGAAATTATAAAGGCTTTGAGTTTTCTTCCTTATTTGGTCATCAATTAATCAATGCGAGAAATGTTTCCTTTAATAATTTTTATAGAATTTTAATTATATAAGCAACAATTCATGTCCATGTATTAGATTTTTTAATTGTTGAGTTCTAATCTGATTATCTTTAATGGATATTGATGAAATTAAGTTTGATTTTGGTGAGATTTTGAAAGTATGAGTTTTTAGCATGTTAGGATAGATTAAAAGTATGAAGTCCATGGTGAATACATATAAAACCAAATTTTGATTTGATTCTAAATATTGAAAGATATGAGCATTTCAGATATAGGGACTAAAATGAATAAAATAAAAATTACGTTAAATTGTTGTGTTTCTTATGTTTGTGTGAAACTAATATTATTTCTATTATCAAATTTATTCTATGTAGTTAAAGACGATGTCAGACTGTCTCGAGATAAAAGAAAGGTAAAAGCCGTAGACGAGTAGCCAATTCTAGTCTGTGCTTTCATGACTTTGAATTAAATATGTATGTGATTCGTTAAATATAGCTTAATTAAAGTAACATCAATACTTGCCTCATGATCTGGTAAATATTCATGTTATGATTAAATTAAAGATATGTGACGTGTTAAGTAATGTTATGTATTGATACATTAATGGTTTGATTGATATGAACTTTCTATATGATGGTTGATATAATGTAATATATATTTATTGAGATAATAATTATCTTATTAACGGTCTCAGATAGGGTTGGGTATAGTTGACATGCAATAGGATTAGTGTATAGGATTTTACTTCAGTTTATATCAATGAGGTGCATAACGCATCTTATACTTTTGACGTACTGATGAGGCACTGACTGCTAGATATATTGGTGTGATAGTTGGATGATCCATGTATTCGTATTTTAGCTCGCGAGGTTAAAGATCTGAGAAATAAGAAAATTTCGTTAGTTAAAGTGATGTGGCATCAACACGGTATTGAAGAGGCCACGTGGGAGCCTGAAGATTCTATGAGACAGTAATATCTGAATCTGTTCAATGGTAAGATTTTCGGGGACGAAAATCCCTAAGGGGGAGAATTGTAACAATCCGGTTTAGACCCTAGTCGGAATAGTGGTTTCGGGACCACATATTCGAGTTATAAAAATATTTAAATATTATTTTTTGTGTTTATGATGTATGAATGAGTATATGTAAAAGTCTCGTATGAAAATTTGAATGTTTGTGTGCTTAATTTTGAAAAAGGACCTAATCGCGTAAAATGTAAAAGCTGTGTGCTAGATGTTAAAAGTGCCTATTTGACTTGGCTTTATAATTGTGAGGTCCTTATGAGGTTATTTGACCAAAGTTATGATTAAATGACATTATTGGACATTAGTTGATAGCATATTAATGTTTTAATGCAAGGGTACTATGGTAAAACAATTATTAAATGAATTATAACTAAAACAAAACATGAAAAAAAGGCATTATATGTTGTTGGTGCCGGAAATTTAAGAACAAAAGAAAAAAAAGAGTTTTAGGGTTTCGACTAGTTCAAAGCTTAATTGAGGTATGTTTTTGTTTCAGTTTTTAATAATTTCTACGTTTTTGTGATCGTTGTTAAGTGCTCTAGCTAGCCCATGCTTAAATTCATGAAATTGTTGATGACTTTATGAGATTCCATTGATGAATTCATGAGTTTTGTGATGTTAAATGATGAATTATGAAAGCTTACAGCTTGATATATATGTTTTGTAAAGTGATTTTGAGTAAAAAAGCATATTAGGGATTAAATTGTGAAAATGAGAAGTTTAGGGACTAAAATGTGAAATAAATGAAGTGTATGGACTTGTATGAGAATTATGAAAATTCGGCTAAGCTTGTGTACAAGCAAATTTTGTGTATTTTGTGATTTTGTGAATTAGGGACTAAAGTGTCAAAATGTAAAAATGTGAGGGCTAGTTTGCAAAATGCCCTAAATATGTGTCTATGGATTGTTTTGAATGATTTGTTGAATAAAAGGGTTAATTTTGAATACATATAGATCAAGAAAAGAGGAATTCGGATTTAGACCAAAGGAAGTCGAAGATTATAGAGTAGATGATCTGAGTCAACAAATTCTGAGTACGAGGTAAGTTCGTATGTAAAACATGATGTGTAAGTATATTTTGATGCTTTGATGATACATAGATTGTATATATATTTGGTTTGGATGAATACGATGATAAATCAGTTGTATTTGGCACTAAGTGTGCGGTTCAAACTAGCTTCGGCTACTTGAGGCACTAAGTGTGCGATACCGATATAGCTTTGGTTTATTCAGATGGCACTAAGTGTGCAGAATTATTATAGCTTCGGCTAACCCTTAAGGCACTAAGTGTACGGATGGTTATAGCATGAATAATCTTCGGAAAGTTTTAAAATATCCTAAACGAGAGGTGATAATGAAAATGAATGAATATGGGAAGGTTCAGGTACGTATAATACCTATGTGGTAGATGGTACTATATATATAAAGTTTATTGAAATGGTATAAACATGTGGATGGTGTTGGTATAATTGGATAGCTATTTTGAGAATTTATAAATACTTATATGTTGATGTTTTATATTTTATACTCTGTTAATGATTTTTTTAGTACGAGCTTACTAAGCTTTTGAAAGCTTACTTTGTGTGTATTTGCATTGTTTTATAGATATCAAAGCTACTGTGAGCTCGAGGATCGTTAAGGACCGACACCACACTATCGAACTTCATTTTGGTACTTTTGAAAATGTAAATTTTGAAGTATGGCATGTATAGGCTAGTAGTTGTGGGATTATGCTTTGTGATGTACATATATTTTTAGCCATGTGATTTGGCTAGTTTATGTTTGAACTTATAGTTGATAATGGTATATAATATGTGATGCCAATGTTAAATTCTGGTATGTTTTGGTTGGTTAAAAGAGATGGTAAGTTTGGTAAGTTCATGGCATGAGATTGAATGATGGTTTTGATATGATCTTACCTTATGTTTTGGTATAAATTGGTAAGGTTGATAAGTATGTAAATGATTGATAATGTTATGGTATATGTAAATGATTGATAATGTTATGGTATCAATGGCTTATGTATTGGTATTGTATTTGGCTGAATTGGTTGAGCAAATATGCTTGTTCCTTTGCTTGAAAGTTGACCCAAATTAGGGTGGCAAATTGGCTAATCAAATGGCCTGTTTTTGTCCACACGGGCGTGTGTCTCAGCCGTGTGCGACACACGGCTATGTTGCACTGCTGTGTGTCCCCTGGGGTATCCTACAATTATAAATCAGGCTTGAGCACGGCCAAGGCACACGAGCGTGTCTTGTGGCCATGTGATCAAGTCAGTATGTATGCCTTGTTTTGACATGGCCTAGACACACGGACGTGTCTAATGCCGTGCGAGGCACACAGACTGTTCACACGGGTGTGTGACCTGTACTTGTTTGAAAAATGTTTAAGTTTTGGAAAAATTTTGTATGTGTTCAGTTTAGTCCCGACCCCTTTCTAAAGCATGTTTAAGGTCTCGATGACCTATATAAGGGACTCTATATTGATGTTGTTCTCTGATGCATTGATGAATATGAAATGAAAGTTAAAATGTTTCGATTCGTCTGGTAACGCCTTTAACCTTAGTTCGGCGATGGATACGGGTTAGGAGTGTTACAGTAAACGTGATCACGGGTCGTTTATCTTTGTGATGAATGACTTGATTACTAATTAATAGTAATTGACTTTTTATAAAGGAAGATGTAATGATTAACATGAGATAAAATAGGGTCATATTGGGAGAACAAATTTATCCCAAAGAGATTAAGGATATCCTATAAGTGTAACACATTTATGACAAGTTCATTGGACGAGCACTGATCGAGTTACTTTTGTAATGGTATGCCATTGGAGAGAGCTCAATCACAATGCTATAGTGGAATGACTTTATGACTAAATGAGATTATAATTAATAAGCGAAAATTTAAAACTTAATTATAAATAATTTAAGCCCCGATCGGTCCTTCCGCTAGCTTGTTGAAACAAAAAATGAATTGCATGTTGAATCAAATGAACATAAATGGTAAAAATGGAGAAATGGGAAACATTTGGAAATGAATTTGGTTTTCTCCAAAATGAAAATGAAAATGACTTGGAAATGAATTTATGGTTTTTGAATTAAATGAAGTTTGAAAATATAAATATGTCATTTGGTCATATTGAATCCGTTGAATGTAAAAATATTAAATATATTTTCTCATGGATTCTTTTACGGTAAAGTCGTCATAATTTTAAGGGAATTAAAATTTGGCTTAGAAAATTATTTAATTGAGAAATTAATTTATTTAAGATGTTTATTTTGGGAAATAGAAAAAATATCCGGTTGAATTGAAATATAAAGTAATGGGTTAAAAGTTCAGGAAGTACTTGTAATTGGACCTGATATGGGAGAGGCCCAAAAGCCTTCATGTTTAAAGAGAGGGACGACAAACCCTAGTTTGTTTAACTAGGGTTGCTGCCCCTTATACTCCTAATTAGATAAGGAGTTCGTTTTTCTATTTGAAATAGACTTTTACAATTCAATTAGGTTTTCACCTTTTCTCCCTATAAATAGATGACACCGATAGGGCTAAAAATACACAACTTTTAGATATTGTCATTTTGGTTAAAATAGTGAGAGTTTATTCTCGA
This sequence comes from Gossypium arboreum, assembly GCF_025698485.1. Classification (NCBI taxonomy): domain Eukaryota; kingdom Viridiplantae; phylum Streptophyta; class Magnoliopsida; order Malvales; family Malvaceae; genus Gossypium; species Gossypium arboreum. Next base: position 131,224,839 of record NC_069075.1, read on the forward strand.
AGTATTAATTCTATTTTCGAGAATAATAATTCTGCCGATTTCTATTGAGAGAAGTTTTGCTTTCGCATTGAAAGTAAAGAAAACTATATTTGGTTCTGTGTTTGATTTGAATTGTTCGAGCCCACACTAGAAGCAGTTCGTGGTACGAGAATAGCGAAAAAGTCTGTTCGGTTAAAATTTAGGAACAACAAGGATCCTTCTAGCTGAAAACATATCTGTGATTTCGGTAAATGGTTTATTGCTATAAATATCACAAACTGACTCAATTTTTAAAATTTTGTTTTTCCGTTGTATAAGAAAATTGTTTTTAGACCAGATTTTCTCCAATAGAGTAACCATAAGTACATATAAATGGCATTATGAATTGATTAGGTAGTATGTGAAATGAATGGTATTGGTAAGTTGATATGTATGCATATTAAGTTAGTATGTTAAAATGATGATTTGTATGTTTATAATGTATTGTAAGTTGTTGGCATAAACTTATTTAAGAATAGTCTATGAATTGAAATTGGATTGAATGTATGCATATGTATTAAACTTGTATAATGTCTGCTTGAATCATAGAAATACCACTTAGTGTATTTTCTCAACGTACGATTTGTTTTCTCCGTGCACAAGTAAAATAGATTGTCGGTAGTTTGAGCAATTGATCCAGCATCCAAGAAGCAACCCCGACTCAACAACGTTTGTAAATCTCGTTTTGTTTTAAGTATGGTGTATACCTAGGTTGAGTCAATTTTGGTATAAAACTATGTCTATATACACTTTTGATTTAGAAGTTTAAAGTATGAATTTGGTCAATTGAATACAATGTTTAGATGAATTCAAAATATGAGGTTGAATGGTATGAAATGTTGCTTTGCTCTATGGCATTGATAAATAGGTATTTATGCTTGAAGTTAGGAATGATTTGTGTTAAATGGTTGAATAAAAAAAAATATGATATTGGTGTATCATTGAATAAGTGTTATAGTTCAAGAATTGGTTCATTTGAATATCATATTTTAGATGAAACTAGATTGTGTTTAAGCAAATTGGTAGATTGAAACAATTTGTCACATTGCGACATCGAGTGTAAATCGTCGCAATGAGATCAAGCCACCATGCCACGACGTAATGTCGAGCATGGGTTGTTGAGATGAGACCTAACTAGTATGTTGTGTCGCGACGAGGAACCTCATAACTTCATGATGTCAACCTAAAATTTTGTAAACATTACAGTTTGTCATGTCGCGATGTCGAGTGTAGATCATCGCGACGAGATCAGGCCACTATGCCACGACGCGATGTCAAGCATAGGTTGTTGAGATGAAAGCTAGCTAGTATGTTGTGTCGCGACGAGGAACCCTATAACTTCGCGACGTCAACCTAAAATTTTGTAAACATTACAGTTTAGATCTCGAGTTAGCATGAAAGCCTTAGTAAGCTCGTTTAAGACCTAGAAATAGTTTTATATTGTATTGTATGCATGTGTTTACTAAAATTAATCATTCATTTTTTTGTAGTTTAATCTTAGTTGCTCCGACAATGAATGTGGCACCTTATAGCTCGGACCCAACGATCAGGTCGAGTTTCGGGTGTTACATTAGTACCATTGAGCCCTATTGCTCAGCATATGGTTTGTTTCTTCTGTGCGTAGGTGATGAATGAAAGCTTTTGTAGACTCAAGTTCAAGCATCTAATTTCTCCAAACTCAACTCAGAAGATATCTCAATCCTTTTTGAATATATATATGTGTTTTGAGTCTTGTGGCATGTACCTAAGTTTATTGGTATGCTTTTAAGTCAATATTTAATACTTTTGGCACTATGACCGATAACGTTTCTAAAGGCTAAGTTTCATCACTTGAATTATGATTATCTATGTTTGTTTATATATGTCTGAATGTGTTAGTTAGTAGATTAAACCTTAATGCTTTGGATGCTCTGATTTAACGATGTTTGATTGTGTTTACATGTGCTAAATTGGTGGCTTTTTATTGGTGCAATATTTGAGTATGTTTTTGGTACAATTAGATAAGGTTTTTATGCTTAAAAAATGTGCATTTTAGGCCATTTGACCATTGAGTCTCGAGAAAGAAAGAACATGTCTCAAGATCATTATAACAAGTTTCATTTAAATTTTACATTTAAAAGCACGAGGTCTCAAGACATAAATGTTCTTAAGACAATTGATCTTAGGTCTCGAGACAAGTGATCTTTGTCTCGAGACATTCAAACACCGAAGAAAAAATAAGAAAATAGGGGAGGTTCGTCTTGAGACAATTAGTAATGTCTTGAGACATAATAACTTTGAATCTAAAAATCCCAAAATAATTTATGACCTGTTTCAATAAAAGAATTTAAATTTTGACATTTGACATTTGACATTTGAGTTCGAATTCGACATTTGACCTTTCTTAACACCGTTTAACAATGATTTTGAACCTTAATCATAATAAATGAATAATTGTGAGTATGATTGATGATTAAACTGGTTAATTGCTATATTATGTTTTAAATTTTATGATTATGAAATAGATTAGCTTGAGTTGCTTTGGCAACGTAATAAGACATCACATGCTTGGATTTGAAAATCGGGTTGAGTATGGAGTATTTCACAAACTATAACTTTATCATATATTATTTATAATTTTATAAATTTTGAAGAGACCTAAAAGCGAATTTTCCATTTTAGAGGGGTTTGACCCCCTTGCATGATTATAGATACATGTCCCTTCACATGTAAACCTCATTTGATCTTTATTAAAGTTGATCTAAGACTTATATAAAAGGCTCATCATGACTTAAAACCTACCTTTTTTTTTCATATAACACTAGGAAGTTAAAAAAATGAAGACCAACCTATTTAAATACCTCCTATCAATCTATTCATTCTTTTATCATTGCTTTACCAAACTTCATTGAAGCTCTCTTTCCCATTCTTAAGATTCACTCGAAACCTCTCTCTACAGCTCTCGACTTCACAATGTAAACCCTGAATAGATTTCAAGCCCTTTTTATATAAACAATAATAACAAATGGTGAAAACTTGCTTTGATTAAATACACAACATATCCTTCTTTAGTTGGTTATTTGTTTCCAGAACAATATCTATAACCTATAACTATATATAAAATTGAGAAATATTAAAGATAAATTGCAAAATAGTCCCTTATGTTTGTTTAAATTTATGTTTTGGTCATTGATGTTTCTATTGTTATTGTTTGGTCATTAATGTTATCAATTTATAACAACTTGGTCACTGTGTTGTTATTTGCCGTTAGAGGTGTAATGAAAATCACATGTAGCTTGTTAAATGCTTACTTGGATGCTATGTCTTTAATTCTTCAAGTTGTTTATTGTAGGCTTTACCACTTATTTCTTTTTTTTTCTTTATCATATTTATTCTTTATTCGTTTTTTTCTCTCCCCCACACTTTTTTCTTATTTCTTTCTCTCTCTCTCTTTTTTTTTACACTCTATTATTCTTTTCGCCCTAATTGTAGGCACTACAGGAATTTAAGGTTTTAGCGGTGTTTTTAGTGGTGTTTGGAAGGAAAATGTTGCAAATATTATACATTAGTTGCGCTAACAGAAATACGCCACAAAAGGTCATGTATTAGCCGTGCTAGGAGAAAAACGCCGCAAAGTATATTTTTATTTTAAACGAAACGACGCCGTTTTGCTATGCTCAGTTTTATCCCCAACTCATCCCTGAAATCCATTATTTTTTTCCCTTAAAAATTTTCCCCAAATCTTTAATTCCCCAAATCATCCGACCATCTCCTGCATCATTGTTGACTGTCCCTTTTGCAACATCGCCGTTGACACTCCTCTGCCTCATCACCATCGATACTCCTCTGCTGCATCGCCATGTAAGTCTTCCTATGTATGTTCCAAATGCAAAGAATAGTCGGGGTTTCTGCATGCGTTTATTTTGGTTAAAATGGAAACCTTTTTGAATAAGATTGCTCTTCATTTGCTTAGAAATAGGTCCCTCGTTCTTTCATCTATTGTTCGGATTTGATTTTAACATCGGATTTGATTTTATGGAATTATCCCATGAAGAATTTGAACTTGTAAAAGTACAGTAGTGAAGCCAGGCCTTGTATATTTATGGGTTTAGGGGTTTTTTTTGTTATCTTATGTTATGTTTTTTGCTTTTGCTTTTCTTTTCTGATTCTTTTTTGTAGGAGAAAAATAATTGTTGTCTTATTTTTTCTGCTAGTGGATGTTCATTAGTTCTTGATTTTGGTTCCTCCTTAATGTTTTATAGTTCAAATTTAGTTCATCTGTGCCGTTTTTATGGTTTTATGTTTTGTTGATCTAGTTTAGTTGATTATTGTTTCAAACTTTTGTTATGTATATAAATGTCTGAATACCTTATATGGATTAAATTTGGATATCTTCACATTTGGTGGTCTTTGTTGATGCTATTCTGCACTGAACCAATCTATCTCTAGGATTGGGGAATGATGAACACAAGTGATGGTCTTCTTAGGAAATTTGTTTAAGGTTGAATGCTTTTTTAAAAAAAAAAAAGTTAGTATTTTTATTAAATTTTGCTTAAAATTTGTTAAATATATTGCTTGTCGGAAAAAATTACTTAATATATATCATATGTTTATTAAATTTATAATAATTTGCTTCTTGGAACGACAGAAATGTGCAAGTGTACACAATCGTAACAAGTAATAAAGTGACAAGTAAATGTCGAGTTATCATACCCTTAGGGACTGTAAAAAGAATTATTTATGAATGCAGTTTAAAACACTTTGGTGAAGAAAAAATATTTTGATTTGAAAAGTGATTAAAAGCTCGAAAACAAAGTAAAATACATAAAATAAAGTCCTAATGCACGATTTCAAAAGCTGATTTTAATCAAGATGACATAATTGTATTAGGTTAATTACATTTCTTAACTTAGAAATATTAAGCTCATGTTTATGTTGTTACGAATAAATTCACGGCAACTCGGTAATTTGCCAACTTATGAACATACTTACATACCAAAACACATTTATCTTTTGACTATATCTCTATGTCAATTCAACTGATTAAACAGATTTTAATAAGAAAATGTATTAATGCACATACATACCTATGAAATTTAAATAATCTCTTGTACATATCTCTATGCTAATTCAAACAATTAATTCAATCTCATAAGCACATAAAAGATTACGTGAGGTAACAATAATCTTGCAAGTTATGCAAGGCAATTGTATCGCTCGATACCGTTGCTAATTTAACCCTCAACTACCTTAGATGATTAAACATGCACTGATTAAGTATCGTGTCAATTAATTACAATTTCAATCTGTTTAAATAATTAATACATTTGTTAGCTTACAATTGTAAAATGCAAGAATAACTTAGTCATGGTTTTACTTAATCAAACATCTTACCGAGGCCTATAACAACACAAACATAATTTTAATAAATTAAGAAGACGAAATGCAATCAACCTAACAAGAATAAAATCTAAGTCATATTAATTAAATAAATCATATCAACATAAATATTCATAGACATGTTCATAATAACAACAATAGAATTTAAAAAGATAGGGAACAAGAAGCAAATCTGATGTTTCTCCGTGGCTTGGCTGGGTTGTTCCACTCTTCCTTCTTCACTTGTTCTTGTCGAACCAAGGCTTTTATGAATACTTGAATGCTGCTCCAAATGATGGATGAACGACTCTTTTTCAAGAGGTGAAATCGGCAAGAGGAAAAACGAAAACAGATGGAAAAAATAAAGAGAGAAAGTTGAGAGGGAATAGAAGAGATAAGAAAGTTGTGGTGTGTTGAAATGAGCAGCCAATGGGGGTTTTTATAGGGTGAGAGGGATGCTAAAAATAGCCAAAATCAGCAACCAAAGAGCCCTCCCATGGCTGGCCACACAAGTGGCAAGTTTGAAGTTTTCAAACTTGCTATATTAAGGCTGGGGCAAATTTAGAAAGGCAAGAATAGTGGAGGGGTTTGTTTGCTGTTTGACGAAGTCTTTAAGGGCTTTTTTGCAAGCCAATTAATCGGCCAAGCAAGCTGATTAGATCAGCATGCTTGATGGTTTAGGGTTGCCCAAAGCTTGATAGGTTCGGTTCTCTCGGTTTAGCTCAATTGGGCCAACATAATTTGGACTGTCTTTAGTTGAAAAACTCATTTGTCTCGATGCTTCAAAAATCACTTCTCAGTTTTGCACTTCTAGCAGTGTTTGCCGAGCTAATTTTCGCCCTTTGTGCAAACCTGTCGAAAATGATCAAAATTAATCAAAATTTATTATAAAATTATTTAAAATCCATTATGTTAATAAATTAAGTCTAAAATAATTATTTTATAATAATTATGTATTTTTCGACAATAATTTAACAGAAACTGCATGAATTTGAGTTAAAAAGGACATGACAAAATGTGTATATTTTTGTGTTTCCACTTCTAAAATAGAGATGGTTGGGTTTTTAAAATACTGTTTTCGAAATATCCACGTACAATTTTTTTTTTCATAAATTCTCCCTTAATATCTATTTATTAAGAACTTTTATGTGTATTGCAAATAAAATGCCTAAAAGAAGATTGCGAGATCTCAGTATTATTCAAAATCCTCCAAATTTGGAAAAAAATAAATAGTGAACAACAGTCTGCTATTGGATCTTCAAATGTTCCGAATACAACTGACGAACCTGCAGAAATTCAAAGTAATGTTAACTTTAATTTACATGCATGTTGACTTTTATTATTGATTTTTGTTTCAAATTCTTATATTATAATATACCATTTTTTTAGCTGAAAGTGGTGGGAGGCGTAAAACTCGACGACGTTCGCTATTAAAAGATTTATACGAGTAAAATTCTATCGAGTATGTCAAAGTAGCTAGAAACAGTCTTGGTCAGCCTATTGGATCAAAAGCTCGACTTTTAACAGGATACTTGGGCATTATAGCATGAAATGCCAATCTGTTGCCTATCAACTACGAGTCATGGCATCATATGCCTGATAGTAACAAAAATCAAGCTCTTGATAATATTAAGGTAATAACGTTAATGTAATTTATAATACTTTGGTTTAAGTTTCATTTACATTTACTTTCTAAACTTGTGTTATTTGTAGGAGAGATTTGCTTTAGAGGTCTCAGATAATTATGTGAAGAAGGCATTAGGAAAAAAATGGAAAGACCATAAAAATGCTTTAAAGAATGAATATTTTAGGAAAAATATAAGCCTCGAAGAGAAATTGTGAAATGTCCCGCCGGGAATGCTGAGGTACCAACGGGAAGATGCAGTTAGATTTTGGAATTCAAAGAAATGGAAGGTATTATGTACTTTCAAACTCTTATAATTGTTTTGGTTTATAGCGTTTACTATATACGTAATAATAATTTCATAATGTAGGATTGTGAGCAAGTTGGAACTACAAGTAGGAAAAAGCAAAATTCACGCACACAGTTGGGTCGAAAAGTTTTGCTTGTGTAGCTGATGACGAGGTATTTTGAATTTATTAATTGTGTCAAATATTAATTATTTTATACAAATTAATATTTTTCCTACTATATTGTAGGAACTGTCGTCTGGTCAAAAAGTTGGACACCTTCAGCTTTTTGAGAATACACATAGAAAGAAAGAAGAATCTTCTATGACTGCTGAAGCTGTAAAAATTATGGTATATTTACTTAATAAAATTTCAATTATTTTAAATATTTATCATGTTTAATTATAATGGTTTAAATCGTCGTTTGTAATGCAAATAATGTTAAGTTATGTTGCATTTGTTTTGATTATATATTTTGTTTCTAACTCGTTGATTGAATTATTAGGAGAAACTAAAGGATAAAACGGCGGAGTATGAAGCGATAGCTTCGAGTGATAGTTTTGTTAATCTTGATGACATTGATAACTGAATTATTACTGAAGTTTTGGATCCTGAAAGGTACTGTCGGGTTTGATTTCAAGGATCTTTTGCTAACCCAACCCAATATTTTGGATCCAGCTAGCAACAATACATGCCTTAGGGGAATTAGGCTCAAGCTGAAGTTCAGAGGTTAAGAGACCAAATGGCTTAGATGCAAAAGAGCACAGTTGAGCAGATTGCTCAACTTAAAGCGAAGGCAAAATCGAGAGAAGCAGAGGCTCAAAGAAAATATGAAGAACTCCAGCTACAACTTAAAGCGGAGGTAGCAGTGAGGGAAGCAGAAAATATGACGAACTCCAGCTATGGCTTCAAAATATGATGAAGATGTTTCAGCAGTCGCAAAATCTATCATTTTTGACGTTTGTTTTCTTATTATGAGAATATTTTAACAATCTAACTTTTGAATATAATATATTTTGTTATTTCATTTATTAATTTAGATCATATACATGTTTCTTTTGTTGGATTTGAAGTATCATTTAAATTTTCAGTTTTTAGTTGGATTTGATGTTACAAGAAATTATGTTGACAATTAGGGTTCTATATGAATGAAAACGGGTTGTTAAAAATCTACTAAAAACGCTACCAAAGAACATGACTTTTAGCGCCGCTTTTACTAAAAATGCCGCTAAAGAACATAACTTTTAGTAGCTTTTTTGGTAAAAGTGCCGCTAAAGAACATGACCTTTGCACCATTTTTAGGAAACGCACCGTTAAAGGTCATGTTCTATAGCGGCTTTTTTTGAGACGGTTATCAAAACGCCGCAAATTGTTTTAGCCCAAAAAAATGCCGCTAAAAACCTATTTTGCTGTAGTGAGGGTTTAACCATCAATTACTTCGACGATCACTTGTGCCTTTTTGGCCAACTAGGGCCACCAAATAAGAGCATAACACTTTCTCACTCATTTTTTTAAGTCAAATTCCCCGAAAAAGCTACTCAAGATCTTCGAATCTCAATACCCATTTTCAAACCTTAACCCCTCAAATATGCAAATCTACCCGTTGAATCTCCTCGAATCTAAGGTATGGTGTTCTTCGGATTGGAATTCCTTTCTTCAATGTCGGGATTGTCTTTAAACATTCTAGAAACTACCGAATCCATGGTGGAGTCCTCTTCTTCTTTTTCCTTTGATTCTCTTGATTTTTTCTAGAAAATAGAATTTATTCTGTAAAATAAATTGCCACCATTTTTTGGCAGAATAATGATGTAAATAAAGTGTGTTAATAGTTCAACACATAGTTCCTATTGATAGAGCATAAGTACAAGGGTTTTGTTCGAATAAAGTTTGATTAAATAATAATATTTTCATAGAACATACAACTTCTACTCTAAGTAGAAGTAGTAGGGGCAGCGACATGCCTTATACAGTACTAAGGTTTGTTGCCCTTTGTGTTCCATAAAGCCTAGTTAGACCTTTCATGTATTGGGTCCAATTACATGTGTTATTGGACTTTAATCCAACTTATATTTTCTATTTCAAAATACTAATTAATTAATTTATTAAATTAAACTAAATTAATTTTTGTATTAAATTATTTTCTCAATCTAGTTCTAATAGTTATGACAAATTTACGGTATTAAAATCTATGAGGAAAATATATTTAATTGCTTTATTCAACAAATCTTTGATGACTAATTAATTTAATTCTCACTTCAAACTTCAATTATGTAACACCCTCACTCGACCCAATTGCCAAATCCAGGTGTGGCGTGCCACAATAGGGTCGAGTTGAACTAATTCCTAAATTTTAAGCTTGATTTCTTATGGACAAATTTTATTTATTTAGAACCATTTGATTACAACAAAATCGCTAAGTTTTAAGGCAAAGGTTTACCATCTCTAAACTTGTTCCCGAAAGAATCAACGTAACTACAGAATGCTCCACCACGAGGTGACGCCTCTAAGCGTACCCCTTTCCCTAAGTGCATGACATTATCTTTTAATCGCTCCTTAATCTGCCTTGGTCTGACTGGGTCCCTCCCTAAGATCTTTTTTTATTCGACGAGTCCTGCATACATAAATCAGATTAGGTAAGTTCACATGAACATAGTGAGTTTCTTCGTTACACCAAAACATACCCCACTACGCAAGGATTCAAATAAATAATACTAGAATAAAAATAAACTCCCTATTCCCTTGGAGAATTTTCTCTTGAGACAACCCGACGATTTTTGTTTTATTATCAAACTTATCTATTGATGGATAAATCATCAAACCTCCCTTTTCGAAATCATTCGAGCTTAATGGTTCCCTGAACGACTCCTCTGATTTGCAATCTCTGTCATTCCTTTACTTATATCCTTTCTTTCAACCTTACTACAGGGTGGGTTTCTTTTCCCCCATTTACTATAAAGAGAGTTCTTCGGCCTACCCTCTAAACGACCTTTCAGGCTAGATCCACCTTGGTGAATATTTCACATGATCACTTCATATTAGGTTATCACACTAATGCCTTACTGGATTCCATGATCACTGTTCTGGGACTATCCCCCTTTTTCCATCACCTTTTCCTTGTCCTATAACACCCTTAACCTGTTTCTGTCGCCAGATTGGGGTTATAGAGCATTATTGTACAAATCAAGACATTTATCATTAAACATAAACAAAAATATAAAATAAATGATAACATTCAATAGTTTATGATAAATAAGGTACAAAAACACTTATGGGCCTTAAATCGAGTTTACGAGACCTTAAAAATAGTTTGGGAAAAATTCAGGACTAATTTGAATCAAAACTGAAAAATATGCAAAAAATTAAAAATTTTGAAAACAATGGTCACACGGTCGTGTGGTCAAGCCGTGTGGTTTCACACATACCCATGCGGCGACTTCCCCACACGTCCGTGTGGCAAGACCGTGTAACTAATTGTGTCTATGTGAAAAAACCTGCACTTAAAAATTAATAAGACACATGGCCATGTGGCAAAGCTCAGGCGCTGTGCACCTTAAAAAGCTTCCAAAACAAGGCAAAACTTTCATCCAACACCTAGGTTCCAAGCCAAATCAAAATCAACCATTTCCATACTTCAAAAACACATTTAAACATGCCAAAACAATCAACGTAAGTGCCTAACTAATGTGTCCTCATTGACACCACAATTCAATTATCAACCTCAATTCACATGACACAACAACTAATTTGCATTCAAATTCATGAGTTTATATATAAAACTCATGCCAAACTTATCATTTCTTCTTAATCATTCACATTCATTCATACCATGATTCAAACACTTAAATAAGGTTTATATCACAGGACCAAAACAACTTTATATGAACATATTCACACCAAGATTAAAGGGACCTAAACAAGTAAGCTTATACCAAGCTTAAAACATAACATTTGTAATTAGTATCTAAACATATACAAAAAAAACCTATTACATGCCATATAACCCAAAATAAACATATCAAAATCTACCAAAATATATCTAGATAGTGTGATCTTCAAGTTGATCCGATCGCCTGACTTCACAAAATGTTATCTTTAAGGAAATAAGATAAATAACACGAGTAAGCTTCTATAGAGCTTAGTAAGTTCGATGGTTAAAATGATAAAGCTTACCGAATTAAACATAACAATACTAAAAAGTCAGAATTTCCTATCAACCACAATCCATAACAGATGAGTATATATACAAACGAGTATGAGATACTTATACGAGATCATTCATTAACAAGCCACAATGCTATCAAGAAATTCATGAATAATCATCCAACGAATTTAACAACAAGACATTTAACACAAGAAACATTGCCCAATGAACGATATACAGATATGAGTACACAATTATCCATTCGAAACACATCGGACGCTCAAACGAGCCAATCCAACCGATAACACACCTTGACACCAAATGTAACACCCCAAACCCGGCCTAGACGTTATGACCTATTTTTGAATGTTAAGAAGAAGAGTCAAGAATCCAAACTTATCATGTTAAAACCTCGTATACTTTTTTATTAGAAGAGTCCACTTATTTAAAAACATGTTATTATACTCATTAATAAAACCATCGATTGTTTACTCTTTTAGACAAAACAATAATTTGTAGCGAAAGTTTAAAAGTCATTATATTTTTTAAAACTGAGTTTCTTTTCTCAAAAATGTTTGATCGTATAAAACATTTGTTTTTTTAAACTATTTTGTCAAACGTCGCAGGAAAATTAAAAAAAAAACAAATCCAAAATTAAAACCAAACAGTTCAGAGAGTTCAAAATTACAAAAACTCTAAAAGTAAACCAAAAATTTAAATACACTTTTATGAAAATGAAGTTTATGGATGTGGGGTCACTACTGAGCCTCTATCACACCAACCCGCTAAGTCTGAGGATTATCTTAGCAGAACAGGTAAATAGTGAGTGAGTTTTTAAGAAAAATCTCTGCATAACTCAACGGAAACATAAATTTAGATTTTATCACATAACAGAACAGATACAAACATAAATCATTTTCAAAATCAGATTTTAAAAAGTCATACAGATATAGATACAAATATGCATAGTCCTATCCCCATCCTCTACACACCACGTGGGTATAAAACACCTACCCAACCCTACACACCACATAGTGTCCATACGACACTTATCAAAATAATAACAGCCGTGCTACATGTATATTGGTGAGATATCGCCTTACAGAATACTTCCTCCACATATCACATATCCCGTCACACAGTCAAATAAAACAAAATACCAGATAAAACAGAATTATCAGATACTAGATACCAGAATTATTATATCAACATGCTCGTATAACAGATAACAGACATGCATCTACATAACAGATCACAAATTTTGTATTAAATTACATGCATTTAGGTACTGCTTATGCTAGATGCCATACACATAGTTTATCAAACATTGTGCTTTAACGCTTATCTAAGCCCATACTGACCCCACGGAAGGTCCACAGTCGATCGAAACGACGTGTATGACCCTAAAGAAAAATTTTCAAATTTGGGCCTATATGCTCGTGTTGGCCCACACGCCCAATTTTGAACTGCCTGTATGGGCCAACACGCCTAATTTGGCCTAGGTCGCATGACCTACACGGCTACACACATCTGTCACACGGCCGTGTGTCGCACATAGCCTACCATAAGACCAGACACACGCCCGTGTGGCGTTGACATGCTAGATTTTTGGCTTTCACCAATCGTCATTTTCTCGCGTTTTCGTTACACACCTGGTTCGATCTGATGAAAAATCAACCACAAGACCACTGAAACCTAAAAACAACATTCCAACGCCCATGACCTCATACACAGAATCAGAACACTTAACCACTAAAGTAAATGCTTATTTATGATAGAATTCATAAAAGTAAAGTTAAATAAATCAGGGCATTACAACTCTAACCCCTAAAAGAAATTTCGGCCTCGAAATTTACCTGATTCAAACAGATGAGGTCATTATTGATGAATCAAGACCTCAGGTTCCCACGTGGCTTCCTCGGTGCCATGAATCTGTCACAAAACCTTAACCAACGGAATATATTTCTACCTAAGACCTTAACGTCTCAATCCAAAATTTGAATCCACTCCCCCTCAAATGTCAAATCTGTTCTAACCTTGATCTCTTCAACAGGAACAATATGAGATGGGTCAAACCAATACCGTCACAACATAGAGACATGAAATACGTCATGGATACAGTCTAACTCTGGACGTAATTCCAACTGATAAGCAACCAGTTTTACAAGCTTCAGAATTTGATTCGACCTAATAAACCTAAGGCTCAACTTGCCATTATGTCCAAACCGCAGAACCTTCTTCTATAGAGACAACTTAAGAAATATGAAATTGCCCATAGAGTACTCAATATCCCTTCTTTTCAAATCTGGATAGGACTTTTGTCTATCAGAAGTTTCCTTAAGACGATCCTGAATCAAGCTCACTTTATCTTCAGTCTCGGAAACCAACCTAAGACCCAGAACTCGACGTTCATCCGACTCAGTCCAACATATACAACCATATAGAGTCTCATAAGGTGCCATCTTAATACTAAACTCAAAACTGTTATTGTAGACAAATTCGGACAATAGCAGAAAATCCTCTCAACTACCTTGAAAGTCAATCACACAACTCTAAAGCATATCCTCTAGTATATGAATCACCCACTTAGATTGACCATCAGTCTGAGAATGGAACGCAGTACTGAAGTCCAATATCGAACCCAGAGTTTCTTGAAGTTTCTTCCAAAATTGAATCACTATCCGAAATTATCAAAACTAAAACCCCATGAAGTCTCACAATCTCAGAAATGTACAGCTCAGGCAACTTCTAAAGAGAATAATCTGTCTGAACGGGAATAAAGTACACAGACTTGGTGAACCGATCCATGATGACCCAAACAAAATCCTTCTGAGTAAGTGTTAAAGGCAACCCACTAATAAAGTCCGTAGTCACATGTTCCAACTTCCATAAAGGAATCTTAACGGGAATGAGCAAACCTGAAGGCAACTGATGGTTAGCTTCAACTAGCTGGCACGTTAGATAACGAAAAAAAATTTGTTACCTCTTGTTTTAAACTTGGCCACCAATACAGTTCACGAAGATCCCAATACATCTTATTTACACTGAGATGCATAGCATAAGAGCTACTATGTGCTTTCCTCAGAATCAACTGTATCAAATTAGAGTCGTTTAGTATACAAACCTATCCTCAAAAACACAGAACCCTATCACTATTTAGCCTAAAATCAAACGTACTACCACTCTCTACCTGAAAAAAACATAGAACTAGTGAATCAGCCCCTAATTGCTTATCCCGAATTTGATCAATCGAAGTCGGCTTAACTTGTCATCATCAAACAGACTTAGGCGAGCAAACATCGCCCTTAAATCAGACATTGCTCTATATCTAAGAGCGTCGGCCACCACATTGGCCTCACTAGGATGATACTCTATAGTGCAGTTGTAACCCTTGAGCAGCTCAATCCATCTACGCTGCCTAAGGTTCAATTTCTTTTGAGTAAGGAGGTACTTAAGGCTGTTGTGATCAGTGTAGATGATACACTCCTTCCTATACAAATAGTGTCTTCAAATCTTTAAGGCAAAAACCACAGTAGTTAACTTAATATCGTGCATTGGATAGTTTCCCTCATGTGACTTAAGCTATCGGGATGCATAAGCCACAACCTCACTATCTTGTATCAAAACACATCCTAAATCGACATGCAACGCATCACTATATACTATGAACTCCTTACCAGATTCATGCTATATCAGAATAAGAGTCTGAGTCAAAACATATTTGAGCTTCTCAAAGCTCGATTGCTACTCACCAGTCTAGACAAAAGGAGTGTTCTTCCGCAATAGCTTAGTCAGAGGAGTT
This sequence comes from Gossypium arboreum, assembly GCF_025698485.1. Lineage (NCBI taxonomy): Eukaryota > Viridiplantae > Streptophyta > Magnoliopsida > Malvales > Malvaceae > Gossypium > Gossypium arboreum. Next base: position 131,240,069 of record NC_069075.1, read on the forward strand.
GCAATTAACGAGAACACCTTGACAAACCTACAGTAGTAGTCTATAAGACCCAGAAAACTGTGGATCTCAGAAACGTTCTTAGGCTATTTCCAATTGAGTAGAGCTTTAATCTTCTTAGGATCAACTCGGATCCCCTAAGCGGAAACCACATGCCCAGAAAAGTTATTTTTCTTAACCTAAATTCACACTTGCTCAGCTCAGCGTAGAGCTGTTTCTCTCAAAGTGTCTGAAGAACTACTTTAAGATGCTCATCATAGTCATCTTCGATCTTAGGCTATATCAGAATATCGTCGATGAAGACTACGACAAACCGATCTAAATACGGCTGGAAAACTTGATTCATCAGATCCATGAATGTAACTGGAGAATTCGTCAAACCAACGGGTATGACTAGGAACTCGTAGTGCCCAAAATGAGTCCTAAAAGCTGTCTTATAAACATCACTTCCTTAACCTTAAACTGATGATACCCAGAACGGAGATCTATCTTAGAAAATATCGAAGCCTCACAAAATTGATCAAACAGGTCATCGATCCTCAGAAGTGGGTACTTATTATTTACAGTCAGCTTATTGAACTGTCAATAGTCGATGCATACTCTCATAGTACCATCTTCTTCACGAACAAAATCGGTGCCTCCACGGAGACACACTAGAACAGATGAATCCACAATCCAAAAGCTCATGAAGCTGAGCCTTCAGCTCCATAGGCTCCTTCGGTGTTATACGATAAGGAGCGATGGTTACAAGAGCTATACTCGTAGAAGCTCGATGTCGAACTCAACTTTCCAATTCAAAGGTAAACTTGGAAACTCCTTGAGAAAAAATCCAGAAATTCCCTAACTGTTTTGATGTTATCAACAAAAAAGTCCACAGAAGGAAAAATTCACATAGGCTAAATACGCTTCACACCCTTTCTAAACTAATTTTTCGGCCATAAGAGTGGAGATTACATTGGATAAGTAATCCCGACGCTCGTCGATTACAACCACTTCCACTTCATTCTCAGATTTCAGAAGCACCCTTTTGGTTGCACAATCCAAACTGACTCGATGCTCCACAAGCTAGTTCATACCCAGAATCAAATCAAATTCTCCGAACGGTAGCTCCATCAGATTTGCCAGAAATATAACCCATTGTACTTCTAACAGTACATTCCTATACAATATATTTACCCGAATATATTGACCCAACGGACTCAGTACAAAAATTTCACCAGAAGTACTCTCAGCAGGAATCTTTAAGTTATAAGAAACAGAAGTAGCTATGTAGGAATGCGTTGACCCTATGTCTATTAGTGCAATATATGAAACATCATAAATAGGGAATGTACCCAAAAGCACATCAGGGGCGTCTCTATCCTTACGACGTCGAGCAATATAAACCAGTGTAGGCTATCTCGCCTCAGTCTGATTAGCACTTCGCCTGGTGCTCTCTGTCCTTTACCCATACCATTACCAACTCTGGCCGGACCACAACCCCTAGGTGGCTGTTAAACTGCCCTTTGAAGCTGAATAAAATCTATAACTGAAGCTTGCATCTTATAGAAACCTTATGGCAAATCTTTGATACGATGTTCCAATGACCTACGTCGTAGACACGCTCGCAACCTTCTTCAACACTCGCTCAGATAGCCCCTACCGCAGTCACTACACGGTTGAGCCACAGTAGGAGCGGCTGAAACTCCAACTCTAGAAGGCCCATCAGGTCTAGCCCATTTCTTGGGCTCTGAACAGAATTAGAGGGCTGTGAATCCCTCTAGTTCTTACCTCTCTCACGATCCCTGTTCTGGCGCTTAACACTATAAACCTCTTCGGCGATCTTCACATTGTCCACCAAAATAGCAAACTTTCGCTCCCTCTGCGAAGCTATCAAAACTCCCAAACTATCTCTTAGGCCATCCTCAAAGTGACAAATTTTTCGTATTCAGACACCACCATCCCTCGAGCGTAATGGCTCAATCTTAGAAAATCGGCCTCATACTCAGCCACTGCCCTATCCCCTTGAGTGAGGTTCATGAACTTGAGCCTGCAAGCATCCATATACTCGCCCCTACATATTTCTTTCAGAAGGCATTCTTGAAATACTCCCAACTAATACGATCTGGGTGAGTACCCTCCTCAACCTATAATTACCACTAATACGCCTCATCGCGAAGTAGAGATATTGCACCCATTAATTTCTGCTTAAGAGTGTAGTCAATGTCATTCATTAATCTCTTGGTGGCTTCTAACCAGTATTCGGCCACAGTTGGAGCGACTCCAGTGGCACTCTTAAACAGTTCAACACCATTAGAACAGAGTCGTTCAGTTACTGACCCATAGCCCCCAAAACCAAAATAGGGTCTAGCGACCCTCTCCAACACTCTCAGTATGGCTTGGGACAATGCGTCATCTCTAGCTGAGTGACTTTAATACTCAGTTTCAACAGTAGATGTAGCCGGTGTCTCACTCATATCCAAATTAGGCATACTGCCCATTGAGGAAGACTCAGCTCGAGTCCCTCTATGGTGCCTACCACGTCTACGAGTACCACGGCCACGAGTTTCACTAGCGCTCATTGTAATCATAGTTTTCTCTACATTACAAAGTTTTATATATCAGTTTCAGTGTTTATTAGCAAGTATTTTATGCTTCAAATATTTATTAGAAGGTTTAGAATTTTCAGAAGGTTTCAGTCTCAAACTAACTTCGTGCAGTTTCAGTCATTTCAACGTCTTCTAACTAAAATTTTCTAGGTTAGAAGTACTTATAGAATCGACGCTGGAGACTCGGTGTACCATATACATACTTTTCAAATTGCAAAATAAATTTTCTTAAAAACTAGTTTTTACAAAATTTTGAACCCAAAATTTCACAGCTCGAGTTTTACAACTTAACTCTAATACCACTAAATGTAACACCCCAAACCCGGCCTAGGGGTAATGGCCGGATCCGGAATATTACGAAGAAGGGTTAAGAATCCAACCTTATCATGTTAAAACATCGTATACTTTATTATTAGAAGAGTTCACCTATTTAAAAACTTGTTATTATATTCATTAATAAAACCACCGATTGTTTACTCTTTCGGACAAAACAATAATTTGCAGCAGAAGTTTAAAAGTCATTATATTTTTGAAAACTGAGTTTATTTTCACAAAAATGTCTGATCGTATAAAACAGTTATTTTTATAAACCATTTTGTCGAACGTTGCAGGAAAATTTCAAAAAAACAAATCCAAAATTAAAACCAAACAATCCAGAGAGTCCCAAAATTACTAAACTCTCAAAATAAACAAAAAAAATTAAATAAACTTTTTATGAAAATAAAGTTTACGGATGTGTCGTCACTACTAAGCCTCTATCACAACAACCCGCCTAAGCTTGATGATTACCTGAATAGAACAGAAAAGATAAACAAAGATTGAGTTTTTAAGAAAACTCAATGCGTAACTCAACGGAAACATAAATTCAGATTTTATCGCATAACAGAACAGATACAAACATAAACATTTTTTCAGAATCAGATTTTAAACAAAGTCATACAGATACAGATATGCATAGTCCTACCCTCATCCTCTACACACCAACTCTGACCATCCCATTACACTATGTGGGGTATAAAACACCCACCCAACCTTACACACCACATAGCGCCCATACAACACTTATCAAGATAATCGCAGCCGTGCTACAAGTATATTGGTGAGATATCGCCTCACAAAATACTTCCTCCACATATCACATATTTTGCCCCACAGTGAAATACAACAAGATACTAGATAAAAACAGATTATCAGATACCAGATACCAGATACCAGAATTATTATATCAACATGCTCGTATAATAGACAACAAACATGCATATACATAGCAGATCACACATTTTATATTACATTACATGCATCTAGGTATTGCTTATGCTAGATGCCATACATGTAGTTTATCAAACCTCGTGCTTTAAGGCCTATCTAAGCTCATACCAACCCTATGGAAAGCCCACAGTCAATCGAAATGACGTGTACGACCTTAGGGAAAAATTCTAAAATTATGGCCCATATGCTCGTATGGCCTACACACCCAATTTGGCCTAGGTCGTGTGACCCACACGGCCACACACGTACCCATCACACGGCCGTGTGTCGCACACAGCCTACCACACAGCTAGACACAAGCCCTTGTGGCGTCGACATGCTAGATTTTTTACTTTTGCGGATCGCTTTTTTTGTGTTTTTGTTACACACCTAGTTCGATTCTGATGCAAAATCAACCCCAAGACCACCGAACCCTAAAAACAACATTCCAGCACTCAATTTCAAAAAACATTTACAAAACTCAAACACAGATTATCCAAAAAACAAAGCCTCACAACAACATTCAACGCATCTGCACATTTACTGACAATGAACAGGAAACTCTCAACGCTTAATTCGTTGGAGGAGCACCAATTGCTTCTTGCTTTTCCCTAACCGAGAGTTAAATAAAAAACCCTCTATTAATTACTAGCCAAGAAATAATAAAACCACACCTATACAAAACTTACAGAAATGAATGCAATTTAAAGTTATACACAAGAAGATGATAAATTGAAATAGCGACGCCGATCCACAAAGGTAACACACAATTTTGATTTGAAACTCAAAAAGAGAAGGAAAAAAAGAAAATTATATAGAGAAGAGAAGAGAAAACAAAAAAATAATGTAAAATCAAGAGGGGGCTTTTTTGGAAAACAAAATTAAAATTAAACAAAATTAATTAATTAAAATTAAAAAAAAAACTAAAACTCCCACACAGGATCCTACCCACTAACCTCATCCAACTACCAAAGACTTTCAATCCCATCGAATTTCTACTACACAACTGGCACACACTCACAAAAGCAAAAATTAACATCTTTCGCTCACACAAGGGTTCGAACATAAGACCTTAAGAGAAGCTAATACCTTACCACTTGAACCAACAGGCTCATTCTGATATGAGTTGACCGAAAGTATTATATAAGCCAAACCACTAAAGATAAGGCTAGGATAAAAAATAGCGTAATTTTCCAAAAATGAGACTTGAACCCAAGACCTCAAACACACAATTAGAACACTTAACCACTAAAACAAGTACTTATTTATGACAAAATTCATAACAACAAAGTTAAATAAATCAGGGCGTTACACCAAATGCCTAGCTTGTAGGCTATCATCCCTTTGAAAACACGCTTAGGCACTAAGTGTCAAGCCTGAAGGCTTTACATTTGCCTAAGCCAGAATCACTGTAATATATCACGATAGGCCGCAACAAATGCTGGACTACAGTATATTAAGTGTAAAATCACAGGTTAGGAATCATCGTACTCTAACCTATTGGCATGCCAATTGTACTCTAACCTATTGGCTTTACATCCGCGTGCACCATAACCTATTGGCATGCCAATCGTACTCTATCCTACGTTTTTCGGTTCAGGCGATATTATCGCTAAAGAAAGTCTAATAGTTTATTATTCTCATTCATACTAATTTAACATCAAAATATTTAATTTAACAATCAGCAACTAAATTCTCATTCAATTCATATTGTAAAATATTTCAAAATAAACTGAACGAACTTACCAAGGCTAAACTGTAGTAACGACAAAAGTTCAGGAACTACTCAGTAACCTTCCCTTTTCCGTGATTTTCAAATTGTTCTTGATCTATAATATAATTTATTTTAATTATTAATATTAACTTCATATACTATTCAATTTTATGCATATACCTTCCTATTTACAATTTTGCACATTTGAGCCAAACTTTTACACTTTCTTCAATTTAATTCATAAAACCAAATCAAGCTTAATTATACAATTTAATCCTCAACCCATAGAACCAAATTTTAACCACATCAAAATATTTCATATATGCTAAACTTTCACAAGAAAACCATACATATTTTCGTTTATTTCCAATTAAATCCGTAAACTTAAAAATCATATAAAATCTTTTAACAAAGTATTTTTAACTAACACCCAAGAATTGAAATCCACCATTCAAATTCAAAAACACCCTAAACTCATAAATGGCATCTTCCAAAACATTTGACAGTTTCGAAAATAGAGGTACGAGTTAGTTGGACCTAGTTGCAACGATCCTAAAAACGTAAAATTCATAAAAACTCACTTACATGCAAGGGAGAATTAGCAAACCAAAGCTTATTCTTCTACCAACAATGGCATTCTATTTTCCAGCCAAAAATATAACTAAAATGATGACCAGTTTCTTTTATTTCCTTTTATTTTGATTTCAACTTAATTACAAAAATGTGATTCCTTATATTTCGAATCCATTTCCAATTACCTACCGTCCACTAACTATTGAAATGGCTTATTTGCCATATTAACCCATTCTATTTTACTTAATCACCCAATTGGCACTAAAACTCTAATAGTAATTGTCTTTTGCATTTTTTACGATTTAGTCCTTTTTCCTTAATTAACTATTCAAACGTTAAATTTCTAAACCAAATTTTAATACAATACTAATGATCTCGTAAATATTAAATAATTAATATTTTTAACTCACACATCAGAATTTTGGTCCCAAAATCACTATTTCTGACGCCACTAAAAAACGGGCTATTACTTATTCGACGGACTCTTCAACTCATTCATCATTACTTACATTTTCCTTTTTAACCCTTTTTTCTTATTCATGCATTTCCATGTTGTCGTCCTATGGATCTACCATGTGTTCAAACGTCCTAGTGAACCCTGTTGTTTATCATTTCCAAACTAGGGTTTTATCCCCTTTTGTTTCACGTCCCAACGAACTATTTTGTGTTTATTGTCCAGACGGACTATCTTGGTTTAATGTCCTAATGGACTATTTATGATGTCGAAGCATTTTTCAACTATGTTCTTACATAATATAACCCGTATTTATTGTCTCGACAGACTATTAAAAGAAGACGCCATAGCGTCTTTTAGCTATAATCTTACTCAATTCTGGCATATAGCCTCCGATCAAACCCATAACCTAGCCGTGATTTTACTCTTCCTATTGTATTCCATCCATTCCTCTGTTTAACCATTCCTAACATTGATGCTCGAACACCGAAGTGTCCCCTTCGCAAGGTCTGAAGCTTCACCATCATAGTTTGTACACAGCAACACCGTATGGCGGTATCTAACAAAATTATCATTTTTCCATTTCCTAACATCATCTAAACCCTTCAATGATTCCCTTTCATGCATCTCATGCAATCCATGCGATCTCATAAAATATCATGGAATTGTACATACTAAACTAGAATAGCAAATACTTCTATACTTATACTATTTGCTCATAATTAGCATTCCATGGTAGAGTGAAGAAACTCACCTGATGACTCGTGCTTCCCATGCTTAGCCTTTCCAAACGCTAGAGCTTCCATCCTCCTAGCAACTTACCATGACAACCAAAATCATGGGTTAAACTCAGAACATTTAACTTAAACCTCGATTTTCCAACAACATGTAGAACCCTTAAAATGGTTTTGGAGGTCTTTAGCTCTACTTCTTAAACTTACAGATGCCAAAGGTCTTCTCTAAATTTTCTTTTTTTTTCGACCCCAAACTCACAATCATCGCTTTATGCAATGCTTTTCGTAACCATTTCTTCCTAGAGCTACCAAGGAAGAAGGTGAAGAAAAGAGGAAACTGATACAAAATGGAATTGAATCCTCCCTAGAAAGTCACTTCCCAGCTATTTATAGTCATTTATGCGCAGTCTTCCACCGTATACCAACCACTCATTAATAATCATTTTGTCCCCACTAAGGAACTAGTCAGTTTTAATCCAACCGAACCTAAGTTTGGTTTTAGCAATGTCCAATTTCGTTCCTAATTTTTCCTAATTTTCCAATAGAGACCACCAGCTTCGTTCTCTTTCAATTGAGTCCTAGCTTTCGTATATTTTGGGTCAATTAATGAAAAATATCTGAGTGTTACAAATTAATTAATTATAATTAATTAAATAATCATTCAAATAACTTAAATTAATTTCTAAGTCATCTTTTGTACTTAGCGAGAAAACATATTCACTACGGATAGTGATATATGTGATCTATTTCTCTTGCTTCATCGTGTTCATTCATTCCATATTATTGGTTTTACATGCAATTCGTTTACAGTTATCTCAAACTAGCAAATAAACTGATTGGACATATATGATATTATATTTTTAAAAAAGTGTATTGAAAAAAGATGTTTATAAACACTGCTTGATATTATTAATATACTATTTAAAAATATATTTACATTTAATAATTATTTTCACTAAATTTAAGAAAAACATTATTATACTTATTATACCTAACTAGAATTAGGGTGAAGCCAAAAAAAATTGGGAGGCCGGAATTAAGTTGTATATTTTTATGAGAGTTAAAATGCAATTTCTCCATTTTAATAGCTTATATCTTTATATCTTTTAAAGGAATAAATTGATTTTTTTTTCATGTTTTAGGAAGGGGGAAAGTACAATTTTACCATATAAGTTATAATTTTATAAATTGTAAAAGGCCAAAAGTTAAATTTCCTGGTGCAACCCGTAACTAGAAGTATATCTTCTAGCCTGAAGTGTACATTGCCAGTCATAGAGACCTTACTCTGCCACCCTTATGCCATGTGGACTTCTTTTAGTCCTTCACAACTTATTCAAGCTTACTTACCTAAGCATGATCATCCATAGACAACAAAGACATACGTTTAAGGGATATCATAACTCATCAAGCCTACCTACTGATGGGTCGTTGGTAGCATGAAATCATAACTTGTATATAAGTGATTTAGAAACTCATTCATGAGGCATTTAACCTCACCTTCTCCTCCTTACTTCTTTAACTCTCTCCCCCTTAATTTCTTTAGCATCTAACAACTTTTCGTATACTTACCGTGTGAACTATTATCAACCATCATTTATTACTTTCTACATTAACAATACTTTTTTTTTTCTTAATTGCTAGTTTTACTAATAACATTAAGCATTAATAAATATTTTCATTTTATGTCCACAAAGAAAACATAGGAGACACACAAATTAGTTGTTTTAACTTTATTTAGGATGACTTTTTCGAACCATACTTTTACTTTAATTAAAATAAAACAAAACCAAATTTCTTAAGAAAACCTAAAACTAACATATTCTTCGACCAAGGGTGGACAATTATAAGGGCCTAAGGGGGGCCTTGTGTCACTGGGCTAGAATTTTAGCCTGGCAAACTGCGTGACTTTTGGCAATTTCTTGGGTTTAAATTCGCCTAAGTAAACCTTATTCTCAAAAAATGAGAATTCTTGTAGAAATTCTCTAAGGTATCAAAACAAAGCAAAAGCAAACTTGAAAGAGAAAGAAGCCACGAACAAACAGAAAAGCCACAAGAAAAATAATGCATACCAAGTGTTTAAGTAAGTACTCTCAAAAGTATTCTATTACTTTGAAGGTTTACAACTGAGTGATTACAAATGAGGGGGAAGACCTCTATTTATAGTTGAGTTCCCCCAGATCCAACTGTATAAATCAAATTACATTGACAACTAAGATTAGTGTCTACCTACAAGATAAGAGTCCTGATGGATTTAAACTCTAGACCTCTTTATCCCTTAGGATTTACAATTATTACCTCGGTAACTCTAGTTCTACTAAAGTGTTTCACTGAGTCACCAAGGCTCCAAGTAGATGTGTTTCTCCATATGTTCCATGAATCATGTCAGTTCAAGTGGGTTAAAATGAGTTGCATTTGACCAATTAACCTCCATGGGACGTTTCGTGTGTATTTGTCATGGGCTTTGATCCGCAGTCCATGACACTTGGCCTCCCCAAAATTTTTGGAAATTTTCAATATATCTTTTAATTTTTTTTGAAAATTTTAATTAAGCTCTTAATTTTTTTTTTGAAAATACTCATTATTCTTATAAAAATTTAATTAGACCCTATTTAAAAAACAAATTCATATTGAACTTCTAAAATTTAAAAAAAAATTTACTAAGCCCAAAAAACTTAATCAAAACTTAATCCTAAAATCCGCTATTCTCTTCCACTCATAGTTTGAATATTTACCTAATCTTCAGAGGTTGTTTGATTCAAAGAACTTACCCAAGTAATTGAAGACAGAAACTTTTTCATATCCAATAACTAGATTGTTATCCAATGCCATGCATAAGTTTGTTATATGTATATATAATTATATTTATTAATTTAAAATAATTTTAAAATATGTAATGTTTAAAAATAAATTGATTAGAAATAAAAATGATATAAATATAATGCTTGATTTTTTAGTCTTCATTTAGAATATTATAATAATTGTAAAAATCATATATGATATTTTAAAAAATAAATATTTAAGTGTATTTTTAAGATTTGTAATGTATTTCCATATAAATTAATACTAATATATACATGTTTATATTCATGTTTAAAATTATCATCATTATATAAATTTATAACTATTGTAAAATCTAAAAATAATTTAGTTAATTAATATATAAACCAATATAGAAAAAATAAAAGAATATACTCATATATATTTATTTGATTTCACACTTTATATGACTTTAAAAAAATAGTATTACCATATTTTCATTTGAAAATGTTTAAATTAACCTAAAAATACTATGTGTTATGTATATCTTATTAAGTGGATGTCCATCACGATTAAGATAAGTTCATATATACTTTAAATTCTAATAGTCATTACAAATATATCTCTACTTCATTTATACTTTTTATACCTATAAATAGAGATTTTAGAGGATCTTAGTAAATATCCCCATTGATCAATAAAATACACTTTCTTTTCTCTCCCATTCTTTTTGTTCTTTACTCTCTATCTATTTATTTTATAACACGTTATCAACACAATTCTCTTTTAATTGTTTTTCTCCATAAGTCACAAAAATTCTTCTCTTTCACCAAGCCTTACCCCTTTCAAGTAACAACCAATGCAATAGTTGGTCACTCAAATTTGCTACTCAAGTTGTTGTCGGTTGCCTTCTAGAGTTACCATTATTTCAGTCTTCAATTGAGGCCTGCGCATTATGGGTATTTTTTATGCAAAGAAATTTATATAATCCTTATGTGGTATGTTTTTTCTCCTTTACTGATTGATTTTTGGTAAAATTATTTTATGAAAAATATTATTACTTTAAGGTTTCTTTTAAACTAAGATTCTTTTATTAAATTATAGTATGTATGATATTTGGACGATTAAAATTTTTGATGATTAAATTATTGTTATTGAATATGCTTGAAATTATTATATTGTATCTTTTAAATTGAATTTATAAATATTTGATTAGAGCATCATAAGATTTTATAACATAAATGTGGTATTGAAATTTGGTACAATGTGTATTGGATAACTTTCAAGCATCGTACATGAAAATTTTGATTTTGTTTATTAAATGATTTTTTTTACTATTAGATTATAAATGTTATTACGAAAACAAAGTTATTTTACTACTTGTAATAGTGCTCGTGATAATAGCCAGGGTGATAACAATGATGTTAAAGAATCTCAAGTATATTTTGCTATAATTTATTTATTATATCATATTTATTTTAATTGGAGACTAATCATGACAACATGAATAGATAGATTTTGATTTGAAATCTACACATGTTTTGCGATGGTGATTATGAAATAAAGAATTAATGGAGGCGTTTAGAAGTCTGTCCTACCAGATTTGTTGTATTCCCTAAGTGAATACAAACATAGAGAAAATAAAAGATATAATTATGAACCACTAAAAGTGAGAACATAGTAATAAATACGAGAAAAATTAGAGTTCTCAATATAACTCTTCAAAGGGTAAATGTAACTTATGTTATCAATGTGATATGAAAGATTATTGGTCACATATGTGACATATGTCCAAATATTTTGTTTCTATTAATATTCTTTGAGGAAGGATATTAGAATGTAGTAATAAATTCTATCATTATAGATAAAAAATATTTATCTTATTTAGTCTTGAAACAAACCAATATTATTCCAATATTTGGTAGTATAAAATTAGTCAAAAACTCCGGAAGAGCTAATATATTAATATCTTGTGATGGTTAACCCATTGGTTTTAAAAGATATTATAACAGATCTCATATTGAGATTGTGAATGAGGAAATGATTATATTTCATATGAATCAAAAAAAGATCGGGTTATTAATTTATATTTATTACTTTTATTATAGATTGAATTGATCGTGATTATCTTTGTGATCTTCTGTTGTCATCATCCCCGTTAAGGGGTTAAAAGCAAAATATTTGACCGTGAAAGACCTACTTATGAGCATTAGAATATGATAATTCTATCTAAAACTCGTTATGGTTGGATGCACATGAAGTTGCAAGTTTTTTTTTTTTTAATTATGAATATAACTCTATAGTATTCAGGATAAGTTCTAAACTAAAATTATGTGAAAAAATATTACAGATGAGAACTTGCAAGAGAGAAAACTTATCTATGAAAAGTTATTGGCTAGTCTACTACTAGAGTTTAATTTGCTTATTTATTGATAAAATCGTCAAGACTCAATGCAGAAAGAAGATTTTTGCATATTCCCTAAAGCGAATATTGCATAAAATTGTTTGAAAATTATATTTATTTTGTTGACTTAGTGACTTTATAATCTTCACATTGATTTAGACATTTCCAGTAGTAAATGTCACAATAGTACTTATATGTGGATACAAACTAAAAGGAATGATAGTAAAATTATCAATTTATTACAATTTATATTGACATTATTAGTACAATTGAAATGCATGTTAAAGTAAACAAAAAGTTTACTGATACAAATGCATTTACTATTTGGCGCGACAAATTAGACCATCCTAGATCATATATGATGTGAATTCATATAGACATTCATTAAAAAACTAGAAGATTCTTTAATTTAAAGAATTCTCATTTGTTACTTGTTCCCAATGAAAATTGCTTATTAAAAACTCACTAGCTGAAGATGAGATTTAATGTCTTACATTGATGAAATGAATATGGGCCCATTCATCCATCATGTCGGTAATTTTGATATTATATAATTTTAGTAGATGCATTTACAAAATGTATGTGTTACCAACTTGCAACCTGTCGTTTGCAAAATTGTTTGTTTAAATAATTAATTTCAGATAATGCAATTAAGACAATTCATCTTGCTAATACTGATGAGTTTATATCTCAGTTTTTTATTAATTGAGTTTGAAAAACTTTTATAAAAATTTGTTATTTATGCACATAATAGTTTAGAGAAATTATTAATTGAACCCCCCAATACTTATGAGAACTAAACTTTCTATTTCAACATGAGATCATGTTGATTTACGTGTTGTACGCATCAAGCCAATAAGTTATAAATACTCCTCATTACAATTAGTTTTTTATCAAGTGCTAAATATTTCTCATTTTTGAATACGTGCGTATATGTTTCAATTATTCCACCATAATGCACAAAGATGAGTAATTCCTCAAAAAAAGTTAAGAGTATTTATTAATTATAAGTCTCTTTATATTATTAGATGTTTTGAATTTATTGAAAATTCAATTATGACATGATTTGTGATTACCATTTGTGATGATGTTTGCGGTGTTCTTGAGGTTAAATTAGAATGGTGGAGGATTTGGGTGAGTACCTCTTTTTCACAAAAGGGTTGCTCGGAATTGGGCACACTTAGATAGTTTTTTTGACTGCTCTGTCATTCTTAAAATTGCTGCTACTTGTTCCTCGAATGACACTACTGTAACTGATAGAGTTGGTTTAAAATGGTCAAATACTGGTAGAGCCACAGAGGTGGACGCTTACAAGGTCCTTAATCAAGAATATTGGGAACCTACGAACCCGTTGTTGAAATTTATATGGCGAATCAAGATTGTTTAGAGGACTGGTCTTTTCCTTTGGATTTTGGCCAAAGATAAGTTCCTAACAAATCTCAGCAGATGTTAAAGACCTTTGTCGGATAATCCACTCTGCAGTTTGTGTAATTTGGAGATTGAATCTTGTCTTCATCTCTGTTACGTGATTGTCTCCCTATAGTAAATGCTCAATCAAGCTTCTTCTCTCATGGATTGAAGGAGTGGATAAGTGATAACCAATGTGGGGGACTTGCTCAACTCAGAAAATGTATTAGAGACTCGTAGTATTAAACATATGTGCGGTCAGGATTAGATGGTTAACTTCCAAGCAGTGCAGATTGCTTGGCCTACTTTGGAAGCGTTAATGATTTAATGCTCCATATACAGTATAAACCTCCGGAGGGCTTCAATTGTTTGCTGTCAAGGGACTATATGGCCGAAGCTGTTTTCTCTATTGTATTAGGCTTTGGCCTCTTTCTTTATCCAAAAAATCAATCAATTAGTACGCCTACCTCGTTCGTGGAAGAATTTTTATGGTCATGAAGTTCAATGAAGAAAATGGTTAAGGATTTTTATTTTATTGTCAAAGAAAAAAAAACATATTTATTTTATATTTAATGCATTATTCTTATAAAATTGAAAAAATATATTTTATTAATAATTTCAATATATATGTATTATCTCTTTCTTGATTAAATGTATTATCATTTTAACTCATATAAATTATAAATTAGGGTAAAATATTAAAATAGTCACTTTTATTTGCCTCAGATTACATTTTAGTTACTTATGTTTGAAATACTACATTTTAGGCACTTACGTTATCGTATTGTAACATTTTAGTCAATGAGCCGTTAATTGTCATCAATGGTGTAGTAGTAAACTGACTTGGCATGTTAAATCATCATTTCAAACGAAAATTTTAGGTTAAATCCTACAATTGGTCCCTATATTTTTTTATTTTGAGAAATTTAATTTTTTTCTTTTATATTCTTTTAACTTTCATTTTTTATTTTCATTCTCTTCTGCTTCTCCGTTTGTTTTCCTCCCTTCTTCATTTCTTTTAACATAATTTTTCTATGTTTTCCATTTGTTAAAACTAGTCCACAAGCTTGCTTCACTTGAAAAAAATTAAATTGTTCAAAAAAATAAAAATATAGGGACTAGTTTTAACAAATGGAAAACATAAAAAAAATTAAGTTAAAAGAAATGGAGAAAGTAGGAAAACAGAGGGAAAAGCAGAAGAGAGTAAAAAATAGAGAAAAAAAAAGGAAAGTGAAAAAAATATATCTAAAAGAAAAAAATTAAATTGCTCAAAACGAAAAAAATATGGGGATCGATTGTATAAATTAACCTAAATTTTTGTTTGCAATGATGATTTAATGTGTACGGTCAACTTACCGTTACACCGTTAACAATAATTAACGACTCAGTGACTAAAATGTTATAACGCGATAACATAAGTGACTAAAATGTAACATTTCAAATATAAGTGACTAAAATATAACTTGAGATAAACAAAAGTGATTATTTTTATAGTTTACCCTGATAAAAAATGAATAACTACTTACATTAAGATGATAAATTACTGTAACTCAATACACTTTTCTTTTGTTAAAAAAACAAAAGAACGGTCTGAAATTGAATAAACTACGAAAATGCGAAAATACTACGAAACTCTTTCTCTTGCAACATTGTCCTTAAAGACGCTTTATTTAATCCATTAAAAAATTAATATATTTTTATAATTCATTCAATTACTATTATACTTGTTAACATCATCGCACGCATTGAAACATTCAAGGACATTATATTTGATAAGATTATTACGGTTAAGGAATTTGTGATCGATATTGAAAAGAAATTTGTTAAGAATGAAAAGGTTGAAATTAATACATTCTTAACAAATCTAATTTCAATGAGGTATATAAAGAAAAATAACACGACACTACAAACGAAACAATAAAAGAAATTAATTAAGGATGGTTGTTTCTCTTGTGCTACAACATGTGCGCTTCTTAATTTTATTTGTTATGAGGTTAATTTGATTTCGACACCTAGATACGTTTGGTGAATAGCTTCTGATGCAACAATTCACATCAGCGTGTCTATGCAAGGTTGTTAAAACTACCGAAAGTCAAATGATGGTGATAGATACATCTACGTAGGCAACAATAATTTGATATATGTTAAAGCAATAGAAACTTTTTTTTTATTAAGAATTGGATTTTATTTAGATTTGAATGTGACGTTTGTTGTATTGTATTTTAGGTGGAACTTGATTTTTATTTTAGTTTTGGACAAATTTGGTTATTCATGTTCATTTGGAAAAAGAAAAATTAGTCTTTTTCATGGTTGATTTAGTCTCTTTACCAGGATAGGATGAATCTTTGCATGTTACCGTAATAGGTAAGAAATGCAAATTAACCACCAAGAATTCAAATTGGTTATGGAAGAAGAAGGTCATATCTCCAAAAGGAGAATTGATAGACTTGTGTTCGATGATATCCTTAATCTCCTTGATTTTTTAGGTTTTGATGTGTGTAAATTGTATTAAGGGAAAACAAATAAATATCAAGAGATTTGGTGCCAATAAACAGATATATTTGTGGACCCATTCTCTGTGGCCTCTTGGAATGATCAACAATATTTCATAATGTTCATAGATGATTTTTTGTGATATGATATACTTTTATTTTATTAATGAGAAATTACAATCACTGTATATGTTAAAAATTTATAAGGAAGAAGTTGAGAATCAGCTCAACAAAAGAATTAGAAGTGTTGATCTAATTGTGGTTTTGAATATTCCGCCAAATATCTAGAACCATTTGCTAAATTCTTAGAGAAAAGTGGTATCGTCCTACAATACACTATACCGGGTTGACCCACTATAAAGGGTGTTGCTGAAAGATGAAATAGAACATTTAAGGGCATGGTAAAGAATATGAGTAGTTATTCTACCTTGCCTGAATTACTTTGGGGAGAAGCTTTGAAGATCCTTTATGGACAGATAATATTTCTAGCTTAAAGCATTTGCCTATTTCGGGATGTCCTACTGAGGCTAGGTAAGCTCAAATAAACTTTATATTTGAAGTAAAAAAATATATATATATATATATATATAAAAAGAATTCGAGACAAAGGATATGAAATAAATTTAAAGAATAAAGTGGTACTAAAATAGTAATTTACTCAAATTGTAAATAAATGTTTATGAGTAAAAGAAAAAAAGTAAAATGAACATGACTATTTTTGTAATCTCATATTGCTTTTGTAGTGTATTTTTATGAAGCTGAGTTGAATTTCTTATGGGTATTGGGTATTTAGATATTGGGTTTATTTGGGCTGGGTATGATATGTGTTTTGGGTTTAATAATTAAAATCTTCGGTTTGAGATATTAAAACCTAAAATCCATCGAATAAATTTATTAAACTTAACATTATAACCGATTAATTTATTTTGTTTATTTCGAAATAATTGTTGGGAGTTCCGCAGCAGGAACAATGTGAACGGCATTAGATTAGTTTCAACTATAACCTACTACTCACATACACATAGAAAGCCATCCCGTTTTCATTTTGGCTAATGAATTCCACAAACAAATAGGAGTGCTAAATAAAGTCCATAATCAAATTATATTTTACTTTTGTATCCTTGGCAAAGTCAATACATGATCAATCAATATCCTTTTGTTAGACTTTTCCACCAAAGATTTGGAGCTACCTAAATCTTCCTTTCTACCAATCTAATTGATTGAAGCTACAAATTGTTCCTTCCTAATAAGAAGAAGAAAAAGATAACACAATGTTTAACACATCAGGATTTATTATATGAGATCACTAAGGATATAATTATATGCGGAAGAGTACTTAAATTTACTATTGGAGATTGCCCATAAGGTTTTAATCTTCCAAGAAAATAGTTTTTCTCCTAGTATAACTCTAATGGAGATGGAAAAGAAATACGAAATATATATTATTTATTGGGGATCACTACTCATTTTTAAATAATTTATTATTAAATCAATTTTAGGTATTTACAATTTGACCAATCATCAAATTATAAATACAACTTATGGTATCTACACATTATTTTCATACATTATATATATGTACCCATAATTGAAGATTTCAATCCAACACTCACTCTTCAAGTCCTTCTCTAATTTGTTTCATTATCTTTAGTCCTCCTTTTCTTGGTCCAAAATGGAGAGTGGACTGGTAAGCAACACCTGCAATAGTGTGACATTCCACGTTTGTTTTGCAATGCATGTGCATGTTTTTTTGTTAGAAATCTACAGTGTGATATGGTGAAGCAATTAGTAAACCTATAATCTTTCAAAAAATGGAAAAAACCTGGGACAAAAAAGTCAAGCATGCTTATTTCGAATAACTACACGTACACTTTCTGTTTTCAGCATAAGCGGATTGACTAGTAAAGATTAACTTGTATAATGCATGGCTTGAGCATTTCAGTTGAACAATGGCTTCCATTCACATTTAGAAAGTCATATTTTTCTCTCTTTAATTTTATGATTCTCTACCTTTCTTATTGCTCTTAGAGCTACCCATGAAAATGACAAGGAGCTGGATTGATTGTTGGTACGGTTTTTTAGTCATCTCATTATGCATTATAAACGAATTCTTCTATTTCTTAAGCAAGCATACATCGTTGGATGCTTGACTAAAACTTCTTTCCATTCTCTTTGGATACATTTTTTAATAAAGACGAGAAAAATTTGGCGTGGGTTGGTTGACTTGTCCAGAGAAACATTAATTGACATGGGTCGTGGTCGTAGATAAAAGAGCATGGAACATAGAAGAAATGGAAAACTTGAGCAAGAAGAATAGTGTGCAGCAATAAATAGCAGGCAGGCTTAATTCAATTGGTTTTTAGAGATAGTTAATTTGCTTTGGCATCAAAAGAGAGAGCAATAAATGAAAGATATGTAGGCAGATGTTGACTAGTTATCGGCATTAACGACGTTAGGAACCGTCTTTTAAATGAGCAGAACTACCCTCTTCTCTTTGGGGATATCTAAACTACAGGAGCCGTCCTTTTAATGACTTCCTCCCTCCACTTTATTTCTTTTCTTCCTTTTGGCTTTAAATAATAGTCGTTTTCCCCATAACCAATGCTCCCTCTTAATGACAGATCCATTGAATCTTGGGTTACCTCGCTCCTCATGGTCTCTTCTTTGCCAGTTTGATAGCAGCATGTGAGGTGGTCTTTCTTTCATGCATTCTACAACATGAAAAGCATGCCTCACTATTAGGGTTGATAGAGAAACCAAAACCAATTAGAATTCTTCAATTACAATTTTTTATATTTAAAATAATAAAATAAATTTAATTTTTTATATAAAATTTAGTTTTCTAAAAAATACAAGATTTATTATAAAAATATTTTTATACACAAGAGTTTTTATAAAATATATAAAAATAACTTTACCACATAATATCAAAAGCCATAAAATAAAGGGAAAGAATTGTATGAAACAGAGACATCACATCATTCTGTATCTCTTACTAATTATTTAATGTTATTTCAGCATTTTTTTTCATGTCATTGACACATCATTTTGATAATTTTTTTAACCTGAACTCTCAACCTTAAACCCTGACCCTAAACCTTAGAACTTGGACCTTGAACCCTTGACTCTGAACCTAAGACTTTAGACCATGAACCCTCAACCTTGAATCTTGGACCTTAGACCTTCGACCCTAGGTCTACGATTCAAAGTTCAAGGTTTAGGGTTCAAATTTTAGATTATAGGGCCCAATGTCCAAGATTCAAGGTTCAAGTTAAAAAAGTATCAAAATGAGGTGTCAATGACATAAAAAAATGATAAGATGACATTTAATAATTTATAAGGGATACAAAATAATGTGGTCTCTATTTCATACAATCAGTTTTTCCTTAAAATAAATCTCATTTTGTCAAGATAAATCTAAAAATTCAAAACCTAAACTAATAAAAAAAGATATTAAACCTGATTTTTAAAAATTAAATAAATAAAAGATTTATGTTTCTTGTACATAAAATAAAGGTTAAAATTTTTAATTTCACAAGTGGATTGAAATTTTAATATGACTCCTTAAATTGTATTTAATTTAAAAATAAAAATAAAGAGGACATGCAGTAATATCTCACCTCTAATGTTTATGTTATAAATAATTACCCGTTATAATATTAAAAATAATAATAATAAATTTCAACTATATAATTATTTAAAAGAAAAGTCGAGTGTTGTATTTAGGTACATAGTTAGCTATCGTTTTTTAAAGAGACATGGATAATTATTATTTAAAAGTGAGAAGTTATTAGAAAGTTAGATAATTTTTTTTGGTAGAAATAGTATTAGACTAAAATTCTAAAAAATTACGCTCTATCAATCACTGCATGTATTGCACGTTGAATATCTTCTTCCAATAAATTTCTCACGTATTACCGAGAATCAACTAGGACGATAAAATAATCAGTTTCACCCAACCTCCTTAATGATGTAGTCAACAACCTTTATGACTATTTATTAGTTCAAGATTTATTGGTTTTATTAGTTTTTCTTCATTGTATTGATGTTATTTGACGTGTGACATCAAATTTAGCCACACACTTTATTATTAATATAGATATAATAAAATATCATCACAGATTAGCTAAGACTAGACCATGTCACACTCATAATAAAAATGAAAGATCAAATTTTGTATAAAAAATATAATTATGGAAGATAGCTCATCAATAAATTTATTAATTTTAAGTTTAATCATTAGAATTTTACTTTATTTTTAATTTTATTTAACTATTTTATATAAAAATATCAAACGTAAAAAAGCTAATATTTATATATTTTTTAAAATGATTTTTAAAAAAAATTCTGATTGAATTGGTGATAGACGTATACATAGATTAGGTAATCTATCTAGCTCGAAAGGCTTGACTTGACTTGAGTTAGATTTAGACATGTATTTTACAACTCGTGTAAATTCTATTTGAAAAAATTAATTTAAAAATTATTCATAAGAAAATATATAATATTAATTAAAAATATTTTTAATATTTTATTATTTTTAAACCTTAAAACTAAAACGAAGAAAACAAAATCAAAAGAAAAAGAGGGCGTAGAAAGACAACAGAATCATAGATGTTTTCTTGTCTAAATGGAACGCCACAAAATTAAACATATAGAAACCATGAGTGGTGGGTAACGACACATGGAAGTCATGCAGGAAAAACCACCCCCCACCCCCAAAAAAAAAAAAAAAAAGAAAAGAAAAGAAAAAAAAAGAAAGGTTGAGTTAATTCGACAACTCAACGACCTAACAAAGGATGAGCAGAACAGTGCAGAGCAAGGCTGTAATAGCTTACCTTGTCTCAAGGGATCCTTTTAAAAGGGACCCTTCATCCTTCTTTCAATTGTGGTCTTCGCTTGCCAATCCCCATCAAACTAGATATTAGGGTTAATTCTAGGTGTTCATGGGCCGGGTTGGGTCAAAGTAAAAATTTAGGCTTATTTGTTAGGTTTGGATCTAGTTTAACTCGAAAATGGGTCTAAAATTTTACTCAAACTCGACCTAGATAAAAATACTAAAACTCGAGTCTGATTCAGCCCGTCAATATTAATTTTTTATATTATATTATTTTTACATAATTTTTAAATATATATAATACATAAAAATACTAAAATATCAAAATAAATATTTTCGAACAAATTAAAAATAAATTTTAAAAAATATGTATACTTAAATAATACCAAGATAGATCAATTTAATAAGAAAATGTCTCTAAAATAATAATAAATTTAACAATAAAACAAGTGTTATACAATATCCAAACAATAACAACAAAACAGTAGTAACATAATAGTGAAATGGTAGCAAAATAGGGAGAAAACAACAAGAAAATATCATTAAAATAACAAAAAAATAGCAAATTTTTATCATTTAGTGAGTTAGGCCAAGTTGGGCTTGGGCCAAAAATGTATTACCTAAAGCCTGGCCCGTTTTTGAAACAGGCATTGTTTTTTTGTCCAAACACATTTTTCGAGCTTATATTTTTACTCAAACCCTTTCATTTTTCGAGCGAGCCTTCTAGTCGACCAAGCGACCCGGTCCATGAGCAGGTGTAGTTAATTCACAACTTTTACCTATATTAGATATTACATCACCCACGTCAAAAATATTTTAAAATAATTAATTAATTTATAATATGAAAAATTAGAGTGAAATTTTTAGACTCTATAAACGACTTTAAGATATGACGTGGGTCTTATAGAGTATAGTAAACAAATAAAATAAATATATATATAAGTGATATATTACTTAATTTAATAACATTAACTTTATTGATAAAAGTAAAAAAACTAATTTTAATAATAAATAATATAACGAGTTTTGCATTTTACTTTCACTTTTGCATTTTAAATTCTTTATATTATACATATTTGAAAAATGGAGGATCTACTTATAGCGATGTTAAATTGAAGTAGTTTTACATTTTTCCGTAATATTTTAACAATTCAATAGTTGAATTTATTAAGATATTTGTATTTATCATGCATGTAAGTTTTTAACCAATATGGTATTTTTATCATATTGATCTAAAATGTTATCTATATTAATATATAGATTAAACTACAAAAGAGTCACTTTTGCTTGCCTCAGATTACATTTTAGTCACTTACGTTATTGTTTTGTTATGAAATGCTCACTCTGTCGTTAATCTCCATTACCTCCCTAATGACAGTCTTATGTGTCAATCCAAATAGGTTTTAAATATCAACTTGGATGTCCAGTTGAGATGAGAATAGGTTTTTAATTTTTTTATGAAAATAGAATACAAAATTTTGCCCTAAAATCATTTTCTCCTATTTAAAAAGAAGCAATAGCTAGGTTTTGGAAAATTACCATCAGAAAATAAAACAGAAAAGCACAATGACAAAGAAGAAGAATAAGAAGAAAGAAGTCGTAAAATTGTAGAATATATAAATTTTCCAAATTTAATCAAATTTTTTATTTGTCAATATAATTTATTCTGTTTGCCTGCGTCCACTATTTATTTATCGTTTTTGAATCTACGTTTTGTCTTCTTCTTCATCAACCAATGTAACTTTCTAGATTTGTTATTTTTCAAACCTGTTGATGCTTAATTATTATAAGATTAATTAAGGATGCTATTGGGCATTGCCCTGATTTTTCATAAATAATAAAATAAAAAATTGAACAGTTTTGAGTTAGATTTGAATATTAATGTTTGGGAGGATTTATCTCTTTCTGTTTCTTTCTTTCTCCTAGAAATGGATGAAGGGGAACTGGCAATGATTAGAAAGAAATAATAAAATGGCGGCATTGTTCATTCTTAGGTATTCTTTGCTTGTATCAATGACGGAAACAATGTTGATCAGAACTGTATTGGAGGAGTAATAGCAAATTTAGATTATCTTCCGATTGATCCCTGAAACAAAACCTATAAGAAAAAAAAATTGAAGCTGGTGGTGTGTGTAATTGAAGCAATAAACATATCGACAATGCATTTAATGTCACACCCTGAAATAAATAAGGTTAATAGAAATGATTAAATAAGAAATGAATTAGGCTAAATGGTTAAGTGTTTAGTTCCCTATCCTAAAAGTCCTAGGTTTAAGCTTCATTGCTCCTATTTGTTTTTTTTTTTCCAATTTCAGCAAGGCTTCGGTAAATTTACCATTGTCACCCCTAGGGTTTACTAACACTAGCTATTGAATCACTTTTTCCTTTTTCCTAATTAGGTTTTCACATTGCCCCATTTCCAATTCCTAATAGAATTTTTTCTCTCACTTTCTATTTCTTTTCTTCTTCTTCTTCTTTTTTCCTCTTTGTTACACCATATTTTCATCCTATTGTTGTTAACTATTTTTCTTTCCTGTATCGAATTGATCATCGATCCTTCATTTTCTTAACAGTGTTAGAGTTATCATCAAATAGCATCCGTTACCTTTGACAATAATAGGTAAGTGCATCCATTTCAATGATTAAATCCCGTATTTTCATAAATTTAATGCCTGATGTTAATCTTTAAGTCCGATTAATCTTTTACGGTGTTGACTCAAGCTCTCGTGTTGATTCAGCCTAAGTCGAGAAAGGAATATGTGGTGTATAGTGATGCATCTTACACTGGTCTTGGATGTGTATTGATGCAAGATGGAAAAGTAGTTGTCTATGCGTCAAGACAGTTTAAACCGCATGAGTACCACTAGCTGAGTATTTTAGGTTGTTGAAAAACATGGACCTTGATTTAATTTTGCATGAAATCTGGTTTTAATAAAAGCTATATTAAATATCATTTTTCCGCTGTATTATTTATGTTTATAAGGGTATCAATGTCCCTTTTTGAGTCTCAAACAGAGATTAATTAAGTTGTTGGTGTGGGCTAATGCTTTACTGATTACCAAGAATTATTGTTCTCTTTCAACCTTGGGTATAGGTGAAGTGCTTTTAAATATCTATTGTCAACAAAAAGGTTCTTCCATGGACATAAGTTGTAATTTTTCAAAGCCCAACTATTGCTTCTTTTTAAACAGGAAAAATTAGATTTTAAGGTAAAATTTTGTATTCTATTTTCATAAAAAAAAAATTGTTCTCATCCCAGTTGGATATCCAAGTTGACATTTTAAACCTATTTGGACTGTCACGTAGGAATGTCATTAGAGAGGTAACAAAACTTAACAGCTGAGTGACTACTTCGTAAAAAAACGATAATGTAAGCGGTTAAAATGTAACATTTTAAACATAAGTGACTAAAATATAATCTGAGGCAATCAAAAATGATTATTTTTGTAGTTTATCTTAATATATATTTAACAATTGAATTTTTTTACATAAAATACATAAAAAATTTAATTTATTAAAATATAATAATTAAATTATTAAAATATTAATTATATAAATAATTAAAAAATATAAAACACCTAATTTTACATTGATGTAAGTTGATTTCACTCTCTTAAAAAAATCTTTTGAATAATTACCTCAGCAAAACCTACCACTTAAGCATTAAAATCCACTTACCTTTTATCCATAAAAACTATCATTTAATTTTCATCTTAAAGGCCAAAATAAAGTTCTATAAAATAATTAAAAAAATAAAGCACTTAATTTAAAATTGCAATTAATTGAGACTTTGCAATATATTCTTTTTGTCAAAACTTATGGGTCATTGAATAATGGTGTGGCATCTAATGTGGAAACAATATAGCGTAATCCGTGTGGCATTTAACATGAAAAATCTAACGTGAATGATTTAATTATTTTTAATTATTTTATATGAATTTAATTGAGTTTTAGAAATTATAAAAAAAGTTTATATAGAATATATTAAAATTATAAAGACTACTAAAATTTATAAAAGGAGTAGTGAATTTTAATTTTATAATATTTCTATAATTTTATTTTATAGTTTTCTAAAAAATTTATAATATTGTCAAAATTTTTAGAAATATTTTAATAAAAATTTAATACTGTTTTGCTTTTCCTTTTGACAATATCCTACATCATACATTAATTTATTCGTATTAACTTTCCTTACATCGTCTCACCTCAATCAAAATTATTATTTATCCTTCACCTTAAGTCATCAAATACTAAATTTATTATCACTTAAACTCCGACTCAAGTTCAACCCCTCATATAAATCCGATCATAATAGGACTTCAATCTCATCAATCCCTTACTGCTAAAACGAAAGACACCATACCTTCAAAATAACAAAAATATTTCATGCAATTTTGGATAGTAATACTACTAATTTTTGGGCTAATTTTAAAATTTTTATCTATTTTCTTTAAAGAGCAATTTGTGTGTAAAAGTGTCACAATGCAATTTGAAGCGTGAAATTTGGTGAGAGAATGAATTTGAAGTTGACGTGAAAAATAAAGTGGCATAGCTTTCGGAAGTCTCTGGGATCTAGAGTAAGAGATCTCTTTTATTTTTTTAGGAGATCAATAATTTGAATAATGATAATTTATAATTTAAAACATTTAAAAATTTAGGGCTAACAATCTCCATTTCAAGCTGTTATACTATAAATTTTATATTGACTAATATTTTATACCTCCCACTTATATTATATAAATAATTACGAAAAAATGTAAAACACGTAATTCGAGTTTATTAGGTTTATTAAATATTGTTTTGATTAATTACATAAAATAAAATTATAATGTATGTTGGATCTGTTAAAATACTTTAAATATGATTTGAAAATTTTGTATTATAGTATTTTAATTGATAAGTTAATATATTTTAATTATATTTAATAATTTAAATAAAAATAATATTTTATGTTATTACTGCAATTAAAAATATAATATTTATAACTTAATTAAATATTAAATGTGTAAAATCACATGTAACACATGTGACATTAGAAGCTAGTTATATTATAAACATGAACATCTATGGATATTTGGGATGATTATAACAAAAAAATTTTAAAGTTATATTATAAATCCTAAAACAAAATTAAAGTTATGGCAAAAAATATGAACATAATTTATTTACGTGTCATGATATATATTATAAAAATAATACACTTATTTATAGAAAATGTTAAAAAAATTTTAACCTAATTTACGTATTACAAAAGAGGTTATAACTTAGCATAAGGTGTTCTCCAAATTAAGTCTATATAAGCATTTTATAATCAAAACTATAGTACTATTTGTACCATGAACCCAAATTATGGGTGGTAGATGCTAGTTATTCAAATACAAAAAGGTTTTCTTGTATCATTCATGGGGTATAATATCACTTAAGAGACACCTTGTGAATTCTTTAATTTAATACATTTAAGTTTCGAAATGTGGTTGAGAAGGCTTTTATTATTCTAAAAATAATTTCACATTTTAACAACATCACCTCAATAAAACATAAAAAAAACAAAGTTAGATCGTACTAGCATATTGCATACTTCATAGCTTCAATCGTAGGTAAATTTAGGATGATCCATACTTTGAAGAATACATGTAAGATCTTGATAATTTTAGTGATATAGATTCGTATTCAGATTTAGATGATGAACTCGATCGAGGATCAACAAATGGTGATAAGGAATATATGTTAAATGTTAAAAGAGAGAATAACCCAATAAATATGAAATGTTAGAGCAATTAGACAAAATTGCATACGATATTTACTTTTCTCGTTGTTTTTTATTAGTAATTGTATTGTCAATTACTTTCTTGGGCTAATATATTACATATGATGATTTGATTTTAATTTTTGTTGCTCATCTACAAATATTTTTATCATACTAATAATTTTTACAAATAATTAATATTTAAAAAAACATATGAATTATGCAACTATGTAATTACAATTTGTAATTATTGTTTGTACTACCAAATATGGTATAGGAAATTACACCCTATCAACCAAATATGTTTAGGGTCTGTTCGGATAGTACAAAGTGATAGAATTAAAATGTAATTACTTGGTAAATGCCTGGTAGTAATTACTTTTCCTTGTAATTACAAATAATTGTAATTCCCTAAACGTGTTTGGTCGACAAAGTGTAATTACATTGTAAGTACACAATTACATAATTTATATTTTTAAAAATATTGATTGCTATAAAAGAACTATTAGGATTATAAAAATAATTTCTAAACAAGTAACAAAAATTAAAATCAAATAATCATATGTATTGTTAATCTAAAAATTAAATGATACTACGATTACAATTAAAAATAGCAAGAAAAATAAACATCATATGCAATTTTATCTAATTGTTCTAGTGAATATTCGTTGGGTCATTCCATCTTTAATATTTAACATATACCTCTTATCATCATTTGTTAGTATTTGACTAAGCTCATCATCATTTGTTAGTCTTTGATTAATATGTCCTTCTTCCATGTATTCCATACTAAGGTGATGCTGTTAATATAAGAAAATATTCTTTTTAGAACAACAAATATCTTTTCAGCTTTGAAGCCTTGAATGTTTCAAATTAAAAAATTTGCAAGTTGTCTATGGTGCTTGTGTTTAATATCATTCTCTTAAATGTTATAATACCTCACAATATTGTGTAAGAAAACATTTTCTATTTGCATAATTGGCATTGGCCTTGTAATATTTGAGTTTATAGTCCAAATAACATGTAACTTTAATTATAAAAACTTAATTTGGAGATAGGCTTATGCTAGGTTATGTCCTTTTATAATACATAAATTAAATAAAAATAATATGAAATTTATAGTATTTGACATTCAGAATTTTTTAATAAATTGTTCAAAATTTTATAACACTTTTTATAAATAATATAATTTTTGCTATAACTTCTAAAAGTTATTTTATGAATAAATATATTATTTTTACAATATATAGGAAACACGAATATGTCCATACTTAACCATAATTTTTATAAATAAATATATTATAAAATTTTTAAAACATGTAGATTTTTTATATTAAAACTTTTTATCATAACTCAAATTTTTTAGAATTTAAATAATATAATTTTTTATAACTTTATAAAGTTTTAAGATTTATAATATAAGAAAATATTTTCAGAATCATCCTAAACATTCATATATGTCATGTTTATAATATAATTTTATAACATGTATAAAATTTATTTTAAAAATTTAAATTTGGGTGCAATTATTGCATAATTTATCCAATTCTCACCCTTTAAAAATTGGAAAGTGTAATTGAGATACTCCAATTATATCCAATTCCATTGAACTCACCAATTACAATGCTTATCAAAACATGCTACCATTATGTAATTACAAGCAATTACATTCAAATTCAATTATTATCTAACTTTTCAAATACTACTTTAATAAATTATAATTTTTATAATTACAAGAGAGTGTAATAATTACACTCACATCTCATTACAATTCTGTTGCCTAAAGAAACCTTAAATACACAAGTATCTCAAAATATATAATATAAATTATTATTTATTAAAATTTGAATAAATATAAATTATCTTATATATGAATTTAATATAATATTAGACAAACATGAAAGTGTATGCATCAATTTTCACCTACACTTATATACTAATTTAATGAGATTTTATGTAATTATTTCTCAAAAGTTAAAAATTAAGGCTATTTATAATTTATAAAATTTTAAATTAATAATAGTAAAATAACACTTTGACTTCTAAAAATAATAAAAGTTTAATTTAATTCTTTAAAAATTATAAAGATATAATCTATTAAAATGGTGAAATGACGTTTTATTATTTTAAAATATACAATTTACTTTCTACTTTGCCATTGGGGAAAGAAAAGAAAAGTATATTAATTTCAAATGAATAAAATAATAAATTTACGCTGAAGTTAATTCAAAACTAAAAATTAAGAAAAGAAAAAATAAGATTTAATATTGACAGTTTTTGTGCAATGTAAATATGATTCTAAAATT
Organism: Gossypium arboreum; assembly: GCF_025698485.1. Lineage (NCBI taxonomy): Eukaryota > Viridiplantae > Streptophyta > Magnoliopsida > Malvales > Malvaceae > Gossypium > Gossypium arboreum. The sequence continues at coordinate 131,269,326 of NC_069075.1, forward strand.
TTATACAATAACAAATTAATAATTGTAATATAGTTTGCCAATCTTTAAACAACTTTTCATTTTTCTATCAAAATTTAGTGGCTCAACTTAAAAAATTTATTTTAACACTTCATTTAATTTTGTCTTTTTTAATTTTTAAATTAATATTGTTTGTTAAATCACCTTAAAATATGAAAATGTTGACATCAATGTCATGTTAACTATTAATTAATTTTAAAAATTTATAATTTTATACTTTTTAAATATTTTTTAATTTTTAATAAATTTATATATTTTTAAAATTTTTATATTTTAAAATTAATTAATTACTAATGTGACAACCCACGTGTATGCCACATTAGCAAATGTTAAATTTTTCCATCTATTTTAGACAATTTAACAAATAATGTAAATTTAAAGATTAAAAGAGACAAAATTAAATAAAAACTAAATGATATTTTTAAATTAAAAATTAAATAAATATTACACCTATTATTATTTATTTCCGAACATTCAATCAAATATTAATTTAATTAAGAGAAAATATATAAAATTAATAAATCAAATTAAATTTAAAAATAAAACAAAATTCACCATTATTTTTAAATGAATCCACGTGAAAAGATTCGTAATAGTAATAATAAGAAGGACAAGAGTTGGTGAATTAAAACAAATAGATAGTCCAAAGGTTCACTTTTATGAGGTTATGGGCCCTCCATTTCCAAGACGAGATACACACTAAAATAATCTAAATTAGGTGTAAATATTGATCATAAAAGTTAATCGAGTGATTAGGTGGATTTTCACCATTTTTCTGTTTTGAAGAGAGGGCGAAATACGTATCTTACAAAGTCAGCAGAAAATATTTAATTTAGCCGAATTTTTATTAAAATATGCCTAATTAAATATTGTCTATATATTTAATTTTTGTGGGGTTTTGTTGATGCTACTACTATCATCGAACACAAATGCCCCTTACCCTTAATTTAGGGATTCTGATCTGTGTTGTATCTTATGTTTTCTTTCTTTGTCATTATTGCATCACCATGATGCAGATTATTATCATCCTCAATTTGACCCTGCTCTCCTAAATATTTATCAAAATTTTAAAAATATTAGTGTTAACATTTTGATATTTATATTTTCAGCATACAGCAGATTTTCCCTACAAGCACAAATGTCTTTACCCTTATCTTTAAAAACAAAAAGCCTTTACCCTCACTTTATGGGATCTTTTTAGCAATAATTTATGGGATTCTAATCTACTTGCAGGGTTGGAGTCAGAAATTCTTTTAAAGAAGGTCGGAATAAAATTGTATATTTTTATGATAACAAAAGTAAAATTTTTCCATTTTAATAATTTATATCTTTATAAATTTTAAAAGATTAAATTAATTTTTCTTATTTTAGAGAGACCAAAATATAATTTTACCACATACTAATTTAAATTTTTTAAAATTATAAAAAAACTAAAGTGAAAATTTCTATTTTAAAGGGTCGGGCCTTACCAACCCATTGACTCCGCCCTTGCTTTATTGTATCTTTCTCTTATATAACATTTTTTTTCTTTTGGCTTTGCCACATTATTGCATCACTATGACGTAGCCGTTATTGTAAATTAAAATAGACATATCCTATATGAATTTTAAAATCTCTACTATAATAAAATTTTAAATTTAATTTAATTCACTTATTAATTGAGTATTATTTTAATGGAAATTTTGATTTTATTTTATAAAGTTGTATTATTACAATTATGTTTTTATTTTTTATTTTTATAAATCAATAAAATATATAATGAATCTAAATTAGAATTTTAAATCTTCAACATTATCATTTCATCCAAGACATCATTTAAATTTTATATAAGCTTTTAATAAGTATATTTATTACATAATTTTTTATTCACGTCGTGATTATGTCATAATAATCTAGTATTTATGAAAAGTTTTATGTTAATTTGATAGTATTGGGGATTGACCCGTATAAACAACGAGAAAGAAAGAATATAGAAAATTGAGCACAAAAATTTACGTAGAAAAACTCCTCTAATCAAGATGATAAAAAACCACGAGGAAAGGAGACTTAACTAATGAGCAAACAAACGAACAGTACAAGATGGAGAAATTCAAAACAAACCCTAGCGCCGAATACAAAGCTCTCTTTGGCTAAAATCATAAAATTCCCTTAAAGCTCTCTTAAACTCTCTTGATTTCCTCTTTAATGTTATATTATTTTTCCCTATTTTAGGGTTGTTATGGCCCTTTAAAGAAGTTGATATTAGAGTTCTAATATTACTTAAATGTCTCTGGAATAATTAAAGATTAACAAGAAAAAGTAACCCTGCTAAGAGTCTAAAATGTAGCTGCTTTAAGTTTGGAATTCATCGCACCGTCCTGACATCCCAGGCTCATTGTCACGATGCTGCCTTTGCTATGCCTCTATTTCTAACGATGCCACACCATTGCAACATCTCGTGATTCCTTGTCGCAACGTCGTCTCTTCTTTGACTAAAAATGCGAGATACACTCCACAAATCTCTACATTAACTGGTATTTTAACATGCCTCCTTTGTCGAGTCCCTTCATGGGCCTTGCTCAATCCTTGCAAGATATTAATCAAGTCCAAATGATGCTTGAACTTGGAAACTGGAGGACTCTTATTCAAAACAGTCGTACATTTCTTGCTTATATGACCATGTCGTATATTCCACAATCGAGATGACTCCAACTTTGTAATAGACGAGGAAATTGTTGCTGCACCAGTCACCGTTGAACCTTGCAAAATATATAAACTGTTGATTTTCTGACTTTTCATCAAAACGGGAGTTCCACGAGATACCTTGATGTGGCTTGACTCGATGATGATTCTACAATTGTTTGAGTCTAACATACCCAGGGAGATGAGGTTTTTCTTTAAATCAGGCACATACATGACACATGAAAGTGTCCTGATAATCTTGTTATGCATCTTCATATCAATGGTACCAATACCAATTATCTTACAAGGTGAATTATTCCTCATGAGTACAACTCCACCTTCAATTGGACTATATATGGAGAACCAGTCCTTGTTGGGACACATATGCTAAGAACACCCTGAATCCAGGATCCACTTGGATGTAAACTTAGACCTTTCAGTTGTAAAAACTAGTAACCGATTATCACTCTTGTCCTCGGCTACACTAGCATCGACTACCTCAACTTCTACTTCCCTGATGTCCACAAAACTACCTAATAAATCAACTAAGGAAAGTACACCTATCTATTAATAGTATAGCTATAGTGAGCACAAATAGTGTTCCCTCAAGTACTACAATTACTAGTAATTATCATCTTCCTATTATTTAACCTAATAATTCAAAGGATTAATTAAAACTAAAAATTAACTGGCTAAATTAACTACTAATACGTTAAAGAAACAAAAACAAAAATAATCAAATATTAACCAATTAACAAAACAATACCCAGGGAATAATCCGTCTAGAATTCATCTAAAATTCTCAATCCAATTTATGCAATTTATTTCCTTAGTTTCCTTGATCTGTAGAAATCTTTAACTTATGCTAATATCTCTTTCGAAAATAAAAGCAACTAACTCTAGGTTGATTAATTGAAACTTCTTTCTAATTAAAACCTTTATTGTCGTATTAATTTGTTCTATGAATTCCCCTATTAGATTTGATTCTAATTTAGTAGATTTATGTCCTCCTATATCTAGGATTACATGCAATTTCATTCGACTACGTAAGATCTAATCATAAGCAAGGTCTATTCAACCTCAAACTCATACATATCAAACATGGATTAAAACCTTAGAAATGCTAACACAAGAACAATTCAAAATTCACAGTTAAAAAAGCTAAGATTTTATTGCATAAAACTGGAAATCAAATAATAGAATTCATCCTAGGGCTCATCTCTCCTAGGTATTTAGAAAACCAGTTCATCCTCGTTAGAAGAAACATAAAAAATACAGTATAACTAAAAGAATAAAAAAAAACTCATGATAACTTCCTAAGAAATCAACTAAGAATCTTTAATATTAATGGATAATTACTTCAGAATCAAATTCCAAGGTGTTCTTTTGGGTAACTTTCGTGCTAAAACCATATGATTGTGTGTCTGCCTTTTTATTTCCTTATATATACCTTCTTAAAGTGCCAAAAACTTAAAAATCGAAAATCCCCACTAGTGTCGTACATGGGCACAGGGAGTTACATACCCTGGCCACATGCCTGTGTGGCTCACATGATCGTGTGGAATACTGTTGACCATGTATAGCTTTCAAACTGTTCCAATGTTTCAATTTTCACTCATTTTTTCACTCCTATTACTCCCAAGTGCTCTATAAAGCTTCAAAATATGAATTTAAAGGATTAAAAGTATATAGTTCATAATCAATACTACTTAATAACCTAAAAATGCACTAAAAATGAGGCTAAAACATATTACGTTTGACACTTATTAAATATCCTTACACTTAAGCATTTGCTTGTCCATAAGCAAATTTCTTAATTTCATATATAAATTAACTCTCATTCACCCATCATATTCAATGATCATGTCTTAGGATAATCTATAGATAATCATGCATTAGAATTTAAACTAAAATGACAATAAAGAGCATAAGCAATCCAAGCAAAAATTCTAATGAATAAAACATAAGAGTCTCCCTTACCTTAATAATTACTTGAAATTCAAACTCAACAAGATTTAACATCCTCACTAAGATTCACTCAAAGCACTCAAAGTGTTTAAGGGTTGATTACTATGCACTCAAAAGTCAAACGAGGAATGTTATTACCATAAGCATGCTTAAGAATCAAGTCCCCACCACTACAATCATGAGATGACACAAAGATTAAGAGGTCTTTATGAGGGTTGTAATGAGGCGTAGGTTAAGGGTATGGAAAGATCTAAACGGTGAGTATAGTTGAGAGTTGAAATGATGAGCTACTAAACCAAAAGAGTAAGATGTTAAATCCAAAAGTAATTAACATTAAAGAAAAATAAGGAATTGGAGTGAGCTTTTATACAAGATATTATAATGATAATTTAAGCTCAACAACTAAGATGATGAGGTTTATAAAATTGATATTAACCTCTTAAATAAAAATGAAGTAAGCTAATTTTTTTTCTTTTCCTTTTTCCTTTTTTCCTTTCATATTGAAAAATTTAGCAATATGAATGATCAAACATAGTTAGAAACTTACCAACATCTAATCTTAACTAAATGGAAACAATTAAAAGGTGATTCACAAAATTAATATAATACTTGAGATTTTGATATGTTCATATGTGAATTTAAAATAAGAGGTATGCACCTTATTATGTAAAGCAAATGGAATCAAGCCTTAGGAGATCGAAACAAATATGAATGAGTCGGTAGACTTTAGAAATGGGATGATTGGTAAGTGCAAGTTAAATAAAGGTATAGATTATGACAATTTGATTGAAGTAATGCCATTGTTTGTTATGCATGAAGTTGATAGGTGAATAGAAAAAGTATAGCTTTTATGATAATGTTAACATGTTAAACAATTTAGCTTACCTAATGGAACATGCAGACTTTTATGTATATGTATGGTCTTATGAAAGTTACAAATCAAGTTCACTTGTTTTATGCCATGCTAATTTTATATTAATGTGTAATCTCTTGAATCATAAAAGTACCATTAAGTCCTATTGCTCAGTATACGATTTGTTTTCTCCATGCACATGTTTAAATACTTCTCGAAGCCCTGAGAATTGAAGACAGCATCCAGACTACCATTTTCGACTCAACAAAGTTTGTAAAGTACCCTTTCGATTGTAAATGGCATGTACCTAGGATTTAAGCTGATTTTGTATCGAAAATGGTCAAATTTAGAACTTAGTTAATTAATGTCACTTTGACGTATCATTTTGGTACATTTTATCTCATATGTTGTTGAGATGTTGTTGTTTTGGTTGTGAATGTGATGTTATATGTTATTACAGGTCTTTTAAACTTGTTTCAAACTGATCCTTTTCAGAAACAATGAGTCATTTCTCGACAACATACTCCCAATGTCGCGAATAGGTGTAACGAATGAACCATTTCACAACGACATTCATTTGAGGTCACAGTGAGTACAAAACAGAGAGTTGTGTCGTGACAAATAACTTCTCTATCTAGTGACATCAATCCAAAATTTTGAAATCCTTATAATTTGGTCCTATTTCAAATCGAGTTGGCAAAAGAGCTTTCATAAGCTCATATAAGACCTGGAAATGATTATGTATCATTTTATACAATTGCTTTAATTACATTTGAATGTTTATCGATTTGTAAATGAATGTAATTTAACTGTAGTTGCTTTGTCAGCAAATGTGGCACCTTGTAACTCAGACTCGACGATTAGGTCGAGTAGCAGAATGTTACAGTTTTGGCACTTCTATGCGATTATTATTGTGGAGTGTTAAGGATTTAAATTCTTGTCTCCATTTTAAGTCCATATATGGTTAATAGGGGCCACAAACTATTTAATATGTGATTGATTATGTTTATTTATCTGGAAAAAATGAATAAATCATGTTGATTCGATTAATTGAATGCAAATGTATATATGATGAACAATAGCATATGAAAGATCACGTTGATTAAGTATTACGAGCCCTGACAGTCGATGATGTTGTGAAACAAATTAATGGATTCCATTGGTAATATGAGATAAGATTTCAAATATGGAAATGTCATATGTATTATGGAATTGAAATTGAGATTACACTAGTATTGTATTTGAATCTTAAAATTGATAATTGAAAGATAATGAAAGCCTTGAAGGTATATTGAGATAGTGATCTGAGAATTTCATATGTTTATAAATGAATTGGAGAACATTGATGTTATTATTTGATTTCAAATATAGATATTAACTATAAAAATGTAAAGCCTTGTAGGCTTAATGTTAAGTTGGCATATAAAACTTAGATTGAATGATGAATCATATGAAAGCTTAAATGAAATAGATCATAGGACAACAATAGATAGTATAAACATATTCATAAATGATTTGATAACTAACTTATGTACTTGATTCAATTATGCATATCTTTCAAATTATGTTAGCACCATTAAGCATCTATGCTCAATTTGTGGATTTGTTTATTTTAGTGCGCAGTTATCGATTAGGTCTCAAGGATTTGATAAGGTTGGCAGCATCTAGGACTCAATTCTTAACTAAGCAATATTTGTATTATACATTGAATGTTAAGTTTTAGCCATCATATATATAGTGTTAAACTTAGTTTGGAGTCCATTTTGATGATTTGGTACTTATAATACTAATGAATTGTAATCTAAGTATATTTGTATATGTGTTATGGTATGTATATGATGGTATGCATGATCTTTTATAGTGTTTGTGTTACTTGCTAAACTAATTTGATGATTGAGTTTGGAGATGTTGTATTCATGTTAGTATCAATGTGTTGGAATGTGTTTAAATAAGCATGAATGATGTTTTGAACTTGGATTTTGAGTCCTAGAAGTTTTGAAAATGATTTGGTTTTGTTTTGGGGTCAAAACAAGTGACTTTAAGGGTGATTGTTGGGTCCAAGAAAACTTGTTTTGGTACAAGTAGTTAGAAGTATAGGAACAAATAATTTAGCAGCCAAAAATATACAGTAACAAGTACTTGTAACAGTGCAATTACCCATTTGTATCGATACAACTAGGTTAGACAGTGATCCTCCCATTTTTGAGTTGTTTTGATCCTTAAGGACTCGTACTTGATCCCAACCACCCTCAAACACCTAGAACCCATTTTAAAATATTTCTAAATTGTTTTAAATGACTTGAAAGTGGTTTTAATCAATATAAGTATATTGATTTGAATTAGTTAATGTTTGGCAAACTTATTGAATATGAAGTAAAGGTTAATTTAAGTGCTCCAGCAACGAATGTGATATTTCAGATTGAGACTTCGTGATCAGGTCAGATGTGGGGTGTCACAGTGCATATAAATATTCAAATCTTCACAAAGATCAATTTTCCATGGCTCCTCTTCGCCATCATTGATACTCAGGCCTACTAATCCTCCGTTATCTCACAAATTGAAGCTTATAGAAAAAAACATAAGAAAGAGAAGATTTTGAGTTAAAAAAAAGTGCTACAAGAGCAAAACAAACGAGAGAGAAAACAATGTGCTACAAGTTATTTATTTTATTAATATGCTATTATTTATTTTGAATTGAGATAATAATTTAAATATTTTAATTTTAAATAAAATGAGAATATAGTTTATTTCAAAAATAATATTTTTAAAAATAAGATCACAATCACTTAATATTTTCAACATTAAGTGATAAGTAATCATATCTTGACTTATTATATTCAACACTTTTTTTTGTTGAAATTTTCAAATACACCATTAGCCTATTTTTTTTAAAAAAATAAATTTTTAATTGAGTTTAAATGAATAAGAAGGGAAAAAATTGTAGACCAACCGAAAAAGCATGATGTAGAATAAAATGGTATGATGAAATATTTGTAATTTTGTGGTAGGTATGCAAGAAAAACTACTCCAAAAGACTTACATGCTAATTGTCTAATTTGACAAATAAAGTTCACATATACCATCCTATGGTCAGCTTTGAAAACAAATAAATTTGAATTTTTTATTCTTTAAATTTCCACTATGGTTTTCATTTCATGGTCAAGTTAGTTAAACTTACTTTTGCCAACACAATACCCTTTCAGTAAACATGTTAGATTCTTAATAGATTTCATGTTGACCAAATCTTCACAATCCATATTTTATATATTTATTTATTATATTGAATTTTTTTCATTCCACAACTTATATTTCAATTATCATTTTTAAAAATAAAATGATTTTAATGATATAGAATACAAGTCAAAATATTTTGATAGCATGTTACTGTCGTGTGTGATGGATCTAGTTATGGGATGATGCTTGCTTCATAAATTATTATAATATTTTTAAAAATATAATTAGATTATTTGATAAATGTAAATTTTAAATTATATTTGAAATTATTTCAAATAAAATTAAATTTAAAAGTAAAAAAATGGGATAAAAATCATTGAAAATACTTTACATTAGATGATAAATCCAAAGTTTTTAAAAAATTAAATCGGTAAAATATAAATTTTTAATTTATTTTAATTATTTCAATAAACAAGGGTTAGTGAGGGAAAGATTAGAAGTTTGGGAAGGTGTTTCCTTTTGCTAACTTAAGGTGCTAGTTGGTTAAGAGAGAACTTGCAATCTTTTAACTGAAAGTAGCAAAATAAAACTAGAATAATTTTATGTTTATCTTGCTGAAAAGAAGATGGAGATGTCGCAAGGAAGAAATGGTATTTAAAATAGGTATGTGGAAAGCTTATGGCAGACTGCAGTGAGGCATTCTATGTTTTTTTTTTTTTTTGAGAGATGGATGGCTTGAGCTATAGCATGTTGCCGAAATGTTCCTATGAAGTTGAAATAAATGGACATTTTTCTGATGTGATTTTCCCTTTCAGGGAGATCCAACATCTTCCTATTTGAGGGTTTCCCCACTTTAATTTCAAAATGCTACTCAGACTGTCTGACACTGTCGATGATGTGCTCTTATTTGTGTGGCTCGTCGGATGGAGATTTTTGTTTTAAAAGTGATTTTTCGATTCTATAAAGCTTGCTTGGGCAAAAACAGTTGGCCAGGGTGACCTCATGAACGGAAGAAAGTCCGAGGTTGGAAGGATAGACTTTTATGTCAAAAGGGGGGCAAGACAAGCTGCAAAAAAACTTGCTTTCAGCACCATATTCAGGCTACTAAGGAGATTAATAATAAAATAATTGAGTTATTTGAATCTAATAAATTTATTATTAAAATTCAGTAAAAATTATTTCATTTAAAAGATTTATCAATACCAAAAGATTGGATGATAGATAGAATAAGTGGTGTTAATACTTCAAAACCTGTAAATATTATAGAATATATATCTCGGAGATAGATTATATTTTAAAATAATGCTATAATCAATTCAAATGATAATTTAGTATTACCTTCAAATACTCAAACAGAAGAAGATGAAGATAATATAAGTACAAGTTCAACACCAATAGGAATGAAAACAGTTCAAATACCTATTTTTCCTACAAATCTTCTACAATTATTCAACAAATGAAAATGGGAAAAATGATATTATTACATTCTCAAATTTTCAACCTAGGAAATATTATACATATATAAAAATAACATTTCAATTTAGAGAATATAAAACGTATTTTTACATGCTTTATTAGATAATCGGAGCTACCATCAATAGTTGTAGAAAAATAGAAATTAATGAAAAATCCAATTAGAGCCATAGGAATAGATGATAAAGAAACTATAATTCAATTTAAGGCTAGAAATATACCAATTTACATAAATAATGTAAGATTTGTAATTCCTAAAATATTGTGTTTCTTGAAATGCATGGAGACATATTAGTAGGAAATAATTTTATATATCATCATTTACCATTTTCTATTGATAAAAACTTAGTAATATTGTCGGCAGAAAAAACTTCTGTAGGAATACCTTTAGTAGAAAATCATAAATTTGTGTGTGATAAAAGATTTACACCAATAAGAAAAGAACAAATTAAACAACTAGAAACAAGTCATTGGTTGTTTAAAATTTTAGAAGATAATTTTAATAAAGAACCATTAAAATTATGGCAAAATAGTCCGAGATATTGTGAAATAAAATTAGAAAATCCTAATAAAATTATTAGAGTTAAACCTATGATCTATACTAAACAAGATATAGATGAATTTGATACACAAATCAAAGAATTATTAGAAAAATAATTAATAGAAAAAGCTAATAGCCCACATTCTAGTCCAGCCTTTATGGTAAGAAACCATGCTGAAATAAAAAGGGGAAAAGCTAAGATGGTAATTAATTATAAAAGACTAAACCAAAATATTATTTTTGATGGATATTTTATCCCAAGAAAAGATGTTTTAATTAATCAAGCTAAACAAGCAAAATATTTTAGTAAATTTGATTGTAAATCAGGATTTTGGCAAATAATGCTAACAGAAGAATCTAAGCCTTTAACAGTCTTTAGTACACCTAATGGTCATTATCAATGGAGAGTAATGTCATTTGGGTTATGTAATGCACCTCAGATATTGCAAAGATGGATGGATTCTATATTTAATAAATATAAAATTTTTGTGTAGTTTATATAGATGATATCTTAATATTTTCAGATACACTAGAAAAACATAGAAAATATATAAATATTATTTCTCAAGAATTCATAAAACATGGAATTATTTTGAGTCCTAAGAAAATAGAATTAGAAAAAATAGAAATGGAATTTTAGGATTAAATTTGTCACAGATGGTCTTAAACTACAATAACATATTATAATAAAATAAAAGAATTTCCTGAAAATATTGAAGATGAAAAACAACTTCAACAATTTTTAGGAATAGTCAATTATGGAAGAAATTTATTTCCTAACTTATCTAAAAATTTGGCAAACTATATGAAAAGTTAAAAATGATAAACCTTTTAATTGGTCTAAAAAGATTTAGAAATTATAAAAATCTAAAATCGAAATAAATTATACTCCAAAGGTTTATTTACCTAAACAAGGTGATAAATAAATTTTAGAAACAGATGCATCACAAAATTATTGGAGAGGTATTTTAAAAGCTAAAACATTAAATAATGAAGAATTAGTATGTGGATATAATTCACCAAATGAAATTAATTATGTTATATATGAAAAAGAATTATTAGCAATAAGGAAGGAATAAAAATTTTCTTATATATTTAGCACCTGAAAAATTTATCATAAAAACCGATAATCAAGCAGTTAAACAATTCCTTACTAACAAAAGTTTGGAAACAGTACCTAGAAGAATTAGATGGTATAATGAATTATGTACTTTCAATTTTGAAGTTTTATATGTAAAAGTCACTGATAATGCCATTGCTGACTATCTTAGCAGGCCTTATGGATAGAAGTAAAAAACCTCTAGAACAAGTTGGAGAATGAACCATAGTTTATAAAAAGCCCAACAAAGGGAAATCAATAACTCCTAATCAAGGATTTATTAAGCCATCTCCACAGCCATCATTCGATTCTAACTAATGATATTTTATTCCCTATCCAATGGTAAGACCAGCAGTTGGATCTCAATTATTTTCTACACCAAGTATGGTAAGTCAATACCCTTGGTCCCAAGATCCAAATTCGACATTTCAAGCCAGTTATGCTGAAATGATCAAAGGAGCAGAAAATTTGTTGAAACAACAACAAATTCTAGAAATAAAATATTTTTATAATCCAGGATTACCAAGTGAAATTTATAAATTTATCAATGAAATATGGAAAATCCATATTTTAGAACAAAGAGCAAATTTTAGAAGAGCTCTTACAAAGTTTTCACAATTCTTAGTTGAAAAAACAACTAAAGAAAATGAAGCTCATGAATTATCATTAAAATCAATTTTATATAGAGATTGGGAAGAGCTTGAAATAGAATATATGAATATTAAGGAGATAAACAATCTTCTTGATATATTTCAATATTTTATTCATAAAGGAACAAATAGTCCTCTTATGAATAAATCATTTAGAATATGTTTATATAATAAAGCTAGAAAAATTTTACCAATAGAAATTTTTGCAAAAATAAATAAAATTGTTTGTAATCAAGAAACTCAATTTCAAAAGACTTTTTTGAATATTTTTACAAGCATATGTTTTATGAATGAATTAGGAGAAGAAACTCCTACTATAAAGTTTAGACTTGATTATGAACGATTTGATATAAGCAGTATTGAATGGGGTTTTGTTAAAGAAATAGTTATTCAAAACTTTTCTTTTAATTTACTAAAAGATTTTCCTGCAATTATTAAGACTATATTATCAGAAATAGTAAATCAAGATGATTTTTATTATTATTTCTAAATACAAATAAGTAGTCTTATTGGTATTGCTGAAAAAGAAAGATTTTATCAGCCATATCAAATATGGATTATTCAAAGAATGATTGGAAGCCCAAGTTATTAGCTGTCAAAGAAAACAAAGAACACTTGACAAAAAAACATTAACAAGTGTTATAATAATTTTACTTATTATCAGATCCAAACAGGAACTGATTTGATAACAACAGCTCAGCATGTACTTCAACATCAGACTTATAAACTCTGGACTGATGGAAGAAGGATAGTGGCTGACGACATTGGAAATATCCAGAAAAATAGAGATGAAGAATCTTTAAAGCTGTTAAAAAAGATAGCTGATATAGAGATTGATGATTATCCATCGCACATAATAGATGAAATCAAAAACACGTGGGAGACTTGAAATTCACCAAGACTGTCACCAGAATCATTACATTTAGATGAAATAGAGACTTGGAATCTCGATAACATCCAAAAAGGATAGAGACAAAATAGCTAGCCACATGGAAAAAATTCAAGGCAGAAGGTAACTTACAAAACAAGGCATCTATGTACAAATAAAAAGATGATAAATGCAAGGATACGTGGAAGCCACAATAAATTTTGCCAGGATATGTGAAAGCTACAATAAATTGATCCTTATCAGAAACACTGTTCGGGATTGAAGAAAAAATTAAATAGAGTTTAAAAATTTTACTATAAATAGCCATGTATAAAGCCTAAACAAGGCATCGAGAAATAGTTTAGTTCTCTTCTATTTTACTTTGAATATTCTCTTTGCAATAATCATCCTTTACTTTTAATAAAAATCATCCTTCCCCATCCCTATTTCCCTTCCCTAACATCTTAAAACCTACTCCCAACAGAAAATGGGGGTTTGATAACAGCCAAAACTTGCTCTCGTATAGCATATTGAGGCTCCAAAGCAGCCCCAAAACATGCTCTGTACTCCACATTAAAGCTCCCTAGTATCCCAAAACCTTTTGAGCAGCAAATATAGGCATACAAATGCTTTAGAGCAACAAATACCAAGCTTTCGACACATAATCTAAATGATTAAATGTGATACTAGAACATCCTCTAGAGGATACCACCAACTCGGTCAGTAAATTAACACCCAGCATTACACTTGGTTAAGCAAACATACATCTGGGGATACATCCAAATAAAACGACAAGATTCATACAAAAATAAAAGCTTTTATATTCCCCATGCATTCAAACTGCCTAATATGCAATGAGCTCTAGCTCACAACTTTATGTCCTCACCTATCCACTTGTTATACTAGCTTATAAGCAAAGTTACAGTGCGCTTGCTACTTAGGCTGGCAAGTAGCTATCTAGGGTCAACAGCCTTGTGACAAAAGACCCTACGCAACCCAGGTTGCTAGACCAAAAAACTATTCACTAAGTAGACTAGTAGCTAACATGGGCAGACAACCGACTAATGAACAGTCTGTGTGCAACCCCTCTGGTGGCCCAGAAACCAAGTACAACCCCTTCTCTCACCATCCTCGCTCGCAACTTTACTACTAGCTTTAGCTCTCGTGCTTCCTTAATCCTTACCTCTTAGTACACATTTTAGTGACTTAAATATCAGAGCGCGTTCAAAATACACGTCCAATTTTTCTACCTCAAAAACTGCCTTCTAACCTGATTCGCCACTACAAAACATTAAATCAACAATGTATAAAATATTTGATTTGACAAAGAGCTTGAAAGATATTGAAATTGCTTTCACTTGGTGGAACCTAATTTTTAAATTATTTTATGAGTTTTAGATGAAATTATATTCATCTTATAACCACTGATTCCATTGTCATCAACACAATTAGTTGGTTGGCCATTATTCATTCTTAATATCTCATATATTTTTTGTACACGTACATTTAGGGGTTTCAATGGCCCTAATATTAGGACAAGACAGATGAGATGAGAGACTATTCAAACAATTTTTGTGCTTACTTTCCGGACCAAATTAGTTGCATTAAGGGCAAGGCAATTTTTTTTTTTTTGGGGGTGGGGGTGGGGGAGGGTTTGTAAAATTCATTGCAAAAACATAGTATAATGGAAATAGTAGGTAAAGGCAAGTATTAAATTAAGAAAAGCATTATTCTTGGAATGTGTAGTATCACTCGTATCACTATTTCAATAAAAATATATACAAATTAATTTTTTCTCAATTTATTCTTAAAACAATATTCACGAGTATAGATATAAAAATGAGAACACAATTTTATTAAACATCATACACTTTTTAAATAAAATAAACAAAATTAATAATTTTTTATTATAATCGAGTATCTATCATCAATAGCAATAATTAATTTTTTCATCGCTAATATTTTAAAAAATAAACGATTAATTATAAAATATATTTTATTTCTTATAAAAAATCAAATCTCCAATAATATAATTAAAAGATAAAATAAGCAACGATCATATCATAAGAATATCTTATAGTTAACAAAAAAATAATTTAAATACACATATTAATAAATAAAAAAGAATGAGGTGGGAATGAAAAGAGAGGGAGGACGTGGTGGGGGCGGAGGAAGTTTAATGGGAGAAAAAAGGTAGGGCTTGGACTTATCTCCAAACTCTCCCTCACTCGCTCACTCACGCCATCAATGAATATAATATTATCCTAATTCTAATGTCCAGACACACTACACGACAAACGTCTCCTTTTTAACCTAACTCCACCTCACCTGTCTTCTTCCCTTCCTATGTATGTGGTCCCCCCCCTCCCCCCACCCAAAACACCAAGGCGGCAATTGCCCTCATGCCACTGCTCATCCCTTTTCTTTTCTTTTTTTTTTTTAATTTCATTATAATATCGTTTACGTAGTACGACTTATAAAACAATATACTCCATTAATATTTTGTATTTCTAATAATAACCCTATCTTCTTCTTCTTCTTCTTCTTCTTCTTCTTCTTCTTCTTCTTCATGTTCATCTGAACCTTTCAGAAACCGAAGCATCAATTTTTTGTCCATTTTATTTTATTTTCGCATGAGAAAAGCTTGGAAGAAATTTAATGCAAATTCCATGTTTTTTTTTCCTTTGAATTTTTGAGGAATGTTGAGGACATAAAACAGCAACAAATTAGATATATGCAATAAAATCCACAAAACATGTCGGTGGATATGGCCTCCTTTTGGCGGCCACAAACAAGAACAGAAAATGGTCCACAAACACAAGAATTAGATCACTAGAGTAGGTATATATATGAGTGAATGATATAAATAATACATAAATGCTATATATAGGTTCTTTTTAATGTTATTAATACTATGTTTAGACAGTACAACAAGACATGAAATTAATTATTGGTGATATAATACAACATGAATTCTTTAGGAGTGGGTATATTATATTTTGGTTTTTACGAAGAAGCAAGCCCTTCCTTCTCTCGTGTGACTGCAAGCAAGCATTTATCCCAGAAAGAAAGTCAAATGAACAAATTTAATAAGTTTTTTAAAGCCAGCAATTGCTGAATTTTGAAGCTAAGCTGATGCCGAGATTCACTCATCTTGATTGAGTTTCATACTCATTTTGTTTATCACCACCATTATATTAAATAACACTACATCATTACCCTGCAGTAAAAAAGCTTGAACTTGTCATTTCATTAATTTAAATTGAATGCCCCCATACATATTTAAAATAGAAAAAGGCTGAAGTTGGATTGAACCAACCCCTCAAAAAAACCAACCATTCATTTAATTATCTTGGTGGGGTTTTGATGATGGATTAAGACTTCAACTGCACCTCTCAGCTAAAGCAAATACGTTGTTTTCTCCTATATATATAAAAATGGTCATAATCTATATAAAAGTTTTAAAATACAATGCGACTATTCGAATAGAACCCAACCCGAAATGTATCCGAATTCGAACTAAATCCTGTGAGGCTGTGAATTTTCTATATAACCAAACCCAGACCAACAGGACGCACCACCAAAAAACAGCTTTAGCTCTCCTTCTCTTTCTCTCTTTTTGTTCTCTCTCTTAAGCCTGTGGAAGATGGTGGCATTAGAAAGGAGCCTAAAAGCAGCCATGAATGCGAGGATAATAGGGAGTGGGAGTGAGACGATGGTGCTTGCACATGGGTTTGGAGGAGACCAATCTGTGTGGGACAAAGTCCTCCCTTGCTTGACAAAGCATTACCAGGTTGTCCTTTTTGACTGGACTTTTTCAGGGGCTGTAAAAGATCCTAACCTCTTCGATCCTTTGAAATACTCTTCTTATGATGCCTTTGCTGATGAATTGATTGCTCTTTTGGATGAGCTTCACTTGGAATCCCCCCTCGTCTTTGTCGGTCACTCCATGTCTGGTATGATCGGATGCATTGCTTCCATAAAAAGACCTCAACTTTTTAACAGGCTTATACTTGTTGCTGCTTCTCCTAGGTAAATTTTTTTTTTTTTATTTCCTTTTCTTACTTGTGCTATATCTTTAATTTTATAGATTCAAACCCCAAACCCATACAATTATCAAATATCTTTAACTATGGCACCTACTTCTTCTAAATATTCTTTCAACCTGGAGTTTAGTTTATATTCAATCATTCGTCAATTCATATATGATTAAGTACAAATTTGTATACTTTTTATCAAAAATAATCCTCCTTTTTCATCTAATTTGTTTACTTTTTAGGGTAATTTATAGAAGAATTGAATCTATTTACCAATTTAATCTATATGTGTATATGTATATATAAAGAAATTGGATAATGGGGGAGTAGATGTGAAAATTAAATCAACCTAACGGCAAAATATGTGGACAGGAGGATCTGGGTCCGTTATCATAGACAGTGCTTTGTTCTTTGTCTTGTACTTTATATTGTGTGGATGATTCAACTTTATATATATATACTCAATTATTCCAGTGTCTCTCTATTTCTATGCTCAATTATATTACTTTTTCATTAAATAACAAATCCAATCTTATCTTATTTTCCGCTTTCTTCTTCTTTGACATTTTCTTATTACAAGCCAAAACTAACTTTTTAGTTCTATATTTTTATTATTATTTCTTTTAATTTCTATAGAAAAACATTATATATGAAAATCTTGTTGGTGTCGGCCGAAAACATGAAATTTGGTTCGCTTGTTAGATGTTTTATATATATATATATATATATATTGTTTTATATGTGAACAGTATATGTACTCATCTATATATTATTATAATCCAAAGTCCTAATTTAGTTATAACTTTTTAGGGTATTTATGTCTTTTCCATAAACCTAGACTATATAATTGTGTATTACACACTATTTTAAGGTTTTTCTTTTGTAAAATAATTTATTGAAATGATGACGAAAAAACTTAAAATGATCGAGTATATTCACTTAACAAAGCAAATTGGTGTTTCCGATATTTGCAATGTTTAATTTTGTAGGTATATGTATGGTTTCATGTAATTGTCTCATACTACCAAGTAATTTGCAGGTATATCAACATAGATGATTACGAAGGTGGATTCGACGATGCAACAATTGACGGTATCATATCGAGCATCGAATCCGACTACGAAAACTGGACATCAAATTTCGCACTACTCGTCGTCGACAATTCAGACCCGATCTCGGTCAACAACCTTGCAAAATGCTTGAAGAGGATGAGGCATGAATTTGCAGTCCCTTTAGCCAAAACAGTGTTTCGCAGCGACAAGAGGGACATCCTAGACAAAGTAACCACACCATGCACCATTATCCAGACCACAAATGACATTGTCGTGCCGGGTTCAGTTGCCGACTACATGCACAAGAAGATCAAAGGGAAATCAACGGTTGAGATTGTCAACACCAATGGTCATTTTCCTCAGCTGACTGCACATCTTGAGTTCCTTGCTGTGCTTGCTGGAGTTTTAGGCTTCGAAATTTGAACCAAAAAATAAAAGATAAGGTGAGAAATAAATATATGGTCATTGAAATATATACATGTTTATGGCTTTTAACATGTGTGTGTGTGGGGTTGGCCTTTGTAGAGTATATCTAGATTTTTTATTAGTAATATTAGCTTGGTCTTTATTATAGTGTTATTGTTGTACTTTTCTTCTTCTTCTTTTTTGGCTAAGCAATATAGTTAGGAAACAATTAATGGTGTTTTGAATTGAATATTGGATTTGGATGTGGTTGTGGTTTTTTTTTATTAGATTTTTATTTAAGGAAAAAAATTATTAAAGAAAAATTAAATATAAACATAATTAAGAGAATGTTTTGGTACATTCAACATTGGAACTATTAAACAATTTAAAAGTTTTTATTATTTTTTATTGTGCTTAAAAAATATTACATTTTAATTTGCATTCAAATAAGCATTTATATGAAATAAAATTTAAAAGTGAATAACTTTCATATAAAAAAATTCAAGAAATTAGGTTGATGATGTCTATTTGCAAGGTTGAGAACTTATATTCTTAAATATTCAAATTGAGTTTTATTATAAGTAATTTTGTAATTTTATTTTTGATTTTATAATTCATTCTATGTAAGACTTGTTCGAATATATTTTAGATTTCAGTTCAGCTATACATTATATTTTATATTATTTTTATTGTAATAATAATTATAGTCTTAAAACTTCCTTAAAAATTAAAGATTAGCAGCTTTTTAAAGAGCAAATTTGAGTGTAGCAAATATGTAGGGATTTAAAAAATTTAGGATTTTTTTTCACATCAAATAAAACAAGGATTCAATTGATATTAGCAAAAACAATTTACTAATTTATATGTTTTATTTGAAATATTGTGGTTATTTTTTATTAGTTAAGAATATGTTGGGATGGAGAGGAGCCACTAAGAAATTTGACCTAAAATTTTAATTTAAAATCTTATTTTAGGAATTCAAATCTATATAAAAAAAGTACACATGGAAAAAAATGGATAAAAATTACTATAGAATTGCAATAATATTGTAACCCTAAACCTTAATTTAAACCACCCTAATTTGCAAACATAAAAGTATAAAGGTAAAGTTAGCTGTTAGTGTTTATATCATTTTTATTTTGGTTATTATTTTTAAAAATTAAATTTTATCCTCAACCTTTTAAAAAGAGTCGAATTTGACCAATAACTTTTAGAAAAAATCAATTTTTTTTTGGTTTTAATAGAAATACTCACTAAAATATTAAATTTTTCAACATGAAAATCCAATGGCAATTTCATGTTAAACTTTTTGAATTTTTATTTATTTTGAATATTTTTATAATTTTAAATTATTAATCAATATGACATATAAAACAAATAGTGTCATATTAGTATGAAGTACACATGAACAGCCATGTGAGTTACCATGCCAACATCATTAAAAAATTAATATTTTAATCTATATTTTTACTAAAAAATTAATTAAAAAATAAAGAATGTAGATATTGAAAGTTAAATACGATAAAGAACATGAGGAATGGGGAGATGATTCAATTCTCTGCAGCGGAAGTTATCCACTCAGCCCAAAATGATAAAAGAATATGGCCCAAAATAATCCACCCACAATATCGAACTGAACCGGAAGGTCTTCAAGACTAGCAGGAGGTGTCTGGAAATATATAATTATATGAGCAAAAAAAAAAAAAAAGGAATTTCTAATTGATACATGCACTATGGAATTGGATACTTAAAGTTATATCTATATTTTCATTTTGGTACTTAATTTACTGTTTCGTTACATTTTTGACTTTCAAAACTAATGAAGTTAAAAGAAAATTTTAATCAATCAAAATGGGGTACATTACATGTCAAACGTTAATTATTGGTGTAACTATTATTCGGTCAAAATTTTAAAATGTATATTTAAGATGTAAAAGTTATTAAAATTTTATTTTAAAATAAATAAAAACATAAAATTATTTTTAAATTGTAAAATATTTTAACATTATTAAAAAATGGTAGAATTTATTAAAAATTATAAAATTAGTTAAAAGCCAAATTCTTCAAGTTATTTCCACAAAAAGCAAAGCTCTTCTTTCCCATTTTTTTCTCAAAATTAAAAAAAAATAACAATTACAAATATTGTTTTTTTTTTTTGAAGGCAAAATGAAACAAAAAGTAAAACTAAAAGAATCCATTAAACCCCGTGGTTAGAAAATCTTCAATTTTGTCCTTTTTGAAAGTAAAAAGTTTTGATTTTTTTTTAGTTTGCGAGTTTTTTTTTTTTTTTAAATTTGTGTCAAAGGCAGAAGTAGGAAGAACAAGACGAAATCATTATCTACATTACCATCATCTGGGTTCTTAATCGTTCTTTTACAGTGCACACCTCAACGACGGACTCAAAAGTTCATCTATTTTTTTAAGAATCCATTGTCGTCTCAAAATCGAGTCGGTTTTGTTTCAAATTTCCAGAATTCAATCGGTTTTATCAAAGCTAAAGTTAAAAAACTTCATAGTTTGTTCGAATTTGCAAAACCTTCATCATCTTGATCGAGCTTCAATCCTAAAGAATCTTCTCCTAAAGCTATTTTGAAACCCACAAAATCAATTATGTAGTCATCCTTATTGTTTTTGTACCACCGCTAACCCATATCTGTCGCTAGAACAGGGTTACGGAGCATTACCTGAATTTACAGATCAGAAACACACATTTAATATCGTTTGTCAACCCTATTAGAAATCAATCATATACAATCATATTGTCCCTTATTTAAGCCCTCAAGGCCCAAATTATGCATTAGAAATAGGTCAAGACTAAACCGGAAACTCAGAGAATTTTTCACAAAACCTCAAAATTTTTTCTATAGTGTAGGGGACATACGCCCTTGTGGTCAGGCCGTGTGGGCATTAGAAATAGGGCACATGATTGTGTCCCAGCCTGTGTCTGTACCGTGTAACTCTTTGACTCGGGTCATACGGCCAAGTTACACGCCCATGTGTTAGGCAGTGTATAGGTGCAGGAGTCACATGGCCAAGCCACACACCCATGTGCCAGGCTGTGTAGCTTACACAGCCAAGAGACACGCTCGTGTCTTAGGCTATGTGGGCATTCGAAATAAGGCACATGATTGTGTCCCAGCCCGTGTCTGTACCGTGTAACTCTTTAACTTGGGTCACACGGCCAATTCACACGCCCGTGTGCTAGGCCGTGTATAGGTGCAAAAGTCACATGGCCAAGCCACACACCGTGTGCCAGGCCGTGTAATTAATTTTGAGCATTTTGTTTTGAAATTTTAAAGATGCAAGGGACACACGGCCAAGTCACACGCCCATGTGCTAGGCTGTGTGTCACATATGGCTGAGACACACGCCCTTGTAGACAAAATCAGGTTATTTCCAAGCCTTATTTCTCACCCAAACTTGTCTTCCACCTACATTAACACTTAAACACATTCTCAATCCAATATAAAACATTTGAATCAAGCCATATCCAAGTCTTATGCATATCATATCATCTTATATAATCAAGTATCCATGCTTAACAATTTGATCATTTACATATATATATTCATATCTATACCAACTATACCAACTCAAGCCATGTTACAATTTGCCTATTAGTTAACCATTAATCAATTATACCAAAACACATATCAACCATGATAAGGCCATATACTTATATATATATATATCAAAATGTATCAAACATAAGTCATTCACATGGCTAATCACAACAAAACATTTACATGCCATCAATGGCCAAATTAACTTATACATGCCATTATACCAAAGTTGATTTAATAAATATACCGAAATGATAGTGTGATGTGGCTCCGACCAACTTCCAACCTTAACGAGCTTCCAGGTTACTATAAAACAGAGGAAATAAAACAAAGTAGCATTTAACGCTTAGTAAGTTCATATAACAGGAAATTAACTTACCATTTATTTCACATTTAAGGTAAGCTAACTAAACATGCTCAAACCAATTTGGCCAATTACCTAAACACATATATCAGCATCAAGCATGTTAGTCATGTAATTCACATAAATACCAAGAAACATGAATAAGCTCATCAATATTCAATTTCCACATACATGTATTTTGTAACTCCCTGAACCCGGCCTAGACGTTATAGCCGAATCCGGTAATGTCACAGAGAATAAGTTTAGTTGCATAAGCTCATTTCAGTTATTTAACTCGTATACTTTATATTCATTTCGAAACGTTAATTAATTAGTTCATTTGTTAAAGCCTATTTTACAGAGAAAGTCGATAAAACCGGTACATTTAGAAATCTGATTCATATTTTTTTAGAAAAACCACATTTTGCGTGAAAACCATCTATTTCACAAAACATTTTAACCAAGCATGCAGAGAATCGATAAACCAAATTCAACAGTTTAAAACCAAAAAGTCCATAGAGTCCCAAATAATACAAACTCTCAAAATAAATGCCAAAACATAAATAAAACCATAATTTACCAAGTTTAATCAATTTACGGTCATGTGGTTACCGTAGAGTCTTTGCCGCACCGATCCGCCTAAGTCTGTGGATTACCTGACAAAACAAACAAACGAATGTGAGTTTACGTAAACTCAGTGTGTAACCCATCAAAATCAAGCATGCAAATATACAACATCAAATATACAATCAGAAAGAGATACAGACTCAGTTTCAGATTCAGATAGATATGCTAAAATCCTACCCCTATCCTCTACACACCAACTCCGACCATCCCATCACACCATGTAGGATTAAAAACACTCACCTGTCCCTACACACCACATCAGGCCTTTAAGGCATATATCAGATAATATACAGCCAAACTGTCAGAATATAGGCGATTAACGCCGAACAGAATACTTCCTCCATACATATAAATCCCACCCCAATAACAGATACAGAAATCAGATACAAAATAACAGAATAAACATGCTCAACATGCTTATACACAGATATCGCAATAATCAGACATGCATAGTATTATCATACTCATAATAGAATTTCAGTCTATTAGATTCACAGTTTTAAGGTTCGGTTAGCCCTTATCGATCCTACGGTAGGCCCACAGTCGATTGGAGCAACCTGTGCGACCTTAGGGAAAATTTTAGAATTTTGGGCCCACATGCCCGTATGGGCCCACATGCCTAGACTGGCCTGGCCTAAGATCCACATGCTCGTGTGACATGCCCGGGTGGGCCTACACGCCTAACTTTGCCATGGTCGTGTGACCCACACGACCATACTCGAGCCACCACATGGTCGTGTGCTGTGCATAGTCATGCCTTTATTAACCACACGATCGTGTCTCATACACGGGAGACCACAAACCAGTGTGGCGTCGACAGATTCATTTTTTGGCTTTTGTCGAAGCCACATTTTCCGCATTTTGGGTACACATCTGGTATTGTTTTGATGCGAAAACACACCGAGCCTTCTGAAACCTAAAAATAGTCTATTCCAACCTATTAGCAACCAAACCAAGAATCTAAAATCATAACCAAATACGTAGAATCTACTTACCGCTAACGAAAATGATCCCTAACTTGAATCAAACCGTTGAAGCGTGACTTCCTGCCTCACAACCTTCCCCTAAACATAAAATGAACTCCATTAACCAATGATTCATTAGCCAAAACAAGAATCGTACCCACGAAACTTACCCGTAACATATGAAAAGTACCAAAATAATAAGAAGCGGAGATTCGATAGAAGATAGAAAAACAAAAATTAAATCGACGATAAAATAGAAAAGGGGCAAATGACAAAAAGCAGAAAAAAGAAAAATCTCACGTCAGACACTTTAGGAATTTTGGAGAAAAGATGAAAATTTGAAAAAAAAGTAAATCAAACAGATTAAGATCAGATATTATCAGATTCCTCCAAATTCCTGCCCACTAACCCCTCAAACTCAACTATCTTAGAATTTAAATCCCACTGAAACTCTTCCAGAAAAACTGAGCAAAAAAATATCTACGTTTTTGCAGGGGTTCGATCACACGACCTCCAACACACTAACTCTTTTACCACTAAAACCAACAAGCTCATTTTGATATGGATTAGCAGACAAATTAATATAAGCCCCTTGACCAAAGATAAGGCTTAGATTCTAAAAATAACAAAATTTGGCAAAAGTGAGGCTTGAACTTGAGACCTCTCACACACACCCAAAATACTTAGCCACTGAAGCAGATACACAGTTGTATTAAATATTTACAGAAACATAGATACATTTTCCAAGGCGTTACATATTTATCACTTCAAGTATCTGTAAACATGTACATATCATATCTTTGTACTTCAAATATTTCTCATTGTAATTCATCTTAAATTCATTTCATCTCACATCGAAACTTTACCCGTTGAATCATTTAAAATATCATGGATACAACGGTAGTAAACATGAAGTGTACGAATCTAAAATCTGTTAATTCATATTCGGGGGTGCTCATTAGAGCACATAATCAGGAAGCTTTCTCTCGAGCCATATAACGGGAAGCTCATAAGAGCCTTGTAACGGAAGCTTATCTGGGCTATATAACAGGAAGCTCATAAGAGCCATAATCAAGAAGCTCATGCAAGCCAATAACGGATAGCTCTGAAGAGCCATTAATCAGGAAGCTCCAGATAGCCATATATCGAAAAGTTCAAGCGAGCCAATCAGGAAGCTCCGGAGAGCCATTAATCAGGAAGCTCACAAAGAGCTTTTAATCGGGAAGTTCCAAAGAGCCTATAAAGGGACGCTCATAAGAGCTGTGGTGTGCCCACAACACATGCATGATCACAACCGATCGGGATGCTCCAAAGAGCTATTAACAGGAAGCTCGTAAGAACCATATAATGAAAAGCTCAAGATGGCTAATAACGGGATGCTCTTTCGATATGTGATGTGTCTGCAACATATGCAGGACCACAATCAATTTAGGAACCCTGTATCCATTGAATCCATTTATCTAAACGAGACTTATTATTTATTAGGCATTATCAAATATGTGATCAATTTCAAACATATGACATTTATACAATTCACATATACAGTATCCAATTCAAACATATAAATATACACAATTTAGTTACACGAACTTAGCTCGACAATATTCGTGCACGCAAAAATTACTAATCCGCTACTTCCTTTTTTCCTTAATTTAATTCAGTACTTGATCTATCTGGATCTATACGAATGAATTTAACATCAATTTAATACAATTTACATTCAATTCAATCCAATTCACATTTTAGGAAAAATTACCATTGTGCCCTTATACTTTTAATTACTTCAGATTTTGTCCTTAGGCTCGGAAAATGAAATTCATGCAATTTAATCCTTATTCCAAGCCTATCCGATTTTTACATGTCACAATAACAGCACATGTATTTCATAAAATTTAGAATTTTTTCATGAGTTTTATAACTTTTCAATTTAGTCCCTAAATCATAATTTCATCAAAATTCCTTCTGTAAAAGTTGTTTATCTATCAACAACCTTTCATTTTCTACCATAAAACTTCATAATTCAACTATATTCATCCATGGAAAACTTTAATACTTTGATAATTTTACAAATTAATCCTCGAGATAGCTAGATTAAGCTATTACAATCTCGGAAATATAAAAATTACTAAAAACAAGACCAAAATACTTACCTAATTAAGCCAATTAAGCTTGTTCAAAAACTCAACACCATAACTTGGGTTTTCATTTTTTTAATTGGAAAAGATGATGATAAATGATGATATTATATATTTATTTATTTATCATATTTTATTTTATTAACTTTCCAATTTCATCCTTTTCTTTATTTAATTTTTCATGGATGACTAAGCATACTTATCTACTAACTCCTCTAAATGGTCTATTTGCCGTATAAGGACCTCCAATTTTAAATTCTATAGCTATTTGATCCTTTTAGCTATTAGAATCCAACTTTTGCACTTTATGCAATTTGGTCTTTTTCATCAAATTAGACATGTAACAAGTAAAATTTTCTTAACAAAATTTTTATACGATATTTCTATCATAATTCAGACCATAAATTAATATTAAAATAATTTTTCTTTTCAGACTCAAATCTGTAGTCCCGAAACCACTGTTTCGATTTCATTGAAAACGAACTGTTACAGTTTTATTAACCCTTAGATAATATTATCCAGAACTGAAGACCAAATTGTTGTTTATTTAACCTCAAATAAAGAAATTTTTTATTTAATTTATATTTTTCATAATTTTTTAATAATTTTTACAATTTATTATCATTTTTAATAAATCCACTTAGTATATGAACATATATTAGTCATACATATAGAGTCTATCATCTATTTAGGATTAAGGTATGCCACATTATGAACGTCACAAGTGAATAAACCCATAAACAAATTTAGGATCTATTCTTCTTGGGTTATTTCTGATGTACTGTCAATCCAGTCAGCCACATCTATGTCTCTATCTTCTATGAGTCTTATCAATGGTAGTATAAGAGATCTTTAACCCTCCCCGAAGTTATTTACATAATGGTTCCTGCTTGCTACCCATAGTTAGCATGTATCTCCCCGGGTCATACTTGAGTATCACATCGTAGACCCCTATCCCAACTCTATCTTCCTTATCAGTGAACCGGAACATAGTGCATAGGTACTCTTCAATACCCAAGATAAAATATTTCCCCAATTGGACCTAATAGACAGTATATTATTCCTTCAATCGATTTGCTCATTTTAGATTAGATTGAGGACATATATATGTTCGTTTACTAATATAACTTGTCTTTCCGTATTACGATTTGACCACATAATACCGCTTAGTATTAATTAAACATTAGACAACCAATGAGCTAATATTTGCTTCTATTTTGCTTTACATACAAAAACCATATTAGGACAATATACAAAAGGTATGAATGTAATTCATAAATAATTTTATTAACTAATCTGTTCGAAAAAATTACAAGTGTACGAACGAATGTACTACACTTAAGGCACCAAATCCAATAGTCTCGATAACACTCCGATCTACCAAGTCAATGTTTTTACCATAATGAACATCCTCAACTAACTAGATTGCCGACAATACATTGGTTCCCCCTTGATCATCATGACTCACCAACACAACACATCATCTTTAACAAGTATCCAAGATGTATATGTAATTGCCAAAAGGAACCAAAAGAGCATTAATCTAGTTAAGAAAATTTAAGCC
The DNA here is from genome assembly GCF_025698485.1 of Gossypium arboreum. Classification (NCBI taxonomy): domain Eukaryota; kingdom Viridiplantae; phylum Streptophyta; class Magnoliopsida; order Malvales; family Malvaceae; genus Gossypium; species Gossypium arboreum. Next base: position 131,297,322 of record NC_069075.1, read on the forward strand.
AAATATGAAGCCATAATCATCTAAATGAATTACGTTAAAGCCTTCCTTACATTTCTACTCACCGATTTGTAGCTCAACTTTTTGTGTTACTCCCACATTTGGGATATATTTGGAATTAACAGTTTTTATCTTCTCAGTCGATTTGCTAACTGAAAGGTCAAGTTTACTCGCTAATTTTTTTTATATGAACAAATCAAATGCCCCCGTATCAACAAGAGCCCTCTTTCTTTAACTTGCAATGTTGATGTCTATAAACATAAACTTTTTCTACATGTGATCCCTCTTTGCTTTTGCAGAATTGAGTATCTTGATTCAAGTCTTAATACCCTTTTTTCATTAGGCTCCGCTTTCTCTTCTTTGTTGGTCGCGGTGAACTTGGATCGCTATGGGTAATCTTACACCCTATGCAAACCACTACTTAAGAAGCACTTCACTAGATTATTCAAGTTGTTCTTGGGCTTTCACTTTCCATTATGTGGTTTCCCATTACCACCATTTTTTCCATTGCCACCGTTGCCATTTTTATTCTATTCTTTCTCATAGTCTCCTCCATCATTGTCTGTCTTTTTGGATTTGAAAGACTAGAGCTTGTCTTTCCTTGGACCAAGCTTAACAAAGGACTCCACCGCGAACATGGCTTTGGTAAGCTTTTTGACCCCTAGTTGATGTAAATCTTGCTTTTCCTAAAACTTCAAACCAATAGAATGTTTTTTTTTCTTACTCAAGTAAGAGATTTGAAATATCAATTAATTAAAGTCTTTGGCATACTCTTGAATAGTGCCTTGTTACGTAAGTCGACGCAACTTAGCTCGAGCCTCTTTCTCAACATTCTTGGATAAAACTATTTTTTCAACTCCTTTTAGAACTTCTCCCGAGCTCTAATTAAGGTCCCACCTCGTGTCTCATCTGTGGACTTACCACGCTACCATAAAAGATTAACATCAATAAAATAAATTGTAGTTGTATTTACCTTAGTGGCATCATCCTTGTGTCCATTGTATGGAAGTATTATTCCATCCCCTATAGAAAGTTGTCCACATCCCTTGTGGACATTATCCCCTTAAACTCTTTTGACTTGGGGGTATTCATTTTACGCTTCTTAAGGACCGAAGCCAATATCCCTTTATCCAGAATAGCTCTGCACACAATGAGATCACCCTCGAGCCCTTTAATTTTTGACATCATAGCATAAATTTCCTCCTTCAAAGCCATAATCATAGCTTTGAGAGCATAATTCCTCTTAGTCAGCTTCTTTGTCTAATTATTCATAACAGTATTTAGGGCCCCTTGTATCGCATTCAGACTGGAACTGAGAGCCTTTGCAACATATTCCTTGAATTACTTTTTCATTGAGTCTAACTCATCGGTGCATCCCTCAACAACCTCGAGTGTTTCCTTATACCACTAATGGGTTCCTCCAAATTAGTCATTCGACCTTCCAAAGTTGACAAAATATCCCTCGATCTACTAGTTTTCCTGCCTCTCCCACAGGTCTCTCTAGACTCAATCTACTTGTCTACTCCTTTCGTCATATCAACCGGTGCCTTTAAACCTTGGCTCTAATACCAACTGCCATGAGCTAGAACTTATGCATGGCAAATCGCACAGCCTTAAGTGATTTCGTTGCTTCAAATTCTCCTAAGTCGGCTTATCTCTCAAAAGATGAGAATTCTCAAGGGAAATCCTCCAAGACTGTAACGACCCAAATTTTACTGTTACCAGAAAAGTGTATTTTCGGGTCTCTATTTCTAAAAAACGGATTCATAAATATTTATTAAAAATATTTACTAAGTAAAATGAGTGGTTAATTAGAGTTTAATTAAGTGAATTTAATTTAATTAAGAGTAATTAAGTAAAAGGACTAAATTGAATAAAGTGTGAAAGTTTAATTGTAGATTAAAAGAAAATAAAGAGGACCAAAATAGAATTATGCCATTTGTCCTAAGTGAGAGTGACAAATGCATAAAAATCAAAGATTTTATGCATAAATATGTACATTAAATTATTATTATTATTATTATTATTATTATTATTATTATTATTATTTATGGTTTTACATTTAATATTTATTAATGTTATTTTTATTAAATTGATATTTATTATGAAATAAATTACAAGTTAACAAATGTATGGTAATAAAATATACATGTGTAATGAATTAAATACATACATGTGTAATATAATTATATAATTACTTATAATATAAGAATTATTATTCTATTATATATATATATATATATATATATATATAGTAAAGTAAACGAAAAAAAAACAAAAGAAAAGAAAGGAGAAAGAACAGAGAGCAGGGACGAAATAAGGGAAGGAAAGAAGGAAAAAAAAGAAAGAAAAAAAAGGAAAAATTGGGGGTTTGATGCTTGAAGCTTAAATAGGTAAGTCAATTTAGCCCTTTTTTACTTAATTTTTATGTTTTAGAAACTTTAGAACAAGGTTTTGATGAAGTTAAGTTGATATATTGTAAGATAGTTGATTATAAGACATTGTTCTTGTTGAACAAAAAGATGAATTAAGGGCTAAATTGATAGAAATTCAAGTTAGAAATGAAATAAGGATTGAATTGTAAAGTGATTCATAAGTTTTATGCTTTAAGGACTAAATTGAAAGAATTTTGAAATTATGGTTTTATGATAAAAATAAATAATTATGTCTAAGTTTGGTTAAAATTTAGTAGAAATAAAGTATGAATTAAGATAGAAAAGTAAGTGAATTTAGTTAGGATTAAATTGAAATTAAAGTAGAAAATCAACATTTTGCATTAAGACTGTTTGGGACAGCAACAGTAGTCTAAGTTTGAAAAATCACAAAAAATTTTAGAAATTGAATTAGAGGATGAATAAAATATAAAATTAAAGCTTATTGAGTCTAATTTCTTATAGAATAAACGGTGTAAGCAATTGAATTGTAAATTATGAGATATAATGAGTTTTGTGAGACAAGGTCAGAATGAATTTGGGTTTCCCTGTTCTGACTTTGGAAAATCACCAAAAATTGGAGAAACATAATTAGAGGCTTAAAGTTATATAATTAGAATCTCTAATGAGTCTATTTTCAGGAGAAATCAACAGGAATATTATCCGAGTTCTGAACTGGGAGATAATTAATTTTTAGTGAAGAAGGGCCGGAACTGTCAGACAGCAGAACATGGGTTAATTTAAAGAATAAACTGTACTTAATGGCTAAACGAAAAATTCTGAAAATTTTATGGTAAGAAGATTTGTGAGTCTAGTTTCAGGAGAAATTAGCGGATCTTAATTTAGAATTCTGTAACTCAAGATATAAATTAGTAATGTATTAATGATTATGAATTGTATTACTTTCGTAGTCAATGTGATACCGAAAATCTCGGCTAAGAAAGAACAAGACAAAGTCAACAGGAGTTAGCTTGGAAATTAAAGTTTATATTTCTATAATTCGAACTTAATATTTAATTATTGAATTTATTATTTATTATGTATGGTAGGTGCATTGATTAGATTATTTGAAATAAAATGAATATTGATTGAAATTGCGGGGTGAATTTAATTAATAATTGTTGTATTTTAATTGAATGTTATGGTAAATAATTAAAGTATGAATTATTGGTATTGTGTTTTTGAAATGATTTGATTTGAAAATGTGGTGAAATAATTATGAACATGTGTTTATTGTGGAATTTAATTATATGAAAATGAAAAGTGAATTGAATTGTATTAAATTATGAATTAATGTAAATAATTGAGATATATATATATATATATATTGAATTGAATGGAAATGTATGAGATTGTGAAAATGTGTGAATATATGTAATTATTGGAATGGTATATTAAGGGAAGTGAGTTAAATACCCTATTAACTAGTCGAGCTAGTCGGATATAGTTGGCATGCCATAGGATATAAAAGAGTACGGGTTTTTGCCGGCCATCGATCAGTACTTATGTGCCGACTCATCGTTATCGTTATCGTTGTTGTTATTACCGATTCGGCACTTTGTGTGTCGAATCTTTATTCTTATTACGTTATTGATTCAGCACTTTGTGTGTTGAATCTTTATTCTTATTCTATCGTTCAATTTGTTCGATGAGGTACTCGTGTACCGTATTACTCTTATTCTTTATTCTATCGTTTTGCCGGTCAATGAGGCACTATGTGCCGTACTGGTGTGTTGGTTGGATCCGTGCATCCGTCTGAGTCCGAGTCATGTTAATAGGGGTAAATAAAGGTATAAAATAACTGATTATTACTGAATAATTGACTGTTACCGGATAATTGATTGTTACTGGATATTAGACTATTACTGAATAACTGAATATTACTGAATAATTGATCATTACTGAATAACTGATTGTCGCTGAATGAATGACTGTTATTGAATAACTTAATTGTTACTAAATATCTGATTTTACTGAATAATTGACTGTTACTGGATAACCGATCAATTGATCGATACTGAATAACTGGTTATTATTGAATAATTGATTGTTACCGAATAACTGACTGTTACTGAATAAATAATTGTTTTGGGTGTTAATGAACATTACTGATTGATTAATTGTTATTGAAAAATAATAAATGATATGAAATTTAAAGTAGACCAAAACATTAGTTGGAAAGTGAATGTTTGAATTCTCATTGAGTTTGAATAGTTCAATATATATAAATTAATATGTTTTATAATTGTTTAAGTGTTCAGATTATAGAAATACCACTGAGTGTATACTCAGCGTACGGTTTGTTTCCGTGCGCAGATTAAGTTAAGGCTAGACTGTTGAATCAGCATCCCAGGCCGATCCCGAATTCAATGAGGTAAAGTATGTTGAGTATTGGTAATGGCATGTACCTAGGATGTTTTGTGAGAGTCATTTAGGTTGTAGAAGTATTGATGAAATGAGTCAATCATGGTTGGCAACGGTATGTAGTATGAATTTTGAAATTTACTAAAAATTCGTAGTGATTCTAAATTAGTCCCGAATTGAATTTACTGTTCATATTGGACCGCGAGGGCCCATTAAAGGGACGACATCTTAAAACTAGGATGTGTGAGAATATTTATTTTAATTAATGTCCAGGAATTGGACTGTACTGACTGGTAATGTCTCGTAACCCTGTTCCGGCGACGGTATAGGGTTAGGGGATGTTACAAAGACACTAAAAAAAACGGAAGCAAACTCAAAAGATAAAGAAGCAAAAAGCTAATAGAAATGTTTAAGTAAATGCTCTCAAATATATTCAAATAACTATAAATGGGATGATTACAAATGAGGAGAAAGTTTCTATTTATAGTTGAGCTCTCATAGATCGAACAGTATAGTTTAAATTACATTGACGATCAAGATTAAAGCTTTTCTATAAGAGTCCTAAGAGATTTAAATTTTATACAATCTTATCCTTTAGGATTTACAATATTCACCAAGGTAACTCTAGTTTTACTGAAGTGTTCCATAGGGCCACCAAGGCTTCTCCATGTGTTCCACGAATCGAGCTAGTTGAAGTGAGTTAAATGAGCCATATTTAATTAGTTGACCTTCATGGGACGTTCTGTGTGTATTCATCACAAGCTTTGATTCGCAACCTATGAAAATTGGAGCAGGTTAGATTAATCATTATTTTTAAACAAACCTTTATTTGTAAAAATGCCCACATTTGTAAAATTTATTTGTATAAAAAATTATGTGAACAATTTTCTCTCTTTTTTAATTATTGTTTATAAAGATATGTTGAAAATTTTATATCATAATTTTAATATGAAACATATTTTGAATAATATAATCAACTCGCATCGCATTGGTATGAAAACTACTACTATATATAGAGACATAGCCAAAAAGGGAAGGCATGGGTCTTGTCCTCTTCCCCTTCTTTTTTTTAGAGTAAAAGGCAATAAAGTTCATGCATTCATTCGTTCATAACTTGAAGCATCATAAATCACAAGACCATGAATGGAGGGTGGGTAATCCAACCCAAACGTGAGAGTAATCTTACACTCTAAGCCTATACCCCATTGGTTAAATGGTATAATGTTTTTTTTAGTCCCTTTGAAAATTAATTATTCAATTTAATCTTTTTAGCTCTTTAATTATATAAAAAAATATTTTTGACCATTCTTAAAATTAATAATTAATTTCCAACCATTTTGACACAAATAATTTTAGCTTTGCCCTTCCAAAATTTTTAATTTCATTTTGACATTCAAATACAAAATTTTTAACTTCACCTTTGATTATATATTACAAAGTTCTTAAGTTTTTAATGTGTTAACACTATAAAAATTTGACATGTGGCAAGAAAAGAAGAAAACATCATGTGGAGGAAAATTGCAACATAAACTCTTTCAGTATTTTTATATAATTTTTAATGACGTTTTGCAAATTATATTTTCATAATAAGCCCTTAAAATTTACTTGTATTCAATAATTCAATTTATAATTTTATATAATAAGTCACATTAAATTTTAAAATAGTTTTAAAAAGATCTTTTAAGTTTATCACTATTTTACAAATTAAATACACTATTAAGATTGAAATAGATATTTAAAAATATAAATAATGTTACAATAAATTATTTAGTGGTCACAATATTTAAATTTAATTAATAACCTATATTCACTAATTAATAATTAAAATCTAGTTAGCAATTATATAAAATATAATTTCATACAATATATTTTAAAAATAATTTTAAAATATTATTTATTTAAATTTAGTTTAATATAAGTTATCATAAGTTTTATATTTTAGTTTTATAACCATACATTATTAATCAAACAATACAAAATTAAAGAAATAATTAAATATAATTTAATTAATATATACAATCAACTCATACATTGCACGGGTAAGTTGGTTAAGTCCAACGAACCTCACACCATGGTATAGTGGTGAAACTGTATAACTTTTGTTGAGCGTAAGAGGAATGCAGATGAAAATTCAGAATAATTGATTACCCATCTATCCTAAAAGATCATATCTTAAGACGCCACATCATTGTCACTAAAAAAAAAAAAAAAAGAATGATCTCATTGTCAGCAGTCTCTAAACACGTAGGCAATAATGTCCCTTGATATAAAAAAAAAAAAAACCCATGGTAAGAGTTGAAGAGACCAAATCTCATTCCATACTCAATCTCTATCTCCCCAAATCAATCTCTTCACCTTATCTGAAGGTGAATTATTGTACAAACTACCATTCCAGCCTTTTGTTAATCCCACTAAATAACAAAAATCAATAATTTTTATATAAATGCAAGATTATGCATATATAAATGTTGTTTATCATATCAATATTTTCGCATGTTATTTAACTTAAATAATACACGTTCTAAATGTGCATATATTGAAATATGCATGGATGTATTAAATACAGTAAAATATAAAATTAAAATTAATTATAATTCTATCAATAATTAAGTTAAACAAACTATAAACAAATGGTCACAAATATATATTTAGTAAGTTTTAAGCTTAAAATATATTTTTAAATAAAGACACATTTTAATGACATTGGTTAAATTAAATTTAAAAATAAAAATTATAAAAATATTATGGTACTAATACACAAATAACTCATACATCATCGGGAATTCAAACTAGTTTTATATTTAAATGAATATTTATTTGTTTTTTTAAATTTAATTAAATTTTAAAATAAAATATTGCATCAAACATATAATAGATAATTTATATATATATTTTTAAATTGATAACAAAAGAAGACTCGAGTCTTAACGCTCAGAACTCAACGGAGGAGCACGAAATGCAACAGTCTTGTCCTTCTGTAAAAGATCCAGAACTTGCATCGGTGGAGTGGAAAAAAGAATAGTATGGACTAAGCAATCTGCTATCAAATTCACCTCCTTGCTAATATGTTGGACCACCATAGTCCAATCCCTTAAACAAAGGCTCCTTATGTCAGCAACAAATGGAAGAAGAAAATCATCACTTGAGCCATGTAGAAGCATATTCACCATATCAAGATAGTCACTCTCTACCTGAACTTTCTTATATCCATGCTCCCATGCAATTCTAAGCCATTGTACATTGCCCATGCTTCAGTTTGCACAACTGAACGTTCACCCAAGCATCGACCATACCCAAAGATCCAGGCCCCGTTTTTATCTCTTAATAGACCTCCTCCAGCTGCTTTTTTCACCATGCTCTGCACAGGACCATCACAATTAACTTTGATCCATCCAGGGTTTGGTAATATCTAATAATTAACCCTTGGGCTAGACTTGCAACCATGACTCCTTATATGAGAACCATAACACCTAGCCCAGGCCAAACTAGTGAGAATAATGTTATAGGCAGAACAGTTGGCACCATTAAATATAAAGCCATTCCTGCTCTTCCACAACTTCCAGCACACCATGCCAAAAATTGAACTCCAAAGAGGAATATTAGACCGCCAATTCGCAGAGCTCCCAATATTAGAGACCAACCAGGATCGAAGATCCTGATTGAAAAAAGAAAAAGAAAAAGAATGAGCATCATGGGGAATAAGATTAATCCAAACTGCCTTAGCGATGGAGCAATCCCTTATGATAAGAATGCAAGTCTCGGTCAAAGCACCACACAAGGAACAAGAGGGGTTGTCAGCCAATCCTCGCCTAACCCTCTCCTCATTTGTTAATAACCGATTATTAAGAACTAGCCACAGGAAGTTCTGAACCCTATGAGGACCTTTAAGCTTCCAGATAAGTGATCAAGCTTGATCCTTAGGATTCCATGTAGCTGAAGCGAAATTGTTGTAAGTATCAGAAATTGAAAACTTGCCAGTCTGTGACCAGCGCTAACCACAGCAATCATGTCCCGTAGATAACCTGTGAAGATAAGAGCTAGCAATATGAGAAAGCGTTTCTTGGGAAAGAAAATGAGTTGATAAGTTCCAAGCCGGGTTGTCGTTAGAATCAACCATATCCTTCACCTTACCCTCAATGATTGACTCCATACTTTGAACCACGTGTAAACAAGGGCCAACTTTCGGGATCCAATTGTCACTCCAAAACTTGACTATCTAACCATCACCAATGCACCAAAAAACACCATTAGGAACATCATTCCACACCTTAGACAAAGCTCTCCAAACATGAGAGCATCTCGCGCAAGATTTATTTTCGGACGATCTTCCCACACTTCGTATTACCCTCAAAGGACACGCACCCAAATTTTCAACTGTTGAGAAACAATTTGGTATTTGAGTATAAGGAGAAAGGATTTATTCCAAAAGCGTAAAGACTTAAGACCTAAACCCCCATTTCCAGTAGGCATTCACACTTGCTCTCATATGATGAGAGGTAATTTCCGACGCTCCAATGTAGAGCCCCAAACAAAATTTCACTCTATCTTCTCATTTTGTAGACAAGTACTCAGTAATATGGAGGAAGTTTTCATAAAGGAATTTGGTATAAAAACTAACGCAGATTGCGTAAGAGCTACGTGCCTGGGCAACTCAATTATTAAGCTTATTATGAACCTTGTCAATAATACACTATAACGTTTCCTTCTTGACCCTCGAATGGAAAAGAGGCATTCCCAAATACCTTTCAAATCCAAAAATATATATATTCAAAATAACTGAAGTAAACCAAGCTCATCCAAACTCAACTTAAAACAATCAGGGAATCCGATCAGAGCCCACCCAAACATTTGTTTTGCCAGCTCTATTTGCGCTTTTTAAGATTAATAGTCAAATAAAAAAAAAAAGTAAAAAATTGTCAAGTATCAGGTATCAAATCAAAACGGCACTCGAAATCCTTATTTTAAGATTTTTATTCTCTTCCGTCCTGTTTCCAATTTTCGTTTGCTTTGCCTTCAATGCCTTCCCTTCAATATAAATCGCTTCTTCATTACAACTCCCTCCTATTTCGCAATCAATTCCTCAACGTTTCCGCCGCTTCTCCTCCCTCTCCGCCACCACCCAATCGAAATCTTTCCTGCCGGATTACGTCTCAAAGCATGTCTTGCTCTTCCGAAACTCCTTTGCCAACTCTCCGTACAGTTACTATAACTTATTACGAACTCAAGGTCAGTTCCTAATCACATATGCCTTCTCCGAGTTGACTCGTTTGTGTTGGATCTCTGACCAGAATTGACCGTGATCATGTGCTCTAAAATTCTTAGTTTCCTTGAATTTTCCTGCAGTTTCTTGGCAACCAAACCGAGTTAATGACGTGTTATTTTAGAAGTTCTTGGATTTTGCCTATACGTATCTGCATGCTTCAGATTTTAGTATTATTAGTAGTATTGTTATTTTCCGTCTCGTTTATGGAAATGTATTGAAACAGGACAAGGATGCTGATCTGTCGTTGAAAATTGAAGAAGGGTTTGGACCGAATGGACTTGGAATTCTATCAATTACTGATGTATGTTTATCTTTCTTTTCTTTTTTTCTTTTAGAAATTAGTTTGTTTATGAGTTGATTTTCCTTTACTGTTATTCCTTCACTACGTATTCATTGTTAGTTTGTTACAGGTTCCAGAGTTTCCCTCACTGCGTCGAAATCTTCTACGCCTTTCATCGAGGTATGGTATGAGTTTCAAAACAAACTTTTCTCATGATAAATTATCGAAGAAATTTGAAAAATATTTTATAAATTTCCTTCTTAACAGATTAGCTGCCCTGCCTGAAGATGTCAAGAAGGAACTTGAGGATCCTCAGAGTAGGTAATATTTTGTTTTTCTTTTTCCTATTATGTTTTTATCGTGATTCTTAAAAGGAAAGAAGCTATGATATCATGTTAGAAGAAAAGATTAAGAGTGAAGGTAACATAATAATAACACAAAGGACTACGTTGTTTGACTGTGGTGGTCTACATCCATAGGAAAATTTCCAAAGGGTTAATTTGTTGATATTATGAATTGTTGTGTTAGTATATATAAGAGTGCCAGCCTATATAGAAGATTCTCACCAATTTAGGAAGGAGTCAAGCAAGGAAATTGTATGGTTCTCTCTTTTTTATTATATCAAAATTGTAACGCAATCTTAATAATCTAATTACATTTATCACTCTTAACAGTATTGTTCCTCTGCGAAATTTATTTCTTAACAATGCATATGACTATTGTTCTTAAATAGAGTTTCAACGCATAATGTTGGATACTCTTGGCTTTGTGCCATGTTGTTCATAACTGTCTTTTACCTGTAGGTACAATTTTGGATGGAGTCATGGGAAAGAGCAGCTTGAATCTGGGAAACCTGGTAAATAGTTGCACACTTTGAGTTTTACAACTCAGTATGTTTAAATATGAGTCAATAGCTTGCAGTTTTATTGTTTTTCCTTGCATTTGTATGTAATACTAGAACAAAAAAGAACCAAATAGCTGATATAAAGTAGACCTCACTGGCATACTAGTTTAACTCAACGCTAAAACATATTAACTGCTTATAAACTTCAACCTTGTGTAAATGTCTTGTTTGTTTGTGGGAAAGTGTGTTTTATTTTTCTTCCTCAAATCCCAACATTTATGGCAGGGGAGACTATTTTCACTCTGCTTTCTATAATAGTGAAATCGTGCTCCTAAATTACAGGCAGAGAAAAGGTTCTTGTTTCAGAGATATTGTTTTGCTGGAATGAGGAAGGATCGAGTAAAATTTTGCTAGAGATATGTTCAACTCTAAATTACATTTAGAGGAGAAAGGCCCTTTCAATTAGTTTGATTTCAGATCTGAAACAAAATTAAGAGACTTAAATGGACTGTACTTGTTGCAGAATTTTAGATCCGAGTGCTTTTTTTTCTGTACTTGAAATGGTGTGAATTTCCTTGAAAATGTCTATTTCCAATATAATTGATTTTGAGATATATATATATATATATCTTATGCTCAAATTGTGTTTCTTTTTCTTGTTGGGTTGTCTATTTTTTTTTCCTTTCAATGAGTTGAACATTTTTCTCTTTAATGCCATGCAGATCTTCTGAAAAGTTCGTTCTATGCAAATCCCCTAATTGATGTGCCTACCAATGACGCATACTTGATTCAGAGGTAAATGTGGAAGAATGCAGCATTGATGAGTACCATATTTGCAATTTTCCTATGTAGCATCGTCTTAGATTGGCTCAGAGAACAGTTCCATTTTCTTTTACTTAATGTGTAGGTTATATTACATAATACTTAGACTCTTCCATTTGTGATATATTTGCATCAATAGGTACCATAGATAAAAGGAACATTAATGAGTACCATATTTGCATTGTACTTATGTAGTATTCTCTTCATTTATCTCAGAGACCAGTTCCCTTATTATAATGTCTGCAGGCTCTTATATTTCAAAACATTTGCATTATGTGGGTATACCATAGGTGATTGTGCTTATGTTCAATTTCTCAATGATCACCCTTGCTCTGCCTTGTAGATATCCATCATATTGTGGAGCAAATATTTGGCCTCAGGCTGCTTTGCCAGAACTTGAAGTGGGTATGTCCACTTTTCTGCTTAGAAAAATAATGGAATTTAAAAATGTGATGATCTTTTAGTAAGTTGATGAATTGCTGTGAGGAAATTGGCAGCTTATATTTCTCTGACATAGGTTTCTTTGAATGTTGATTTGCCTCTGCTCTGTAGCTTTCAAAGCTCTGGGAAAGCTGATCTTTGATGTTGGGTTGATGGTGGCATATCACTGCGATCAATATGGTAAATTCCCCTTCAATTCCACTTTTTAAATGCAGATAATATGAAACTAGATAGTTGCTTTTCTAGACCTAAGTTATACATACCAGCTTCAGCGCCTGAACACCATAGTCTTTTAATAGTTGAGATTATGCCTTTGAAAATCCAAAGGGTGCCAGGTTTCAATCTTTTGAATTTCATATACATAGATCTGACCCTACACCATGATGTATGAGCTTGATTGAGCCTAGTCCTTTATATGTAGTTCTTGATTATATAACCTGTTAAATTTATCTTGAACAAAGAACAAAGTCTTTTTGTTTACCATCTTTCTCACTTATCATAATACGGTCAGTATCTAGGGGGATGAAAATGCAAAAGGATGAAGGTCTTGAGCAAATACTTCTTCGCTCTCGTTGTCATAAGGGACGTTTGCTTTATTATTTTCCTGCACAACTGAGGTTTTTTTTCCCCAGTTGCTTTTGGATACGTATCTTTTGTTTCCATAGTTGAACAGTTAACCTACTTTCTCTAGCTTCTAGAATGTATCAAGTAAAATATGATGTTACATGCAGTAATCATGAAGAAAATAGTGACTCCATGTCATCTTGGTGTGGATGGCATACTGACCACGGCTCCTTGACAGGTGATAATTCTTTCGTCTAAATCTTATTATTTTTCTCCCTTGAGCTTATCAGCTACCTCGTTCATAACATGTTGCCTTATAACAATAAGAAGGTTTTATTAATGAAGACCTCGCTAATCCCTTTATGCCAGTTTAACAGCATTAACATATCGTCATCTATCTTGGTCCGTCTATCTTTCTTGCTAATAATTTAGGAAGTATATTATATTTGCTTTCAAGGGGTGTCAAGACTAATCCGCCCAATATAGGTGCAATGAACTGATCCATTTCATATATTGAAAATGAGGGTAAGCCTATTTCAGGCATTAAGAAACTTATGTGGGTTTTGAACTAGATGTTAACTCTTTTGAGTTTCGACATTATTTTTTGTCCACTTCTTTTTGTAGTCTTGCAAAAAGATTGATATGATAGTCGTGAGTTTTATGTTTATCCTTGATTTCTGCTTCAATTTAATTTGTAGGTCTGACATGCGCCATGTTTAAGAGGAACGATGTAGAAATATCTTGTCCTGATAGTGCTGCTGGCCTTTATATAAGAACACGGAGTGGTGAAATTGTCAAAGTATACATTCTTGGTCACAGAACTTTTACTTATCAATAATTGCATTACATGATCATTCAAATTGACTTGCTTACATCATAATTCCTTGTCTAGAGCTTGTAGCCTTTCATAACTAAAAAAAGGCTTCATATTACCTGATGTGTTAATCTCCTCAAGTATGATGATCTTTGAGAAAAAATATTGGTAGATACTTCAATTAATGGGATATTAAACAAACAAATGCTTGCAAATGGTAATATATACTATTGGTAATGCGGAGTAGCATAAAATTGATTATTACTGATAATATAAATTACTGATTTTGGAGAGCACCACAAATTTATATTACTGTCAAGAAAGAGACTTTTTATTTTTAATAATTTCTCTATCAAATAAACAAAGTTTGGTTATGGATGGAATACAGAATGGCTTTGAAAAATGTTAAGTAAGCTAGAAATTGGTGCTGTACATTTTAACTTTTCTATATTTTGTGAAATCTTAAATATTCCCTAGTCTGTGTTGGGCTTGTAACTGGAGAAACCAGAAAAGGCTTGCGGAAGCAATAGTGTAGTTTTAACCAATTATTTCAACCAACAGCCAAAATGTTAACCTTCTATTACCTACTATTGCCATGATTTTATCAGAAGATATATTTATTCTGTTAACTTTGGTTTTTATACGATAGGCTACTTTTGGAGAAAATGAAATAGCATACCAAATTGGTGAAACCACTGAAATTCTTTCTCAAGGATATCTTTGTGCAACACCTCATTGTGTTCGGGTACTTTTTCTCTCTCTTGGAAGAGATCAATGTTCTGTTTCCATTTTACATTTATCCTGTCCTTCCTCTATAATTTATTCATGGACTCTCTTAGGCACCAAAAGGAAAGGAGGCTTCTGGTGTTGGTCGATCAACATTTGCATTATTTATGCAACCTGATTGGTATGTTAATCGTCGATAGTGTAATACCATGTTTATTGACTTGACATATTTGGGATTAGTTTTAATAATAGAACAATGAGCTAAGATGATGTGATTCTGTATTTTCAGCTTAGCAGTTGGTTATGTTTTCATATGCCATTCTCTGCTGTGTAGAAATGAGTTATTAGCATTTGGCTAGGGAAATCAGTTCCATTTAATGATTTTTTTCCTTAAATTCTAGGGATTAAAAGCTCAATTTTCTTTTTAATTGTAGGGATGAAAAACTCAAATTTTCTGAGGACTTTTATATTCATAAAGAGGTATGTTCTCTATAATTCTACTATTTTTGAAAGTGAAATTCAACTGCACTGGTTATTGGATTTGAAGAAACTTAGTTCTAAAAGTCAGCTTTAACTTTGAGAATTATTTGCATGACATATAACTATGATCTTAACTAGAACATTGAACTTTGATCAGTCATCTAAAACAGAGGTGTAAATTAGATACCTATGCTTGCAAGCTATTCGGGTTCAACTTAAAAAAAAAAAAAAATTGAATCCAATTGGTCATTGTCTAGTTGATCTTGAATAGCCCGAGTTATTGAGTGAGCTGAATTCAATTCAAGTACCATGATATTTTGACTTGAGTATGTTCCGAGCCTAATTGAGCTTTTTGTTTTTTGTAGCTTTAATTAGCATTTAAGAATCTAAATTTGAGCTCAAAGTAAAGCATAAATAATTGAGGTTTGAGTATAGGAATTGAGCTCTTTGTTTTTTAGGTAAAAACCTAATCGAGCAAACTCTTAACAGTTTGATATTTATCAATCGAGCTCAAAATTTTTACAGCTTCTATTTGGTTTGATTGCATCCCTAGATTCTAAACCTTTCTTTAGAATCAATATAGAAAAATGCTAGTATTATTATTAATGTGTAAGGGGTCTAGTTAATGCTGAAGTTTTTTCGTGCAATGGTTTCAGCTGATACCATCAAATGACAGTCTTACTTTTGGAGAGTATTCAGAGACGCTACTTGACAAATATTACCACAAGAAAACATAAAGAACTGTAAATATTTTCCTCTTTTACCAACTTTAATCTTCATTTTATCCTTTAACGCTATAGGTACACTATAAAATACAATAATCAATAATATTGCTCTGTAAACTTCATGTTATTTTCATAAGGAAGCAGACAAATTTATAGCTGCTTGGGTGCAATTTGATTTTGATATATATATATATAGGTCAACCAATCTTCTATGATCATGAAAATCAAGTGGATATAGAAACAAAGACAAATGGTTATAATCATTCTTTTTAATGGCCTATTTTATAATGAAAAATGAAGAATTGCTTCATACACTTCATAGCAGAATTGAGAACGTATATGTACAGTGTAGAAATAAAAATATAAGCTGATTAAATTTTAACTTAATTTGTTTTGATATTACTATCAATACAAAATTTAAAAAGTTAAAAAGTGCGTTTATCCTCTTATTTAATAAAACAAAAGTGTTAAAAAGAGTTTTGTATAAAAAATATGAAATAATTTAAACATGACTGCTGATTTTTTTGCGCGGAAAGCAAATACTACTTTATATTATACGTTGGTAGTGTAAATGAAAATGGAATGCATATCAGGGCCCCACCCCTCGGAAGATGAGGTGAGACGTAATGTATTCTGGTACATAATCAGCCTAAAATTTCCAATAAAGCAAACGGCGGGCGGCGGCGGCCGATAATATGAAAATCTAATAAAAGTGTACCGTCTTTTATTGGATAAGGCTGGCCGGCTGACACAAATATAACATATATAATTAACAAAATAAACTTATTGAATGACGGACGAAAGACATGTAAAATATACTACGTACCAGTGAACGTGCATACAACAAGTTGTACCGTAGTAAAATATCAAGCCCCTCCTTTTACTACACAGTCACATCTAAATGAAAGAAGACAAATGCAAATATGTTGGTTGAATTAAGAATCCTAATTCGATTTAATGAGCTTTACTTCGTAAGAATCAAAACCTAAAAGGACCGAATTGAAACTTTACTCAGATATTTAATAACAAGAAGTATCAACATAATGTGGTACAAAATTTTCTGTCTTTATTCTTTCTTTAATCGCATTCTTATTCTCAAACATAGTAAAATTTATATTTTGTTCAGTTTAGAGAATCAATCCATTTTCACTTTGTGACATAGATACTCAACAGTGAAGAATTAATAACAAAAAAAATTGAAAAAAATGTTGCCGACGTGAGGAATAGAGACGAGAATTGAAGGTTTTTTTTATAGATCGTGGAAGTTAGAAAAAATTTAGGGGGAGTTAAGTTAAATTATATATTTTATGATAGTAAAAATATAATTTTATTATTTTAATAATTTATATTTTTAAAATTTTAAAAAATTAAATTAAATTTTTATCATTTTTATGGATTAAAATGTACTTTATATCATTATTAATTTAAAATTTTATAAATTATAAAAAAATTTAATTTTAGAAAGAACTGGCCGTACCAGGCGTCCAGGCCCCTTGCTTCGTGACTTAAGGTGCACCTGGTTTTCCCTTCGCGACTTTGCTAGATGTGGGGCCCTTGGTAAGCATACTAAAATCTATTTGAGTTGAAATGTTGTGTTTGATTTTACTTTAATTTTATTAAATTCCAATATTTAAGAGCATTGAATTGAGATCAATTTTTATTTATAACTTTAGAAATTATGATTATCTATAGTAAAAATAAATAAATATTTTATGTTTAAAATAAATCAAAACATGTTAAAAATATTAAATAAAAATTACTTAATTTTCTTTTTTTTAAGGAAACCGAATTATTTCTGACCGTTGGATTTAAATTTGATTTTATTTAATTTTTTAAAATCAAAATACTATACATTTTGACTTTGTAAAAGCAACGGTGGCTCCTATCTCCTGTTTGTATATTTTTAGAAAATTATCCCAATATCATTACACTATTAATAAATTTATGATTTTCATCATTAAATTTTAAAAATTATAAAATAACTATTAATTTTTGAAAATTTTCATTTAAATCAATAACTTGTTAAAATTGTCTCATATGGACCATTGACACTCATCAAAAGCTCTTATTCCTTCTTCTTCTATGGTTTAGCTTTTTCAATAAATAACTTTAAATATAATGAATCTACGAAGTAAAATCCGAACAACTTTCTTCTCCTCCAATCTTTGACTCTAACCGTTAGATCAGCTTGGATATGAGATATTTTCTTCTACTTATAGATGGATATCATTTCACCATATTGATCATCGAATCGTCACTTGGAGCTTGTCGATTTGATTTTTTTTTAAACAAAAAAACTTAACAACCCATTGACTTAAATGAAAACTTTCAAATGGTTTAATAACTATTTTGTTACCTTTTAAAGTTGAATTATCAAAATATACACTTACTAATAGTTCAGTGACCTTGATGTAGTTTTCCTTTCTTTTCTTTTTTTTGGCATAATGACTTATTTAGCTCTCCAACTTTACAAAAAAAAATTCTTTTTAACTCTCTATTTAATCTTTCGTCTCTTTTAGCCCTTGAATTTGTATTGTCTGTCAAATCACCTCAAAATGAATAAAAAATTTAACATTTATTAACTTTGTAGACATGGCATTCGCATGGATAGCCATGTGCATGTTACCTCAACAATTAATTAATTTTTAATATTTTAAAATTTTAAAAAATATTTTTTAAATTAAATTTATTATAAAATATGTAAAATATAAAAATATTTTAAAAATTTTAAAACTAACTAATTGTTACTATGGCATACACATGGATGTATACCACGTCAGTCGAAGTTAACAAAGTTAACTTTTCCATTCATTTTGGAGCGATTTGAAAAATAATACAAGTTTAAGGACTAAAAGAAACAAAAAAAATTAAATAAATAACTAAAATAATTTTTTTTATAGAGTTGGACGAAAATAAAAACTATTATACTTTTTTTTTAAATGTGTTTGATTCAATGGCACTATTGTTTTGAGCAAAATAAATGCTCCCCCGCTAATAAATTTATTATTGGATCCTGCTTTTTGTTTTAGAATCAGACAATAGTCATAGGCTAAAAGAATTATAGAAAACAGGTTAGGAATTTAAAAATTGTTTTTTTAATGTAATCATTGGCTGACGGGGGGTTAGTATTGCCGATGTGTCTGGCGGCAACGGCAAAAACTATAGAAAACGGATTATTCACATACATTATTTTTAAGTTGAGTGATTTTTATAATTACCCTATAAATAAGAGGATAATACATTTCAATGTACGCCTACATTAACAATAATATCCATATCAGTCAACTACTTAACTATTTGTTGAAATATTATTATGAATATATTTTAATATAAAATATTTCTGTATACCTACATTATGGGAATAATAAAATCTGATATTATGTGATTACATAAAATTAAAATTACAGTTAGTGATTTGATTTTTTTAAATAAAATTATTTAAAATCATTAATCCACTCTTACTTAGAACTATGTTTTGAAACCATAAAACAATTATTCACATTTCATTATTTCTTATATTTTTCTATTAATTAATTATTTATAAAAATATTTATAATTTCATGAATGAGACCAATAAAAATAATACTATTTTACCGATTGAGTCTAAACTCGATTGTTATCGATATTATTGCCATTGCAGAAATGTGCGGGTTCGAGTACGCTAAAACGCATTATCCTCCTATTTAAGGGTTAGGGAGAGGCTATAGATAGTTCTAAGCATTATATTAAAAAGAACAGATATGATAAAAACTTATAATGAGATTAATGTTAAAAAAAATAAAACTATTTTTTCCATTCATTTCATATTAAGAAAATCATAAATATAGAGAGTTAAAAGAATATTAAGAGACTAATAGATTGATTAAATAAGGCCCAATTTCTTCTCCAAGCCCAACTCAACAAATTAAGCCCGTTCCACTTTGTTCAACTAAAACGACGTCATTTGAATCACTTTCGTCAACTTCCATGCACGCAAACCATAAACCCTAAAACGCTCAACTGAAAAAAATAGTAGTTATAAACACCAAAGTTGATCAACCTTACTCTCTTTTTCTTTTTCTTTTTGGAATTAACATCAATTATTTCAATTTGGTTATTCATTGGAGTTCAAAATCAATAAACTTCCAATTCAAACGATGTTGGATGAAAGCAAGTTCGATGTGAATTTCAAATTGTTAGCACTTCGAATCCCTCGCGAACTCTGCAAAACCGCCACTCGTTTGCTCAATGGGTATGCCTAATTGTTTTTTGGTTTGTTTAATTCTTAATTTCAGTTGTTTTTTAAGCTTAAATATTTGACATTGTAGATACTTGCTGGACAAGCCTCGTGTTAAACCTATAACTGAAGATCCCACAAGTGAGAAGACCCGTTACATGATTTTGTCTGAGAAAGTTCAAAATCCCGGTAAGAAACATGTCAATGTAATATCGTTTATATATATATATATATATATATATATATATATATATAGCTTTTTTTCCTAACTAAAAAGAATTTATTTTTGGAATAGAACAGATTTATCTGATATTCCGAGCCAAAAACTTGATGAACTCAAGACATTATGTGAGATTGAAGTTGTTCCATATTCACTGACACTCGGATATTCCTACTGGACTGCTGGTTAGTTGCCTTCTTCTGTTTAATTAAAATCCATTTCATTTGATTTTTATATATATGTTCAGTTTTAATCTTGAGTTTAAAGGGTGTTTTATGAATTTGTAGATCATATATTGAAGCAAATTCTGCCACTTGGGGTGGAGGTACCTTCATCTTTCGAAACAATAGTTAAGTTTTTAATTAACCCTGCATTTCTTTCTTCTTGCTCTCAATACCTATGTTACCCGAACTCAGGGGTGAATGCCAGATACGGTATTTATCCAATGTGGGTATGCTTAATTATTTTTTGTTAGTTCTTTCATATAATTGGTTGATCATATGGCGGTACTCATGTCCGAATATATGTCCAGCACGGTTATTTGATGGAAAATGATAAATCCAGATAACATGGTTCACTACCATTGACAGCTAGCATTTCGTCTGAACTCTGCAGGTCATGTAGCCCATCTGAATATACATGATGAATTACTTCCTTTCAAAGATGTGATTGCAAAAGTCATTTACGATGTGAGTTTTCATTTGTCTCTGACCCGAGCATTTCATCATTCTTCACTGTGATTGCCAGAAAATAAGGTGTTATAGCTTACTTTAATGTTGGGCTTGGACCCATTATTTGCTTTTGATTTCCTTTATCATTTTCATCATTTCATTCTAGCCCTTCACTTTGCTTCCTACCTGTTAAAACTATCTTTTGTGGCACGTAAATCTAAAAGTTTCCCTTGCTAGTAGTTCAAACCTTCTGTCTGCAGAGATTCCTGAATTAATATTAATAGTTTAATACTACTGGGATCTGTTTCCCTGTTCTTTTATTTTTATCTTATCTTTGTGCTCTCCGTATAAAGCTGTCTTCTTATTCTCCATAGTTTTTTAACATTTAGTTACTGTTGTATTATGGTTGTTATTATTGCTTTGCTTCTAGTTGTCCTTTTCTGGTACTGATTGCTGGAAACTTTATCCCTTGGCAGAAAAATTACCCAAGAATTAAAACAGTAGTCAATAAAGTTGGAACGATTACAAATGAGTTTCGAGTGCCAAAATTTGAAATTTTGGCAGGGGAAAGTGATATGGCTACCGAAGTGAAGCAATATGGGGCAACATTCAAGCTAGATTACAGCTTGGTTTATTGGAATTCAAGATTGGAACATGAACACATACGGCTTGTGTCCCAGTTCCGTCCAGGGGAGACAATTTGTGACATGTTTGCTGGTATTGGACCATTTGCTATTCCAGCAGCACAGAAAGGATGCTTAGTGTATGCAAATGATTTAAATCCAGACAGCGTTCACTATTTGAAGATCAATGCCAAAATCAATAAGGTTGATGCTTGTGTTGTTGCATACAATATGGATGCTAGGAAATTCATTTCCCATTTGATGGCGGAACCCATTTGTGCAATTGATTTAGAATCTGATAATTCCATGGTCAAAGCTCATGACACGTGCAGCACAAAAGCCATTGATGATGCAAAAGCAGAAGGCACTGAGCTTGGTGGTACCGTGTTATTCTTTTATGCATGCATAACTTCATCTGAATATTCCTTCCTTTTTCAGTTAGGGAGAAAGCAGTAGCTGGTAATGATGTCAAAAGCGAAGCAGAGGATGTGCGAAATTCTACTAGGACCATAGATGGTTCTGTAGTTGCAGGTAAAAGACCTCCAGATTGTTTCACAGAAGGTATGACAGGAATGCAAATCAGGCATTAGGTTATAACTGAAGAACTTGCAGTAATCACTTATTTGGTTTTTTTTTTTTTTTTTTAATATCACCAACCTGTGAAAGCTTGAATAGCAACATAGGAAGTTAGTTTTCACTCTCTTCTTAGAATTAAAAGAGAGATTTTTTGCCCTGATATTGCAGAGAGTGGAAATGCCCACAGTGGTACTAAGAAAAAAGGAAATGCACATAAGAGGATGAAAGGCTCTATTCTGCAAGCTAAGCCCTGGGAACATGTTGATCATGTGATTATGAATCTTCCTGCTTCTGCTTTACAATTTTTAGGTACATATTCCGTTCTAGTGTGATACTTGTGTATCAATATATGTGCAATTATGTCTTCATGTGTGTCTGCACATGTTCTTCAGACCACTGATCAAGCATTCCCTATTATATTACTTTACTTTGGCTGATCGGGTGGACAGATGTGTTGATTTTATGGTACCTCAACTCTATTGTCTAGGAATGTAATCGTTAATGCTCTATTTTCTTGAATATTTATTTTTTTTGCTATTATTGGGTGTATATTACTTGTCCTTTTCATACATTCTACTGGCTTATCATTTTTGCTGCATGATATCCTTCTGTCCTCTGCTTGAAGATTTAGTCAAAGAAGTTATATATATTTTTATCCCCAGATGCTTTCAGAGCTATTATCTCAAGGAAGAACTGGAGAGGGCCTCTTCCATTGGTTCACTGCTATTGCTTCATACGAGCAAATGAAACTCAAGAATTTATAATATCAGTAAGTCTGCTTTGCAGTTATTTATATTTCTTTAATAACTTGTTTCAATAGCTTCATAGGTTTTCTGGCCAAGTTTTTGGATTTAGAAGTCTTGGGTCATTTCATTCTTTTACCTACTACGTGTTGTTGGTTTTCAGTCTGCCACATCAATGACATTCTCTCCCACCATTATCTTGACCTTTACATAAGCCACTTTGAATCCAAGTCATTTGGCAAGGTCCATAGGATGTGAAAACTTATCGTTAATCATTCATTGTTTTATTTATGCTGTTTAACCGCATTTGATTTCTCAAATCTTTGACAGGAGGCAGAGTCTGCCTTAAATGCCAAAATAAAAGACCCGATGTTTCATAAGGTTAGGGACGTCGCTCCTAACAAGGTACAAACTACCAAGTCTTTTTTATCTGTTGTATTTTATATAATCCACGTCTCTTCCCAACAAAGCCCTCGTTGTCATCAAGGGTAGAGGAGGAGTTTGCTCGTATTTGGGATGGTGTTTATTGAACCATATACTTGATGGTGATGCAGGCAATGTTTTGCTTAAGCTTTAGGCTGCCAGAAGCATGCTTTATTGAAGACGTTGCTAACTCGACCTGTCATAATACAGATGGATTATGAGTTATGATCTCAAAAAGTATCCAATTTTCTTCTAGCTCTTCAACTCTTGTTGTAACTTGTAAGAAGGCATGCAAAAATGAAATATTAGTATTAGCTTTAGCTTTACCACTAGGGGAGAAAACTCTTTCATGAAAATTTCACCATTTTCCCCCAAACAAAACAGGTTGCAGCATAGGGATAAACAAAAGGTTTATGGATGTTAAAGATTCAGACAAATATCATTGTTAGATGCCATTTGCATGAATCAAATGGATCAAAATCTCAAATCATGCCGCGAGTTTTAATATATTTATGGTTGGGAGACCTGTTTCATTGACTTCAAAAAAATAGTTAAAGTCACCACAGGTATAACTTCTTTTTAAAAATAAATATTGAAATTGTATATTAATAAACAAAATATGGCATGATTTTAAACTTGTAATTTTTTCCCTTAAAATTACCATTAGTATATCCTTGTAATGTTTAGAATATTTTTTTTTGAATAATTTTTGATCATACCTATCTTTTTTGAGACAATGTCTAAAATTATTTACAACTCTTCTTTAACTTATAAATATAGGGATAAAGGCACTTCAACATATTTGAATTCTCATCCCTATATAGCGGAGTATCTCATTGTCAAGTTAGCGCGTCCATTTCAGGAACCATGGCATTTTTCCTTGTGAAAAGGATCTACGCTGCCCCATTATCATTTTACAACATCACCAAAAAAAAGCTACTTTTGATCGGAAGAAGTAAAGAAAAAGATTAGATATGCACGTAACCTTAGTATCACTTTTTTTTTTTTTTTTTATCATTGGAACGATTAAATTTGAGCCTAGGGTAATTTTATTATTACGAATTCAAAATTTTATAAATTTAAAGGATTTAAATAAAATTTGTTTTTTTAGAAAAAGGGGAGTGGGGCTATTGCTAGCCTGCTTACTCTCTAGCTTCGTCACTATTATTTTTATTCTGTTAAAATTCTTCTAAATAATTTTTTTTTCATTTTAAAATGTGATACTAACAAATATAATCGAGTTAATTTTAATAATTAAATATAAATTTTGAAATATAAAAAGTGAACAGAAAATTTAAAGATTTTGTTCAATTAAACTTTTGAGTCACCAAATTGTATAGATAAACTTAAGGTGGCCTTTAAATACCATCATCAAACAAAAAGTCCCAAATTTGGGTGGAAACTAACAACATATTAGCATTAGAGGATTCTCTTTATATGTTGTTCAGAAGAGCAGAGAAGAGCAGTCAATGGGAATTCTTTTCTTTTAATATACTGAAGCTGTAAAGTGTCTTCTCCAACTTTATGGATTTCCCCTTTACATTCTTTTAATTTCTTTTATTTTCACTTTGCCTTGACTCCTAAGTCAACAGCACCGACCTTAACTTTTTCTTAACAAACCAATTTTGTAAATAATTTTTCATATATAATATTAAAGACGAATATGAAGGTAACACAATTTAAATTCATGTCAAATGAGTATCAAATATTATACATACAACATATATTTATTATTCAAATATTATGTGAAAATAAAGTTATGGTTGTATTACTTTTAATTATATAATAATAATTATTATAACCCCACAGTTTTTGTACATCATTTTTCTTGAAAATCAAATTGTTGTGTGGTACATAATTTCACTCTCTTATTTGCAACAAAGGAAGATAAAATTAGTTTTACAAAAACTTAGATCTTAAGCATATGACAAAATAAACATTTTGTTTTTGCTTAGACACTTTGGGATACATATCAGTAAAATAGATTTTAACCAACTAACTGAATTAAGGAACGAATCTTCACGTTCTTTTTGTTTTTGTTTTCCCTTTTTCCTGCTTTAATTTTTGTTTATTATTATAAAATCCAAATATTCAGCTTTCACATGAATGATGAATTTATGTCATTGTCATGTTTATAGTTCGTATTGTATAGATTTTAAGATATTTTAATTGAATTCTTTTTATGAAATTGTGAACATTGAGTATTCACACCATACATGACTGGTTTTCTCTTTTTTGCGAGGGCTATAAAATCATGAATAAGCAGCAGAATCATTTCCCTTTCCCTCTCTCACTAATTTGCATGTCCCAATACCTTGACCTCCCAAAACCCAATCATCTTTAACTTCTTTCTTGATTCTTCCAAGAAAGATTATTATTTCAATAGAACCCCATTAAAGGATGTCAGGCAGGCAGTTTTATAATCATCTTTTGGCACTGTTGTTGCTTGCCATAATGACACTGGTTCCAAATGGAAACGGTATTGGGGTGAACTGGGGAACCATGTCAACCCACCAACTGCCACCAGGTAAGGTGGTGAAAATGCTGAGAGATAATGGGGTTCATAAGTTGAAGCTTTTCGAGTACAATGAGGAGATTATGACGGCTCTAATGGGGACGGATATCGAGGTGATGGTGGGGATTCCTAATAGCATGTTGAAAGTGATGAGCGTGGATCCAGGGGCTGCTGCTTCTTGGGTTTATAATAACGTTACTGGTTATTGCTATGATGGCGGAGTCAATATCAAGTAATGATGTTTCTTGCCACCATTTCTTCATGCATGCACTGTTCAACTCTTCTTTTCATTCATTTTTGGCTCATTCTTAATATTCAATCAACTTCTTGATTTAGGTTCCTTTTCTTTGCTAGTGATGATATTAGTTTTTTCTTGGCGTGATTTCCCTATTTCTTGGAAATTATTATTCCTCCTGTTTATAAATGGTTGTTATTGGCAGGCAACTTTTATGGTCATTTTTAGCCTTTTATTTTCTATTATGACTATGAGACTAAGATATATGTTACTCAAATTTGAATGTGAACGTTAGATTCGGATATGTATATATAGTTATAATTAAGTCCTTTTTAAAATTCTTTTTATATATTTGAAAGTCATTTATTCGTTTTGGCATTGAACACAAATTTTGAACATAAATATTTAAAATAATAATAATCATCAATGCTTAGGGTATTTTAGGGAATGTTGGGATGGAATTTACTACTAAAAGAGGTGGTTGAACCATTTGGAAGGCTAAACCAAGATTCTGGGAATATAGAGTCCACTTTTTCCTTAAAGTGGATTTTCATGTTAGTGGTCCACCTCTTTAACTGTCATTCAATATTGGCAATTTGTGTGAGGTCCCCTCAAGCATTTGACAGCAACACACTCCACTTCTAAAAGGTTATACACATTTGCATAACCCCATGCATCCAGTCAAAAGGCAACCTCTACCCATGCAAATGAGCTGGAGGTGACTCATTTCACTGGCCAGGGGTTCAACTTGGATGGCTGAGTTTATTTACATACATGATTAAAAAGGAAAAGGGGGGTTGGAGGGTACATCTACTTGTATTTGTCTAGGATTTATAACAGTTTAGCTTAGTAAAACCTTTCATATAGTCATTTCTGAGCATTAGAACAAGCTGCATGCATTTTGGATGTCCTATTAGTTATAGTACTTGTCATTACATGTGAACTAAACCAAAACAAGTTTGGGTTTTGTGACATGAATTTACTTTGGATTGGTTTGGCAGGTATGTTGCAGTGGGGAATGAACCTTTCCTTCAAACATACAATGGCACCTATCTACAATACACATTACCAGCTCTCAAAAACATTCAGAGAGCCCTTGATGAATCCGGGGTTAAATGCCGGTACAAAACCACAGTCCCTTTCAATGCTGACATCTATGACTCTCCGGAATCCAATCCGGTTCCATCTGCTGGTGACTTTCGGCCCGAGGTCAAGGACCTTACAATTGAAATAGTCCAGTTTCTATATTTACATGATGCACCTTTCACTGTCAATATCTATCCTTACCTCAGCCTTTATGGGAATGATTATTTCCCTATAGAGTTTGCATTTTTTGATGGATTAAGCAAGCCTCTTAGAGATGGTAATAATGTTTACAAAAATGCATTTGATGCAAACCTTGACACTCTCATTTATGCTTTGAGTAAAGCTGGATTCCCTGACATGGAGGTCATAGTCGGAGAAGTCGGCTGGCCGACTGACGGTGACAAAAACGCCAACACCCGAAATGCAAAGAGGTTTAACCAAGGATTAATCAAGCATGCTTTGAGTGGAAAAGGAACCCCTGCTCGGAAAGGAAACATTGAAGTTTATCTATTCAGCCTCATTGATGAAAATGCTAAAAGCGTTGAACCTGGTGGGTTTGAGAGACATTGGGGAATTTTCGAGTTCGACGGAAAGCCGAAATATCAGCTCGATTTAACCGGTTTAGAACTCGAAAAAGGGCTGGCTCCGGTGGAAGACGTGAAATACCAAACCAAAAGATGGTGTGTTCTGGATCCTACAGCAACTGATTTGGATGAGTTGCCTGAAAGTGTTAGCTATGCTTGCAGTTTATCAGATTGTACTGCTTTGGGCTATGGTTCCTCATGCAATCAGCTAACTGCTAAAGGCAATGCTTCATATGCTTTCAACATGTACTACCAAGTGAACAACCAGCACATTTGGGACTGTGATTTCTCTGGTTTGGCCATTGTCACCGACGATAATCCATCGGAGGAGGGTTGCCAGTTCCCTGTCATGATAGCTTTTGCTCATTCTTCATTGCTGCTTCATAACAATGGTGGTCTTTTGGATGTTTTACTGAGAATTATTGGAGGATTTATTGTACTATTTTCATTTCTGATATAAAAGAATTTCCTTGAAAAAACAACACATCTAAAATTATTATTTTAAACAATCAATGTTACTTAAAAAAATTATAGGCAGAGGATATCCCCCAGAAAATCTTAAAATTTTGTTCCATTATGATTCTCAATTACCCAAAAAAAAATAATCACAATGAGGTTGTGGGAACATTGGTCATGCAATTAAATTAACCCATAATTCTCCTCCAAATTCATGGTGGGTTTTCTCCAACTAACAGTCTTTCTTAGATTCTCTACTCGAATGTTTCCTTTACAAGTGGCATTATATATGTAAATATAATATATATGTATTGCAAAATGGAAAGTGCTTGTCTTCATTGACTTCATCATGAAACCTATGGACATTTGGTAACAAATAAATATAGGGCCAGTATGCCACAATCTTGGATCCATTTCTGTAGAACATGAAGATATGACATCAATTGTCTCACACAAATAGTGCTTGAAAATCTCCTGATATAATGTAAGCATTCTTCAAGTCAATTGCGTTACCTCTCCCATCTATGGCTTCTTGTGTTGAAGAACTTCATTTCTCTCACATACACATCCCTGTAACCATTGATCAAATGATTCCAGTCTTGCCGGCCGGTCCCATTCCTGCTGTCCATGGAAGCAGGTTGTACTTGTCAAACCTTGATAATATGATCGGAGCTCGAGTTTTCACACCAACTGTGTATTTTTACAAATCAAATTATATGAGTTCCAATAGAAAACCAGTCACAAAAACTCTGTGTGATGCACTATCCAGAGTTTTAGTTCCCTACTATCCTTTATCCGGTCGGCTCAGAGAGGACTCGAATGGGAAACTCGAAGTGTTTTTCGGACAAGAACAGGGTGCACTTCTGGTGGAGGCACACTCTGATATGGGTTTAGCAGAACTAGGGGACCTTGCAGTGCCAAACCCTACATGGGCGCCATTAAACTACAGGTTCCCCAATGAAGAGCCATATAAAGTACTTGACATGCCCTTAATTATAGCTCAGGTAACCCTTTTTGCCTGCGGTGGCTTTAGCCTTGGTCTGAGACTTTGTCATTGCATATGTGATGGCATTGGTGCTATGCAGTTTCTTGCTGCATGGGCTGCTACTGCAAAAACAGGTACATTGGTGACAAATCCTGAGCCTTGTTGGGATAGGGAATTTTTCCAGCCCCGAAATCCACCGACGATAAAATACCGACATCCCGAATTCAAGAGAATCGAAGAACGTTCGAGCTTAACAATGAGCCTATGGAAATCCAAGCCTGTTCAAAAGTGTTACAAGGTTAGCCAACAGTTCCAAGCTCAAGTAAAATCTCTAGCTCAACCTAATGACATGCTAGGGTGCTCCACCTTTGATGCAATGGCAGCTCATGTTTGGAGATCATGGGTGAAAGCACTGGATGTAAAACCAGTCGACTATGAACTTAGGCTTACATTCTCAGTCAATGCTCGTCCCAAACTGAAAAACCCACCATTGAAACAAGGCTTTTATGGCAATGTAGTTTGTGTGGCATGTGGAACAAGCCCTGTCAACAACCTTATCAAAGGGAGTCTCTCGGAGACGTCACGGTTGGTTCGTGAAGCCAGACTCAGTATATCGGAGGAGTACGTAAGATCTACGGTTGACTATATGGAAATAGACAGGCCAAACAGGCTTGAATTTGGAGGGAAATTGAGTATAACACAATGGACTAGATTTTCATTGTATGAATCAGCTGATTTTGGATGGGGAAGACCAAGTTATGCTGGTCCCATAGACCTGACACCAACACCACAGGTTTGCGTATTCTTGCCGGACGGAAGCGCTGAATGTAGTGGAGCAACGGTAGTTTGTATCTGCTTGCCCGGCTCTGCCACCCATAAATTTACTGAGTTTTTTGTATGTTTGAAGGATTTAATTTCAAATGATGAAAGTGAATGAAAACTTCTCTAATAATATGTTTATGCCATAGTTTTCAATGTATTAGCTCTGCTTAATCACTACCATTAATAAATTCATTATGAAATTATACTACAGGCCCATATTAACCCACTTTGTACCATATTCAACCATTTTGTAAAATATATTTTTTTAATATTAATTTCATTTATCTCTCTTCCTTAAAACTATTCATATACCCTCTAACTCTTAAATCGGAGGATGATACATTTCAGTACACTCGAATTTATATTTTCGAACTAAAACTCATTCAATAAAATAATATATTTTAACTCATTGGTTATAATAAATAAAATAAAATAAAAATGAAATATTAGGTTTTTACATTTCTTTCCCTAAAAAGAAAGAGTTATAGTCATACTATAGGCCATTTTTAACTTTACCATTTGATTTATGTTTGTCATTTTATATCGAGAATATATATATGAACAAAATTGTCATTGAATTTTTATGAGCTTGAGTTTTATTTAATAATTAATAAAATTAAAACACAAAATTATTATTTAAGGAAAGAATATAATATATCAAAAATATTTATACAATAATTATTTTAATTAATTTAACATTATTTATATTAAATTAAAATTTTAATAGAGTTTAATGTCACAAATTAACAAAA
Organism: Gossypium arboreum; assembly: GCF_025698485.1. Classification (NCBI taxonomy): domain Eukaryota; kingdom Viridiplantae; phylum Streptophyta; class Magnoliopsida; order Malvales; family Malvaceae; genus Gossypium; species Gossypium arboreum. The sequence continues at coordinate 131,327,981 of NC_069075.1, forward strand.
TATCAATTTAATTAAAAACATAACTAAAACAAAGTTATAAGAAGAAAAAGTAATGCAGAACAAATTTAAATAATAATTTAATTTAAAAATATAAATCAAAAAATTCACACCTATTATAAAATTATAGAAATTTAAATTTATTTTTCTTTAAAACATTAATCTCATTATATGTTCTTTATCATATCTGCTCTTTCTGATACAAAGGTCATAACTACTCATAGTCTCTCCCCAACCCTTAAATAGGAGAATAATGCACTTTAGCACATTCGAACATGCGTCCTCCTACACTAACAACAATATCGATATGAATCGAACTAATAATCAATCAGCAAAAAAATATATATTTTATTATTGTATTTGAATCAAGATATTGTCTTCATGCTTACATCCAATCTATGCATTAATTAAACATGCCTTTTTTTAGATAACCCTTATCTACTTTGTTTAATTTAAGATGTATTCAGATATTGAGCCTTTTAATTATAATCTCTCTGTCCTTTATACCTCTTATCTTTTTCTATTAAACATTTTCATATCATGTGACTCATTAAGTTCCCAATAGCAAAACAACTCTCCTTTGAGCAATTTATGCCATAAAATTCAAATTGTTATGAGACTAAGATAACCTCAACAAAATGTTTCATCAATCGGTCTAACAATGCATTACGATCCTTCTATCAAATATCTTTGATAATCACATGAGATTGGTTTAATGTCACCTATATGATAAGACATGTTGGATCTAATAATCATGGTTAATCCGCATACTTGGATTAACTATTTCTCTCAATCTGAAATGCTCTAGTTAAAGTATTCATGAAATTAACCATAACGAATGAGATATGTTTATAGTATCACTTTGAGTGATAGATCCTCTCTCTAGATTACTTATCATGTTATAAACCAAAGTATTGATCAAATTAACCATGGCAAATGAGATATGTTTATAGTATCACTTTGAGTGATAGTTCCTCTCCCTAGATTACTTATACATCTTCAAATGATTCATGTTATGCCCCAAAGTATTGATCAAATTAACCATGACAAATGAGATATGTTTATAGTATCACTTTGAGTGATAGATCCTCTCTAGATTTCTTATCCATCTTCAAATGATTCATGTTATGCCCAAACATCTTACCTTAAATATATGTCATTGAGGATTTGTTTTGCTATGAACCAAAGCGTAACATTCCTCATATAGGATGACTTGGTAAGTCTAAAAGTTAATTTACACATCAGTCACATCAAAACGTATTTCATAGGCACTTAATGTGAAGTTCTCATAAAGGGTCTTTTTTTTATAAACTTATTTCACTAAATAAAAACCAATTGTTATCCTCAAGTATCCCATATATTCCAACCTATAGAACTAATTGCATGCATCCAATGCATGAAAGCTTAAGATGTAACACCCTTTATCCACTACAGAAAATTAAGGTTTTAGCGGCGTTTTTAGTGGCATTTGGACGGAAAACACTGCAAATTAGTGGCGCTAACAGAAAAATGCTGCAATAGGTAAAGCAGTAAACGTCGCAAAAGGCCAAGCAATAACGGTGTTTTTCTCATAAACGCAGGCATTTATGAGAAAAACGCCGCAAAGTATCATTTTATTTTAAATGAAACGGCGTCGTTTTGCTCTGCTTAGTTTTATCCCTAAATTATATCCTCAAAATCTCTATTATTTTCCCCTAAAATTTTTCCCCAAGTCCCTTAATTTTTTCCCCAAATCGAAATCCCCAAATCCCTTAATTTTCCCCAACCGTCTACTGCATCACCGTCAATTGTCCCCTCTGCTACATTGCCATCAACACTCCTCTGCCGCATCGCCGTCAACACTCCTTTGTTGCATCGAGGTGTAAGTTTTTTCCATTTGTTTCTCTAGAAAAAATTAGAAAAAAAGTCAAGCATTTTCGTCTGTCTTTTTTATAACACCCCCTAACCCTATACCGTCACTGGAACAGGGTTACGAAGCATTACCAAACATATCAAGCAAATTACGAATAATTCACAAATAATTAACATACAAAGTATAAATTTAATCCTTAAGTCCCTATAATGGACCTTTGAGGCCCAAAGCACGTATTAGAAGTAGATCAGGACTTATCCAGGTGCTAGGAGAATTTTTGTAAATTTTAAAATTTTTTTTAACTCAATATAACCTCCTTTCTATACATCTAACCTTCCCTGCAATTTCAAACCGAAACCAATCCAATACCAATGATTTAACCAATTCAATTCATACATGTAAACATCTAAAACATACCAAGATTAATACTAGAATTTACTATATGATCATTCATACCATTATTCAAATTAAATTAAAAGTTCTATTCAATTATCAATTCAAACATAATGTTATATGTACCATTTCAAATATTTAATCTTTCATTTACCAATTTAAATCATTACATATTATCCTTACAATCCAAAACCACATTAACTCAAAGTACAACCTAGGTACATGCCACATATACCAAAATAAAATACACATCACCAAGGTTGTTGAGATCGGGATTGGTTTGGATGCAGGACCAGATTTTGACTCCTACTGACCTGCACACGGAAAATAATCGTACACTGAGTATAGACATACTCAGTGGTATTACTATAATTCAAACTATAATAACAATAATGAAATATAAATATTAAACATGTAACAATTGAATTTTCTCAAATATTAACTCATTCTTAAACTTCATTCGTTAATAATAGTAACACAATTTCAACTATTTATCAGTTTCAATCAAATATCATAGACTTCAATTTTCTTCACTACATCAACATTTAGTTCGTGCCTTCCATTTCCAATCTCAATTTCAATCCACAATTTAACTTTCTCATTTCTTTCATTATTTTCAATAGTACGTTCAATCTAATTTATTTAAATTCCTCATTTCAGGTTTTCACCCTATTAACAAACCCGGACTTTGGCGGATATACGGATCCAACCAAACACACCAGAATGGCACCTAGTGCCTCATCGGATAGTTCGAAGCAAAGTTGACACCCACTGTCTCATCGGCCTAGCCGAAGTAAAGTGGTACCAGTACCTCATCGAATCCATCCGAAGTAAAATAGTGACACCCAGTGTCTTATCGACTCAAGGTCGAAGTATCCCTGAACACTTCCAATCCTATGGCATGCCAACTATATTCGACTCAGCCCGACTAGTTAATAAGGTATTTAATTCACTTTCTCTATTTAAATCAATATTTACATCAATTCCACTTAAATCGCAATTTCTCATATATTTACCAATTCAAATACACTTTTCACTTAGAAATCAATATGCAATTCAATTCCACAATCCAATTTCACTTTCAATTCAAAGATCCACTTTCAAAATCAAATACACTTTCCATTCATCAATCAAAATACAATTCAATACTAACACATATTTCTCATTCAATTCAACTTCACTTTAAATCCCAAATTCTCTTTCAATTCAACAATACAATCATAATCCAACACTAAAATTTATTTAACAACCATTTCAATTATCATTCAATTCCATAAAAACACTTACCTCATAATTTACTTACCAACTTATAAATTAAAATTAACATTTAGTAATAAATAATTTTAATTATAATAATACAAACCCGGATTTATTCGATTTCTCCTCGAAGACTTTTTCATTTTCTTTCCGTACCGATGCCTCGGGTTCTTTGCTAGCTACGAAAATAATCATAATTTTCACTATTAATTACAACATTAAATTATAATAAATAATTGAATTTTATTCAATTCCTACTTATTCTCAATTTAATCCTAACTAAGTTTACTTACTTTTCTAACTTAATTCATACTTCTTTTCTACTTAATTTCTTGCCATATTAAACTCAACTATTCAATATTCATAATAAAACCCTAATTTAAAACTTCTTACAATTTAATCCCTATAACACAAAACTTACGACTTCTTTTACAATTTAATCCCTTTATCAATTCTAACTTGAAATTCATTTAATTAAATCCATAATTTCACAATTTGTTTAACATGAACTATACTCAAAACTTATGAACTTTCAATATATCAACTTAGTTTTATCAAAACATTATTCTAAAGCTTCTAAACCATCAAAATTAAATAAAATGACTTAAGTGACTTACCAATTAAACTCCAAGCTTTTAATCCTTAGTTTCTCCTTTTTCTTTTCTTTCTTCTTTCTTTCTTCTATTTCCGTATGGTAGTCTGTAACTCTTTCTCTTCTTCTTTTGTTTCTTTATGACATTTATATATCTATATATATATATATATATATATTAGTTTATAATAATAATTATTATAAAATGTATTTAATAACAAATTCTTATATTACAATTGGTCAATTGTATGTTTTACACTTGTCTCTATTTAATTTGTTTACCTCATTAAAAATCTTATAATTTAATTAATTATCTAAACATCTTTTATTAAATAATATAAATATTTATTGTATAATTAATCATATATACACATTTGTACACACACAATTTATTACATTTGTACATCATCTATGCCACACATTTGTCAAAATCATAATTTATTTATCATATAAAAATCTTATAATATAATAATTTAATTAATAAATATCTTTTAACTTAAAAATAATAAATAATAAATATCTACTTACCAATTAAATATAAATATTACAAATGTATGTATTTTTATTAATACACTTGTATTAAATCATCACCTTTCATTTGTTATAATTTTATTTATTTTATGTAATTTAATATAAAAATCTATTTACTTAAATAATAAGTAATTAAATAGAAATATTACAATTGTATAAATATTATTATTACATATGTATCATTTAATCACCCTACATTTGTCAATTCATTAAACTATTCATTAATTTAATAATATAATACCAATTAAAAATAATTTATAATTTATATCTTAATATTAATTAATATATATATAGATATATACAATAATAATCTAGAAAATCTTTTAGATTTTTCATTGTTTTGTTGCCTCAACTATGCTAAAAGGCCTATTTTCCATTTTGGCCTTTTTATTTTCTTTTTAATCTACAATTCAACTTTTACTCTTTATTCATTTTAGTCTTTTTTTTCCTTAATTTCTCTCAATTAAGCTAAATTTACTCAATTAAAACCTAATTAGACACATTACTAGACTCATAGGTATTTCTAATAATTATTTACAGGTTCGGTTTACTAAGATGGAGGCCTGATAATGTACTTTTTCGATGCCCGTGCATTTTGGGTCATTACATATTCTTTCAATAATTGTTGATTTTTCTTTCAAATATTGGATCATTTTACTTACTTTAGATGTGTTGCCTTCAGTTTTTGTGGAAATGTTGGACAAATGCTTCCAGAATGTTTGCGAGCTTTACATCGTGTTCAGTTACGGCAAGGTTGTTAATTCAAATATTGGTCATTGAATTGTTTACTGCCATTGAGTTCCATTTCCATATTGACCGAAATAATCAAAAGTTTAGAGGTGTTGTATTTGAATATTTAGTTTTCTGTGCAACATAAATAGGAAATAGTTAAATGTAACAAAGTGTTTTAGTAGAAGCAAATGCTTACAGCTTTGAGTTCTGATTATTTTTGCAATTTTTATTCGTTTTTCTCAGAGACTTTAGGTTAGTAAAGTTGTAATTGTTAGAGCTATGATTTCTCTGCTGTTACTTTCTCTACACCTTTTGTTAAGCTTTTCTATTTTAAACTCAAATATCTATCAACAGCAATATACATGACTTGAATATTTAAAAAAAAAAAAAGACTTGCCTAGTTAAAGTTTGTTTGTACTATTTAAAATGTTAAAAACTATTTTTTACAATTAAATTTAAATCTATCTCTGTTTGGTATGTTTATTTAGAATTTTAGCTATAAGTTTAGTAAAATCTATCTCTGTTATAGTTTGTATGCATATGTTCTCTGAATGAGAAGGTTAGGGGGGGTAGTGAAGGAACTGTTTTTCACTGATGACTTTTTCTCCCCTTTTTGGTAGATTTTGACTGGACATCAAGATAATGCTGAATTTGCTCTTGCAATGTGTCTGGTCGAATCCTATGTGATCTCTAGAGGTTTGGGAATTTGATCATTCAATTAACTTTATATTTTTCTGGAATGAATGATTTTACTAATATATTTAATATTGAAACCCTCATGGAAATCGTTATCTTATCTCTTTGATATGATCAAATTAGAAATTGTGAGATTATCTTCTTCCTATTAATCAAGTTAAAATATGCGATTTGAGAGTTAAATATGTTGTTTCCTATATAAAATGTATGATGTGTTTGAAATAGCATAATTAACTAATTTAGAAGTGTATCTTTTTGTTAGATTGGGCTCTTTGGTATGTTTTACTGTCTTCTATTGCTTAAATACATAATTTACATGGGAATGGATATTCAAATCTTATAAAAAAGGATATTGCTTGGCCCATCTTTGCATAGATGATCCCTTCTTTTTTTTTTCCATGAATTTAATTCTTTCCCTTATTGATCATCTGACCCTGTGTAATGTTTTTGCAGTCAACTGCATTACAAAGTAGCCTTTTCGATCATTTGATAAACATTTGGGAATTCAATCCTGGAGCAGTCCCAGGAACTTTTAGTCTTTACTTCCTTGTGGACTTTAAGTTCCAATCACCACTCTATCGGCAGGTAATGTCCCGATAGGCCTTTGTAGGATTGCTCTATTGATAAAATTATGGACTTACCAAAGATAAAAGAATATCTATTATTAACTACTATCTTTTACAACCTTGAAGTTATATATATTATCAAACTGGTTATTCTATTTGAACTCGTAATTTTTCTATTTATACTCTTTTATTTTTCATTTATTTTATTATTTTCGCTATTATGGAGTTTCCTTTTATTCTTCTTACAGCATCTCAAAAGTTTTGGATGTACTTTGCTTACCACAACACTAGTTGCTGGAATCGACTCTACCATCCAATTTACAATTTCTAAGATGTATATATATTTAATTTGCCAAAATTAAAATTGCAATAGTATCATTAAATTATTATCCCTTGTTTCCAACAATAATTTAGCTACTTAAAGTTATGTTTCTCTCCGTTGTAATTGTTATCGTATATTTTATGTGCAAAAAAAGTATGAGAGTGTCTTATGTTTGTATGTTAGTTAAGCAGATTATAGATAAAACCTGTCAAATTTCATTTTGTGAAGTTTCTAATAGTGATTTCATCGAAATATCCAAAGTTTGATTGCCACTTTTCAAATTAAGATGAAGATGCATACATGTGAATGTTCTCTCTTCAAAACTTGGAACCAAAAAAATAAAGTAAACTGACTTTATTAATTCTTATGAAAACTTTGAAGGCATTTTCCATATATAGAGTGATTGGTTTTGACTTTATTCTCGTAATTGAATAGTATTTTATATGCAAGTTGAAGGTGGACTTTCTATGTTCATCTTGCTCAAAAGCTACCCGAGTCTGCCTGTAGTAGGATCAATTAATTAGTTGATCAAAAACTACACCCAGTTTTGTAATCGTCTACTTGCATATTTGCATATACTTAATAATAATCTCGTGTCAACTAATTATTCTATTTTTTTATTTAATTGTTTTTTTTCAACATTTTATTTTTATTTGAGTTGAAAGAATAAAAACACGAATTGGAATTTTGACTTAGAAAAGAGAATATTCATTAGCAGCCTAAATTGATCAATTTAAATAATCAATGTTGATATTTCACATGAGAATGGATATTCAAATCTTATATTTTACATGGTTATGATTTAAGTCCTTATTTCATTTAAGTAACTTCATTATAATATCTTATTTTATTGATGTCTTTATATTTAATCCAATTTTTATTATTTATTTTAGTTTTGATTCTAAATTTTTATTTTTATTTTAAAATTTAAGATAATTTGAGTTCTAACTTTTGGATTTTAATTGTGTTATTAATTTATTTTTTAAATTCTAAATTTAAATTCATTAATTTTATATTTAATTTTAAAGTTAAAATTTTCACGAAAATTTAATTTAAATAATTTTTTATTTATCCTTAAAAGTATATGGTTTAAAGTTCAAATTTCAAAATGAAACATAATAAATATTTATCATAGAAATAAATATTATTTAATTAAAATACTTTTTTAAAGGAAAATAATATTTATCTTAATGTTAAAATTATTTTAATATTTTTCATAAATATTATCATAAAAATAAATTGATTGATTTTAATGTGTAGTACAAAGTTAAAAATTCATGGAAATTTAATTTAAATATTAACTCAAAATAGATGAAAAATTAACAAATATTAAATTTATTAACATATAATTAATCATTTGTTAATTTTGTCTTTTAAGGATAGTAAACATAAAGGTGATAAAAACACAAATTTATAAATGAAAAGAGTATAATTAAAGGGTTAAAATTTAAAGATGATAATCATAACTTACATAAACATTTAAAGAATAAAAAAACTTTGGATCATAACTTACATAATTTACATAAATATATATAATATCATAACTTACATAAAACTTTGATTAAAATATATAAAAATAACAGAAATTTGGGCAACACTATTATTTTTCCCTACTCTTAATTATACTTATAAATAAACAACTTACCTGAATTAGTTTACACCCATTAGACACTTGATACTTGATATGTATTATCTATTTTAGTACAATGACATGATTTAAATCAATTTAGAACACTTTAGTAACCATAATTTATTGTCAACTTTAGACTTCAAGAACTACGAAATGGATAAGAGTTGAATAAATTTGTCAAGGGTAAGCAACGACTATCGAAATGGAGTACAAAATTTTCTAAATTTTGCATTTCAAAATGCAAGCCAAGAGAATATGATTCTTTGCCTGTGTAAGAAGTGTGGCAAAATCAATTGGCATATTCGTGAAGTTGTCTACGAACATCTAATTGTTAATGGCTTTATTCGGGGGTATAAAAATTAGATTTTCCATGGAGAGTGTACACCTCGTAGAACCTGTTCAACAATTAATCCGGCTTATCCTCATAATGCTTACCATCAGTCTATTAGAGAAGATGACATGGAAGGTATGTTGCTGGATGCATTTAATATGAGTAGTCTTGATTTGTAATCGTTTCCACCTGAAATTATTGCATCCAATGATTGTGATATTGATGGAAATGCTTTTACTGAAACGGGAAGAAGTGTACCTGATGAAAAACCAAATGGAGAAGTGGCGAAGTTTTACAAGTTACTTAATAAAATGAATGAAGAACTTTATGAGGGATCAAAATTTTCAAAACTGCCTTTTTGCATACGTCTTTTTCACTTAAAATGTTTGGGAGGGTGGACCGAGAACTCTTTTACATTGCTGTTAGAGTTTTTGAGAGATATGTTTCAGTTTGCAAAAATCCCTCATTCATGCAAAGATATGAAAAAACTTGTAACACCCTAAACTCGGCCTAGACATTTCGACCAAATCTGGAGATGTTACAAAGAAGGGTTTTGTAAATAGAATTGTTTTGATAAATCATCCTAGTTTCATAGCCCATATTCATTTATAACCATTACTGAAAACATTACTTAATTAGTTCAGTTGCCAAAACATATTTTATAGCAGAAGTCTTAGAAATCCTTATATTTGAAAATCTCGTTCGTATTTTTAGAAAACCTTTGTTTTAGTAAAAACCATGTTTTTAGCCAACCATCGCAATTAAGAGTTAAAACGAAATCCAAAACCAAAATAAAATTCAAACAATCCAGAGAGTCCAATTATTACAAAACTCCCAGAAATAATCATTAAATTAAATAAAAACCATAACTTAATTAGTTTACAAACTCGTGGTCACCGTGAGGCTCCGCTGCACCGATCCGCCAACAGAACAGACAAACAGATGTGAGTTTTTGTAAACTTAGTGTGTAACCCAACAGATATAGACATGCCATACATACAGAAATCACAAATACAGTCAGAATCAGATTCGGACTCAAGTCTTTTACAGATACAAATAACAGAATCAGATATGCAGAACAGATACATAGAATCCTACCCCTATCCTCTGCACACCAACTCCACCATCCAATCACACCATGTGGGGTTAAAAACACCCACCTACCCCTACACACCATATAGTGTCAGTTCGACACATAACAGATAATATACAGTCAAGCTGCCAGAATATAGGCGAAAGGTCATCGTACAGATCACTTCCTCCACATATACAAAACCTACCCTAGTCACAGATACAGAATAACAGATACAGTAACATCATGCATAACATGCTCACATACAAATTGCATTTATATACTTAACAGAACAGATATACATATCAGTATCCTACACAAAGCAGACTATCAAAATATCATATCACATAATTTAGGGTTTGGTTAGCCCTTACCAACCCTATGGTAGGCCCACTGTCGATCAGAACGAAAACCGTGCGACCTTAGGGAAAATTTTAGAATTATGAGCCCATATGCCCGTGTAGGCCCACATGCCCAGATTGGCCTCACCCGTGTGGCTCACATGCCCTAGCCCAAAACCCACACACTCGTATAGGCCCATACACCCGTGTGGCCCACACGCCCATTATGGCCTAGCTCATGTAGCCCATACGGCCACACTGACACCACCACACGGTCGTACCTTGTACACGGCCACACCTTCATCAGACATACGACCGTGTCTAGCACTCAGCCAACCACACCGCTGGGCACATGTCCGTGTGGCATCGACAAAGTGCTTTTTCGACTTTCGTCGAAACTCGATTTTTCGCGTTTAGAGTACACAACTTGTACGATTTTGATGCTAGTTCAAACAAATGGAATGAAACTCACTATTCACAGTCTTCTCCTTAACTAAGCGAAGAACAACGAAATTACAAAAACAATGATAGGAGTTAATGTGTGATGAACAAAATTGGGGAAAACAAGAGGAAACAAATTTTGCGGAAAAGGGAAAAGGAAATGTAAAAGAAAACAAATGGAGAGATTTTTGGAAAAATAAAATAATTAAATTAAATTAAAAAATAACATATATGACAACATTCCTAGATTTTCTCCCACTCCACCACTAACCCACTAACTTTTAACCACCTCAGAATTTCACTTCCACTCAACCTCTATCTCACAACCGAAACAAAAATATCAGTTACACTTTCACAAGAAATCGAACTCAGGACCTCCAGCAATCTTACTCCTTACCATTCGAACAAGCAAGCTTATTCTGAAATGAGTTTACTGGAGATAAAATATAACCTAACCCACCATGGATAAGGCTAGGATTAGAAAAAATAACAAAATCTACTAAAGGAGGGACTTGAACCCAATACCTCACGCACACACACCCAGAACACTTAACCACTGAAGCAAATATACATTTGTGTCAAAATTTACAGAAACAGAAATAAATTAAGTGGGGCGTTGCAAAATTGATAAAAGATTTAGGCCCTGAGTACGACAAAATTCATAATTGCCCAAATGATTGCATGTTGTATTGGGGTAATTGGAAAAACCAACAGTCTTGTCATGTTTAAGGAAAAATCTCGTTGGATGAATAAGAATACAGAAGATGTGAATGAGGATGAAGGTGAGGCACAGTTAAGAAAGAAGTCAATAAAGATTTTGCGATATTTTCCACTAATACCAAGGCTTCAAAGGCTTTTCATGTCGTCAAAGACAACCGAGTATATGAGGTGGCATCATGATCAACGAACTGATAATGGATTATTAAGGCATCCTGCGGATTCTTTAGCTTAGAAATCATTTGGCAATAAATTTCCAAGCTTTGTAAGTGATCCTCGGAATGTGAGGCTTGGGCTAGCATCTGATGGATTTAAATATTATATTGTTAAATATTTCAACTATTTTATATGTACTATTATTGTTGTAATTAGTTACTAATATTTCAACTATTTTATGTGTATTGCAGATAAAATGCCTAGAAGAAGATTGCGAGATCTAAGTATTATTCAAAATCCTCCAAATTTGAAAAAAACAAATAGTGAACAACAGACTGCTATTGGATCTTCGAATGTTCCGAATATAGCTGACGAACCTGCTGAAATTTAAAGTAATGTTAACTTTAATTTACATGTATGTTGATTTTTATTATTGATTTTTGTTTCAAATTCTTATATTATAAAATACCATTTTTTTAGCTAAAAGTGGTGGAGGTGCAAAACTCGATGACGAACACTATTAAAGATTTATATGATTTAAATTCTGTCAATCATGTCAAAGTAGCTAGAAACCGTCATGGGTAACCTATTAGGTCAGAAGCTCGACTTTTAGCAAGATACTTGGGCATTATAATACAAAATGTCAATCTGTTGCCTATCAACTACGAGCCATGGCATGATATGTCTGATAGTAACAAAAATCAAGCTCTCAATGATATTAAGATAATAACGTGAATGTAATTTATAATACTTTGGTTTAAATTTCATTTATATTTACTTTCTAAACTTGTGTTATTTGCAAGAGAGATTTGCTTTAGAGGTCTCGGTTAATTATGTGAAGAAGGCATTAGGAAAAAAATAAAGAGACCATAAAACTGGTTTAAAGAATGAATATTTTAATGATGGGCGTCAAAACCACCAAAAATAATTCCTACTAAAATAACTCTAAATAGTAGTAAATAGTGGTAGTAAGGTCAAGTCCACGGGGATTGGATGTCGTGATCAACTTCCATGTTCATTTATGAATAGAATATTCGTCGCGTTAAGGGTCGTGTCAAGAGTCATGCCCACGACTCCAAACGTACTTGCAACGAAAATAAACAAGTAAATCAAGGGAGTTTAAGAATGTTTAAGAAAGTAAAATAATCTAATCAGCTTAAATAAACGATTACTACTATTGAAAATAAATGTAATCTGGAAATAAATTTAGACTTGTGTAAACAGATAAAATAAGCCTAAGCCTTAGACTCGATAAATTTCATATCAAGAATCGATCCTTAAAAATTAATTTTCTCCTCCAAACGATAAGCTGGTTATAGCAGTTAAGAACGTCCTAACCACCAATTCCTCCTCTAGTAGCTGGTTTTGATACGACCTGCAAACTAATCCTTACCGATTATCTAACAGAGATACCCGTGTTCCTGATTCAAGATTCCGGCAGCCTTGTGTTCTGAAGAACCCAACTCGAATTAAAGACCTCAACCGCGTGGGTTGTTTAAACTCGATCACTTCTTCCTCGATTTGTTCTCGGAGATCCGAATACAGCACGGCCGACTCGTTTCTCCAACTGTCAGCTAACACGACTCCAAACGAACGTGCACGTTTTAACTTGTAATCGAGTTAACCTTAAGGGATGAGTTGTCAATCCCGATACTTAGGAAAAAAATAAAATCCGATGGGACGGATTCTAGCACGAATTCGTATCTCACAATTCCCAACCGAAAAAAACACCGGTCTAAAGTTAAGATAAAATTTAGTGAAGCATGGATTTAATCATATTTTGGTTGACTATGATTGGATTTGTATGAAAGATAGTGGAAATTGGGAAAGAAAAGGGCTTGGAAGGCAATTAGCACAAATTTATAAAAGCAAGCAAAATTGAAATGAAAATGGCAGTAGCTCACGTCAGCTTGAAAGAAAAAAGGAAGAACAATTCTATTTCAATTTAAAGTAGGAATATTAAATTAAGGGATGATTTTTTCAAAGAACCTAAGGCCCTATTTATATACATAAAATTTACTATTTTTGGCATTGACTAAATTAACAAAAAATCAAAATAAAATAATAAATAAAAATAAAAATAAAAATTCTATTTTTGGCTTTTTACAAAGTCAAAATATCTAGTGAGTCCTTGGCTTTCTCCATATTTTTTATTTGGCCCCATTTGAACGATCATGTTTCAATTTGGCCCATTTTTAGCTTGTTTTTGACCAATTGCATCCATGACAAGATTAAATCATAAAAACCCTAATTTAGCAGGGATCAATTTAGAAATAAACCAAATTAAACACAAGAAACCATGCAAATTAACATGTTATTAAATCCCCCTTACTTAGCTTATGCTTGCCCTCAAGCATGTTGTTCCTTCAAACACTAAAAATTATTCGACAATTTATTACAAATAGAGCCTCTTTTCCACATCCATAATTAACGCAAACATCATAGGCAAAAATAAACAAATGCTCAGATTATATAGTTTAATCAACAAGTATCACAAAATTGGAATATGTAAACTAAACTATTTCACCAAATTGAGTTTGAATCCAAAATTTGCAAGACATTATTAATTAAAAAGAATTATTTTTTGAATAAATCGAGCCTCTTTTCCACATCCATAATCAACGCAAACATCATAGGCAAAAATAAACAAATGCTCAGAATATATAGTTTAATAAACAAGTGTCGTAAAATTAGAATATGTAAACTAAACAATTTCACTAAATTGAGTTTGAATCCAAAATTTGCAAGGCATTATTAATTAAAAAGAATTTTTTTTAAGACATGGTCAAACCTTTTTACGCGAACTAGGATGACAACCTAAGCATCCTATCCCAGTTACTCAGTTCAAACAGTCTGTTTTTTTTTTAGGCTCGATTAGCAAAATGTTTGCAAGTTATCGACTTGTCACTCGAACCTTTTTATATGAGATAAAATGACAACCCAAGCACCCTATCCCGGTTACTCATTCGGTCACGTTTTCGACACTTTCACTCATAACTTGAGCCTTTATTTATTTATTCATTTTATTTATTTATTTATTTATGTACAAGCAAATTATTTATGTACAAGCATTTTTTTTTTCAAACAATCAATTTATATGAAAAGTCTAGTTACACATATCAACCTTAAAACACAAATGTCGACTAATCTAGATACTTTGAACACTTTAATTCAAAATTTGCCCAATTGTCCAAATTGACTAAGTAATGAGATTAGAGGCTCAATTTCGGAATAAACTATTGAATAATTCTAGCATAAGATTGAACACATGCAAAAGAGAGACATGCAGCAAAAATCATGCATATTCATCATTAATTTCAACCCTCTACTTAAACTTTGCTTGTCCTCAAACATGTGTCATATAAGTTAAAAAACAGCAGCTAAGATAACAAGTAAAAAGAAAAGTTCAGAATACTCCCCATGTGTCTTTTAACGATTTTGCCGGTGTTAGGAGTGACGATTTTGCAGGATGTCAAGGATTGTGGAGACTTGGTTTTCCATTGTTCCAAGTCGAGCTTCGATCCGGCTTAAACGTGCCTGCACAGATAGATGTTGTTCCTCTAGCTCTCTAGTATTGATGTATGGACGTTGGCGAAAAACCATATTTTCGCGAGTAGTCCTTATACCTGGAGGAACAAAATAACACGAAGAAGGGGTGCCGGCAAGCAACCCCATAGAATCTAAACAATATTTATCTAAGCTGTCAATACTATATGTGTAACACCCCTTACCCGAGACCGTCGTCGAAGTCGAGCACGAGGCGTTACCTGACTTAGCTTTACTAATTCGGGCATAAAAATTTGCTTTTAAAATTAATTTAGTTTCATTAATTCAATATGTCCTTAAAAAGGGTCCTTGAGACCCTAAAACATGAAATTGAAGTGGTTCGAGAACAAACCGGAATCAATAAAAATTTTCCGATCACTTAAACAAATCAAAACAATTTATTTCATCTTTCATAAATAAACTGTCCATCTGCGTCATAGTCACTAAATAAATCATAACTCGAGTTAAAAAACTCGAAATCCAAATCCGTAAATTTTATCTGAAACTAAACTCATATATCTTGTTACTAATTTTTTTTTAGAATTTTTGGTTTAGCCAATTAGTACAGTTTATTAGTTAAATTTCCCCTGTTTCAGTGTTTGGCTGCTCTGACCTCTGTTCACTACGAATTAATTTTCCCCCTGTAAAGAATTTAAATAACCATGAAGTTTATTTTATTTAAAATTAGACTCAATAAGGAATCTATACATATAAATTATAACTCCTAATTATTTTTTTACAATTTTTAGTGAATTTCTAAATTCAGAACAGGGGATTCAGAAATCACTCTGACCCTGTCTCACCAAAATTTAAATATCTCGTAAAATACAATTCCTTTATTTACTCTTTTTCTTTCATATGAAAATAGACTCAGTAAGATTTAATTCTATATCTCATTCACTATCTAAATCCATTTCTACTATTTTTAGTGATTTTCTAAATTCACGTCATTATTGCTGTCTGATACTATTTTAAAGCTAATTTACCTTTTTCATGATTTCCATGGAATAACTAGCATTTAGGCATACATAACACCAAACATGTCCTTGATTAGCCATTCCAACAGCTAATCATTATCAAGCATTTACATACCATTCATCAGCCATATCATAAGATCATACACACAAAATGGCTACAATGCTATACATGTCATACTCAAAATGAAACATCTAGCTATACCAAAATAATCCTTGTGATAGTGTGCCCGGACCTCCGACGTACTTTACGATCCCTGAGTTGGCTTGAAAAAAATATAAAAAGAAGGAAAATAAAGGGGTTAAGCATTAAGCTTAGTAAGTCTGCATGCAAATAAATAATAACATTCATAAGAATTATCTTACTACTTGGCATAATACTACTTAATTCAACTTCAGTAATTGTCATAGACATATTTTTAACTTCTTCACTTACTCACTTACTTAAATACTTACTTAATTAATCAAATTTATTAATACATTTTACTTACCTTTTTCCTTATCAAGCATACATGAACATTATATAATTACCTTTGCTCTTCTAGCATGAACTTGTCTTACCTTTTTAGCATAACTCATCTTACCTTACCTTACATTGACATTCTCTTTAAATTTTCCTATTGAACCACTTGGAATACTAATGATACACGGGTATCTTACCATTGCGATGACTTGTCATGGTCTTACGTGGTATCCTTTTGAAACTTACCATTGCCATGTCTTGACATGGTCTTACATGGTATCCTTGCCTTATGAACTCACCAATGCCATGCCTTGTCATGGTCTTACATGGGACCTTTGCCTTATAGTAACTTATCAATGCCATGTCTTGACATGGTATTACATGATTTCCTTGCCTTAGAAACCTTACCAATTGCCATGCCTTGGCATGGTCTTACATGGTATCCTTAAACCCTAATGTCATGACATTTGTATCCTACACATTTCTAAGGTTCAACCGGGACTTTCTGAAATTACTTCTCCATCAATTCATGCTTGAGTCTTCTTTGAATAATTTCATAAAATAAATATACACATGCTGGAAATTAATAACATTAACATAAAATAATAGAATATTGCATTTATTTACCACAAGCTTATCGCGAAACAAAATACGATCAACTATATCGATTTAGTCCACTATCTTTTTCTTTCCCCGGTCTAACTCCGGATTTCATTATTCTTGATCTATAATAAAAAAATTTAGCTTATTTAATACTCACATTTATTAAAACAGTCCTTGACTCAAATTTTGGCAAAATTATATTTTTACCCCTAAACTTTTACATATTTACACTTTTTCTCCAAGGCTCGAAAATTAAACTTCATCCTATTTTCTTATGTTTTATGATATGCTGATCATTTTTCCCTTCTATGACAACATCAAATTCTCACTCTAACATGTACTTATGAACATTAGGTATTTTTACCGATTATGTCGTTTTACTCGTTTTCATTTAAAATTGCTTAGCAAAAGTTGTTTAACACAATTTCAAGCTTCATATTCTACCATAAAACATCAAAATAAACACATTTCACCTATGGGTATTTTTCCAAATATAAACCCTAGGTTAAATTATTGCTAGAATAAGCTTAATCAAGTTACCGGGACTCCAAAAACGTAAAGAACATTAAAAACGGGGCTAAAACGGACTTACAATCGAGCTTGGAAGCTTGAAAAACCCTAGCTATGTCTTCCTCATGTGAAATTCGGCCAAGGGGTTGAAGATGGACAAAAATTGGCTTTTAATTTTGTTTTTAATTCATTTTAATAACTAAATTACCAAAATGCCCTTAATTAAAAACTATGGTGTTTTATCTTCCTTTAGGTATTTTTGTCCAAACTAGTATAATGGTCTAATTACTATCCAAGGACCTCCACTTTAAAAATCCATTACTCACAAGTACTTAGTACCTTTGTGAACTAGAACACACATTTTATAACTTTTGCAATTTAGTCCTAAATATCAAATTGGACTCTCTATCGATAAAATTTCTAAACGAAATTTTCACACAATCATGCAATCATGCCATAGACCTTAAAATGATAATAAAATAAATTTTTCTACCTCAGATTTGTGGTTTCGCAACCACTGTTCCGTTTAGGCCCTAATCCTTAAAATGTTAAGGACGATAAATCAATTTCAGAGGGAAAAGGTCGAGACGCTAAATTCGTAATATATGACCTAAGTATTAGTGGACAATTACATCACGAAACAGCATGAAAATTTTTTGCAAACCAATATCCTAAATTAACTTTAAAACCAGAATGCATACACTACAAAAAGAATAGTTCAGTTTTAGTTAGAACAGATGATGAATCATTTCTACATGAAAAACTAAAAGCTAAAAATCGATGAATGTATCTTAAAATAGGTTCATGCACCAATAAGTCTTTTGTGCT
The DNA here is from genome assembly GCF_025698485.1 of Gossypium arboreum. Lineage (NCBI taxonomy): Eukaryota > Viridiplantae > Streptophyta > Magnoliopsida > Malvales > Malvaceae > Gossypium > Gossypium arboreum. Next base: position 131,346,531 of record NC_069075.1, read on the forward strand.
TTTTGGATTATAAAGTTGATTAGAATGAGTTAAAGCACAATAAGCATCTTGAGCATTAAAATCACTTGGAATATCTAACAGAGCAGTATGATAGGAATCAAATTGAATATTGTCAAGGTCGATGAAACCCATAGCAATGTTAAACTCAGAAATCGACATCTGAAAATCCTTACCAAGCAAACAAAAACAGATAATGCTTTGTGTTTCAATAGTCTGTAATGCATTAATATTGAAGCTAAATGTGGTGTAGAATTTATAGATCAACTCATAATATGCATTACAAGAAATATTTGCAAATTACCTCCAACCAATAGCATCAAAATAATTAATCACAGCATCGTGAATATTTAACATATCAAGAGTGGTGAGATCGATTTGCTTATAGACAGGGAGTGGACGTTGTCAGATGTCGTCGTATCGTGCGCTATGCTCTGGGGTTGAAAAGTCCAAAAACCCTCGCAATCATCCTTCAGTAGGAATGGTGTTTGCACCACCTTGTCTATTACGTTGACCGTTTTGTATTGGTCGAACGTATTCGTTGGGCGAGTCAGGTGGACTTGAATTTTTAGCAGTATTAGTACTGCTGTGCGGTGGTGTCGCTGGCTCACTTGTCAGTTGTCGACAGCTTCGAGTAGATCATGTTTGGCATTGACATTTGTTCGCGGTTGAAGGAGCCTCGACATGGTCGTTAGAAGTTTGAGTCTCGTCCGAATTACCAGTAAAATATGTTAGTAAAGGCAAAGTAGGTTGAGGATCAGAATTCGACCTTTCGGGAGTAACGAGTTACTGTTCGAAAGTTCTATTTTGAAGAGGGTTGGACTTCGTCGCCGAGTTCTCGTTGGAGGGACTGTTCGTCTAAGAGAAGGTGAAGAAGGGTCTAAGTCATCGTCGGTGACATTGACGACGGGAGGCGCTGAAAAAAGTGTCAATTTCGATTGAGTGAAATCAGAATAGTATCCGTCATTTGGTTCCAAGTTCGGACCATGGTTTTCGTGCTAATGTCACAAGTAATCAGTTCTGGTGTTACGATGATAGTAAAGACGGCGGCAACGCATGACGACATTTACAGCGGTCGGTGGTGACGAACAGCGACGACGCGATTTAGGTCAATTTTTTTCTATTTTTTAAAGGGTGATAGTGGGAGCTTCGGGAATGGCATCGGCTAAGGCGGTAGCAAGGGTGGGTTGGTAATAGAGAAGTGGTACTTGGGGTGTGGGCTCTAATCTATGTGGTGGGTGCAAGGGTCCGTTCGGCAAGAGTGCGGCAGTGAAGAAGGCCGATGAAGGGTGGTTACGGCGTCAAACGGTGAACAGGGGAAGAGGAAAAAAAAAGAAGGGAAATGGGTCACGACGAATTTATGGTCGATGAGTGTCGGAAGAACGGGTCATGACGATTGGTCGAGGTGGTGACGACGCGACAATAGGCCGGTGAAGAGGGCGGTGACGGTTAGGGTTTGTTTTTCTAAAAGATGGAGAAGATGATGAATATGGGTTTGAAAATTTTTTTGACCTTGGGTGTTTGTTTTTTTCTTTTTCCCCTTTTTATTCTTCTTTTTTTTTCTTATGGTCGACTGAGCCTTTGTCCTTTTCTTCTATCTTTTTTCTTCACTTTGGGTTACCTAGGTCGTTCAGCCCATTTTCTCTCTTTTCTCACTTGGGCTTATTTTGGGTTTTGGATTATAGTATTGGGTATTTGGTATATTATGTGGTTGGGATGATATTTGGGTATAAGGTAGGTAGATTAAATGAGGTGGTGGATGTTTATTGGACTTGGATTTTGTGGGTAATTTGGTATTTAGGCAAGTGGGTTTGGGGTAGGTATTTAGTGGATGGGTGTTGGATTTGGGTTTTGAGGGTATTTTGAAGGTTAGGGATTTTGGAATTTTTTTTTATTTGTAGCACGTCGTGCCCACGCCACCATCATGTTTCGTCTTTCGGAAAAAAATTCATAACCTTCATTACAATCTTGAAAACATCAATTTAACTGAATTAAATAAAAATTTATTTATTTATATCCTAAATCTTACTAAAACTCGAAATTAAATAAATGAAAATAAATTTAGGTTGCCTCCCAAAAAGCGCTTTTATTTAACGTCGTTAGCTCGACGACCTGGAAATTTATTTAACCGGCTCGTCGAGGACTAACTCTTCAATCACATGAACTTGAAAGTTCTCGTAGAAAGGCTTTAATAGATGTCCATTGACTTTAAAGATTTTTCCAGATTCTTCGCTTTTAACCTTGACTGCACCATGTGGAAACACGTGAGTAACAACAAAAGGCCCTAACCACTTAGTCTGAAGCTTACCTGCAAAAATTCTTAATGTAGGGTCATAAAGTAATACTTTCTGTCCTAAAAAAAATTTTTTACGGGTTATCTTTTGGTCATGATATGCTTTGACCTTATCTTTATAAATTTGGGCACTCTCATACACTTCTCGTTGAATTTCCTCAAGCTCCTGAATATGTAACTTACGATGCTTACCTGCAGCTTCGAACTCCATGTTACATTGCTTGACCGCCCAAATCGCTTTATGTTCTAACTCAACAGGAAGATGACACGGTTTACCAAAAATTATTCGATAAGGAGACATGCCTATAGGTCCTTTATAAGCCGTACGGTACACCCACAGTGCATCGTTTAGTTGCAAACTCCAATATTTTCCACTCAGGTTGACGGTCTTTTCCAAAATCAACTTGATTTCTCGATTCGACACTTCTGCTTATCCGTTTGATTGAGGATGGTAAGCCGTAGTGACTCGTTACACTACCCCGTATTTTTTCAAAAGCGTGTCGATCACTTTATTGCAAAAATGTGTTCTACGATCGCTGATCAATGCTCGCAGCATGCCAAACCTGGAAAAAATATAACTCTTTAGAAAATTGACTACTGTTTTTGCATCAGCATGAGGATTGACTTTTGCTTCCACCCACTTCGACACATAGTCAACTGTAAGTAGAATATAGATGTTACCGTATGACAAGACAAAAGGTCCTATATATCAAATATTTCACAAACATGTACAAGGTTAGAGGCATTTCACTTTTCTGGCTCAAGTTTTCTACCCTTTGACACTTTTCGCATGTTTCACAGAACAAATATGCATCTCGAAAGATATGTGGCCAATATAGTCCACATTCAAGTACTTTATGCGCAGTTCATTTAGAGCTAAAATGTCCACTACATGCATAAGAATGACAAAAAGATAAAATCGAGTTTACCTTAGTTTCTGCAACACATCGTCGAATTACCTCATTGGAACAATATTTCCAAAGGTAGGGGTCGTCCCAAACGTAGTGTCGCGATTCACGTTTGATCTTATCTTTTTTAGATCACAATAAGTTAGAAGAAACTATACCTGTAGCAAGGTAATTCACCATGTTTGCATACTGATAAACGTCAAATTATACATATCTATACCCCAAATACTTAGCATATTTATGGATGTTTATTACTAGATTTGAGGATTTTGATGCTCTTAATCCGATTATTTCATGTTTTGTACTCAGGGGAGTACCAAGATTCGAAAGGAGCCAAAAACGAGCTAAAAAGGGACAAAACAAACCAAATCGAGAAGATCACACGGCCTAAGCCTTGCCATACGGGCATCTCACACGCTCGTGGCCTTCGGGGGTGTGGACCAAGGTTTTCACGATTCACACGGCCTAGCCATTGAGCCCACACAGCCGTGTGTAATTTAACGGATTGAACACGGCCTGGTAATCACGTCACACGGCCGTGGCACACGGGCGTGTCCCTTTTTTAAAGAGTTGTATTTTACACAGAAAAGGGTAATTAGGGAGGAAGAAAGCCAATCCAAAGCCTATATAAACACCCTAAGTGTGACCTAGAAGGAGGCTGCTCTTTCCAAAACTTTTCTGGAATACAGAACCACACGCCGAGAATTACTTGAAGGAAGTCAGACGATCCATCTCAAAAGCCGGAGCTACTCCAAGACTGAAGATCTCTCTCAGAATTCTTTTGGTGGTTTTAGAGTTTTCTTTATGTTTTGTTATTTTCATATGTACTCTTATTTTATTATGAACTAAACCCCTTAGATACCTAAGAGGGATAAAACCTATGATAGATCTTGTTATCATTATCTGAACTGTATGATAAATATTTGATTTGTTCTTAATTATGTGTTCTTAATGCTTGAGTTAATATTCCAGGTATTAACTCATGATTTGATAAGCTTATGCAGAGGAGGAATAGACCCTGCCTAAAAGTAGATTTGGCATAATTAAGCGGAGTTGATCGAACGCTTAGAAATAGGGTTACGAGATTTTACCGGATTAGGATGAAACCTAATAAGGGGTTCCATAGATCGAGTTAATGCAACCCTAGAGTGTTAATTAAAGAAAAGTCTTGGTTATTCAATTTAGGGATTAGACATTATTAGTCTTGAATAGGGATAATAACTTAACTTAGGGATCTCTACGGAACTAGTCAAGTGAATAAATCGTCCGGTTCAGAGTCAGATAGCAAGTGATATCTAGGTGGACTCCTCCTTGAGTGTCGTCTTTATCAATTGTTTCTCTTCAAGTCTTTTTCCAAATTTTCTCTTTGCTTTAATTAAATTATTTAATTAGTTTAGATAATTAGTTTAATAAACAAACCCTTTTATTTCTAGGTTAGATAATAAAAAGATAGTTATTACTAGTGCTTTTGGTTCCCTTGGGTACGATATCCCGGTCTTGCCGTTACTATACTATTGTTCGATAGGTGCGCTTGCCTTTTCGTCGTGATAAAAGTTAGTTTAGTTTTGATCTTCATTATAAATATTTATTACTTGTTACGAATCACGCGATCATATACCAAGGAAAAATCGTCTGAGCAGCAAGCAAGCTTTCATCCGAAAAATCGTCTTTAAATGGTGTTACATCATTCGATGGAGGAATTCAGCTCAGATTGTCAGCTACCAAATTTTTATGTCCTTTTTTATCCTTTATTTCGAGATCGAACTCTTGCAAAAGTAGTATCCACCTTATAAGTCTCGATTTTGCTTCCTTATTCCCAATTAGATATTTAAGAGCTGCATGATCAGAAAAATGACAATCTTGGTCTCTAATAAATACGAACAAAATTTTTCCAAAGCAAAAACTATAGCTAGAAACTATTTTTCAATAGTCGAGTAATTGCTTTGGGCAGCATCCAAAGTCTTAGACGCATAGGAGATAACGTGTGGTTCTTTCTCGATTCTTTGTCCAATGATTGCTCCTATGATATGGTCACTTGCGTTACACATTATTTTGAAAGGATAATTCCAATTTAGTGGTTAAACGAGAGGTACTAAAACAAGCTTATGTTTGAGCGTGTCAAATGCATCTCTGCATGATTGGTCAAACTCAAATTCCTTGTCCTTCTGTAAGAGGTTGCAAAGCAGTTGCACAATTTTCGAAAAGTCCTTAATGAATCGCCTATAGAAACCTGCATGACCAAGGAAAGAATGAATGTCCCTCACAGTTGTGGGGTATAGTAGTGAGTTTATTATGTCAATTTTTGCTTTATCGACAGAAATTTCATTAACAGAAATGATATGACCTAGAACTAATCCATTGTCTACCATGAAATGACATTTCTCATAATTTAGAACAAGATTAAATTCTAAGCATCTTTCCAAAATTTTTGCAAGATTTGACAAACATACCTCGAAGGACTGACCATATATTGTAAAGTCGTCTATGAATACCTCAATTATTTTCTCGACGTAATCGAAAAATATACTTACCATGCACCTCTGAAACGTAGCTAGTGTGTTACAAAGTTCGAATGACATCCGTCTGCAAGCGAACGTGCCAAATGGGCACGAAAACGTCATCTTTTCTTGATCCTCCAGTACCACTGGAAATTGGAAAAACCCTAAGAAACCATCAAGACAACAATAATGAGACTTCCTAGGTAAACATTCTACCACCTGGTCAATAAAAGGAAAAGGAAAATGATCTTTTTGAGTTAAAGAATTCAACCTTCTATAGTCGATGCAAACTCTCTACCCATTTTGGACCCGATTGGAAACCATCTCACCTGTCGAGTTCTCAATTACGGTTACGCCGGTCTTTTTCAGTACTACATGGACTAGGCTGACCCAATTACTATTAGAAATAGGATAGATCATCCCAAAATCAAGTAACTTTTAAACTTCTTTCCTTACCACCTCCATCATAGGCAGATTGAGACGCCTTTGAGCCTCTCTTTTGGGAATAACATTATTCACCACTTGAAATTTATGCATGCAAGTCGAGGGGCTCAACCCTTTAATGTCTATTATCGTCTAACCAATTACCTCTTTATAGTCTCTAAGAACTCGTACCAGGTTTTCCTTTTCTACCTTCGAGAGTTTACTCGAGATTATTACTAGTAAGGTTTTTCCTTCGCCAAGAAAAGTGTACTTCAAATAGTCTGGAAATGGTTTAAGTTCCAACTCTGGAGCCTGTAAAACAGATGGTACAAGCTTGGTTTGTGAAAGAGATAATTCGAAAACTTTACCTAAATTTTTTCGTAATTGCAACACCTCCAAATAAGCCACTATTTCGTGAACAGACTCTTCAAAGGTTATCTACTCTTCTTGTTCCTTTATGGCATCAAAGTCTAGACTTCTACAAAGAACAATTCGTACCGTCATGATATTCTAAATGTAATTCAGTTAAAGGATCAATTATATCAATGTTAGAAATATTAAAAACCAGGCTAGGGCAGTTCATGACCTCACAGATATTGTATTTTACCACTTTCCCATCGAACTCCATAGTGAGTATCCCACTTTGTACGTCAATCTTTGTTTGTGCAGTACTCAAAAATGGCCTTCCGAGAAGTATGTTAGATAATTGGCCGAATTGTCATCCTCCATGTCGATATTGTAAAAGTCAGTAGGAAATATTAGCTCGTTTACCTTGACAAGAACGTCCTTCAATACTCTTTCTGGATGTACCACAGATCTATCAGATCTATCTGCAAGCTGAATAATCACACTTGTTTCCTTTAAAGGACCCGCGTTAAGTAGTTTATAAATTGACAAAGGCATAACATTAATTGAAGCGCCTAAGTCACACATTACTTTTTTAATTCCAACACTACCTATTTTTCAAGATATGAAAAACATACATTGGTCCTTACATTTGGGTGGTATTTTTCTTTGCAGAATGGCGAAACATTTTCTTCAACACTTACCTTTTCATTACCCAGGAGCTACCTTTTACTTGTGCGTAACTCTTTTAAGAATTTTGCGTATCGTGGAATCTGTTTAATCGTATTGAGAAGAGGTATGTTGATTTCTACCTTTCGAAAGGTGTCGAGGATCTCCTTCTCGTCTCGCTTCTTCTTGCACTAGACAAGTCTTCCAGGAAATGAAGGTGGTCCTACAAATGATTTTTGTGGTGCTTACTCTACTGGAGCCTTCGTGTCAAGTTTTTCCCTATCTTGACTAGTGTCGTGGACAAGACTAGTGTCGTGGCTACGACTCATGTCAGGTACAGGCTCTAAAACCTTCCTACTCCTCAATTTCATAGTGCTTGTATTGTGTCGAGGGTTTGGCTCAATTTGGGATGGCAGATTACCTTGAGACTCCAAACGGCTAACCGTGAGCGCGAGTTTGCTCACTTGCTTATGCAACTCCTGCAAATGTATGTCAGTTTTTTATTGGAATTTCTCAGTACTATTAGCTAGCCTTTCCATTATGGCTTCCAAAGACGACTTTTGGGGTGTTATCTGTTGATTTTACAGCGGCCTTTATTGGAACGGTTGATTGAACCGCAGATTCGTCCCATAACTGATATTCGGGTGATCTTTCCACCACACATTATACGAATTCAGTTAAAGGTCATATCACTTTTGGGGCGGTCTTGGAAAGTTTCCGATAACATTCGCTTGTTCTGTTGAACTCTCATGTAAAATTGGACAGGAGTCATCGGATAGTCTGGCTTAGCGTAAATTTCGTACAACCGTACTAGGTTCGTTTTATCTGTAAGCAAAGTTTGAACAACGTTTGTTAGATTATATATTTTATCTTCTAAGGATAAAGAACTTAACCCATGAACCCGTCAGTGGGTTCTGTGGCTGGTCGAAATTATTGAGAGTTAGCAATCATGGTTGAAATCAACTCTCTCGCTTTTTGGGGCGTCATATTAACGAGTGCCCCCAACTTGCAGTATCTATCATCTTCATTTCCATCGAGAGTAATCCCTCATAGAAATACTACAAGAGTGACTTTCAGTCAATCCATGTTGTGGACAACTTGCACACAACGTTTTATATCGCTCCCAGTAATAGTAGAGCGATTTAGCGTCTTTTTGACAAATTCTCACAATGTCCCTCCTTAGTTTTGCTGCTCGAGCTGTAGGGAAGAACCTGTCAAGAAATGAACGAGACATGTCAGACCATGTGTTGACAAATCCTGAAGGTAAATAAAATAGCCACTCTCTAGCAAAGTCGGCTAATGAGAAAGGAAAAGCACGAAGTTTGATTTGGTCTTCGGTTACACCCTAAGGCTTCATGCTTGTGCACACCATATGGAACTCTTTAAGGTGGGTGTGCGGGTTTTCATTCTGTAATCCACAGGAAGTGGGTAGTAAATGGATCAAACCATATTTTAACTCAAATGGCATTCCTCATACCGCACAAGTTATACATAAAGGTTGTTGTTCATCCGAAGCTGCCTTAAGCTAGCGTATCGTCTGCTCAGCCATCTCGTTTGGTTCGTCAAACGAGAAAATCTCTTCAGTGTATAATATGGTTTCGAATTCGGGATTCGGCTGTTTACCACATTATATGGCTTCTCTTCGTAGTTGTCAAGCCAATATCTCAGTTTCTAGTTCAAACTCTAGAGTTCCCGGTTCTAATCTGGTCATAAGAGAAACAAACAAAAATTAGAAAAATATCTCTAATCCCCGGCAACGGCGCCAAAATTTGATAGGCGTCGAAACTATCAAAAATAACTCCTACTAAAATAACTCTAAATAGTAGTAAAAAGTGGTAGTAGGGTCGAGTCTATAGGGATTGGATGTCATAATCAACTATTGTGTTCACTTATGAACAGAATATTCGTCGCGTTAAGGGTCATGTCAAGAGTCGTGCCCACGACTCCAAACATACCTGCAACGAAAATAAACAAGTAAATCGGGGGAGTTTGAGGACGTTTAAGAAAGTAAAATAATCTAGCCAGCTTAAATAAACGATTGACTACTATTGTAAATAAATGTAAACTGGAAATAAATTCAGACTTGTGTAAATAGATAAAATAAGCCTTAGCCTTAGACTCGGTAAATTTCGTATCAAGAATCGATCTTCGAAAATTAATCTTCTCTTCCAAACAATAAGCTGGTCATAGCAGTTAAGAACGTCTTAACCACCAATTCCTTCTCTAGTAGCTGGTTTCAGTACAACCTGCAAACCAACCCTTATTGATTATCTAACCGAGATACCCTATTCCTGATTCAGGATTTTTGTAACCTTGTATTCTAAAGAACCCAAGTCGAATTAATGGCATTAACCTCGTGGGTCGTTTAAACCCGATCACTTCTTCCTCAATTTGTTTTCGGGGATCCGAATATAGCACGACCAATTTATTTTTCCAAATGTCAGCTAACACGACTCCAAAACCAACGTGCACTTTTTGACTTGTAATCGAGTTAACCTTAAGGGATTAGTTGTCAATCTCAATATTTAGGAAAAAAATGAATACCGATTGGACGGATTTTAGTACAAATTCGTATATCACAATTCCCAATCGGAAAGAACACCAGCCTAAAGTTAAGATGAAATTTAGTGAAGCATGAATTTGATCATATTTTGGTTGGCTATGATTGGATTTGTATGAAAGATAGTAGAAATTAGGAAAGAAAAAGGCTATGAAGGCAATTAGCCTAAATTTATAAAAGCAAGCAAAATTGAAATGAAAATGGCAGTAGCTCACGTCAATTTGAAAGAAAAAAGAAAGAACAATTCTATTCTAATTTGAAGTAGGAATATAAAATTAAGGGTTAATTTTTTCAAAGAACCTAAGGCCCTATTTATATACATAAAATTTACTATTTTTGGCCTTGACTAAATTAACAAAAAATCAAAATAAAATAGGACTTTTCTATTTTTGGCTTTTTACAATGTCAAAATATCTAGTGAGCCATTGGCTTTCTCCACATTTTTTATTTGGCCTCATTTGAATGATTGTGTTTCAATTTGGCCTCTTTTTAGCTTGTTTTTAACCAATAGCATCTCTAACAAGATTAAATCATAAAAAGACTAATTTAGCAGGGATCAATTCAGAAATAAATCAAATTAAACACAAGAAACCATAGAAATTAACATGTTATCATTTAAGAAAAATATAAGCCTCGAAGAGAAATTGCAAAATGTTCCGCTAGGAATGCTGAGGTACTAATGGGAAGATATAATTAGATTTTGGACTTCAAAGAAAGGAGAGGTATTACGTACTTCCAAACTCTTATAATTATTTCGGTTTAAAGTATTTACTATATACGTAATAATAGTTTCATAATGTAGGATCGTGAGCGAGTTGGAACTACAAGTAGGCAAAAATAAAAATTCACGCACACAGCTAGGTCGAAAAGTTTTGCTTGTGTAGCTGATGACGAGGTATTTTGAATTTATTAATTGTGTCAAATGTTAATTACTTTCTACTAAATACTATTTTTCCTACTATATTGTAGGAACTGCCGTCTGGTCAAAAAGTTGGACACCTTCAGCTTTTTGACAGTACACATAGAAAGAAAGATAGATCTCCTATGACTACCGAAGCTGCAGAAAATATGGTATATTTACTTAATAAAATTTGAATTATTTTAAATATTTATCATGTTTAATTATAATGGTTTAATTCTTCATTTGTAATGCAAATAATGTTAAGTTATGTTGCATTTCGTTTGATTATATATTTCGTTTCTAACTCTTTAATTGATTTATTAGGAGAAACTAAAGGATAAAAGGGTGAAGTATGAAGCGATCGCTTCAAGTGATAGTTCTGTTAATCTTGACGACATTGATAACCGAATTATTATTGAAGTTTTGTGTAACACCCCAACCCCAGCTTAGACATTATGGTCGAATCTAATAACGTCTCATGAAACGGATTTTGAAAATGAAGATTGTCTAGCAAAATAGTTTCAGTAAGATTGTCTAGCAAAATAGTTTCAGTTAACTAACTCGTATGCTTTATCTCCATTTAAGAAAACATTAACTAATTGGTTTGTTTGTCAAAATTCCTTTTTATAACGGAATCTTTATTAGTTTAGGTTCAAAATCACAGTTGTGTTTTTAGGAAAACCATTGTTGCGTAAAAACCGTTGTTTAATAAAACATTTTAGTAAAGTAATTAAATTGTCAAATAACCCAAAAACAACCAGTTATAAACCAAATAGTCCGGAGAGTCTTCAAAAATTACAACTCTCTAAAGGGATCCCAATAGTAAAAATGAACCATAAAGTAGTTTAATACAATTTAACCTTAAGGTGGTCGCTGCTGAGTCTCTACTGCACCGATCTGCCTAAGTCTGAGGATTACCTGATAGAAAAACAAACAGATGCGAGTTTACGAAAACTCGGTGTGTAACCCAATAGAAATAAGCATGCAAGTACACAATCATCATACACATAGCCAGTAGCAGACGCAGATATGAATGCATGTCCCTTTTCAGATATAGTAACAAAATCAGATACAAATGCAGATATACAAGATCCTACCCTCATCTTCTATAGACCATCTCCATTCATCCCAGCACTCCATGTGGGGTTAAAAACACCCACCCATTCCTACACACCACGTCGTGTCATTAAGACTCATATCAGATATAATATGAAGCCAAGCTGCCAGAATGTAGGCATTTAACACCGATCAGAATACTTTCTCGTCATATACAAATCCCACCCCAGAACAGATACAAAGCACCTATACAAAAATAACAAATTAAACATGTTTAATCATGCTTATGTAAATAGATAATAGATATTCATAACATAGGCATGCTCAGAACAGAATTTCAATTTAACATACCACATAGTTTTAAGGTTTAGTAAGCCTCTATTGGCCCTATGGTAGGCCAACAGTTGATTAGGACGACCCATGCGACTCTACAAAAAAATTCAGTGTAATGGCCCACATGCCCTCGTGGCTTGCCCGTGTAGGCCCACACGCCCAGATTGGCCTTGCCCGTGTAGCCCACATTGCCTGACCCAAAATTCATACGCCTATGTGTCATGCCTGTGTGGGCCCATGTGCCCAACTTGGCCTAGCCCATGAGTCCCACACCGTCACACTCGAGCCACCACATGATCATGTCTTGCGCACAACTATGCATTCATCGATCACACGATCGTGTCGTCGTATACAGCCGTGTGGTGTCAATAGTGGGGTTTTTTGGCTTTTTTTGAATATCATTTTTCTGCGTTTCAGGTACACACCTGGTATTGTTTAGATGCAAAAACAACCCCAGGCCTCCCAACAGCCTAATTAGTGTCCAAAATAACACCACATTAGCCAAAAAGAATGACACTAAATCGAACTACAACGGATTAAGTAACTCCAAAAACCGCCATACTTTCAAACAAGAAGTGAGGCCTCTGCACAATAAGAGTGTTGATTAACAGCCTCTATCCCCTCGAACAACACCTAAACAAGAAAATAACACATTACTAAACCCGATATCGATTTCCATACTTCCAGAACTTTAAGAAAACTTACCCACAGAACCCAACCGTGAAGATTTGCAAGACAGAAAAACAAACAAGAAACAAAAGGAAAGACGATCAGAAGTGGTAGTTGAAAGAAAAAAATTTTGGGGAAGAACGTAAGAAACTTACTAGAAATTTTCGGTAGAAGGGAAGCAAAAATAAATAAAAATAAAATAAAATAACAGATATAACCCATAATCCCCTAATTTATCTCCATTACTCAGAATTCTAACCACACTAAAACACTTGCGCAAAAATGGCAAAAATAGATACCCATGCTTGCGCAGGGATTCGAACACAAGACCTCCAACACACCAACCTCTTACTACTCGAACCAGCAGGCTCATTCTGATATGGATTTACAGGCAATTTAATATAAATCCACTGAACAAAGATAGGGCTTAATTCCAAAAATAACAAAATTTACTAAATGTAAGGCTTGAACTTGAAACCTCACTCACACACCAGAACACTTAACCACTAAAGCAGATACACAATTGTGTCATATATCTACATAAGCAAAATTAAATTATTTGGAGCGTTACAACTCTACCTCCTAAAAGAAATTTTGACCACGAAATTTACCTAATTAGAACAGATGAGGATACTGCTGACGCATCGAGTTCTCAGGTTCCCACGTGGCTTCTTCGGCGCCATGATTCTGCCACAGGACCTTCACTAACGGAATGGACTTCCTCCTTAGAACTTTTAATTTCGTGATCCATAAACTGAACCGACTCCTTTTCAAAAGTTAAGTTCGGTCTTGACGCTCACCAATCACAACCACCTCCACATCATCTTTGGTCTTTAGAATGACCTTCTTAGATGCACAGTCCAAACTGACTTGGTGCTTTACCAACCAGTTTATACCTAGAATTAAGTCGAACTCCCCAAACGGAAGCTCTATCAGATTCACTAGAAAAATAGTTCATTGCACTTTTAACGGAATATCCCTATAGAATTTACTAACCCGAACAGACTACCCTAACAGACTTAATACCGTAACCTCACTAAAAGTATTCTCCACAAAAATTCCCAAAGTTTCAAATATAGTACTAGCTATGTATAAATGAGTAAACTCTATGTCTATCAAAGCCAAGTAAGGTATATCAAATATAAAGAATGTACCGGTGATGTTGTCAGGAGCATCTCTATCCTCTCAGAGACGTGCAGCATAAACTAAAGCAGGCTGTCTCGCCTCAATCTAACCAGCACCTCTGTCCGGTGCTCTTGGTCCACGACCCAAACCGTTACCACCCCTAGCCTATCCATGGCCATTAGGTGGCTGCTGAACTGCTCTCTGAAGCTGTACAATACTCAGAGCTGAAGCTTGCATCTAATCTGTCCATTGTAGACACTTTCTAATACGGTGCTCCAAGGATCCACATCTCAGACAGACTCCAATCCTACTCCGACGCTCGCCCCGATGGCGTCTCCCACAATCTACACAATGCAACATCCCAGAAGAAACAACTAGGCCTTCCACTCTAACTAGCCCATTAGATCTGGCCTTTTTCTTAGGCCTCTGCACAGAACTCGAAAGCTCCGAATTTCCCTTGTTCTTAGCTCTCTCCCTATCTCTATTCTAGCGCTCCGCGCGTTTAACAGTCTCAATGATCTTCGCATTCTTTGCCAAAATAGAAAACTCATGCTCCATCTGCAAAGTAATCAAAACCCTTAGATTATCTATTAAGCCATCCACAAACCTAACACACCTCTCATACTCAGACGCCACCATACCTCAAGCGTAGCGGCTTAACCTCAGAAATTTAACCTCATACTCTGCCACAGATCGGTTACCTTGCATGAGATTCAGAAACTTGCGCCTGCGAGCATCGATGTAACTAGCTCCCACATACTTGTTCTGGAATGTAATCTTAAAGAATTCCTAAGTCAAACGATCCGGCTAAGTACCCTCCTTAACCGTCAGCCACCACTGGTAAGCCTCATCGCGAAGTAGGGAGACTGCACCCTTCAATTTCTTCTTGGGAGTACAGTCCAGATCATCCATAATTCTCTCAGTGGCCTCCAACCAATACTCAGCCACATTAGGGGCGATTCTTGTGACAACCCTAAACAACTCAGCTCCATTAGACCAGAGTCGTTGAGTTACCGACCATCGGCTCTCAAACCTAGAATTGGGTCCAGTGACCCACTCTAACATCCTCAACATTGTTTGAGACAGTGCGTCGTCCCCAGCCGAACGACCCTGAGACCCAGTCTCAGTAGCAACTAACATAGGTGTCTCACTAGTGTCCAGATTTAGCATGCTGCCCAGAGATGAGGACTCAGCTCAAACCCCTCTACGGCCTCTACCACGGCCTCGAGTACCATGTTCGCAAATTCCACGAGCACTCATTATCTAATTCGGTTTTATCTTCATTATGAGTTTTATGTATCAGTTCAATATTTGTTAAAAAATATTTTATGCAAAATTATCAGAAGTTTAAGAGCTGTTTTCAGAAGTTTCATTTTTCTAACTATCTCAATATAGTCTCAACAAGTACCATCTACAGTGTTTTAAAATAGTTTAACTAAGTACAGAAATACTTACAGGATCGACGCTGGAGACTCGGTGTACCATATACTTAATCAAAGTGTTTAAAATCATTTGAAAACCAATTTTTTAAAACCAAATTTTGGAACCCAAAATTCACAGCTGAGTTTTGCAACCTGACTCTGATACCACTAAATGTAACATCCCAAACCCGACCTAGACGTTATGGTTGAATCTAATACTGTCACATGAAATGGATTTTGAAAATAAAGATTGTTTAGTAAAATAGTTTCAGTTAACTAACTCGTATGCTTTATCTCCATTCAACTAATTGGTTTGTTTGTCAAAATTCCTTTTTATAGCAGAAGCTTTATTCGTTTATGTTCGAAATCACAGTCGGTTTTTAGGAAAACCATTGTTATGTAAAAACCGTCGTTTAATAAAACATTTTAGCTGAGTAATTAAATAGTCAAATA
Source organism: Gossypium arboreum (assembly GCF_025698485.1). NCBI lineage: Eukaryota > Viridiplantae > Streptophyta > Magnoliopsida > Malvales > Malvaceae > Gossypium > Gossypium arboreum. The sequence continues at coordinate 131,362,182 of NC_069075.1, forward strand.
ACCCAAAAACAACCAGTTATAAACCAAACAGTCCAGAGAGTCCTCAAAAATTACAATTCTCTAATGGGATCCCAATAGTAAAAATGAACCATAAAGTAGTTTACAATATTTTAACCTTAGGGTGGTTACCGTTGAGTTTCTACTGCACCGATCTGCTTAAGTCTGAAGATTACTTGATAGAAAAATAAACAGAGGTAAGTTTACGTAAACTCAATATGTAACCCAACAAAATTAAGCATACAAGTACACAATCATCATATACATAGCCAGTAGCAAATGTAGATACGAACGTATATCCCTTTTCAAATATAGTAACAGAATTAGATACAGATATAGATATGCAAAATCCTACCCTCATCTTCTACACACTATCTCTGTTCATCCCAGCACACCATGTGAGGATAAAAACACCCACCCATCCCTACACACTACGTTGTGTCATTAAGATTCATATCAGATATAATATGCAGCTAAACTACCAGAATGTAGGCATTTAACACCGATCAGAATACTCCCTCCTCATATGCAAATCCCACCCAGAACAGATACAGAGCATCAATACAAAAATAATAGATAAAACATGCTTAATCATACTTATGTAAACAGATAACAGATATTCATAACATAGACATGCTCAGAACAGAATTTTAGTCTAACATACCACATAGTTTTAAGGTTTAATAAGCCTCTACCAACCCTATAGTAGGCCAACAGTCGATTAGGACGACCCGTGCAACCCTACGAAAAATTTCAGTATGATGGCCCACAAGCCCGTGTGGGCCCACACGCCCAAATTTGCCTTTCCTGTGTGGCTCACACGGCTTAGCCCAAAATCTATACGCCTGTGTGTTATGCCCGTGAGTCTCTTATGGCCACACTTGAGCCACCACACGGCCGTGTCTTACGCACGGTTATGCCTTTATCAATTACAGGGTGGTGTCGTAGTACACGGCTGTGTGGCATTAACAATGGAGTTTTTCAACTTTCGCAAAATCTTATTTTTCTGTATTTCAGGTACACAACTGGTTTCGTTTCGATGCAAAAACAACTCCGAGCCTCCCAATAACCTAAATAGTGTCCAAAATAGCACCACATTAGCCAAAAAGAACAACACTAAATCGAACTACAACGAATTATATAACTCCAAAAACCCCAAAATCCTTACTTTCAAATAAGAAGCGAGGCTTCTGAACAACAAAAGTGCTGATCAGTAGCCTCCAGCCCTTCGAGCAACACCTAAACAAGAAAATACACATTACTAAACCTGATATCGATTTTCATACTTCCAGAACTTCAAGAGAGCTTACCCACAGAACCCAACCGTGAAGATTTGCAAGACAGAAAAGCGAACAAGAAACAAAAGGAACGACGATAGGAAGTGGTTGTTGAAAGAAGAAAATTTTAAGGAAGAACATAAGAAACTTACTAGGAATTTTTTATAGAAGGGAAGCAAAAAGAAATAAAAATAAAATAAACTAACAAATATAATCCAAAATCCCCTAATTATCTTCGTTACTTAGAATTCCAACTGCACACAAACAACAAACAGCAAAAATAGACACTTATGCTTGCGTAGGGATTCGAACACAAGACCTCTAACACACCAACCCCTTACTACGCGAATCAACAGGCTTATTCTGATATGGATTTACAAGCAATTTAATATAAACCCATTGAACAAAGATAGGGCTAAATTCCAAAAATAACAAAATTTACTAAAAGTAAGGCTTGAACTTGAGACCTCACACACACACCCAGAACACTTAACCACTAAAGCATATACATAATTATGTCATATATTTATAGAAGCAGAATTAAATTATTTGGGGCGTTACATTTTGGGTCCTGAAAGGTATGGTCGAGTTTGATTTCAAGGATCTTTTATTAATCTAACCCAATGTTTTGGATCCAGCTCGCAGCAATACATGCCTTCGAGGAATCAGGCTCAAGCTGAAGTTCAGAGGTTAAGAGACCAGATGGCTCAGATGCAAGCGAGCATAGTTGAGCAAATTTCTCAACTTAAAGTGGAGCCAACATCGAGAGAAGCAGAGGCTTAAAGAAAATATGAAGAACTCTAACTACAACTTAAAGCGGAGGAAGCAGCGAGAGAAGTAGAGGCAAGCAGAAAATATGACGAACTCCAGCTACAGTTTCAGAATATGATGAAGATGTTTTAGCAGTCGCAGAATCTGCCATCTTAGACCTTTTTTTTTTTATTGTGAGAATATTTTAACAATATAACTTTTGAATATAATATATTTTGTTATTTCATTTATTAATTTAGATCATATACATATTTCTTTCGTTGAATTTGAAGTATCATTTAGATTTGCAGTTTTTAGTTAGATTTGATGTTACAGGAAATTATGTTGACAATTCGAGTTCTATACTAATGAAAATGTGTTGGTAAAAATCTATTAAAGTTAGTGGCGTTTTTCCACAAATGTCGCCAAAAAACATGACTTTTAGTGGTGCTTTTACTAAAAACGCCGCTAAAGAACATTACCTTTAGCGATGTTTTTGGGGAAGCACCACTAAAGTTCATGTTCTATAGCTGCATTTTTATGAGTAACCCGCTAAAGGTCATGTTCTATAGCGGCGTTTTCCCACATAAATGCTGCAAAATTTAGTAGTGTTTTTTGTTGTGCTTATCAAAACACTGCAAGTTGTTTTAGCGGTGCTTGTAAGCGCCACTATAGGCCCAAAAAAATGTCGCTAAAAACCTATATTACTGTAGTGATCTGAGTAAACTCAAGCAGCGAGTATTACATTTAACACTAAACATTCACTTACAAATTCAAATGCTTTTAAATTAGACTTTAACAAATGATTCCAGGGCCTTATTATGCTTTTAGGAACATAATTTGACTAATATTAAAAATTAATTTCATGTAAAATTTGCTTCGAGTCTCATATTACCTAAATAAAAATTTTGCCTCACAGGTCCATATGTCTCGAGACTATGGCCTTCATGTCTGGTGACATTGCCATGGCACTGTAGAATTTTGGCTCTAAAGTTGCCCTATCTTAAGATAATAGGGTGTAGGTCTTGAGGCAATAGGGTTTTTTCTCGAGACAAAGTCTAATATGTCTCAATACATGACATTGTTACTGTTGATTTTAGGTTCGAAGTTTTGATGTATTGAGACACATTTCGCATGTCTTGAGACCTGAGACAGGGAATCTAAAATTTCTGCTTTCAAACACTTTAAACCAGACCAAATTTGCTCATAATCAATCCAAACATTAACCAAGGCTCCTAAATCATGTAAAACCTTGTATTTACCCGTTCCAAATACTATATATAATACAAGTATAACTAAACATCCCCTTTGTTATGCTATTGCTCATGCCATTAACCTAAACCAAAGTTTTGAAGATTCCATACTTATAAATTACAAAAATATTTAAAAATTACAAAAATAATATAATTAGTAAAAAATAGAATAAAATTATAAAATTACAATAAACATTATAAAAATACTGAAATTTACTAAAATTTTTAAATATATATATTAGAAATTTTAATATTTTTAAAATTTTATAAATCAAATTTACTAGAGCTTGAATAGGAGAACATTGTTTGTTGGAAGGATATCAAGATTACCTATGATAGTTGTTTTATAATTTAACCAATCATAATTTATAATTGGTCGATCTTTTAGGTGATAAATTTATATTGTTATAAATAATTAGACAAAAGTAAAGAACAAAGAAAATGATAGAACAAAAAAGAGCACATTTGATTGATCAATTGTAATATTTACAAAGCTTCTCCAAAGTGTCTATTTATAGACATAAGAAGTATGAATAAAGTAAAGATCTACTTCTAATGACTATAAGAATTTAAAGTATATCAAAACTTATCTTGATATTGATGGATATCCACCTAATAAGATATTTATAACATATATAATTTTTTCAAATTATTTAAATAATAAAAATAATATTATTTCAAATAAATAAATTTTTCATTATTTAAATAATTTGAAAAAATATCAAAATTTATCACTTAAAAATATTAAAATTTCTAATATATTTTTAAAAAGTTTTTAGTAATTTTATAATTTTTCTCTATTTTTAATAATTTTGTAATTTTTAAAAAAATATTTTTAAAGATTTTTAATGACAATGATATTTTCATGTAACGTGTGCAATGTATGATTAGTCGAATATCTAAGCGTCCATAAAAATAATCGATGGTAAAACTTTAGAATTGAGAAAAGGTGGAGCAGTGAGTAGTGTGTGCACGTGGAAATAAATTGGGAAGGAGTGTAAGAAGTCCCTATTGGGTAGAAAAAGAATGGTTTAATTAACTTAAAAACCTTTTAAAAAGTAATGTTTAAAAGAATGAATGAAAGAAGAAAAAGGAGGGGGCACTTGGGGGTTGATTGGTTTGTTGGTAGCTCAAACTTAGTATAGTTAATTTTTTTATTTTTATTTTGGTGCACTTTAGTTTTTAATGTTATTAGACATTTTTAGTTTAGTTTAAGAGCGAAGCTAAAACAATTTTTTAGGGGTTGAATGAAATTTTAATTTTTTATAGTTTATATCTTTATAATTTTTAAAGGATTAAATAATTTTTTTATAATTTTAGGGGGTCAAAGTGTAATTTTATCTTTACTATTTTTTTTAAATTTAAGGGCTTAAATAGTAATTTTATATTTTAGGAGAGGTCGAGGCCTCTGCCAGCCCCCTTAGATTCGCCTCGATTTAGTCTTTTGGACATTAAAACTAACGATTGAAATATTCACTAATCATACATTGCCGCGTGTTACATGATGATGACATTGTGCTTAAAACTCTTAAAAATGAAAAAATAAAATTTACAAAATTATTAAGAAAATAGAGAAAAAATTATAAAATTACAAAAGTATATAAAATATAAAAATTTACTAAAATTTTTAAAACATTTTAGAAATTTTAATATTTTTAAAATTTTAAGTGATAAGTTTTGGATAAGTTTTTTTTAATTATTTAAATAATGAAAAATAATGTTATTTATTATTTAAATGATTATTATTTGAAATAATATATTTTCATTATTTAAATAATTTGAAAAAATTATCCAAATTTATCACCTAAAAGATCTACCAATTATAAAACAACAATTGTAGGTGATAGCGATATCCTTCCAATAAACAATGATCTCCTGTTCAAGCTCTAGTAAATTGATTTATAAAATTTTAAAAATATTAGACTTTCTAATGTATATTGTAAAATTTTTAGTATTTTTATAATGTTTATTGTAATTTTATAATTTTTTCCTATTTTAATAATTTTTTTTCCAATTTTTAAAGATTTTAAGGGTTTTTATGATGACATCATTGTATGACATGTGGCAACATATGATTATCTGGCTGATTCTTTTAACATCCAAAGGATTGAATTGAGAATGTCTGATAACATTAGGGACTAAATTGAGAATGTCTGATAACGTTATGGACTAAAGTGGGCAAAAAAAATTAAGGGCCAAAGTGAGAAAAGTGGTATACTTTAAGGACTAAAGTGTGAATTAAACCTATTTTTTAAAACAATGAAATGGATTATATAGGAAGAGGAGGAAGGAGAGCACCAAACGTCAACCATTGGGTTAAGCGTCAATGTTTGATTCTCTAATCTTTTGTAGCTATTTGGTTTCTAAATTGGTGTGCTCGATTTGAGAACAACTAGGAATTTGTAAACTCTTGTTTTAAAAGTTGAAAGTTTTGGTTAAGATGTTTGAGGATTAAATTGATAGAATTTGTAAATATGAATGGTTAAATTTATTGAATTATTTAGAATTAAGATCAAATATGTATGTATTGATGACTAAATGTGTTATTATATTAGTTAGAAAAAGGTCACATCATTATTTCCGTTGTCAATTTAACGACGAGTAACCAAAATAGGAACAAATACAAATGTTAGTGTTGAAATTGAATATTTTAAAAGTTGAGTGGCCAAAACAGGAACACAAATACAATTGGGTGACCATTTGTATAAATTACCTTAAATTTTTTTGTTAGAATGACCTTGAACAACTTATTTCTAGGTTCGAACCTGACAACCATTTATTAGTTCATTTCAAACTTCATTTTTAAATTATAAAAAATTAATCTTTATTTTTTATAAAATTTTAAAAGTTATTAAAATTTATACGAATATTAAATAAAATTTAAAATGTTAAAATATAAATTAATAGTAATAATTTAAAATTTAAGTGCATAACCAATCATATAGTTATCTATGTTCATTCAACACAAATTTTATAAAGTCTAAAAAATATTTTCATTTAAAAGTATTAGAAGTGTTTCAATATTTTAATTATATCGGTATGTTTTAGGCTATATAAAATTAAAAAAATTAGAAAATAAATATATGAAATAAAATTTAATTTTATTAATCATATGTATAAATTTTTTTAAAAGTGTGAATATATGCAATTATTTGAACCTTTTAAGCCTACACATGTAAGAAAATAATTGATACATTTTTAATTGAATATATTCACATTTAAAAAAATTATACGTACAATTAATAAATCTAAAATAATTTTATATATTTATTTTCTAAAATAAATTTTTTGTTAAATAAAATTGTATTTAAAGGTTGATACGAGCATGCCAAAAATAATGCTTAAAAGTAATGCCAACTGCTTCATGTACTAGTAATGAAAAGTGCAGAAAAATAAAGAACACTAAAGATGTTACACAGTGCAGTTTCTCTACATCTGTAGGCTCAGAGAAAATATTCATTATCTTAGCACATTGTACAACAAATATTTTTAAGCTTTAACACTCACCAGTTTAGATTTCTCATTTTTGTACTTAAAATCTAAGTATCTCTCCGCTAAGTTCTCTCATTGAAAATTTAGGACTCTAACCAAGTCACTTACTTGATTATAATAGAATAACGCACTCAAAAAATGTCACTCGCTAAACAAATTAAAGTGTTTTCTCTCCATATAAATTGTATACAAGTCCTCACAGTATGTAAGTAAATGAGACTTGCTAACATACTAAATCTGTTACAATAAATTATCCCTTCAAATTAGCAAGATAAAATACACAACATAATATCTTGTAAACAACATAAGGTAAAGCCTGAATCAATTGGATATCCTTCCTTCTATGGCTTGATTTGATCCGATTTATAAGTTAAGGGATAATAATTGCTTCGATCCAATCCAAACAAATTTCCAAGATCTCTTGCTAAGTGAAGCATGATATCTAAGGATTGGCTGACATATATCCCAAGTATCAAAAGAAATTAAAATCTTAAGATATTTATTGTCAAAATTTGCCAACAAAAACATGACAGATTTTTGTGTAGCTAATGCTACTCTCAATTGGCACTAGTCTAGGCACTTATTGCAAATGTCTCCACAAATTATATATATATCCTAAGAGGTACCAATATAATTGAAACGTTGATACACATCTCGTATTTTAAAAATAATTTAATATTTTTAAACATTATGTAATTTAGAAAATCATCTTTAATAAATTTGGACATATAGTTATCCAGATTTATTATGTCTAGAATCATTTTGGATTTAACTTTAAATGTTTTTATTAATTTTTAATTTTTGAATGTTTTGAATTTTATTTAATATTTTAAAATTTTATAATTTTAAAAATTTAAGTTTAAAATGAACTTGGACAATGCAGTTTGTTCCAATAAAATTTTAAATAAGTTTTTTAAAATTTTTATTTTTTTAAGAATAAAATTTTATTTTAACAACTATAGTTGACGTAGAGCACCACGTCAACGTTGTAATGATCAAAGATTGGAAACATTGGTTAAAGGATTTAATTAATGTAACTTGAGAGTTTGAAGGCTTAATTGAGTGTGTTTTTGTAGAGGAGTTCGAATGATTGTTTCGACAAAGTTCAAGAGTTTATATACCCCTTTGGCCTAAAATTATTAATTAGATTCAATAGTTTAATAAATATTAATTTTAAATATATTTATAAAAATATTAAAATGATTAAAATGAAAATTTTAAAATTGATTTAAAATATTAAAATTTTGTACTATTCAATATGTATTAATATTGACTAAAACGGACCGAAATATACTAAAATTTTACTTAAAACAAAAATAAATTACTTAATATCAAAATAATACGTGGATATATACGGTCAAACACCAACTTCCACGGTTAGTGAAACGTTAGCTTGAGCTCAATACTCATAAATCTTGATGCTAGGGTTAATTTGTATTAGGTTTGTTAGAAATCTGAAAAAAAAAAGAAAAAAACTCTTACCTTGACACCAATGAATTTCAAAGTAAAGGTAATATAATATTTAATTTCTCAATAATGAGAATTAGATTTCACTAAAATCTAAAAATGAAAGTGTGAGTTTTCTCTAAATTAAGCTAAAAACAATATTTAAGTATAAAATATTGATTTAATTATGAATTTCATTCTTTTATTTTATGGAAAATGAAAATTTAAGTTTTTATTTTAAATTGTCAAAATTTATTCCTCATACTTTTTGAAAAGTAAGAAATTCGATCAGATTATTAATCATATCGTGAAATAGTTGACTTAAAAACTAACAAATTAATTATCTATATGAAAATTTTAGTATTTTAAAAAAATCAGACGATTATTTAAGTACCTAAATGAGTTGATGTTACTTAATTAATCGACTACCAACTCAGTTAGAAAAATTATAAAATATCATTCCATAATTAAAATAAGTTATATTATTTGAAGATATTTTAATCTTTTTATTTTAAAAATTTAAAAAAATTATATGCGATTTAATTTGAACCATAATATTTATTATTATTAAAACATTAACTTACCACTAAACCAAAAATTTATTTTAATATAATATTTACATTTTAATTGTATTATAAATATTTTATTATCTCTATTAATTTTATATATTGATAATATTTTTGAATGAATTGGTATCATAAATTAACTCGATATTAATTCAAGATTAACGACAACATGATAAATAATTACAATACATGTAATATTCTTGATAGGATATATTTAAATATTTAAATATTATTTTACTCAAAATTTAATTTTATATTATATTTATTATTAATTATCTTTAATGACATGTGTTATTATATCTTATTTTTGAACTAACTAGTGTAATTTAAGTATTAATCAAGTAGAGAAAAATCATGACGGGAAAGACAAATATAATATAAAAGAAAAAGCCGTGAGTCACCGAGCCGTAACTTTATGTGGGAACCGCAGTATTGTTGTTTCGATAGTGTTGAAGGTCGGTCAGAACAACAAAGCAAACAACTCCTCCGAGCTGTCCATTCTCTCTCTTCTCTCTTGGCTTGCTTCAATCCCATTTCTCTTCTATCTTCTCATTTTCCTTTGAATTTTAATCCTTCATTAGCAGTTTTTTTAATCCAGAAACATCTTTCAAGCTCATATCGCACACTCTGAGAGCCGGATCTCGTTTCTCCGATGCCAATTTAGGGTATAATTGATCGGAAAAGAAACAAGGAACTGGCCAGAGTGGCAGATTTGGTGAATACGGTTAGAAGCTGGGGGCTAATCAGTCACTGCCTCACCGTACCCACCCCGCTTCACGTGTGGGACTCTGGTACTTCCTCCGCCCTAACAATGCTTCTCCTCTCCACACTCTCCATTACCTAGACTCCGTGTCAACTCGGCCCTTGCCTACAACCCGATCCGATTCCCGGCCCACTTCTTCCATGGACCAACACCATCACTCAGCAAACCCTCCTCCCCAGGAAGAGCCCGAGTACCTTGCCCGTTACATCGTCATCAAGCACTCTTGGCGCGGCCGTTATAAGCGAATCCTTTGTATTTCTAATGTCGCGATTATCACGCTTGATCCCTCAACTTTGTCAGTAACGAACTCATACGATGTCTCTACTGATTTTGAAGCTGCCACGCCGATTATCGGCAGGGATGAGAATTCTACCGAGTTTAATTTGAGCGTCAGGACCGATGGAAAAGGGAAATATAAGGCTATAAAGTTTTCTTCGCAGTATCGGGCTAGTATTTTAACTGAATTGCACAGGATCAGGTGGAACCGGTTGGGTGCTGTGGCGGAGTTCCCAGTGTTGCATCTACGGAGACGCCGTGCCGAGTGGTCTCCTTTTGTAAGTTTTTGCTAGATTTAAGTTTTGCTCTTGCATTTATTGACGTTAAAATTTCGATGAAATTAGTTTCTAATTTGACTTAAATTGGCTCTTGTCTTTAGATGATACTTTAACAACTTTATTAGTCTAAAGTAATTTAAATTGCTGCGAACTTTGACTTTGGAATTGTGAAACTGTCGCTTGTGCGATAAAGGGAGAATGATGCGAAGATAAATAGAAGCTGATCATAGAATTAAAATTTGTTAGGATTTTATTTGATTAATTAAATAGCATTTTTGGTCATACAGGGTTTACGGTTTAGCTTAGATTTGCTTATTTTGTTTTGATTTCTGGTAGCTTTGGAATATTCGGAATCAGTGGGACTTGAGTTATTGATGTTTTGAATGTTCACATTGTTGATAATGGGAGATATTAAGACTCAAGACTTGACTATTGAGATTTTGGTCATTGAGATTAATTCTGTTTTAATTAGCTAGAAAGTATCTTGTTTGAGGATCAATTTTATTTCTAAACGGAAGAGTTAGTTCTATAACTATCTATGGTATCTATGTACTACTGGTTACTTCAGTTTTTCGTTTTAAAATTTCATATTCAAGCTTTTAACTACTGATTGTCTGTATAGAAATTGAAGGTCACGTGTTGTGGGGTTGAACTTATAGACTTAACATCTGGAGATCCTCGCTGGTGCTTAGATTTTAGAGATATGTCTGCCCCAGCCATTGTTCTGTTGGCAGATGCTTATGGGAAGAAAAACGTTGATAATGGTAGTTTCGTTCTTTGCCCTCTGTATGGGAGGAAATCTAAAGCCTTTCAAGCTGCTTCAGGGACAACTAATTCTGCTATCATTTCAAATCTGGTATACTAACATCTTTAATTTACTTCCATTAATTCTTTTACCTTGGTTGCTTTTGGGAAGTTGAATTTTAAAGAAGTGATTTAGATTTCTAATCAGTACACGTTAGGTGAAAGAGCGCATAAAAACACTTTCTTGATTATATTCAAGTTCATGGATTTGCTTGGTCTCTCTTTATAGTGAAATTGGAATACCCTAATAATTCCAGAAATTTGAAATTCATCTAATATACTATTCCAAATACGTACGTGTATTTAGATTTAACTAGTTCTTTCCCCTCTTTTTTAGACCTATAGTTTTAACTAGTTATTACTATTAGATAAGGGTAATTATTTGGTACAAAGACAGTGGGATTAATTCCACAAGCGGAGTTGAGATTTTTCCACATGTCTTATTTATTTTTTAATTTTTAAATACAATTTAAGGACACATGTCAAAATCTCAACTCTGCTTGTGGAGTCAAAATTTCCACCGCAAGTGTACCAAATAATTATCCATTAGATACAGTTAACTGCTATCTTGCTCTACTTATAAAAGAAACCAAATCCAGATCCATTCTCCAAATTTCATATTTCCAAACATAGCACTCATGTTTACATTTCTCTTGAAATCTTCCAATTTAAATAAGTTGCTCCATATTGAATAGTTAAATATCCCTCTCAGTCATATCATTCTCTTTACATTTTACATCGATAATTAATTATTATTATTCTCTTTACATTTCCATTGATAATTATTAAATATATTATGCAGACTAAAACTGCAAAATCAATGGTTGGTGTCGCACTTTCTGTAGACCATTCACAATCTCTCACTGTAACAGAGTATATAAAGCAAAGAGGTACCTTACTAAAAAGAACATTATTCTGTTTCTTCCTCGTCACCTCTTTTTTGCCTACTCCTCCTTGGATATAATTCTTTGATATAATTCTTTTACTGTTTATTAAATAATATGGAAAAATATGTAAATCACAGCCAAAGAGGCCGTTGGAGCAGAAGAAACCCCTTGTGGAGGCTGGTCTGTGACAAGATTGCGTTCTGCTGCTCACGGAACTTTAAATATCCCTGGATTGAATTTCACCGTTGGCCCAAAAGGAGGACTTGGAGATCATGGTGATGCTGTATCTCGTCAACTTATCCTCACAAAAGCCTCCCTTGTTGAAAGACGGCCAGATAACTATGAAGTAAGCTAACGCGCTTCATCCATTGATAAAAAAATAGAATTAGTATATTACACTCATTGTGTAGATGCCGTATATTATCTGCATAACTTGCCTTATGAGTCTATTTGGGTTACACTTATTTGATTTCAACTATTTCTCTGGTTGGTTGTAGTTATAATTAGGAATTGGTTGAAGTAGGACTAGCTGAATGCTAGACATGACCGTCTTTGCTAATATGTTAAGCAAAGGCAGAGTGTGGTTGACCCCTGAATCATTTAACAATCATTCAGGTTCACGAGAATGCAATTCTTAATTTATGGTTCTAAAGGCATTACCAGATACTTCTTTGGATAATGTAGGGTGCAGCAAAAATTAATTGCTATGTTGCATGACTGGTAAAAGTGTCAAACTGATAGTTCAACATTTAGAGGAAAGTGTTACATGTCACACAATGCATATGGCTAATGTTATGTGCTTTTATCTTTTTTAAGAATTGTTTGAAGTAGGATTAATCACATGCTGAGAATATTACTTAGATGTTTGCAGGCAGTTATTGTTCGTCCTTTATCTGCAGTGAGTTCACTTGTTCGATTTTCAGAGGAGCCCCAGATGTTTGCTATTGAATTCAATGATGGATGCTCTATCCATGTGAGAATAAAATCTCTATCTTTGAAAGCTTAATATGTTAGAGCTTGCAGCTTACCCGTATTTTATGGCTCACAGGTCTATGCAAGCACCTCACGAGATAGCTTACTTGCAGCAATTTGTGATGTGTTGCAAACAGAAGTAGGTATACCTGTTCTGTATAGCATACGAACAGGCTTCTTTTCTCTAATGATCATGCTTTCTATTTTTGGTTCTATAATTCCTAGATAAATGGTTAATGTGGTTTGCTTGACGATCTGCTTGTCCAGGGTCAGTGCCCGGTACCTATATTGCCAAGGCTGACAATGCCTGGTCATCGCATTAATCCACCTTGCGGGAGAGTTGCTTTGCAATTTGGAAAACAACGCACTTTTGCTGATGTGGAAAGTGCATCCATGCATTTGAAACACTTAGCTGCTGCTGCCAAAGATGCTGTTGCTGAAGGCGGTTCTATTCCTGGTTCAAGAGCTAAGCTATGGCGCAGAATTAGGGAGTTCAATGCATGCATTCCATATAGTGGGGTGCCTCCTAATATTGAAGTTCCTGAGGTGACTCTGATGGCCTTGATAACAATGCTTCCAGCAACACCAAATCTTCCTCCAGAGTCCCTCCTTGCCGCCTCCTTCTCCTAAAGCAGCTGCAACAGTGATGGGTTTTGTTTCATGTTTACGTAGATTGTTAGCTTCCAAAATGCTGCTTCTCATGTTTTGTCTTTTCCTGCTGCTGTTGGAAGAATAATGGGCTTACTCAGGAATGGATCTGAGGGTGTAGCTGCTGAAGCAGCAAGACTTGTTGCAGCACTCATTGGAGGTGGTCCTGGGGATACGAATGTGCTAACAGATTCTAAAGGAGAGCAACATGCCACAATTATGCATACTAAGTCCATACTGTTCTCTCAGCATGGTTATGTTATTATCCTTGTCAACAGATTAAAACCCATGTCTGTATCCGCATTATTGTCCATGGCTGTTGTTGAAGTTCTGGAGGCTATGATATGTGATCCACATGGTGAAACTACCCAATACACAGTTTTTGTTGAGCTGTTGCGCCAAGTAGCTGGTTTGAAGCGCCGTCTATTTGCCTTGTTTGCCCATCCTGCAGAGAGTGTTAGGGAAACGGTTGCAGTGCTAATGCGTACAATTGCTGAAGAAGATGCAATTGCAGCAGAGTCAATGCGTGATGCTGCTCACGTGATGGAGCTCTGTTGAGGCATTTATTACATGCATTTTTCCTTCCTGCAGGTGAGCGCCGTGAGGTTAGTCGCCAACTTGTTGCCTTATGGGCAGATTCCTATCAACCAGCTCTAGACTTGTTGTCTAGAGTTTTGCCACCTGGACTTGTTGCATATTTGCACACACGATCTGATGGAGCACCTGAAGAATCTATCCAGGAAGGATCATTGACCAGTAAAAGACACAAGCGTCTACTACAGCAAAGGAGAGCTCGTACAGGGCAGACGATTACATCGCAAGAGCAGTCCTTACCTTCTGTTAATAATTTTGAGGCAGGTGATGCAGTTAGGCAGATGAATTCTGGTTTTCATAGGGTGGCAGATAACTATCACAAATCAATTGCAGACCCTAACTCCAGTCAAGTTTTAAACCAATCTTATGCTGCTCACACTGTCGAAAGTTCGGCAACTGATGCATATTCCACTGGAATTTCTCAAAATGGGCATTCATTTATATCAGCTTCCGCTGATGCTCCATCAACAAATGTGCATGGAGTATCAGAAACAAATCCTTCAAATTCAGTTGATTCTGGTGGCAATGCTGTTGGGTCACATAACACTGGTCTTCCAGCACCTGCTCAGGTTGTTGTGGAGAACACGCCTGTTGGTTCTGGTCGCCTACTTTGCAATTGGCCTGAATTTTGGCGTGCTTTTAGCCTTGACCATAACCGTGCGGATTTGATCTGGAATGAGCGTACTAGGCAAGAGTTGCGGGAAGCTTTGCAAGCTGAGGTTCATAAATTGGATGTTGAGAAGGAGCGCACTGAAGATATTGTTCCGGGAGATGCTACGGTAGAGAGTATGAGTGGCCAAGATAGTGTTCCTAGGATCTCTTGGAACTACTCTGAATTCTCTGTTAGTTATCCTAGTTTGTCCAAGGAAGTTTGTGTTGGTCAATATTATCTGCGTTTGTTGCTTGAGAGTGGCAGTAGTGGTAGGGCCCAGGATTTTCCACTTCGTGATCCGTTGCCTTCTTCAGAGCACTCTATCACCGGTTCCTATGCGATGCTGACATAGGCCTTACAGTGGATGGTGCTGTTCCAGATGAAATGGGTTCTTCTGATGATTGGTGTGATATGGGAAGATTAGATGGCTTTGGAGGAGGTGGAGGCTCTTCAGTTAGGGAGCTTTGTGCAAGGGCAATGGCTATTGTTTATGAACAACATTGCAATACAATTGGCCCTTTCGAAGGGACTGCACATATTACTGTTCTCTTGGACAGAACAGATGACAGAGCTTTGAGACACCGTCTACTACTACTTTTGAAGGTGCCTTCCCTAATGAATTTTAGGTGCATTACATATTTCAAGCCTTAAGAGAATCTTTGTAAGATTGTGATGGAGCAAGTGATGGAGAAGGCTTGATCTTAATTCCAAAATAGATTTTGATTTCTAGTCTTGATCATTTTGAAAGTAATAGCAACTCTGTATTTCTGTATGTGCAGGTTTTAATGAAGGTTTTAGCAAATGTGGAGTCTTGTGTTTTGGTGGGGGGTGTGTGCTAGCTGTTGATTTACTAACTGTGGTTCATGAAGCTTCTGAGAGGACCGCTATCCCTTTACAATCAAATTTGATTGCTGCTACTGCTTTTATGGAGCCACTCAAGGAGTGGATGTATATTGACAAAGATGGTGTGCAAGTTGGACCTTTAGAGAAGGATGCTGTCAGAAGATTGTGGTCAAAAAAGCTATTGATTGGACAACGAGGTGCTGGGCTTCAGGTATGCTGGACGGGAAGAGATTACGAGATATTCGTGAGCTTCGTTGGGCACTATCTGTTCGGGTTCCTGTCCTTACACCCACTCAGGTATTGTCTTTCACATTATCCAGTCTACATTCTTGCACAAGTACATTTGCATCATGGAAGTGGTTTGCAGTGTCTACTTAAATAGTGATGACTTTGGTCTATTAACTGGTTGCAAATTGCAATCTACTTATTATTCAACTTCTGCTTGTCAAATGCTTGAAAATCTACACCTTTTTCTTCTAATGATTGTGATCATCTGTTGAGTTTCTTTCTCCTTTTTATATTTCTTTTCTTTATGGCACTTTCAATTATGCTTGGATTTCTTCACTCTATTATATAGAATTTGGCTTTGGAGATGTATGTACTAGACTCACTTAAAAAGCACTTTTAAGCGGGCATTGATGATGTGTTGCTTGTATTTTAGTTTCTTATGTGATGGTTCTTTGAGCCAATTTAATGTTTGGGGACATTGAAATGGTATGATCGTACATGTTTATGATGCAGCTGCTGTATTAAGCGCTAAATGGCTGATGTACACGTGTTGCTTTGACTGTTACTGTAGCAGTAGACTATCTTTGTAACGTTTATATAACCTTGAATCTTTTTCTTGATACCTTCTAATTGGTAATACTGTTTGCAGGTAGGAGAGGCTGCATTGTCTGTTTTACATAGCATGGTTTCTGCACATTCAGACTTGGATGACGCTGGTGAGATAGTTACCCCAACTCCTAGGGTAAAACGGATTTTGTCAAGTCCACGTTGCCTTCCACATATTGCACAGGTATTGTTTTAGTTGATATTTAATGCTGTTTCCAGATATTGCAAATGAAAGGTTGCACTCTACTTTTTAGTTTTCAGGAAAGAATGATAGGATGTGTTCCCCTTATAAGAAGTATAATTTTTTGTCTTAAGTGTTCCACTCATACAGTTGCATGTATTTCTTTTTCCCTAAAAGGCTATGCTTTCTGGTGAGCCAAGTATTGTAGAAGCTGCTGCTGCATTGCTGAAGGCTATTGTTACCAGAAATCCCAAGGCCATGGTGCGTTTGTACAGCACAGGTGCATTTTTTTGCCCTGGCCTACCCTGGATCCAACCTCCTTTCGATTGCACAACTCTTCTCAGGAACTCATGTACATCAAGCTTTCCATGGTGGCGAAGAAGCTGCAGTTTCCTCTTCATTACCCCTTGCTAAACGTAGCGTATTGGGTGGGCTTCTCCCTGCATCTTTGCTGTATGTATTGGAGCGTAGTGGCCCACTTGCATTTGCTGCAGCAATGGTTTCTGAGTCTGATACTCCAGAGATCATTTGGACACATAAAATGCGAGCTGAAAATCTGATTCGTCAGGTGAGTCATATTTTTAATTGTGCAATAGTATATTATCTTGATGTCTTTACCCTGCACTTCCACATGCAGAAATGATATATTGGCAGTATAGAAGTAGGATTTTCTGTGGGGACTCATCTGAAACATAAGCATAGTCCTAAAGATTATAGTGTAATATAAAGTAGCTTGGAATAGTCAATGGTTTATGATATTGAAGAATTTATGCTCCCAAGTATATCATTTATTGATACATAAGCAAGTGGTTTCCTGAAGTAAAATAGATAAACTAGTTTCTGTATAAAGTTAGAAACTGGAGCATGTAAATGACTAGGCGAGACGATGGAAATACTTATTTCTCTTTTCCCCAAATTCCAAATTCTTTCTGCCAGTCTATATGTGTGTGTGTGTGTGTGTGTGACAGATTCTTTTGTTCTCCTTTGCTTTTTCCTCAAACAATGGTTCCACCTTCATTCCCTTTTTCCCTCTCCTGAATGCAGAAACCAAATTATGTTTAGAAAATAGATGAGTGGAAACTGCTTGCTTAACCAAACTATGGCTAGAAGATATAATATCTTTCAAGGTCAATTATAAAGGATAAAGGTTGCTGTTCTACTTACTACAATTACATGATACATTGTTTATTCCTTTCCAAAGGTTTTGCAGCATCTTGGTGATTTCCCCCAGAAATTGTCACAACATTGTCATTCTTTGTATGAGTATGCTCCCATGCCACCAGTGACTTATCCAGAGCTCAGAGATGAAATGTGGTGTCACCGTTATTACCTTCGAAATCTATGTGACGAAATTCGGTTTCCAAATTGGCCGATTGTTGAGCATGTGGAGTTTCTACAGTCCTTGCTAGTAATGTGGCGAGAAGAGTTGACACGGAAACCAATGGATCTTTCTGAGGAGGAAGCTTGCAAAATATTAGAGATTTCCTTGGAAGATGTATCCAGTGATGATGCTGATCAGAAGTGTTCTCCCAAGGAGACTGGAGATATATCTATCATATCCAAGCAAATTGAGAACATTGATGAAGAAAAGCTTAAACGACAATATAGGAAACTTGCTATGAAATATCATCCTGACAAAAATCCTGAAGGGAGGGAAAATTTCTTGCTGTACAAAAGGCTTATGAACGACTTCAGGTAGATGCTTGCTCCTCAGAGAAGTGCATACTGACGTTCTTGGAATTAAATTAATCATTCCTCTTTATGTAGGCTACGATGCAAGGTTTGCAAGGTCCTCAGCCTTGGAGGCTCTTGCTTCTGTTGAAAGGACAATGCATCTTGTATAGAAGATATGGAGATGTGTTGGAACCATTTAAATATGCGGGTTATCCCATGTTGCTCAATGCGGTAACTGTTGACAAGGAAGATAACAATTTTCTCTCCTCAGATAGAGCACCTCTTCTTGTTGCAGCGTCAGAGCTTGTTTGGCTTACGTAAATTCCTCTCCTACCAACATATACTCTTGTAAATCTCGTTTTACTAGTTAAATTGGGCTGGGAGATTTCATCTCTTTTTCTTTTCTTTCCCCCTTTTTACTGTTAGGTGTGCATCATCCTCATTGAATGGTGAAGAACTTGTTAGAGATGGTGGGATACAACTTCTTGCTACACTTCTCTCTCGTTGCATGTGTGTTGTTCAACCAACTACTCCTGCAAATGAACCTTCTGCTATCATTGTTACAAATGTGATGCGAACCTTTTCTGTTCTGAGTCAGTTTGAGACTGCCAGACTTGAGATCCTTGAGCTTTCTGGACTTGTTGATGACATAGTGCACTGCACTGAACTTGAGGTTGTGCCTGCAGCTGTTGATAGTGCCCTCCAGACTATTGCTCATGTTTCTGTGTCCCCGATTTGCAAGAGGCCTTGATAAAGGCTGGAGTGTTATGGTAAATTAGCTTATCTTTTTCAGTATTTGATTCGAATGCATGTTTGCACCACTGTCGATTAGTTTATCTATGGCCATATTTTCGTGTGGGTCCTCTAGGAAATATGTGATCTCTTCTTAGTCTTTTACAAAGTTACACTATTCAAAGTATTTACTTTGCATCTTCTATTTAGTCTTCCATTGCTAATAAATATTAAGTTTATACAGAGCCGCCTTCTGGGACTATTTTCTTTTCTTTTATTTTTTTTTGGAGCCAGTTACTCTTTATAAATTCCCAGGGATCATCCTCTTCACTGTAGAATATAGTAGATACTAAATAGTCTGCTATTTGTTTCTTGTGGCAGCACACTTCATGTTCAAGTCTTTTTGGTGTCATTACTTTCTCTATATTCTATTATTATAAATTTATTACAATTTTTTTGTTTGTACTATGCATGTAAAACCTCTCTATTGAATGTGCATGAAAATGGCACTGTAGACAAGAGACTAAGTGAAATAATTATTCGCGCCATTATCAGTTTAGCTTTCTTGCTGCTGACGATGTTATTCTTTATGTTTCTACTAGTTTGCTAACAGGTTTTAGATGTAATATCTTGATAAGATATTTGGCAATCTTATGAGTTAAATCCATAGTCCTCTATTACTTGATTAACTTGTTTCATTTGGATAATATGGTTTGGCTAGGTACCTTTTGCCATTGTTACTTCAGTATGACTCAACTGCAGAGGAATCTGATACAGCAGAGTCCCATGGTGTTGGTGCTAGTGTTCAAATTGCGAAAAATATGCATGCTGTACGAGCAGCCCAGGCATTATCTAGGCTTAGTGGGTTATGCTGTGATGAAAACGGAACACCTTATAATGAATCTGTAGTCAATGTACTCAGAGCTTTGCTAACTCCGAAACTTGCCAGCATGTTGAGAGATCATGTACCAAAAGACCTACTGTCGAAGCTGAATACAAACCTAGAGTCACCAGAGGTGAACAGTGTACTTTTTCTGTTGTTTCATTTCAATTACCTTGGTATTGGTTGAAGTCTAACTTCTTCTTTGTCATAGATAATCTGGAACTCTTCAACTCGAGCAGAATTGCTGAAATTTGTGGACCAGCAAAGATCTAGCCAAGGCCCAGATGGTTCAGTATGACCTGAAAGATTCTCATGTCTTTGCCTATGAAGCACTGTCAAAGGAACTTTTTGTTGGCAATGTTTATTTGAGGGTTTATAATGATCAACCTGACTTTGAGATCAGTGAACCAGAAGCATTCTGTGTGGCTTTAATTGACTTTATAGCTTCTCTAGTGCACAATCACTCTGTGCATTATGATATTCAGGAAAAACTTAACATCAGCAACTCAACTCTCGAGTCTGAGCATCAAAGTGACTCAACTGGTGCATCAGTAGAAGAACAGCAAGTTCATGATGATTCTCTGGCTGCATCTGATAATAAAGTGAGAGATAAGGAAGAAAATGTCCTGATTAAAAACCTTCAATCTGGACTTACATCACTGCAGGTAACTTACTTTCTTGTGTCTACCATGTCATATAGAATTTAATACATGAGTTCTGACACTTCTCCTGTTGCAGAACTTGCTGACAACATATCCTAATTTGGCATCCATATTTTCCACTAAAGAGAGGCTATTACCACTTTTTGAATGCTTTTCCATGCCTGTTGCATCAGAAAGCAACATTCCTCAGCTTTGCCTGAATGTTCTCTCTCTTTTGACTACATATGCACCTTGCTTGGAGGCCATGGTTGCAGATGGATCTAGTCTTCTTCTGCTGTTGCAAATGCTCCACTTTGCCCCAGCTTGCCGTGAAGGGGTACTTCATGTCCTCTATGCTTTGGCAAGCACACCTGAACTTGCTTGGGCAGCAGCCAAGCATGGTGGTGTTGTGTACATTCTCGAACTTCTCTTGCCTTTACAAGGTAATTTTGTATTCATGTTTTTTTTTTTTTTTTTACCTTTTCTACTAGAAAGACAATCATTTTTATGTTAGAAATGGCTGTGTGCAGAAGAAATTCCCTTGCAGCAAAGAGCAGCAGCAGCCTCTTTATTGGGTAAACTTGTTGCGCAGCCAATGCATGGGCCTAGAGTTGCTATAACATTAGCTAGGTTTCTTCCAGATGGCCTAGTATCAGTCATAAGGGATGGGCCTGGTGAAGCTGTTGTGTCTGCCCTTGAACAGAACACAGAAACACCAGAACTTGTATGGACTCCAGCCATGGCAGCATCACTGTCTGCACAAATTGCTACTATGGTATCAGACCTGTACCGTGAACAGGTGAAGGGCCGTATCGTTGACTGGGATGTACCTGAGCAAGCTTCTGCACAGCAGGAAATGAGAGATGAGCCCCAGGTATTACTTGATATTATCTTGTCAAAATTTTCTACTGTTATTTGCTGGGGAACTAATTAGTTCATAATCATGCAGGTTGGTGGAATCTATGTCAGGCTATTCCTTAAAGATCCCAAATTTCCTCTTAGAAATCCCAAGAGATTTCTGGAAGGGCTACTAGATCAGTACTTGTCATCTATTGCTGCCACACATTATGAGTCGGAATCTGTTGACCCTGAACTTCCTTTGCTTCTTTCTGCTGCTTTGGTTTCATTATTGCGAGTGCACCCTGCACTTGCAGACCATGTGGGTTATCTTGGATATGTGCCCAAACTTGTTGCTGCCGTGGCTTACGAGGGAAGGCGAGAAGCAATGTCATCTGGGGACATGAAAGATGGTGGTAATATGGCAGACAGAAAATATGAATCGGATGAACAGCCTGCACAAACTCCACAAGAACGTGTGCGCCTTAGTTGTTTGCGGGTTCTGCATCAACTAGCTGCCAGTACTATATGTGCTGAAGCTATGGCAGCTACTAGTGTTGGAACAACACAGGTATCTGTTCTAATAACAGCCTTATTTTTTATTTTCTTACTGTTTGTTGCAAGTCAACCCTTTTAGTTTTATCATTTAAGCATTCTTGATTGTAATAGGTTCTCATGGTACTTTGTTTTGTCCTTGTTCTTTAATCTTTGAAATTTTCTTTAATAAGGAGATTGGGTTGTTTAGCTTGTCTATATACTTTTGGTCATTTTATTGAATCCGCCCTTGAACTTTTTATTCTCTTATTTACCCAAGAAAATATAATTGCAGGTTGTTCCCCTTCTAATGAAAGCTATAGGGTGGCAAGGTGGAAGCATTCTAGCCCTAGAAACATTAAAGCGTGTTGTGGGTGCTGGAAATCGAGCTAGGGATGCACTTGTTGCCCAAGGACTTAAGTAAGTAGTAATTTTTAGGCATTAACTAATGCGAATAAATGGTAAACATGCATGCGTACATGGATGGGTAATTTCTCTTGTAGTTGAAGAAATTGTTTCCCAGAATTCTGGCATTTTACTTAGAAACTTTCGTGATGAGTTCCATTTTTGATTTGTCTACTAATAATTATGCATGCAATACTAACAGATTTGCTCGGGTTCAGAGTTGCATATTGTGTGTGTTATCTTTGGATGAGTTTTATGTTGTGTTAGCTCTGTTGTATAGTTTCTGATGTTGAAACAAAATGGGTAAATAATGCAGGGTTGGTCTGCTTGAAGTACTTTTGGGACTTCTTGATTGGAGAGCTGGGGGAAGGAACGGACTTTGCTCTCAGATGAAATGGAATGAATCAGAAGCATCCATTGGCAGAGTGCTTGCTATTGAGGTTAGATTGCAATCATTTTTGGCGAACTTTCATCTTTTGTCTGAGTGTACTATCATAGTTATCTGACAGTCCTATGTTTTGTGCTTAGTTGTTTTATTTTGGCCATCTTTTGTGATTAGTTGTTTAAAGTGTATAATTCTAGGAGTTGATTAATTTTTTATCTACATCGGAATTCTTTCTTTTCTTTTCCTTTTGAAGCTGATTTTCTATTTTCATTTCTTTGAAGTGCTGGAGTTAATAATCTGAAATTACGTATTAAATTTTTTCAATCCAGGTTTTGCATGCATTTGCAGCGGAAGGGGCTCATTGTATTAAAGTGCGCGAAATATTGAATGCATCTGATGTAAGTCCTCATGCATGGCTTCCGTAGAATCTTTTTTTTATTTTGGGGGGGGGGGGGGTGAACCTCTAGAACTGACATTTTATTGACAGTTTGAATGTGTTTCTCGTATTGTTTTCATCTATTCATTCTGTGCATCTCATCTCTAGTGGTTATCATGTGTGTTCTGTAGGTTTGGAGTGCATATAAAGATCAGAAACATGACCTTTTCCTGCCTTCAAATGCCCAATCCGCGGCTGCCGGAGTTGCTGGTCTGATCGAGAGTTCCTCATCCAGACTGGTTTATGCCATCACAGCTCCGCCACAAACCACACAGTCAAGAATACCTGCATCAACAGTATCAGATTCAAATGGAAGCCAGGATCAGCTTTCTTAAGGCAAGGATTAAAGAGAAATTATTTTGAGAGGCATGAAAGAGTATATTCAGTGAAGAATTATACATGACAGTCACACATTTGTATAGCTCAGTGTACAGTCTTTAATTTTTTTTGTTTTTCTTTCTCTTGGATTCACTCCGTCAGCGAAGGTTTGATTGAAGCAGAGGTGGTAGTTGGAATTTTTCTAGTGAGAAGAAGGATGTTTTATATTCTATATGTTAAAAAAGGAGAAGAAAGGATTGAGTTTCCGTTTTGTAAAGAAGAAAAAAGAATTGAAGATATGATTGTAAATTGAAACTGTTGTCTGTGTTGTCCAATAATACCATCAAATTAGTTGAGGTCATTTTTTGTTGAGTTTATTATAGCAATTTTTGCTTTGTTTGAAGAATAGGAACTGGGGTAATATCGTAATTTTAAGATTTAAAATATTCCAATAAAATAATAATTATTATTATTATTATTATTTTATCCTAGTTTTGAGTTGTTTTAAATTATTGTTTTGTAAGTATTTATCTTTACTTCTGTTAATAAAATAGAGTGGAGTAATCTCCTAAGCTTTTTATTACTTTAATATGGTATACAAGTATTTTGTCTAATGTCATGGTTTTCATTTAGAGATATTCAAGGGCATTGTCAATTTAGATCAATTTTTTTTTTAAAAAAGTTTGGATTCTCAAAATGGGCTTAATTTTTTTGTTGCGCCCATATTTGAATTTTTATATTAGTATTTTTACTTAAAATCAATTTAAAAAATAATATACTAAAAATATTAAAATAAAGGGTAAACTATAAAATAATCACTTTTGTTTATCTTATATTACATTTTAGTCACTTATATTTGAAATATTATGTTTTAGTCACTTGCGTTATCATTTTGTTACGAAGTAGTCATTTTGCCGTTAAGCTGCATTACTTTCCTAACAATAATCCTACGTGATAGTTCAAATAGGTTTTAAATGTTAACTTAGATGAGAATAATTTTTTAGCCAAAATTGAAAAGAAAACTAAAAGAAAAAGGAGACGAACAGGTTTTCTTTTCCAGTTCAAGATGTAATTAATTTAAAAATTTTAATTAATTAAATTTTTTTAATTAAAAACCTCTTATCGTCTTAGTTGGACATCCAAGTTGCCATTTAAAATCCATTTGGACTGCCACGTAGGGTTGTCATTAGAGAGTTAACAAAGCTTAATGATAGAGTGACCACTTCGTAACAAAACGATAACGTAAGTGACTAAAACGTAACATTTCAAAACTAAAATGTAATCTAAGGCAAATAAAAGTGATTTTTTTTAGTTTACACGAAAATAAATGTTATCTAAAACATTAAAAATCCATTCAAAAGTATTTATATTAAAAAAATACATAATAAATGTTTTATAGAATAATATTTGATACACTGCAGTGGAATTTTTCAACTCCACAAGCAGGGTGAAAGAGAGTGTCCTATAGGTGTAGTATGATATTAAAAATATAAATATTTAAAAGAAGAAGGAATATGACAGTATATTGCCTGTATATCAAATACTAACTAATGTTTTATTATATTAAAAATACAAATAAATATAATAAATTTTACTATATTAAAATTATTTTTAAAACTTTATATTTTGAGTTAAGTTATTTAGTTGGCTAGGGCTTTTTGGGTTTTGAATAATGAGTTTAATTATTTTGGGTTAGTGATTTAATATAAAATATATATAATTATTATTTAACATATATAATTAATATAATTAATTTGTATAATATAATATATCCGAGTCAAGCTCGGGGCAAAAAATATTGTTCATTGTTGGGCCTATATAGAAAATAGGTCATAAATTTTACCCAAGCGGCCTTATATTTTTGTTCAAACCCTTCTATTTTTCGGGTAAATTTTCGGACCTAAGCTAGTGACCCGATCCATGAGCAGCTTTATTTTCGATATATGCTTTTCTTTTACCCTTTCTCTCAAACGATCCTATTTTTGGATCTTCATATATTTCCAACTATTTATCTCTTTTTTATTACCAACCAACCATCGGCTTTTATCTATTAGTTCAAAGTGGTGAGGTTCGTGCCCAATTATCTTAGTAGTCGGTTGAGGGACTATGCCTAATGGATGTCAAACCACATCTTAGATTAAGTTTTATGCTACCATAACTAACAATAAGAGTATGTCATTTCAAGTCTTTAGTTGGAAAATCCACCTTTTTTACCATCAGCTGTTTGTGTTTTTTTCATAATCGTCAATCGAAGATCAATCTTGCAGGGCATAATAATGTAATTTAAGGATTTCTTGTCATCATCTAAGATTGTTGCTCTATCGACCAGCATTCTACGTAATCTTAAATTTTAAAATATTCAAATAATTTCTGTCGAAACCATTTTTTTGTTTGATAAAAAATGGGGATTGACTTTTCAAGCAAAATGTGGAGTCGCTACCAATCATTTTTGTTTAGGTATGATTGGATCACCTAATAAAGCATTTTATTCCATTTAAATCAATTTTGGCCTACGTAAATATGAGAAAACGGGTTCGGGAGTCGGTTACGTATGAGGAAGGATTAGCACCCTCATTACGCCCAAAATTGGCACCAAATTGATTAAATACCGTCCTTATGTCTGAGATTTAAAAAATGCTTTTTTGAAATGTGGTTCCTTTTATAAACATTTGAATAGCCCAAGTTGGTCGTCAAAATTCTTTTGTTTCAAAGGAATACAGCATCACACCCAGCACGATAGGACACGATCCTTTATACCCTCGAAAACACGATAAATTTCGACTTCCAAAAGTTTATATGTTGAAAATCACAAAAGGATGTCCAATTATTTAGTCCAACGAAAAAATCGAAACCCAGCGCAGTAGGGCACGATTCCCCGAATTTCTAGACATTGAACATTGCCTTGTTTTAGAATTTAGAAAACATGAGTGAAATTCTAAAGGGATATTTGATTATTTTGAACAAACAGGAAATTGCAACCCAGCACGATAGGGCATGATTCCCCGAATTGCCAAACATCGAACATTTCCTTCGTTTTAAAGAATTTTTAAAGACATGAGTGAAATTCCAAAGGAATACTCGATTATTTTGAACAAACGGGAAATTGCAACCCAGCATGATAAGGCACGACTCCCCGAATTGCCAAACATTGAACATTGCCTTCGTTTTAAAGAATCTTCAAATAAACAATTGTAGAACTAGCTCAAAACACATTACCTTTACTTGAAATAGAATGGAATAATTAATTTTAAAAAAGGGGTGAAAATTATAATGCAACATTTGTAGACCCAAAAGAGAAATAAAAACATGGGGTAATATGCACACATAAAATACAATACCAACTAACAAACTAACAACTAACAAATTAACAAAACCAATAATTAAGTATAACTAATCTAAGAAAATGTAATCAAACTTCTAAGCATGGATGGAGAGCAACAATACAACAAATATACATCAAATAATACAAAAACGATTAACCTATGAGATATCAAACAACATAAAATTAATATGATACAAAACAACTTCTAAAGAATGATGCATTGATGAGCAAATAACATGTGTTAGGACTTGAAATAATTCATAAAAGAAAAACTTAGAATATAAATATATAATTTTTGACATTGACGCCATAAAAACACTTGAATCAAATAATATGCAAAATGATTTGGGAAAATACATTTATTTATAATTGACAATATGTATAAATATAGATAAATTCAAATAATGTATGAAATAAAAAAAGGTATGCAAAGGAATATAATATAAAGTATAATTTTAGGAAGTAAGTTATATACATAATAGATTTAAAACATATATATAAATAATTTAAGAGAATAACTAAACAAACAAAAAGAAAAAAATGGAATTCAACATGTAAATGGGATCAAGCTAATTTTGCTATGAATAATATATGTACAAATATGCTCAGAAAAATTTAGACGAAACATTATAAAAAAGAATGCTAAAAATAATATAATAAAACCAGCTTCAAAATAACCATACAAATAAAAACAAAGCAAATTTATTTAAAAAAAACACATATATAAGAACATTAAATGAATTTTAAAATAATAAGTATTTCAAATAGCGAGCTCAATATGAATATTTAAATAAAATTTTACACATAATGTAAAATAAAATAATGATTTCAAAATAATGATTTATTTAAACAAAAATAAAAATTATTAAAAGTTTTGACACATAAAAAAATACTAAATGAATCTCCTCAAAAATAATGAATCATATAAACAAAACCCAATTGAAATAAAATTAAAATGAAAAGGGATAATTTATAAATTTTGAAATTAAACGGAGGGTTAACACACAATACGCGTAAATTCCAAAGAACTAAAGTTGGAAATAATCCTGGTCCCAAAACGCAAGGTTTAAACGCGGGCTAAATTGATGTGATTTCTTAATTCTAGATGCCATTTAAAAATAACTAAAGTACACATAGGGCCTAATTCAACATTAGAGTGAATGAGAGGGGTCATGTGTGGAAATCTCCCAATTTAAGTCAAGGCACATGAATCTGGCCTGCTAAACGGGTCAACACGCGGGGTCTTTACCCCTTGGAATGGCACCATTTTCTAAACCTGATATTAACACTCCCTTTTCCATTTATTTGCCTTTCAAAACACTAATAATCTTTAAGCCTTTTTTTTTTTAAAAAAAGAAAGAACCCCTTAACCTGCTCTGTTAGGGTTAGTTCAGCATGCAGCCGCCAAACCACCATCCATTCGATGGTCGACGGAGTGAACAACGGCCAGATTTCGCCAACCGAGGCCGTGACCACGGTGATCTGGTAATTTTGCTCCTTTTTTTCTTTATTTTAAAAAAAAACCTCGAATCTTATGATATTCTTTTAAAAAACGAAACAAACTTTGAAGATTTAAACAAAATCTCGATACCATTCGACCCTCGCCCACATCTATATATTTTTGAGATGTTCGGGCTCTCATCGGCGTCGATTCGAGTATCCACTTCTTGTATTCATGCCTAAATTGTAAGCTAATCACAAGAAATGAAAAAAAAAACAAATTTGGAAATCACCTTCCAATAACTTTCGTCTTGATTTCTTTTGATATCAAGTGTGCCTCCCAAAAAAAAAAAATTACAATCGATTCCCCCTGGCTTTATAGCTGAATGTTCAAATAAAAATACAATTTTTCTTTTTGCTTTCGTATTGGCTATTGTTGCTGCTGTTTGCTTGTTTTTTTTCGTAAGTACGGAGCGTGTGTTGGCACCTAGCGTGAGGCGTACGGAGGCGCGCGTGGTGGAGGTACAGTAGCTGCTGTTGGCTGCGGCGCTAAGCAGAGGCTAGGGTTTCTGCCTTGATTTTTTGGTTTTTGGGCTGTAGAGTATTTGGGCCTTGTAAATGGACTTGTAATTGGACCATTCAATTAATTTTTATTGTTTATTTTTTGTTTAGTGAGCCCGGGCAAAAATGGGCTTTTACAATTTCATATCCTAATTTTGAATTGTTTTAAATTATTATTTTATCGTATTTTTATTTTAAACATAATTGTCTATCTTTAACTTATAAATAAAAATTTTCATTAATAAATCAAGTGAAACTATTTCATAAGCCTTCGTTACTTGAATAGAAATCTTCTTGTAATTAGCCAGAAGTTACAAAAAGTTATTAATTATGCTCTGGTTCAAGGGGCAATGGCACTGGCACGAAACATTTTTCTCAATGTTTTTGAAATCGGATTGAATTGGTTGGTTAAATTAGTTTTAACAGTTCGATCATCCTCATAAAACCGAAAATCAAACAAACAAGTTAAACCAGGTTAAAAATTGGTTAGACTGAGTGAAAAAACTTATATGTTATAATATTGATTATATTCCTTCCACTAAAATCAGTTTGGTTCTTTTTCTTCAAGCATTAGACAATGTGACTTGTGAGAGATTTGAATAAAATAATACAAGATCAGTAGAAAAGAAGTATTGAATATGTGAGAAGAAAAATAAAGTGTTTTTGAGTTTAATTTACTGATTACGGTACGTAGTAAACAAAGGAAACAAGAGAAGAAAAAAATAGAAAAAAAAAAATCCAACAATCAAGGAACCAAAGAAGAAGAGGAAGAAACAAATAGAAAAGGAAAATCAATGGTCAAAATAGATGAGAACAAGAAGAGAAATAGAGAATAAAATAAAATAAATTAGAGAGTTGCACTACATTTATTATTAGATTAAAATTTCGAATGAAATTTAATTAATTAACATCAATTCCAACAAAATGCCTTTATCATTATAATATAAATCAATAAGAGTCAAAAGAGATGGGTTGTCTATTAAAAGAAGAGTTGTTCAACATTTATTATGAATGGTTTTACTAGAATAAATAAAAAGTTGAAACAAATGAGAAATGGGAGACTAATTTATTTATTTATTTATTTATTGGTCGTTAGATTAGTCAAATCGAAGCGGTGATTTGATCGATTTGATCACGAGTTTGGTTTTAAAAATATTAAATTTTCATTCTATTTGTTTTATGAAAATTAATTTATCAACTAAAAGTGACTTACACCCCAATGAAAAATAAATTATTTTTCCTATAAATTAACTTGCCATCTTAAAAGCATTAAGTCATATTCTAGAAAAGACCTCCTTTTACATGTCAACGAAAAATAATAAGTCTATTTTCTTATAAATTAACTTACTATATTGAAAAGTGTAAATCATTTTTAAAAGATAACTCTTTTATGAGTATTTTTATTTTTATATAAAAATAACTTGAATAAACCCTAATAATATTATTAAAACTTTTAATATTTAAAAATATTAAAATATTAAAATCAAATATTATAATGTTGAATGTTATTAAACATTCATATTTAATTATTTATATTTAATAATATAATAAATTAAAATTTTATTTTAATAATAAAATTTAACAATAATAATTTTATATTTTAAATAATATTCTTAATATATTATTAAAAATATATATTAATATTCTAATAATAAATATATATTACAATTTATAAATATTTAATAATAAATGTTGTATAATAAAATATGAATATTTTAATTATATAAATATGAGTATTTGTTTAAATCATGCTTAGTTTCATTTATTCTTTTAAGTCTAATGTGTCACTATTTACTCTCATATACGTAATATATGTAATTTAAATTAAGTTTTAATTAGACATTATTTATTATTAAGTTTATATACAACATAAATTATTATAAAATATTATCTTTTATAAAATAAATTTTGATTGTTAAAAGGAAATATTTCTATAATTTTTTGTAACAAATATATTAGAGAAAGGATTGTATAAACGGTGGCGCCACGTCATCGTATTCCTTTCCAATAGTTTAATGCCACATCAGTATTCTTATCACGAATTTGAGATTTTATCCTGAAAAAAATCAAATCCAAATTAAAATCCTGAAATTCAGGATTTTAATACTGATGTGGCATAAAACTATTAGAAAGTGATACGTGATGACGTGGCATCACCGTTTACAATCCTTTCCTAATATATTAATGTTTGATTTATTTCATTAAAACAACATTTAAAAATAATAAATTTATTAAACAATGGAAAACATTTTACACAAAATCATTTAAAAAAGAACAATTTTTTAAAAATTATTTTTGAAAATTTGTTTTAAAAAGAATAACAGTATACTATGGTACCTTGTGAAAATGATGTAAACAACATTTAATGTGAACCATATATTTTCATTTATATAAAATTCAAATGAAATTTTAAAATGGTTAAATTAAAGTTTTTGAGGTAATAGTATTTTAGACTCAAATATTATTATAAAAAAATATTTTTATGTTATTTGTTAGTCTGTAAGTATAATGGATTTTAGTTAGTTTTTAATTAAAATGGTGTTTAATTAACTTGTAACACTAACCTTATATAATAATATAGATTAAAGGTATAAGCGTACCATAAGCTCTCGAAGTATTTAAAAAAAAAATCAACTAAGCTCTTCTCAATCTTTTAAATCCAATTGAGCTTTTTAACCCATAAAATTGACCATTTAATCCTTTTGACCGTTAAATTTAATGATTGACAATCAAATCCTAATGGCCTTGTTAGTGTGATTGTTAATGTTTGGATTTATTCGTGTTTGCTGACATGACACCTTATATGCATCAATTTATTGGCATGTCATTATTGTCTTACGCCACATCAATTAAAAATTAATAAAATTATTTTAAAAAGTCAAACTGTAACACCCCAAACTCGGCCCAGATGTTATGACCGGATCCGACATGCGTTCAAAACATTTTATATTATTGGTCCAGAAAAACTTACTTAGTGTTTTAAAAGATAATTTCATTATAGGTTAAAGTGAATGGAAGCTGTGCACCAGGTAGGAAACCGGAAAAGAGGTGGTGAGTCCATCGGACTGCTTAAGTACCAAGCTCCCTTCGGATCCAATCCTAGACATGCATACCGCCATTGGCACACCTTAACGTCATGGATATTTCTAGGAAACCGATTTGATTAAGTCATTTTTAGGAAAAGTGATTAATTTTGGAAAATACTTTCATTGCGGAAGCTTTATTTGTTGTCGTGTTATTTTGAAATCAATTGTTGTTTTTGAAAACGCGCCCTAAAGCTATCCAATTTCAACAGTTAAAATAAATAATACCTATCTTAGTAATACATATTAAAACCATCAAAAATAATTAAGCGGCCTTATTACATTTAAAACCCGAACTTCAAGCGTAAATAAAAGGATGTCCAGTTCACGGAAGAAAATCAAACTTTGAGCGGGTGGCCACTCAAATTCCCTCACGACTTCAAGCTCACTATGGTTGGGGATTTCTGCGTGGATGAAAATAAAAGGGTGAGTTTGGGAAACTCGGTGTGTAAGGAAAACCCATTCAAAGCCCAAGTCAGCTCAAGCCTATTGGGCCTAAGCCCATTCAGTAACATTGGTACTAGGCGAGCCCTTTCAGATTACAATAAAGCGGGCCTTAGCCCTTATTGAGATAACATGTATGGCCCATAGGCCTATTTCAAAATACATGCAACATCAAGTAAACATATGCAAGCCCATTTGGGGAGACTACTCAACCCACCAACCACTACACTCCACCCGTACCAGCCATACACTCCATGTGGGAATAGCTCAACCCACCCAAACCTAACACTCCACGATTGCAACCTTGTCGCTCGATTAACGAAGAATTGAGACAAAGCCTCCAAGACGTGGACAAGCCACTTTCAGTACTTCCTCGTCAATATCCCGGTCCATGCATCAGATAATAACAACATGGCATGCAGTAAATAACA
This sequence comes from Gossypium arboreum, assembly GCF_025698485.1. Lineage (NCBI taxonomy): Eukaryota > Viridiplantae > Streptophyta > Magnoliopsida > Malvales > Malvaceae > Gossypium > Gossypium arboreum. The sequence continues at coordinate 131,394,821 of NC_069075.1, forward strand.
ACAGTCAAACATGCATTTAGGTCAATTTAACCCTAGGGGTATTTCGGTAATTTATCTCCTAGGGGTAAAATTGTAAATTTTCCACTTTTAAAGGTATTTCAGTAATTTATCTATTTTAAGGTTTTTCATGCATATTCTTACCTTTCACGTACTAACAGAATCACTACCGAGGGTTCTTACCGAATTGGGCCCGTTGGCCCATCATTCCAATTTTGGCCCATTAAGCCCAAAAATATCGAGGCACGAAATCATACACTTTGCGGTCCAAACATTGCAGCTTACCTAAAACATTAATCGATTTACCTCACGAGCATTCGCAGACACTCATAAATCTACAAAATACGGTTTTCGGCATTTCGACTTTTCGACTTTTACCGGTCTAGATTAAAAAGAGGGTGTTAGTTACACACACATTTGCGACGATATCTTGTGAAATCCACACACGAACCGCCTACAATTGGATTGCTAACACGTTAATCTAACTATTCAAATACAAACTACGTATTAACCCCTTACAATATTCGGCCAACCACACCTACAGATCATAGTAAGCTTATAAGAAAACAATAAGCAACTCATTAACAAATTTTTGTCAATGTTTACCACATAATCATAATTTCACTGCAAGCTGTCTTCCTGAGCAACAGTCACTAAATCATTTATAACTGGAGCTACAAAACTCCAAATCAAGTTCCGTTAATTTTCCTTGAAAATATACTCATATATCTTCTATCCATAAAATTTTCAGAATTTTTGGTTTAGCCAATCAATACCAGATTTTTCTCAAAGTTTCCCATGTTTCACTGTTTGACTAATCTGACCACTCTTCATTACGAATCAAATTTCTCATTGTACAGAATTCAAAATATGTTTTCATTTATTCCATTTGAAACTAGACTCATTAAGCTTTAATTACATAATTTATGCAGCTTCTAACTCATCTCCCACAATTTATGGTGATTTTCCAAAGTCACGTTACTGCTGTTGTCCCAAGCAGATTTATTACCAAATCACTCTTTCACACGTAACTTGCATGCTTGTTATTTAAACATGTATATCACCAATCAATCATCACATATCTATGATTTTACTTAAGTATAATCTCCATTTCATCATTTTAAAGTACAACATGTTAGCCGATTTTTCCCCTTAGCATCTAAGGCACATGCATGCTCATTTGTTTGGCTCAACTTCACCTATCTTCCATTTTTCATCAAAAGAACATGAAACAACAACCATTTCCTTCATTTTAATTCATGACTAAATGCTCACAACACAACTAAAAACCAAAATATGCTTCAAGAGTTAAGGTAGAATCAAGAAGAACTCATGAACCTCAAAATAGAAGCAATGTACCAAAAACTTACCTTCAATTTTCTTCTCCAAGTGACCGAACATTCAAGAGCTTTCTCCTCTCCTTTCTCTTCTCTAACTTTAGGCTATGATGAACAAAGATGGACAAAACTTTGTTCTTTTCACCCTTTTTTTTTTAATAAAATTTCATATTTCATCCATTTAATTCTTTAATACAAAAGACATGAAATGCCCATCATGGAACATTTACCTAACCCATCATCATGGAACATTTACCTAACCCATTATCATGAAATATTTACTTAATCCATTATCATGGAATATTTACCTAACCCATTGTCAATTTGTACCATGAATTATGGATATCAAGTGCTCATATTGTCTACAACAATATGATGGTTGGCCACTTCATGTAAAATGGGAGGTTTGTCATGCAAATCCTCCTATTTTGCACTTCTATTTATTTGGCCACTTCAATTTATCCTATGGCATTTTCAAACATTTTCATATAGGTTCTATTTCATAATTTCACCCCCTTTTTCTTATGGAATAAAAATTAACTAAAATTGCAGGGTTCTATCTTAAGCTTGAGCCTTCTAGAGGCCCACTAACATAATTAAACCTATGTCAACATTCACAGAATTCCTGAAAATTGGGGCGTTACACAAACAACCATAAAAATTATTAATTAAAAATATTTTTATTTATTTATTTATCTCATTAACACTAGTTATGATATTGTAGTTCTTTAATATATATATATATATATTTTACTTTTGATATTGTAGTCGTTTAATATTATATTAGGTATATATAAAAGCTATTTCTGGAATGTGTTTTTAAGGGGTGCTTTGATATTTATGGGTATCGAGTTCCTTTAATGTCATTATGTCGTCTAGTTATTTTTTAGAATATGTTTTTTATCTCATTATGTAATACCCCATACTCGTACCTGAGACCGGGATAGGATACGAGGCATTACCAAAATTTTCAGAATAATTTTAATTAATTTATATTATTTAGTATTCATTTTCATGTTTCATGTAACATCCTTTTCATATATTCAATTCAAAATATCATATAAAATACGATACAATACTTAAATTTTCATATTTACATGCTCATTCAAGGTATCCGAACCTACCTGACTAAATTGCAGAAATACCAAAATTTAGGGGCATATTGGTAATTTACCATTTTCCCAAATTTCACCCAATCTTAAATTGATAATTTCATTCAATTTATTAATTTAGATAATAAAATAATTTATTCCCTTCAATTTAGTCATTTTTGACATTTTTACAAAATTGCCCCCTAAAGTTTTACTTTTATTCAATTTAGTCTATGAGCTTAAAACATGCAAATTAGCCATGCTAACTGAATATTCATATATATTTTTTTCTCCTCCTCCTCTCCATTCCACATCCTTAATGTATATAACATTCTTGTAAGTACGATTTCACAATTTACTTATTAATGCTCACATCAATCTGTTCACACGAGTCATAGTCACTCAATTATTTATAATTCGAGCTACAGAGCTCAAAATTAAGATCCGTAAATTTTACCTAAAACTAGACTCACATATCATTCCACCATAAAAATTTAAGAATTTTTGGTCTAGCCAATTAGTACAGTTTATTCATTTAAGTTTCCCCTGTTTCACTATCCAACAGTTCTGACCTCTCTTCACTAAAAATTAATTATATCACAGTACAAAACTCAGATAATGTTCCCATTTATTTCTATTGAAAATAGACTCATTAAGGATTCTAAGCATATAAATTTGAGAGTCTAATTAATTTTCTCCAATTTTTGGTGATTTTCCAAAGGCAAAACAGGGGAACCCGAATTCATTCTAACATTGTCTCACAAAATTCATTATATCTCATAATTTACAAATTCATTGCTTACACCATTTCTTCTATGAAAAACTAGACTCAATAAGCTTTAATTTCATATTTTATTCATCTTCTAATTCAATTTCTACAATTTATGGTGATTTTTCAAAGTTAGTCTACTTCTACTGTCCAATATTGTTTTAGTTCAAGATGTTTATTACCATTTTTCCTCTAAATTTCAAAGGTCATACAATTCAGTCCTTGCTCAATTAGCCCATCTATTAAGCTAATTTTTCTCAATTAATATTTTATTCCATCACTCTAAACTATTACACAATCTTTGAAAATCAGAATTTTAACACTAAACCTTAATTCACAACTTTTTCACAATTAGGTCCTAAAATCAATATCTATTGAAATTACTTGATAAAATCATCAAACAACAAAATCAAAGCTTCAAATTCATTTTATTTCATCATAAAAAGCTAACACTTATCAATGATAGCTTTTAATTTTGTTCATAAAATCAAAAACTAATGAATTAAACACTTGGACCTAATTGTAAAAGTCACAAAAACATAAAAATCTCAAAGAAAAGGGTAAGAATTGAACTCACATATGTCAAAGTATGAAAAACCAGCAGCTTTCAGACCTCCCATGGCGTTTTTTCTGAAGAAAAATGATGATATCTCTATATTTTTCAAATTTGTCTTGTTTTATATGTTTAATTTGTAAAATTTCCCATTTTGCCCTTATTTCTCCTTGTTTTTTTGCTGATTTTCTTGCCCAACCGTACAGCCCATACAATTTGGGTCCAATTTTCTTTTAAATCCCTCCTTTTTAATCACTTAAACTATTTAATCATAATTTAACAAATTTTGCACTATTTTCAATTTAGTCCTTTTTAATTAATTGACTAACCAAACGTTAAAATTTTCTAACGAAACTTTAATACTAACTTAATAACACTCCATAAATATTTATAAAAATATTTATGGCTCGGTTTATAAATCCGAGGTCTCGATACCTCGTTTTTAACCAAATTTACCTGATTAATTCTTTTAAAATCGCAAAATTCACTAATTAAAAATAATTCTTTTAAGTTCGCGCTTGGCCTATAATTATTATTTGTTAAATTTTCTAAACTTACTCGTCGGATTTAGTGATCTTGAATCACTGTTTCCAACACCACTAAAAAAATTGGCTGTTACAACTCTCCCCCCCTTTAGGGATTTTCGTCCCCGAAAATCTTACCAGAAAAAGTTGCTTTCAACTCTAATGAAAAACTTCCACAAAATTTCTCAGAATCACAACCGAATTAATCTCAAACATCTCTTCCCAATAACCTTTAGACTGTAGCATACAAAGGTGTGAGGCATATCATCAAAATCTCACTTATTCCCTCATAATTACAACTCTGGTAAGGGGGTGAGGTCGTAAAGCCTCTAACTTAACTCTCATAACTACACACATATGACTTGACATTCATACATAACATCATCATTTTCACATAATTCACTTCAAGAAAATTTATACACTTATATAGTCTATCAATATTTTCTGCCATCTACAATTTCAAACAATGAATTCACTTAGTTTAGCTCAATATCAACAATTAATGAATTTCAATCTTTTAAGTCCATTTATCACTTACCTTTCTTAATCAATTTAGGGAACCATTTCGGAATTGAGTACTTCGTTTTCATCATGCCATAGTAAAACTATGGTCTTGCACATAGTCACATATCACACACCGTAGCCATAGCCCAGCCATGGTCTTACACGAATCACATATCACACTGATGCCATATCCCAGATATGGTCTTATACGGAAGCACGTAATCACATATCTCTGATGCCATAGCCTAGCTATGGTCTTACACAGATCACATATTACATTGATACCATGGTCCAACCATGGTCTTTTAAATCAATTGTCTTAGCCATCGAGCGAAAGTACTCAAATCCGTTGTTCCACTTAATTTGTACTTTTATTCAAATATCATTTTACAACTATCACAGTTTAATGACATTCATATGCAATAATATACTATATCATTCATGAAATTTTCATATCACAACATTAAATTTAGCCATATGAACTTACTAATCATTCTTATTCAACCAAGTGTACATAAACACACACTTACTCAGTTTTGAATAAAATTTACTTAATCAAACATGTTGGGCACATAACATCGTAGACATGCCAAACAGACACGGATAGTCTTATCATAATAGACATAGTCATCATAAACCAAAGAACATACTTTAAGGATAAATCATGATCGATAATTTACGAAATAAGAGTGATAGGAAAACCGAGATAAAGAACTCCAAAATACGATACCATACCAGAAATCCGAGAATATAACTCATACGAAAATAATAATAAATATCCAAATGATTTCTCAGAGAAAACCGAAAGAGACAGAAGAATAGTCTCATGTAAGTTTCACCATCGACTACTTTTTCCAAACATAATAGAATTGAATCCCATATGGAGTGATAGGGATTTAACACTTAATAATAATAAATAATTTGAATTATAATAATATAATCGTATGTTGAGCATGTTTGTACTCAAGTGGTATTACCATAATTCAAATTATAAATACTATAATAAATAATAAACATCAAACATGTAACAATATAAGTCATATGTGTTAATTATGCTTTAATTTCATATCTCGGCAATAGTCTTTCATCAAATGGCATCATATATCATCTATATTATTTTAATCAATTCATGAACCTTTGGTTCAAGCTTTCAATCTCATATCTCTATTTCAATTCACAATTCACATTTCTTTTCATAATTCCACTTTTCACACTTTCAATAGTTTATTCGATCAAATTCATTTGATTTTCTCATTTCATTTACTCAACCCTATTAACATAACTTTCGGACTCGAGGCGGATACGGATCCAACCAAACACACCGATGCGGCACATTGTGCCTAAAAGCGAGACGTAGTACTGATCGATATCGACACATAAGTGCCTGAAATGACACACGAGGTGCCTGAAACGACACACGAGGTGCCTGATACAACACACAAGGTGCCTGAAATACGACACATAAAGTACTTGATCAGTATAGCCGACAAATCCCGTACACTTCCAGTTCCTATGGCATGCCAATTATATCCGACTAGTCCGACAAGTTAATAGGGAATTCAATTCTCATTTCAATTTCACTTAATATTCATATTTACCCCTATTAACAAGACTCGGACTTTGGCGGATACACGGGTTCCATCCAAACACACCAAAATGTCCAACCAAAACACACCAGTATAATCCTCCAAAACACACCAGTATCATATAATCCTCCCAAACACACCAGAATAATATAATCCATCCAAAACACACCAGAATAATATAATCCATCCAAAACACACCAGAATAGCACAAAGTGCCTCTTCGGATAAATCCGAAGGATATAAACATCAGCATATCCAAATCTCATCTCCAAATCCCTTCTCAAAATCCTATGGCATGCCAACTATATCCGACTCAGTCCGGTACAGTTAATAGGGTATTCAATTCACTTTCCAGTTTCCAATCAATACACATTTCAATTAATCACATATTCATATCAATTTCATCACATTCCCAATCAATAAAATTTTCAAATATAACATATATTCAAAATTCTATTTCCACATCAATCACATATATCCATAAAAATTCAATTCAATATTAATACTTACCTTAAAATTTTACTTACTATACACATAAATTTAAATATAACATTTATTCATACCATTTTGAGTTCCGACTCATCATAATCTACTTTTGCTCATATATTTGAGTATCGCTTTTATCATTATCGTAATTAGCTCGGTTGGGAAAGTATCTCTATCTTTAAGTAAAATAAATCTCATCAGAGTTGGAAGATATTACATTATCTTATCACAAGTTATATAATGGCATGTATTTCTAGACTTCACATATGCTACGTTCGGTCCGAGAATCGGCTAAACCTTAGCTCTGATACCATTAAATGTAATACCCCATACTCGTACCTGAGACCGGGATAGGATACGAGGCATTACCGACACCACTAAAAATTTTGGCTATTACACATTATAACCCGTAATGTTATATTTCAGAATGAGATTATAATATTTGGATTTTAACATTCCGACCATATCATAATCTTACATTACGGTCATCTTATAATATATGATATAATCTCATTAAGACCTATTTCTTAAGTAATATGAGATTTCAAGCAAAATCTGAATTTTATGACAAAATTACCACAAACTTTTAAATCAATAATAAGGAAGTTTGAAAATTCAATGCCTGAATTTTTTTCAAATTTTATGCAAACTCTGGGCAGATGCCTAATGTAATATCCTGAAAATTTTTACAGTAAAATACTATTCTTGATATAGTAAAATAAGAAAATAAAGTGACAAAAAAAGAAAAAAAAATTCTGAGTTATGTCAACATTGGGAAGTATATTATGATATATTAATTCAAAAAAGGACTAAATTGTAAAAGTGAGAAAAGTTTTGTTGCACAAGAATAAATACTCAAAATTTGAAGGGTTAAAGTGTAAATATGAAAAAATTGAAGGACTAATACTGCAAATATTTTAAGGGTGGAATGATTAGAAACTAAGGAGAATGGATGAATTAGGACTAAATTGAATAGGAAAAGAATTATGAGGGACTAAATCATCATTTTACCAAATTATGTGATGATTCATTGATGGAATTTTAAAAGATCACAAAGGGCAAAATGGTCAATTGGAAGAGAGAGAAATCTAGAAAGTGATGATGATGTTGATGATATTTTATAATTATTAATTAGATAAATATTATTTTATTAATATTTTAAAAAATATTTTATTATTTTATTATTATTATTTATTAAGTATAAAAGAAGGAAAGATGAAGAATTTTCATCATTTTTTCCATGCAAACCAATATGAGAAGAAGAGAGAAAGAAAGAAAGTTTTGCTTTCTTTACAATTTGGTCCTTTCACCAAAAATCCACCATTTTCACCTAAAAATCAAAAGAATTTCCATAGTCATCAAGAGAGAAAGATCACAAGGAGACTATGGGGAGCTAGAATATTAAGTTAGATTCAAGAAATATAAGCTGGAGGAGAGAGAAAATCAAGTTAAAGATTAAAGTCAATGAAACAATGTAAGAATTTTAAGATTTCAATATATTTTAAGTAGAGTTTCTCATGTAAGGTAATATCAAAAGCATGAAAATGATGTTAAGGTAGAGTTTTATTATATAAGGATCCATGTTCTTGATATATTAGTGAAGGGAAATGAGAGAAAATAATGGGAAATATGGTAGAGAATGGAAATAAGAGTGTTATAAACTTGGTAATCAATATGTTGCATTAAAGTAGTTTTGGACAACAGCAATAGGCTAACTTTGAAAAATCACCAAAAATGGTAGAAATTGAATTAGAAGCTGAGTGAGCTATGGAATTAAATCTTATTTAGTCTATTGTCATATAAAAGAAATAGAGAACATAAAGGAATTCTGTATTCTGAGATATTTGTATTTTTGTGAGACTGGTTCAGAATGATTTTGAGATCCCCTGTTCTGACTTGGAAAAATCATTAAAAATTATATAAAAATAATTTTGGGACATAATTTATATGGTTAGATTCATAAATGAGTCTATTTTTATAAGAAATAAATGATAATATCATTTGAATTCTGTTTAAAGAGATAATTAAACTTTTGTGAAGAGTGGTCAGAACTGTCAAATAGCAAAACAAGGGAGACTTTAATTAATAAACTGTACTAATTGGCTAAAGAAAAAATTCTTAAAATTTTATGGTAAGAAGAAATTGAGTCTAGTTTCAGGTAAAATTTACGGATCTTAATTTTAAGTTTTTTAACTCAAGATATAAATAATTTAGTGACTATGACTTAAATGGACAGCTTTGAATATACATATAAGTAAATAGTGAAATTATTGATAATGTTACTTATAAGCATATTATATAAATTAAGGATGTGGAATGGAGAGGAGGAGGAGGAAAATAAATATATGAATTTTCAGTTAGCAAGGGTTTTGTTGGGTTTTTCACACAAGAAGAAAAACAGAACTAAGTTATCCGGATAAAATATGAAGCTCTTGTTGAAGCTAGAGCAGCAAAATAATTTTTCCGGATGAAATATGAAGCTTTTATTAAAGCTAGAGCAACACAGTAATTATTCCGGATGAAATATGACGCTCTTGTTGAAGTTAGAGTAACAAGGTAATAATTTCGGATGAAGTATGAAGGAAGTTTGAGATTTAAGGACTTAGGAGTTGTAACCAAACGAACAGAAGCAAATGGGATGAAAAATTTAAAGAAGTATTTCATCCGAGTAACATACATACTGTTGTTTGTTGCCACCCTTAATAGGTTTACATTTAAAATAGATAATTTGTATGTTTTAGACTCATGGACTAAATTGAATAAAAGAAAAACTGTAGGGGAAATTTTGTAAAAATGTCAAAAATGACTAAAATGAAGGAAATGAATTGTTTTATTATTTAAATTATAAAATTGAATGAAATTATTAATTTAGATCAAGATCGGGTGAAAACATGTTTTAGGGATTAATTTAAAAGTGTTGAAATTGTGGAAAATTTTGTTATTTTATAAAATTTATGGGTTTTATCAATATATATAAGAATAATTAGGTTCGAAACAAGGATTTAATTACAAGAACTTTATTTTATTTGTCTAAGGATGAAATCGTCATTAATCAAAAGTTTAGGGGTAAAATGGTAATTTTGCCTAGAGATTAATTGAATGTATTAGAATATGAAATAAATAAAAATGATGATCAAAATTATTTATAAAGACCGGGTGGCTCAAATATGAGACTTGAACGTGAAAAAGAAAAAGTTTTCGGATTAGTAAAACTATAAATACGAATAAGCAACGAAGTAAGTTCGTGCAACTTGAATTGAGTTATTGAATGTTTAAATTATACATTTATGTGACATGAATGTGAATTGAATGTTTAAATATATGTTTTGGGCTTTAAGGGCCCAATAGAGGGATATTATGATTATTTTCAGAATATGAATAATAAATGATTCAGAATTATCTAAAAATGCTCAGTAAACTCTGGAAATACCTCGTACCCTATTTCGGCAACGAATATGAGTAAAAAGTGTTACACCTAAAGTGGAGGATGGCATGTCTTCCAATTATTCAAATTTTATTTTAGAATTATGTTAATACATTTTTTGGTAATTTAAATTAGATATATGTACAAAGCTATTAAAAGGTGTGGTTTTTTCCTCCTCTTATTAGTACAAAATAATTCCAATTTCAAGAACAGTTTAATTATGGTACACTTGCTGGGCTTCATCAAAATTTTGCACATCATTGGGTCATACTCTTACCAAATAAACACTTTCCAAGTTGTCATTGCATTTTGGTTGAATGGAATTTTAATATTCATATACCTTGTGAAATTTGAGTCTAATCATAATATTAATATATTTTATATTTATTCAAATTCAATCTTACTCGAAATTTAAACTTAAAATTTTGTTTAAATTTGTCTATATTTATAAAAGACTAACCCAAACCTATTTTAGGTCACCCATATTATTTTTAATTTTTTCAAAAATATTTATATTATATTATTTTAATATTTAATAATTTTATACATTTTATTTATTAAATTTTTTATATAGTCGACTTAATATTATTTTAACGTTTATGTTAGAGTTGTATTATATATTTAGTATAAGTTTATTTTTTAATGTGTTCTAAATTACATAATATATAAAAATAGCATAATATAAAGTATTATAAACTTAAAATGGGTCTAGTCAAAGGGCTTAGGCCTTGAATGTTCAAACTCAAATTCAACTCATATTCAAATGGGCCTAATTTTTTTGCTTAAGTCCATTTTTCGGATATAATATTTTTACCCAAACCCTCTCAAATTTCAATCGGGCCTTAGGCCTGGAAGAGTAGCCTGACCCATGAACAAGTCTATATATATATAATATAATATATATAATTTTCTTTTAGATAATTTTACATTCTGTTAATCAAACACTTAAATCTTACATTTCAATCAAATAAATCAAACAAAGTAATATATTATTTCACCCATAATCTTATATTCTCGTAATTCTATTACGGAATATAGTTTAAGTTTAAGTTTCGAGTAATCAATCGTTACCTTAATGTTATTGCATGGTCAAGTTTTCATCTTCGAATCAAAGTAATTATTATTGAGTGATTGAACTACCTTGACACACATGAGTAGGGGTCATCAATGTATTTGCATTTAATTTTTATCGGGAGTTAATCCCTAATAAATGCAAATGGAAGTTGAGATCCTTAGGAGTCTGACATCCTTTAAATTAATATAATTATCCTTTAAAAAACCTAATTTGGCTAAATGCTTAAACAATGGACTAACTTTTTTAAGGTTGCTTGAATAAGGGGAAAGTATTTCAAAATATCAAATAACGGTAAAAAATTTCCGAATCTTTTTAAATAGGGGGTTTTTCACGCAACTACTCAAATTTAAAATAAACGCATTGTAACAGCTCATTTTTTAATAGTTTTGAGATCACAAATCTAATTAATAAATTCGTAAAATTAATATTTAAATTATGCGGTCAATAATAATTTTTATATTAAATTTTGATTTGATGAATTTAAATTAATTAGATTAATGGTTAGTACAAGGGGTTTAGTATCAATAAAGGCCTATTTTCGAAATTATTTATGAAAATGGGCCGTTTCTAAAAACAATAACGGGTATGGAGCGAAAACTCAAAAATGCATTGATGTGGACACATTTTTAGGCAATAACTCAGAAAAATGCTTCCACGTCAGTGCGCTTTTTCCATGTGTCAACGAAAAAAACACTGACGTTGACACGCTTTTGGCCTTGTAATCCCCAATGGGTTATTTGCAAATTAGGGCCTATGTTTAGGATTTTTGGGTTTGATTAGGGTTAGAAAAATTTAAATTGGGGTATTATGTTTTTAATTGTTTAGGGTTTAATTTTTTTAATTGTTAAATATTGTTCTGGAAAAATAATTTTGACAATATGGGTTTTAAAAAAATAAATTTAACATGATGTGTTCTGAAAAAATTATTTTGACGAGATGAATTTTGTTTTTTTAAACGTAATAAAGGAAATTTTTCATAATTAGACACATGATTTTTTTATTCACCACACAACCAAAAGCTCTTAAAAATTTAGTTAATTATTTTTAAGCAATGATAAAATTATATTTTAATGAAATGCTTAAGATAACTTTATAAAAAGCAATAGTAAACAACGACAATATCAACTAGGAATTATTAATAATATCATACAAAATTAAAAAAAATATATTAAAATCTCAAATTTTGACATAATAAAAGGACTAAAACTACAATTTAACCTAATTCCACACACAAGGCTCTAAACCACAAAAATCCACTCATTTTATTAGGCATATTAGCTCACACAGCTCTAGGCAGATAAAAACTAAAAATGAAAAATTGTAACACCTCTTACCCAAGTTCGGCGCCGGAACATGATACGAGGTGTTACCGGACTTAAACACATAAAAACATACATTTCCTAGTTATGAAATTTCGCTCCAATTTAAAACTTTTAACAATACCTTAATGTCTCTACTATGGGCTTACGACGCCCAGAACACACTTTGGAATTGATTTGGGACTAATCTATGCACTCTAGAAATTTTTTTAAAATTTCAAGCTGATAGGGGCACACACCCGTGTGGAAGGACAACACGCTCGTGTGTCTTCTTAACATGGCCATGTTGAAGGCCCGTGTGGCTCACACGCCTGAACATATCGAGATATGCCCGTGTCCCTAGCCTGTGCGAATTTATTTTTCGATTCGAACCTACAGGGGTTTTCACACGGCACACGCCCGTGTCCATGACCCGTGTCTCCCACACGGTCATGAAACGCCCGTGTCTCAGCTGGTGTGCAAAAACCTTGACATTCTGTTTTTAACGTCAGCAACCCCTTAAGGGCACACGGCCATGGTACACGCCCGTGTACTAGGCCATGTCCTCCACACAGTTGGGACACACGGCCGTGTCTTTGCCCGTATGGTTACTACTAGGCATTCTATTTTGCCAACTTTTAGATGCAGGGGACACATGGCCTTACCACACGCCTATAGGGCAAACCGTGTGTCACACACGGTCTAGATACATGCCCGTGTGGACAAAAAACAAGGTTATCTACCAAGTGTTTTTGCCACCCATATTTGTACCAACCTACACAACATCAAACATAACCAATCCAAGCATAGATACACATAACCAAACAACCACATCCGTGAAAATCTTCATTAAATGCATTTAATAAAAATCAATATTAGCCAACATTAATGGCCTACACAAAATGAATATCACTTCCATCATATGAGCCAACACTTGTGGCTAAACTAATAAGACACTAAACAAAAGATTCAAGTCCCTATACATGCCACAATCAAAACATTTAAACTAGCTATACCAAGAGCTTCAAGTGATAGTGTGATCGATGCCCCCTACGTCCATTGATCCCTGATACTAGCTTGGCGGCATTATATGAAGATGGAAAAGAGAAGGAGTAAGCATAAAACTTAGTAAGTTACATATAAATAAGTAACAACATCAACCTTGCATATTATAAATCAACACAACATTCTTGAGTGAATAAAGTTAAATATCGCTACATGCTTAAATATCACAAGTATAAGCCAAAGATTACATTATTGTCCCAAAATCATTTCATAGCTAGAACTTACTCATGTCATTCTTACCATGAAGGCAACATAACTAGACTCATATCTCATGAGTTTCGAATAAGAACCTGTACCACTCACAACATGATTATATCATTCCATATCATTGTCATAAGCTTTAAAATAACCTGTGAAACCATTTAGAATACTAAAGGATATCTGAAAAGCTTTACATAAGAGGGTGAATTGCCGATGCCAAGTTCTAAACATGGTCTTGCACTAGCTCACATGTCGAGGCCGATACCATGTCCCAAACATGGTCTTACACTAGCTCTCGTCACAATGCCGATGACATGTCCTAGACATGGTTTTACACTAGCGCACATATCAATGCCGATGCAATGTCCCAGACATGGTCTTACACTGGCTCTCATTACATTGTCGATGCCATATTCCAAACATGGTTTTACACTGGCTCTCATATTGTGGCCGATGCCATGTCCTAGACATGGTCTTACACTAGCACACATATCGCTCAAATGTCATGGCATGAATATCCAATCTATTTCTAGGTTCAACTGGGAATTTAACATATTAATTTCATAATACATTATTCATAATCATATTCAACCATATTATGCAAAATTGATCATTAAACACATAATAGATTGTCATTTTTACAAAATGGTCTATTTTAGGTGTTTTCATGAAAATCCTTTCACAAAAGTTATTTATTTAACAACCAAGATTCATTTTCTTCCATAAGAATTCAGCAAATAATATGAATACTCTCATAGGAAACCCTAAACTTTCAATCATTTTGCAAAATAGTCCCCTTATTAGCTAGATTATGTTACAAAGGTCCTAAAAGTACAAAAATGATCAAGAAAGACCATCAAAATCACTTGCTTGTAAGGGTAGAGAGTAGTTGAAATTTTGAAGCTCCAAAACCCTTATTTTTGTTGGTATTTCGGTGGAGAGGAGGAAGATGAAAGGTGATATCTTTTTTTTCTATTTATTATATTTTAATTCTAGTCAATTTAGTCACCAAATTTCACCTAACTTTGACCCTACAATTCTTTTGTCTCTATGATCAGCTATTAACATATTTGTGGTCTATTTACTCAATAAAGACCTCTAATTTTATGTTCCATAGCTATTTGAGACATTTAGCTAGTAGAACAAAACTTTCACACGTTATGCGATTTAGTCTTTTTTTGCAATTAAACATGCAATCGCTAAAATTATTTCACCAAAATTTTCATGCACTCATATAATCATGCTACAACACATAAAATAATATTAAAAATAATTTCTCCTACCTCGGGTTAGTGGTTCCAAAACCACTGTTTTGATTAGGCCCAAAATCGGGCTGTTACAAAAATAAAAGCTAAGTGCTCCTATAGAAAGAATAAAGGTATTCATGTAATACCCCTAACCTGTATCTGTCGCCGGAACAGGGTTACAGAGCATTACCGAAATAAACAGATCAAATACAGACATTTCATATTATTTAACATTCATGTCAAATATTATTCATAAAGTTCTTTATATGAGCCATTGAGGCCCAAAACATATATTAGAAACAAGTCGGGACTAAACTGGATATTCAGAGAACTTTTTACAAAATCTCTAAATTTTTCCAAGGTGCAGAGGACACACGCCCATGTGGTTCACACGGCCATGTGACACGCTCGTGTCCCAGGCCGTGTGGGCATTCAAAATAGAGCACACGGTCGTGTCTCATCCCGTGTCTGTATTTGTGTAACTTTTTGACTAGGGTCACACGGCCAAGCCACATGCCCGTGTGCCAGGCCGTGTGAAAAATCTTGAGCATTCTGTTTTAAATTTTAAAGATGCAAGGGACACACGACCAAAACACATGTCTGTGTGCTAGGCCGTGTGTTACACATGGCTGAGACACACACCCGTATGGACGAATAAGGCCATTTCTAAGCCATATTTCTCACCCAATCGGTTTTCCACCTACATTAACACTTTAACACATTCACAAGCCAATCCAAGACATTTAAACCAAGCCAAATCCAAGTCTTATGCATTATACAATACCTCATATAACCAAGTAAACAAACTTACTTACTTACCTATTTGATCAAATATTCATATGCATAATCCATCCTCACTTCAACTTTAATCATTTTACCATACACATTAACTAGATAAAAGTACACATATATACATCAAAATATATCAATCACAAGCCATTTCAAATGGCTAGTTACAACCAATATATATGTGCCAACATTGGCTAATTAACCTATACATGCCATTATAACCAAAAGTAATTTACTATTTATAAAGAATTTATATCGAATTGGGCCGATGGATAGTATGATGTAGCTCCGACCAACTTCTAACCTTTACAAGCTTCCAATTCTATAAACATGAGAAATAAAATAGAGTAAGCATTTAAGCTTAGTAAGTTCTTACAACATTGAATTTAACTTACCAATATTCATATTTAAGGTAAGCAAATAAACATGCTCAAACCAATTTGACCAATTGCCTAGACATATCTATCAAGCATGTTAATCATGTAATCATGTAATTCACATAAATACTAAGAAACATGAATGAGCTCATCAATATTCAATTTCCACGTACATGTAATCATATCTTTGTATTTCAAGTATTTCTTATAGTAATTCATCTTGATTTCATATCATCTCATATCGGAACTTTACCCATTGAATCATTTAAAATATCGATGGATATAAGGGTAGTACACATGAAGTGTATGAATCAGAGATCCGTCAATTCATATTCGAAGGTACTCATTAGAGCACATATTCGGGAAGCCTTTTCTCGAGCTATATAACAGTAAGCTCATATGAGCCATGTAACGGGAAGCTTATCCAGGTTGTATAACGGGAAGCTTATCCGGGCTGCATAATGGGAAGCTCATGCGAGCCATAATCTAGAAACTCCTGTGAGCCAATAAAGGGTAGCTCCGAAAAGTCATTAATTAGGAAGCTTCGGATAGCCATATATTGGGAAGTTCAAGCAAGCCATATCGGGAAGCTCCGGAGAGCCATTAATCAGGAAGTGCATAAAAAGCCTTTAATCGAGAAGTTTACTAAGAGCCATATATCGGGACGCTCATAAGAGCTGTGGTGTGTCTACAACACATGCAGAATCACAACCAGTCGGGATGCTCCAAAGAGCTATTAATGGGAAGCTCGCAAGAACCATATAGCAGGAAGCTTGAGATGGCTAATAACGGAACTCTCTTTCGAGCTATGGTGTGTCCGCAACATATGCAGGACCACAACCAATTTGGGAACCCTGTATCCATCGAATTTCATTTATTCAATCAGGACTTATTACTTATCGAGCATTATCAGATATGTGACCGATTTTTATACATGTAAATTATACAATACACATATACAACATTAAATTCAAACATATAAATATACACAATTTAGTTACACGAACTTACCTTGACAAGTGTTCGTGAATTGTAATTTACTAATCCGATGTCTTTTCCTTTCCTCGATCCAATTTCGTATTTGGTCTATCCGGATCTATACGAGTAAATTTAACTTAATTTAATACAACTCATATTCAATTCAATCCAACTCACATCTTAGGTAAAATTACTATTTTTCCCTTATACTTTTATTTAATTATGATTTCGTCCTTAAGCTCGGAAAATGAAATTCATGCAATTTAATCCTTATTCCAAGCCTAGCCAATTTTTACACGTAACATTAACAGCCCATGTATTTCATAAAATTTAAAATTTTTCCATGAATTTTACATCTTTTTAATTTAGTCCCTAAATCACAATTTCATCAAAATTCACTTTACAAAAGTTGTTTATCTATCAACAACCTTTCATTTTCTACCATAAAACTTCATAATTCATGCACACTCATCCATGGAAAAACCCTAGTACTTTGTTAACTTTACATATTAATCCCCAAGATAGCTAGATTAAACAATTACGATCTCGAAAATATAAAAATTACTAAAAACGAGACAAGAATTCATACCTAATTAAGCCAAAACAACTTACTTGAACTCAACACCCAAAAATTAGGGATTTCATGTCTTTTAATTGGGATAAAATGATGATATTAGATATTTATTTTATTTATCATCTTTTATTTATTTACTTTCCAATTGAGTCATATTTCTTTTCTTAAATTTCCATGTATGAATCATCATACTTATCTACTAACTCTTCTTAATGGTCTATTTACCATATAAGGTCCTCCAATTTTGAATTCCATAGCTATTTGATACTTATAGCTACTAGAATTTAATTTTTGTATTTCATGCAATTTGGTCCTTTATAAAATTAGACATGTAATCGGTAAAGTTTTCTTAACAAAATTTTTATACGACATTCCTATCATAATGTAGACCATGCAATAATATTAAAATAAATTTCATTACGGACTCAGATTTGTGATCCCGAAACTACTATTCCGATTTCACTGAAAACAAGCTGTTTCAATTCAAATTTCAATTATTTTTTTCTTCTCTTACAACAATTCTATGGAAAATTTTAGATCCAAGTAAGGAAGAAAAAGCTCAACAAATAGAGAGTAAGAATGGCATCAATGCCATGCAAGATCTAAGGTGTTACAGTGCTTCCAATGGTGATTCAACAATGAACAATAGACAAACTCAGATCCTGAATAACATCGATAAGTTCAACAAAAGCAAATCCATCAAGGATTACACAGCCAAAAGTGCGTATACGTCAGCGTGCTTTTGCCTGACACAAAGAAAAAAAGAGCTGACGTGGAAGCGTTTTTCTGGGTTATCCCCTGAAAATGTGTCCACGTCAGTGTGTTTTTGGGTTTTCGATCTATACCGTTATTATTTTTAGAAACGACCCATTTTTGTAAATAATTTTGAAAATGGGCCTTTATTGGTACTAAACCCTAGTATAAACGATTTAGTCCAAAAGTTAAATGGTTGTTGAAAATGAGGTATTGGGACATCGTGTTTATAATTTTAAAGTTGTAAATATTTTATTAAATACTTACAGAGTCATATTATAGGTGAATTGAAGTTTGGTCCAGTAATTTTTACGAGTAATTGCTTAATTAAGGTAAAAAGATTAAATTGTAAAAGAGGTAAAAGTTAATTGCTATAGATTTAAAATACTGAAGGGACCAAAATGGTGATTAAACCATGGTAAAAAAGTCCAAGCGGTGGTGACGTGATTAAATCTACTAACTTTTTCACTATTTGCTCATTTAGTTCTAATTAGTTTAGGGTTGAATTGAAATTAAGCTTGTTTAGTTGAAATTTAATATAATTGAATAACCAATTGTGCAATTAAACCTTCCTTGGATGGTAATTGTAACACCTCTAACTCATATCTGTCGTCGAAACAGGGTTTCGGGGCATTACCAGAACTTTCAAAGCATTTTACAAATAATTCACGTAAATTATTATTCATTAACCGAGATCAAATAAAATGTCCCTTAATTGGACCCTCAAGGCCCAATATGAGCGTTATAATCAAGTCGAGACTTAATCAGGACCTCTAAGAAATTTTTGCGAAATTTCAAAAATTTCCTAGGTGCAGGGGTCACACGCCTGTGTGGTCCAAGGGACATGCCCGTGTGACCCTAGGACACATCTGTGCTGCAGGCCGTGTTCGACCCCGTGTAACTCTCTGACTTGTGCACACGGCCATGCCACACACCTATGTTCTAGGCCGTGTGGTTAATTAATTCAATTCGAAATTAGGTGTAGGTTTCACACGGCCAAGACACATGCCCATGTTTTAGGCCGTGTAGAACACACGGCTAAGACACACGCCCGTGTCTCTGCCTGTGTGCTCAATTGTGAACATTCTGTTTCTCAAAATTAAGATGCATGGGACACACGGCCTAACTACACGCCCACATACCTGGCTGTGTGTCACACACAGTCTAGACACACGCCCGTGTGTCTGCCCATATGGACAAAATAAAGCCATTTCCTAGCCTTATTTGTCACCCAAATTTACCATTTTCCTGCACTAAAACATACCAAACACATTCCAACCATTTCAAGCATTCAAATTGAGCAATTTTCATCATCCAACATGGCATATCATTGTTTGCATACATGTTTATAATCTTACCTTGGAATATTCCATATATTAATGTTAGGCGTAATTTGAACAACCATTAACATGCATATAGCTACCATAGTATGACATTACAAGTATATAAAAAACAACCATTACTAGCCATTCCAATGGCTAGATTACAAACCACATATATAAGCCATCTATGGCCAAAATCGCCTAAACATGCCATTATACCAAAATGATTTTACTATATATAGCCAAAATAGCTAGTGGATAGTGCGATGATGCTCCAATGATCTCCAACCTTTGAGAGCTTCAGAGCACTATAAAATAGGGGAAAAATAAAATGGAGTAAGCATTACATGCTTAGTAAGTTCGTATAACGGAAACTAAACTTACCAATCCTGTGTTTATTAAATTTAAGCATACAATATCTTGTTTCCATCCATTTGGAACAATTGTCTAAACATATACATTCAATCAAACATGCTAGTCACAAAATCTTCATATCAATCAAGTAAACATAGATGAGCTCATCATGCAATATTCTTTCAAGACATTATCATTTCATATCATAATTCTCTCATCATGTCAAGAGTTTTGTCCGTTGAATCGTTGATATTCCGATGGATACTCAAGTAGTACACTTGAGGTGTACAGTTCAATAACCCATCAATTTTTATTTAAGAGTACCCATTAGGGCACTTAACCAAGGAACACGCTTTCGAGCCACATTTCGTATAACAGGATTACCAGTCCAAGCTAAACCCTAATCGTAACGTATACTCGAGAGATATTATATCAAATTACCCATCTAGGCTAAATCCTTTCTATAACAAGATCAATAGGATTACTCGTCTGAGCTAAATCCCGTCCGTAACAAATGCAGGACATTATTCATTTCGAGAAAGCGCATATAATCATCGGAATTCAGTATTCAATCGAGACTTAACCCTTTTTCACCATTTCAAGCATGTATTAAAATTTTCATTATAGCATTTAAATAATGTACATCAATATAAGTCACATTCCATACAAACACAAAATTCAATTAAACATATTTACATGTTCGATTAAGTTACATGAACTTACCTCGATACTTGTTCACATAAGTAATCTACGAATCCAAAACCTTTTCTTTTCCTCGATCTAACCTCGAATTTATGTTGTCTGGATCTATATAAATATCTTTAATCATCAATTTCTCGTATTTTGTATTCATTTGGACTCAATCTACATCCTAGAAAAAATTACCATTTTACCCATAACTTTTCCCTAAATTCTAATTTCGTCCCTAGGCTCGGAAAATGAAACTTGTGCAATTTACTCCATATTCCAAGCCTAACCAAAATCCCATTACAAAATTTACAGCACATGTATTCAGAATTCTTCATCAAATTTCACAACTTTACATTTTAGTCCCTAAATCATGTTTCCATCAAAAATCACTTTGTAAAAGTTATTTATCTATCAACAACCTTTCATTTTCTACCATAAATTTCTAATTTTCAGCATATCCATGACCCAAATTTCATACCTTGATAACTTTTTAAATTAATCCCCCAAATAGATAGATTAAACTATCACGGTTTTAAAAATATCAAAATTACTAAAAATAGGACAAAGCAATTAAGCCTTGAAAGTTTTTGCTCTCTCTCCTAGGGTTTCCATATAATTTTTGAGGTTGAAGATGACAAAATAATAAGATGATATCTTTTATCATCTTTTTAATTAATTAATTATTTTAATTCCAATTTAGTCCTTACCCTTTTTTAATTTTTCCATGGATGAGTCACCAAAAATCTACATAGTTTTCTTTTATGGTCTAATTACCATATAAGGACCTCTATTTTTGAATTCCATAGCTATTTAATTCTTATAACTACTAAAATTCAACTTTTGCATTTTATGCAATTTAGTCCTTCCCGTAATTAAACACTTAATCGATAAAATTTTCATATCAAAATTTTCACACAACAAATCTATCACAGACCATATAATAATAATAAAATAAAAATAAACTTTATTTTTGGATCGAATTTGTGGTCCCGAAACCACTGTTCTGATTTCACTGAAAAATGGACTGTTATAGTAATTATACCATAGTTATATGTCATGGACATTTATGTACATAAGAGAGTAATTTTATAAGTGAAAATTAAAAGGTTAAAATTATAAATAGTTAAATGGTAAGTTAAATTTAATGAATTAAAGGTAAATATCATATTTTTCTTGAACCGAATAACCATTGTTAGGGCTTGAAAAACTTCGGTCAAGCTTTGGTTTCATATTAGATCAAGAAATAAATCAATTAGGTTCTAATTGCGGAAAGGTTAAAGGAACAGATTGATCATTGTCTCGATTTCAACTTCGTTTTTTCATCATGTAAGTTCATTTAATATGAACTTGATTATATTTCTAATTGTTTATGAATGTTAGACCTGAAATGATATAAAATTACTAGTATTAAATTGATTTGTTGATAGAATTGGAGTTATAAAAAGTTACGAAAATGATAATTCCTAATATCAATTGAGACAAGCTACAATCGTACTTAAGTCAATAGTGATGCTATGGTAATTATTCTGACGTAAGACCATGGTTGGACCATGGCAGTGTATATATGTAAGACCATAGCTGGGTTATAGCGTCCTGATGATAAGACCATAACCGGGTTATACCACTATGAACATAAGGCCATGGTAGTGTCATGACAATACACATGTAATACTATAGTTGGAATATGGCACAATATGAAACATGTACCTGGATTTCAATCGTCTTTCCAGTATGCGTTGCATAGAAATACATGACGATCTAAATGCAAGGTGCGAAACGGTAAGCAGTTCGTAATAACATATATGTGTAAATGTGGTAAATGTTGTATCATCATTATTTGTTAAAGAGATTATGCATTGTGATAATAAGAAAGGTGAATGTATTGAAATGTGGAAAATTGATTTGAACTAATGTTTAAAATTACTCGTTGTGGGTTGTGGTTGATAGGAATTCTGATAATAGCCTTGTTGACAGGAACTCCATTCATTTATCTTGTTATTTGAATTATTATATTTAATTGATTAAGTTTTATTGTTTAACTGACGAACTAACTAAGCTTTATGAAAGCGTACTTGTGTCTTTGCCTTTTCCTTGTAGATCACATTTTGTGAATCGGATCAACTCGAATAATTCACACTATTTGGGGATTTTTTGGTAGATTTTGAATTCTATTTGGTTTATAAGGCATGTAATAGGGGAATTTGGTTATGGTCTGTAATAGTTCCTAAATACTTATATTGTATAGTTGTATGCATATGATGTTGTGGTTTGAATAACTTGTTAGGTATGCATTCTTAATTCTAAGCTTAAGCATAATGGATGAATGTGTAACACCCCTTAACCCTAAACCATCGCCGGAACAGGGGTACGAGGCATACCGGATAATCAAATAATTTACGATTAATATTCAAATAATTATCGAACATATTATAATATAATCATAAGTTCATATAAAACTTTTGCTAATTGACTTCTTTTTTTTTTTTAGAAAAAAAAATTCAATATAACCCCTTTATAAATATTTAACCTTCCCTGCAAATTCAAATCGCAGCCAATTCAAAACCAATATCACAATCCATACAATTTCATATTTAAATACACCTAAACATAGTTCAACATCAACTCAGTAATTTACTGAGTAAACATTCGCATATATTATTTAATTAAATAAACTTCATTCATTCTATTTCAACTTGTTCCCAACTATATCAAATATGTTATGATAATTCTATTTCCATTTCATTAAACCAAGTATCAAAAGATCATGTTAGTATTAATTATACCAAATATATCATATAAATTTTCATACTATTTCATTAGTTTCAATACCAAAATACCAAATACCATTCTTTATAACAAAAATTATATAGCATTTTAAATTGACCAAATTAACACCTATGTACAGGCCACTTTTGCCAAAAGAAGAATACATCACCGAGTTTTGCGTTGGAGTTGGGATCACCTGGATGCTAAACCAAGACTCTGAATACCTATTAACCTACGCACGGAAACAACCGTACGCTGAGTATTTTATACTCAGTGGTATTACCATAATTCAAATTATAAACAAAATAATCATGTAAATTAAATCATCTAACTTTAATATTTACTAAACCAATTCAAAAATAAATTTGCCATTCTCGATATATTCATACAATTGAATTTAGCTATTCGTCAATTGAAATCATAAACATTCATGTTGAGCCATTGTCTATTCCATGAACCATTAATTCATGCTTTCCATTCTCATACTCACATTCAAATCACATTTTCAATTCATGTTCTATTTTTACATTTCTTACAATGGCTTAACCGATTCATTTTATTCAACTTAACTATTCTTTTAATTACCCCTATTAACAGATTCAGAATTTGGCAGATACACGGATCCAACCAAAGACCCCAATTTGGCACATAGTGCCTCAGTGGATAGTTCGAAGCAAAGTTGACACCCAGTGTCTCATCGGCCTAGCCGAAGTAAAGTGGTGCCCACTACCTCATCAAATCTATCCGAAGTAAAATAGTGACACCCAGTGTCTCATCGACTCGAGGTCGAAGCATCCCTAAACATTTCCAATCATATGGCATGCCAACTATATCCTACTCAGCCCGACTAGTTAATAGGGTATTCAATTCTTTTTCTCAATTCAATATCACTTTCTCAATTAAATATGCATTTCAATTATTCACATTTCAATTATTCACATATAATCACAATTCAATTTAATTTCATACAATTCAATACTAATACTTACCATGCACATTAACTTAAAATTCAACAATTAATAATAATTAAATTCAAATTATAGTAATACTAACACGTATTTCTCATTCAATTCAATTTTCTAAATTCAATTCAATAAATTTACTTACCTCAATATTTACTTACTATAAAATAAATAAATTTAAAATTAATACTTAATAATAAATAACTTGAATTATAGTAATACAAACCCGGATTTCGCGATTACTCCTCGATAACTTTCTCCTTTCCTTTTCGTGCCAATGCTTTGGGTTCTTTGTTAGCTACGAAAATAATAATAATAATAATTTACACTATTAATTACAGCATTAATTAAAATAATAATAACTGAATTTCTATCCAATTTATACCCTAATTCCAATTTAATCCTAATTAACTCATCTACTTTTCTAACTCAATTCATACTTTATTTCTATTCAATTTCCTTCCATATTCTACTTAACTATCTAATGTTCATAATAAAACTCTAATTTAAAACTTCTTTCAATTTATTCCTACAACACAAAACTTATAGCCTAATTTACAATTTAATCCTTTAATCAATTCTAACTTAAAATTCATTCAATTAAATCCCTAATTCATTATTTTGTTCAACATGAACTATGTTCAAAAACCTAAGAACTTTCAAAACTTCAACTTAATTTCATCAAAACTTTGTTCTAAAGCTTTTAAAACATCAAAATTAAGAGAAAATGACTTAATTGACTTACCTTTTAAAGCTTCAAACCTTAAAACCCTAGTTTTTATTTTATCCTATTTCGAAATAACTTCTCTGTTTCTTTTACTTTGTTTCTTTTTATTTTACCTTTGTTTATTATTTATTATATTAACTTAATAAATATTATTATTTCTTAAATAATAAGTAAATAAATAAATATATTACAATTGTATGTATATGATTTATTACACTTGTATTTTACTATCACCTTACATTTGTCAATTTATTAATTTATTCATTAATGTAATAATATAGTATTAATTAATTAAATAATAATAACAAATATAATAAATATCTATTTAATACACAAATATATATATAACAAATGTACACTTATAAATATTTTTACATTTGTATATTATCATGACCATCCATTTGTCTTTCTTTTATTTATTTATTATACAAAATCTTATAATATTATTAATATAAATTATAATTTATTTTAATAACAAGTATAAATACTACAATTGTACACATATATTTTTGTACATTTGTACAATATCAATACCATACAATTGTCATACTTTCAATTTATTTACTAATAAAATCTCCTAATATAATTATTTAATTAGTAATTATCTTTTACTTAAATTTTCAAGTAAATAAATAAATGTAATACAAATGTATATATTTACATTATTACAAGTGTCACTATCTAATTTGTTCATTACTCAAAAATCTCACAATTTAATTATTTTATCTAATAAATATCTTTTACTAATTAAATAAAATATCACAAATATATATGTTTCTATTAATAAACTTGTATTAAATCACTACCATACATTTGTCTTTATTTAACTTATTTCATAATATAATAATAATAATTATTATTATTATTTAATATTAAACCTTAATAGTTTTTAATTCAATATTATGTAATATCTTCAATTCAATCAACTTATGCAGCCTTATATTTAAGAATTGGCGTAATTACCATTTTGGCCCTTTATACTTTCCTTTAATCTATAATTCAATTTTTATCCCTTATTCAACTTAGTCGTTTTTACTAATTACTCTAAATTAAGCTAAATTCACCTAATTAAAACCTAATTAGACACACCACTAGGCTCATAAATATTTTTAATAATTATTTTCGAACTTATTTCACTAAGACGAAGGCCCTATAACTCACTTTTCCAGTGCCCGTGAATTTTGGGTCATTACAGAATGTGATATAATAAGATTGGCTTGAGTTAAGTATGACATTTTGAGATTCATTATAGGTCATTAGAAGCATGTTTGTGGTTTCTATATGTAGTTAAGGAAATGAATGGGGTAAGTGTTGTATCGTGGTGCCATTGATGATATATTGGTTAGGTTTTAGGTTGATTGTCTTAACATGCTTTGAGTGTCATTGAAATGCATTTTTCAGGTCTTATACTCTTTTGTTGAAATTTGATTTAGGTATGAAAGCATTTGGATATGAAATGAGTGTTTTGGGCACATACTGTAACAACCCAGTTTTAGCTTAAATTGGAACAATGGTTTCGAGACCACAAATTGGAACAATGGCTTAAATTGGAACAATGGTCATTTTTGGGCACATATTGGCGTGTGATCCCTTTATGCATAAAAAATTTCTAAGTTTCTTAAAGTTGTCAAATGTTATCGGTTTAGTCTCGAACCTCTTCCAAGCATGTTTTAAGGTCTCGTAGAGCCTTATAAGGGAAATTGTGATTATTTTTTATTAATGTTTATGTGATAATGGATTCATGCATGATAAATGTATGTTGTATGCTGTATTTGATCAGTAATGCTTCGTAGCCCTATTCCGGCGACGAATACAGGTTAAAGGTGTTACATTTATTGGTATTAGAGCTACGATTTAGTCGATTCTGGGACTAACGTAGCATGTGAGAGTCTAGCTATACATGTCATATATATAAACTGTGATTGTGTGATGATTTCTGACAGCTTAAAGTGTGTTTTCATATAGTAATTGGATCTCGAAAGAGCTTTAGCTAAGGATGTGGAAAGTAATGCGCCCGCTCCCGCTTAAAGGATAGCACCGGCTAATTCTAGGTCAATTTTGAGTAGCCACGAGTGAGAGGCTAAACAAACCTTTTTCCATATGATGAGTAAGTGGTTTATGGAGTTCGTTCAAACTAATCCGTCTGCTCAACAACTTCACCTTACCTGTTCCTCAACAAAACCCTACTATTCCTCAAGTTATAGATTTGACATAGTTGAACAAGCCGTCAGTGGATAAGATTCAAAAATATAGAGCTGAGGAGTTCTGGGCTACTATTGATGATGATGCTGAGAGAGCTGAGTTCTGGCTTGAGAACACAATATGGGTATTTGATGAATTATCTTGTACTCCTGATGAGTGTATCAAATGTGTTGTATCTTTTCTGAGAGATAATGCATACCATTGGTGGAAAACATTGATATTTTTAGTTCTAAGAGGACGGGTTACCTGAGAGTTCTTTCAATCTGAGTTTCAAAAGAAGTACATAAGTCAGCGATTTCTCGATTAGAAGTACAAAGTGTTTCTAGAATTGAAACAAGGTCGGATGACTGTCATTGAGTACGAAAGATAATTCGTACGTTTAAGCAAGTATGCTTGAGAATATGTATCTACTGAGAAGATCATGTGTAAACGGTTCGTTAATGGACTGAACGAGGATATAAAACTGTTAGTCGGGATTCTTGAATTAAAAGAATTCGTTGTTTTGGTTGAAAGAGCCTATAAAGTTGAAGATCTTAGTAAAGAAAAAAGAAAAGCTAATTTTGAAGCAAGAGATTTGAGAAAGAGATCAACTAGTAAATCTTATCAGTCTGCATCGAAGAAATTTTGAGACTCGTTTAATCATTCAAATACATCAGTTGGACATTCAAACAGAGATCGTGAAAGACAACTATCAAGCTTTAAAGCTTCGGCTATCTCGATAGCTAGTGTCGGGAGTGTGAAACCAAATAAACCTGAATGTAGAAAGTGTCGAAAATGGCATATCAATAATTTTAGATTGAATGATCAGGTCTGTTTTAAATGTGGATTGTTAGATCATTTCATTCATAACTGTCTTGAGTTGGTTGAGTAAGATATAGTATAAAACACGAGGCCGAGTAACACTGCAGTTAGAGGTAGACTACCCAGAAACATGAGAAATTTGAGTGGTAGCCAAAGAGCGACTAAAGATTTTGCTGTGAGGTTAGAGGCCAGAGCACCTGCACGAGCCTACGCTATTCGTGCTCGCGAATAAGTATCCTCTCCAAATGTTATTACCGGTAATTTTTACTCTCTATGATACTAATGTGATTGCATTGATAGATCCAGGACCAATTCATTCGTATATATGTGTGAATTTAGTATCCAGTAAGACTTTGCTGTAGAGTCTACTGAATTTGTGATTAGAGTACTGAACCCTTTTATGCAAGTGTGTGTTGATTGATAAAGTGTGCAAAAACTGTCCATTGATGATTCGAGATTTTTGTTTTCCTGCTGATATGATGTTGTTACCATTTGATAAATTTGATATAATTCTAGGTATGGATTGGCTAACGTTACATGATGCTATAATAAATTGTAAATGAAAGACAATTGATCTAAGATATCAGAATAATGAGATTATCCGGATTGAGTCAAATGATTTGAATGATTTACCAGCTGTGATTTCATCGATGTTAGCTCAGAAATATATGAGAAAGGGTTGTGAAGCTTATTTTGCTTATGTGTTTGATATTAAAGTGACTAAAAAGAAGATCGAATTAGTGCCAGTTGTGTGCGAGTATTCGGATGTGTTTCTTGAAGAGTTATCGGGTTTACCATTGATCTAAAAGGTTGAGTTTGGTATAGAATTTATACCTGGTACAACACTATTATCGATAGCTCTGTACAGAATGGCTCCAACAGAGTTAAAAGAATTGAAAACTCAGTTGCAAGAACTGACAGATAGAGGTTTTACTAGACCGAGTTTCTCTCCTTGGGGTGCACCGGTATTGTTTGTGAAAAAGAAAGATGGCACGATGATAATGTGTATTGACTACAGACAGCTGAATAAAGTGACTATAAGGAACAAATACCCTCTACCACGGATTGATGATTTGTTTGATCAATTAAAAAGGGTAACAGTGTTTTTGAAAATCGATTTGAGATCGAGTTATTACCAGTTGCGAGTTAAAGACTCTGATGTGTCAAAGACTGCTTTTAGAACGAGGTACGGACATTATGAATTTTTAGTTATGCCTTTCGGACTAACGAATAGACCTGCTGTCTTTATGGACTTAATGAACCAAATTTTTAAGCAGTATTTAGACTAATATGTCGTTGTATTTATTGATGACATTTTAATTTACTCTCGTGATGAATCTAAACATGCCGAGCATTTGAGAATCGTGATACAAACTTTAAGAGATAAGCAGTTGTATGCAAAATTCAGCAAATGTGATTTTTGGCTATGAGAGGTTAGTTTTCTGGGACATTGTTTCAGCTAATGGTATCTGGGTTAATTCGAGTAAGATATATGCAATTATAGATTGGAAGCCTCCGAGAAATGTTTCTGAGCTTCGTAGTTTTCTGGGACTAGCGGGTTATTATAGATGATTTGTGAAAGGCTTTTTGATAATTGCGACTCTGATGACATGATTTGCTTCAAAAAGATGTTAAATTTGAGTGGTCAGAAAAGTGTCAGCAGAGTTTCGAACAGTTGAAAGTATTATTGACTGAAGCTTTAGTGTCAGTTCAGCCTAAATCGGGTAAAAAATTTATAGTGTTCAGTGATGTATCATTGAATGGTCTGGGTTGTGTTTTGATGTAGGAAGGCAAAGTTATAGCTTATGCTTTGAGACAGTTGAAATTGTATGGAAAGAATAACACGACGCACGATTTAGAGTTAGCAGCTATTGTGTTCGCGTTGAAAATTTGGCGCCAGTATTTGTTTGGTAAGAAATGCCATATTTATACCGATCACAAAAGCTTGAAATATTTGAATTTGCGACAACAGAGATGGTTAGAATTGTTAAAAAACTATGACTTAGTAATTGACTACCATTTGGGGAAAGCGAACGTAGTTGTTGATGCTTTGAGCCGAAAGTCCCTGTTTGCTTTGCATGCTTTGAACATATATTTGGCTTTGTCTGACGATGGTTTGTTAGTAACTGAGTTGAAAGCGAGACCGTTGTTTATACAACAGATTTGTGAATCTCAAAAGTTTGAAAATGAACTACAAGCAAAACGAGTTCAGTGTGAGTCGAATCCTGATTCAGAGTTTCAAGTTAATTCCGATGATTGTTTAAGATTCAAGGACCGAATATATGTTCTGAGGAATTCAAAGTTGATTCAGATGATTTTGAACGAAGCACATAGTAGTTGTTGATCAGTACACTCGGGAAGTACGAAAATGTATAATGATTTGAAACAGTTTTATTGGTGGCATGGCATGAAACGAGATATCTCAGAATTTGTTTTGAAATGTTTGATTTTTCAGCACGTCAAAGTTAAGCATCAAGTACCGTCAAGTTTATTACAGCCTATCATGATTTCTGTGTGTAAATGGGATAGAGTGACTATGGATTTTGTATTGGGTTTGCCTTATCTCCGAGAAAGAAAGATAAGATCTGGGTCGTTGTTGACAAATTAATGAAATTAGCTCATTTTACCCTGTATGTACAGATTTCTCGCTTGATAAGTTAGTTGAGTTATATGTCTCCGAGGTTGTGAGATTACACAGGGTACCTATTTCCATTGTTTCGGATCGAGATCCGAGGCTTACATCGCGGTTTTGAAAGAAACAGCAAGACGCATTGGGCAAGAATCTACATTTCAGTATCGCATTTCACCCGCAGACAGATGGTCAATCCGAACGAATTATACAAATACTTGAGGATATGTTACAATGTCGCATTCTTGAGTTTAAAGGTAGCTGGGAGAAATATTTACCGTTGATTGAATTTGCTTACAATAATAGCTTTCAATCGAGTATAAAGATAAAACTATACGAAGCTCTATACAGTCGTAAATGCTGAACACCGTTGTATTTGAGTGACCTTAGTGAGAATAAGATTCACGGGGTTGATCTGGTCAGAGAAATAGAAGAGAAAGTGAAAATAATTCGCGATAGTTTGAAAGTAACTTTGGATCGACAGAAATTTTATGCAGACTTAAAACGAAAAGATATTGAGTTTCAGATCGGGGATAAAGTGTTTCTGAAAGTGTCGCGGTGAAAAAAGATATTACGGTTTGGTCGGAAAGGAAAATTGAGTCCGCGATTCATCGAACCGTATGAGATTATCGAGCGAATTGGGCCAATTGCTTATTGTCTATCTTTACCGTCTGAATTAGAGAAGATACATAATGTGTTTCATGTATCGATGCTACGAAGATATCGATCCGATCCTTCACATGTTATTTCCCCGACTGAGGTTAAGATTCAACCAGACTTATCATATAGTGGAGAACCAATCTGAATTTTGGCTCATGAGATCAAAGAGTTAAGAAATAAAAGAATAGCATTAGTGAAAGTATTATGGCATCGACTACGCGGTTGAAGAAGCTACGTGGGAACTCGAGGATACTATGAGAAAGCAATATCCAAAACTGTTCACTGATAAGATTTTCGGGGACGAAAATTCCTAAGGGGGAAAGTTGTAACAGGCCGGTTTTAGCTTAAATCGAAACAATAGTTTCGGGTCAAAAAATTATTTTAATATTATTTTGTGTTTACAGCATGTGAATATATATGTGTGAAAATTTCGTGAGCTAATTTTATCGTTTAATAGCTTAATTTGAGATAAAAGGACTAAATTGCGTAAGATGCAAAAGTTGCATTTTAATTTTTAAAGTGCTTAAATTGCTATGATCCATTAAATGTGGGGTCCTTATGATGAAATTAGACCATTTGATTTATGGATGGACAAATATGCCTTTGGTTAGTGGAAATTTAATATTAAGCATTAATGGTATTTTAGTAAATGTGAAATTAAGGTTAATTAAAACAAATAAACAAAATTTGATTCATCATATTGTGTTCTTCCACCACCGAATATTAGAGAAAGAATAAGGTTTTGATGCTATCATCCATTCAGCCCTTGTTCATCTTGATT
Organism: Gossypium arboreum; assembly: GCF_025698485.1. Classification (NCBI taxonomy): domain Eukaryota; kingdom Viridiplantae; phylum Streptophyta; class Magnoliopsida; order Malvales; family Malvaceae; genus Gossypium; species Gossypium arboreum. Next base: position 131,427,343 of record NC_069075.1, read on the forward strand.
GAGGTATGAAATTTGTTCGGTTTTTGATGATTTTTATGTTTTTGATATCATTGCTTCGAGTACTAGCTAGCCCATGCCCTAATTTATTAAGTAAGGACTAAATTGTAAAAATATAGAATTTATTTTTTGATGATTTCTATGTTTTTGAGATCGCTACTAGGGGCACTATGGTAATTCAGCCAAGCATGGGTTAAATTGAATTGAGTGAATTTTGTGTATTTATTAAGTAAGGACTAAATTGTAAAAATATGGAACTTTAGGTCTAAAGTGTAAAAATGCTCAAATATGTTTTTATGGACTAAATTGAATGATTTGATGAATAAATGAGTTAATTTTGAATGTGCATAGATCAAGAAAGAAAGAAATCAGATTTAAATCGGGGAAAATCAAATATTATTGAATAGTCAATCCAGTCCCTCTATTTCGACTACGAGGTAAGTTCATATGCAAATAAATACCTTTAAATTGATTTATAAATGTTCATTTATCATTGAATTGCTATGAATGTTGAACGAGCAAATACAACTAAGTATCGACAAAGTTATGTTAATCGAAAGTCCCGTAAGAACCCTAGGAATAGTATAGGATACGAATGTCATGACATTAGGATTGCCGAGATGTGATTACATGTAAGACCATGTCTGGAATATTGGCATTGTATTGTGATTACGTGCAAGACCATGTCTGGGACATTGGCATCGATATGTGATAACATGTAAGACCATATATGGGATATGGCATTGTACGAGCTATATGTGATTTCCTAGTATCCTTAATGATTTCGAAAGGTTCAACGGGTAAAGTCAAGTCGAGTAAGAATGTGTAAATTAGTTAAGCAACTCAGGTACGTATGAGATTCATGCAAGTATTGAAAAGGGAAGTATTTGATGAATTCACTTATGAAGTTGAATATGTATACATTTGGGAACGTTTATAAGATTATATGTACTTATTCATAATTTGCTTACTTGATGGAAATGATGTTGATTCATGAGATAGTTTTATTTGTATATGGCTTACTAAGCTTTTAAAGCTTACTTTGTGTGTTCTTTTCTCGTTTTATAGATTATCGAAGCTTGCTCAGACATCGGGGATCATTAGGAACCATCATCACACTATCGACTACTTGTTGTTATTTTTGGATGCTTTGTAAATATGGTATATGGCATGTATAGGCTAGTGATATGGTGATATGTATTGAGTTATGATTTTAGCCATGAGATTTGGCTTGTAAATATTGATGTGTATTTGGCCATATAAGTTGGCTTAATTTATAAGTTTGATAAGTGATATATGATACATATAATACCTTATGTTTTGGTAAGTTTTATATGGTTCATTTATTGGCTAGATGGATAATTGATTTGGCTAGATGGATAATTGATTTGGTTAATTATCAATGATATATCATGGTTGAGAAATGGCATGTTGTGGCTTAGTTTTAACATGATGAATTGGTATATTTTGTGGTATGTAATAGTTAATAATATGGTCAGAAAATGCATATAGAATTTAATGTTATGGCATATTGTTTTAGCATGATTCTGGTTGTGGATTTGAGTAGTAAAATGGATGGATTTTAAATGGCATAAAATGTGCATGAAATTGTCATTTTTGGTTTCCTATTTTATGTGAAAATGATGTCAAATGAATGTTTTTAGGTACATGAATGACAGGTGGGAATAATGGCTTAAATCAAGCTTATCGTGCCACAAGGTTGAGCACACGGGTGTGTGAATCGACCTTGTGACCCTTGAATCTTAGTTAAAACAAGTCAGAGAGTTACATGGCTTAGACACACGGGCGTGTCTACTGGCCGTGTGTGACACAAGGGCTGGCACATGGGTGTGTGGCCGGCCGTGTGACCCATGTCAGTATACCCTCCAGTTTTCCCATGTCCATGACATACGGGCGTGTCTCAAGCCGTGTGGTACAAGTCAGTATGTATGCCCTATTTTCACACGGCCTATGACACAAGCGTGCCCGGTGGCCGTGTGATGCACACAGCCTGTTCACATGGGCGTGTGATCCTTTTATGCATGAAAATTTTCTAAGTTTTCTAAAGTTTTCTAATGTTATCAATTTAGTCCTGAACCTCTTCCAAGCATGTTTTAAAGTTTCGTAGAGCCTTATAAGGGAAATTGTGATTATGTTTGATTAATGTTTATGTGATAATGGATTCATGTATGAGAAATGTATGTTGTATGCTGTATTTGATCGGTAATACCTCATAGCCCTATTCTAGCGATAGATACGGGTTAGGAGTGTTACACACACGACTTGGGGCATGGGTTGTCACACGGGCGTGTGCCTGAAAGTATTAAGTGCATATTTTGCACAGGCTGACACACGGCCTGCGGCACGGCCGTGTGACCCAACATCGAATTGAACACGGTCTATCACACGGCCTACAATATGGCAGTGTGAGTGTATTTCGAATGCCACTCGGCTTGAGCTATGTCACACGACTTGGCCACATGGCTGTGTGACCTCTATTTTGAAAATTTTTAGTTTTTTCTCTAAACTTTTTGATTTGTTTCGAATTGGTCTCTGATTGTTCTTAAACTATTTTTAGGGCCTTGAAGGCTTGATTTAAGACCTATAAGAGTATGTTTTACTTCGATCTTAATTATTTATGAACATTTGTTAATTAATTTGGTAAACTTGATGCTATCTATTATTGATTGTTCTGAATTGTACGATAGTACTCTGTAACCCCAATCTGGTGATGGAGACGGTTATGTATGTTACATGCCTTTAAAAAATTAAAATTGAATGGTGTGGAAGCTGACAACTCATATATTAATTGAAAAGAAGCTCGACATCTTTAGTTGTCGAGTTCTTTGATTATGATTTTTCACTTTTTACTATAAATCTTTTTACTATAAATCTAACCCTAATAAATGCTTCCAATAGAGCTTGACACCAATATGTGTTGAATTTGATCTTAATTGAATTTTCACCATTTACTGTAAGTATAAGCTTAATAAATCCCTTCAATGAAGCTTGATACCCATAGATGTCAAGTTTAGTTTTATTTAATTTTTTTATCATTTACCATAAATTTAATCCTAATAAATGTATTTAGTTAATATCGATGCTTATAGGTGTTGACTTCTGTAATAAATTTATTTTTACTATGTTTATATGATAACTAAATGTAACACCCCACACTTGACCCAGTCACCGAATCCGAATGTACGATGTCACATTACATTGCCGAAACAATTCAAGCTAACTTACTTCTTTCATCACATCATTTAGAGCACAATTATCATTCATATCAAAGCGATTAGTCATTTCAATCACAAACTTACATTCATAGAGTGCAATAATCTAAATCATTGAATTATGAGGTGATACTAAGTCAATTTAAAAGTGGGGATTTGAATCCAAACTTAATTATCAAATTTCAATGTTGTGTCTCAAGATAGGAGGTTTTGTGTCTCGAGCCAGACTTCAATTTATTTTAGGTTTTTCTGTTTCGAAGTTAGATTATCTCGAGACATTAAAAATTGTGTCTAGAGGCATGATCTCTTATGTCTTGAGATTGGGTCTCGAGATCAACCTCCTCTATTTTTTAACTTAGCTTCGATGTTTGAATATCTGGAGACAAATGGTTTTTGTCTCGAAACTAATTTAACTTCAAAAATCCTCCCACTATTATCGACTTCTTAAGCCAAAAATCACCTGAATCTTTTTTTCTTTAGCTAAAATCAATTTTTTAAAGGCTACTATTAAGTTTTTTAGGGAAGAGAATCATGTTGCTCTAGTAGCCATTGATATGATAATTTTTATTAACTTATTAAAGTAGCAATTATTTATTTTTATTAATATTTAATTTTAATATTAAATTATTGCATAATTCAATATAAAATAGTGATTTATTTTGTTTTCGTTTTCTTTGTAGGTTAATGTTTAGAATATTATAATGGGATATTATTTTTAATAATTTGATTCTTAATGAGATGTTATAGGATATTGTTATGGAATATTATCTTTTAGTAACTTGATTCTTACGTAACTATTATTGTGTATATATATATATATATATATATATATATATATATACTTGAGATTTATCAATAAAATTTAAGAGATTACCTTATTCTTATTAGTTAAAAATGAAATCTTCATTTCTAATAAAAATATAAATTATGTTTTTAATTGTTATGTTTCCCAATTATAATAAGATAAATTGTATTTGGAAAATACAGTTCCAAAAGTTTTTAAATATAGAAGTAGATATGGTTTATTGAAATTAATTAGGTAATTTCATCATCTTCCTTCGGCTGCTTTCTTTTCTACAATAAAATTAATACTACAAATATTAGAGTAAGAGATTTACAATTTAAATAATGTTAATATCTAGCAAATATTTTAAATACTTATAAATTCGAGCTCTTGTAATTGTATTGATATACATTATTTTTAAAATTAAAAATTATTTAATAATTTATTTTAATTTGAAATTGAAAAAAAATAAAATTATTTTAAAATTAAGAATGGTTTAAAACTTAATTTTTAAATTTATCTATATCATATATACATTAAGATTCCAAGCCATTAATTATATTTATTATAACAATTTTATCTTTTTTTTCTCGTATAAATTATATTCATAATATTATAAATATTTATATTATAAAAACCTTGAATATATTTTTTAAATTTATTTATATATTTTAAATATTATTTTGTGAATTATTTTAATTAAAATATTATTATTCAAATAATAAAAATTTTATAAAATAGACGAGTGGAATAGAAAATTAGTTTTAAAATATATTATCTGTGCTATTATAAAGTAAAAAGACAAAAAATAAAGAACAAAAAATAAAAGAATAAAAAGAAAACATATTTTATTACTTAATGAAAATATTTACAATATTTCTCTAAATATAGACTTAAGAAATACAAATAAAAGAAAACTATATTTTTAATTATTATTAAACTTTAAAATACATCAAAATTTAATAAAATATTCATAACAAGTGTATTATTTTTGTCATTATTAATAACACAAGCAAACGAAGATTCTAGATAATGGCAAGAGAGTAAATAAGAGAAAATAAAGGTGATAAAATTGGAAAATAAGTGAGAGGCAGTAGGGACAGGTGTACCAAAAAAAAAAAAGTAGTCACCGCTGGCCCTAAATTCCACAATCTCTTTGTGCAAACTAAAAGAATTTCTTTTCACTATTTTATTATCATACTAAACTCGGAACGAGGTTTCAAAATTATAAATTTCTTTTAAAAAAGCCGGAACAAAAGAGGGAGAGAGGCAGCGAAGAAGAGATGAAGGAAAAGTAATGGTAGATCGCAAGCGCTAGAAGTTACCGAGAAGAGTTTATAGATCCCTATGTAACGCACTACTTTCTCCATTTTGCGTTTTTTCTCCACTACATTTCCCTTTTTTATTTTGGTTGAGGTATACATGTGAATTTTTAGTTTACTGTTTTTGTTTAAACTTAATTTTAATTTCTCCTTTTTTCTGTCTGATCTGCGCATTCTCGTTGAAATGTTGCTCTTCTGTATGGTTGCCGAGGAAGGAAAGGAAATGAAAAGTGCCTTTTTTTTCTTTATAGTTAAAAAGGAAAAGATTTTGTGTGTTGCATCCAGTGATGGTGGTGGAAGATCTATTTTTTTTTCACATTTCTCAGTAACCAAATGTTGCTAAAAATCAATTCTTCTTTTTTCGTTTATCTATTTTCTCATCGCCATTCCATATTATGTTTTTTGGTTGTAATTTTCTTATGAAATGGAGGGGCGAAATGAGAAATGAAAAAGAAGACGATGTTCCGTGCTACATTGTAATGGATAGGAAATCGTATACGCATTTATGAATTGTCTGCTACTTTCTCTGTCTTTTCCTCAAAAAAATTTTGGCCTTTTCTTGTTTAAACCTTTTTACGTCTGAGATCTGCTTTGGTGTTTTTTGTTTCATAGCGATTCCGCTTACATTTTGTAGTATATTTTCGTCGTCGATGGTTAGGAATCTTTGTGGCATATTTACCGTGACGCCCACTGTTAAATTCCAGGTTTATTATTATTATTATTTAAATTATAAGAGAATTGTTCCTTTTGAGTATCTGGTAAGTCCTTTATCTTCCTTCTCTTTTCACTAGGTTTTCAGAAATGAAGAATTTCTTTGATTGATAATATTTATTTTGGCTAGATTATATAGAAATTTAATAGGATGCTTTTTCTTTTTAAATGAAGAAGAAAGAATCCTTTACCATTTTAGAATTTCCTTCCTTTTCACGGAAAGAATTGAAGTTTTGAATGTGCCTTCATTATAGCCAAAATTTAAGGATTTTGTGATTATCCAAGTTTTTTAGTTCATCTTTTTGAAATAATCTGATTCTTACTATATGTGATACATTGCAGTATCGGAAAGAGGGAATTTCAGCGGATAACAGAAGTTCATTTTAATTTATAAAATCATGGTTGCCACTGCTGCTACATCCTCATTCTTTCCAATCACTTCTTCCCCGGACTCCATTGACTCAAAAAACAAGAAGCTTGGAAATGGATCTACTAACCTTGGAGGTATAAAGTTGAAACCATCTGCTTCTTCTGGAAGTTTGCAAGTTATGGCAAATGCACAAGCCCCCCCAAAGATAAATGGTACCACGGTTGTGATGACTCCAGTAGAAGGTTTCACGAGCGAAGATGCTGCAAGTTCCACACCTCCCAGGACGTTTATCAATCAGCTACCTGATTGGAGCATGCTTCTTGCTGCTATCACAACCATTTTCCTGGCTGCTGAGAAGCAGTGGATGATGCTTGATTGGAAGCCAAGGCGGCCTGACATGCTCATTGACCCATTTGGGATAGGGAGGATTGTTCAGGATGGTCTTGTTTTTCGTCAGAACTTCTCAATTAGGTCTTATGAGATAGGTGCTGATCGTACAGCATCCATAGAGACACTAATGAATCATTTACAGGTGTGCTATAGTTATTGGCTAGAATGTTTGAGCAATGAATCAGGAACTAAAATTTGCAGGTTCACATATAGCTTTTTGCTTAGTATTACTTGTACCCTAAGCTTGATTTTTGATTAATACATCTTTTCTGCAGGAAACAGCGATTAATCATTGTAAAAGTGCTGGACTGCTAGGAGATGGTTTTGGTGCTACCCCTGGGATGTGCAAGAAAAACCTAATATGGGTAGTCACTCGGATGCAAGTTGTGGTTGATCGTTATCCAACTTGGTAAATTATACTTTTGTGTTCATGGTTTGCTCCTTTAGCGACAAGATATACACATGATAAGCCACCTTTGTTTCATCTGTATGGTTGTAGTTTTATATGTGTATCATCAAGAAAACATGCTGATACAGTGCACATTGTGATGTCATTGAGGCATGTAATTTGGCTTGAATTTTACCAATTTGATACTAATGAACATTGTACCCATATATATGTCTTCTAGGGGTGATGTTGTTCAAGTAGACACTTGGGTCAGTGCATCGGGAAAGAATGGCATGCGAAGGGATTGGCTTGTCAGCAATAGTAAAACTGGTGAAATTTTAACTAGAGCCTCAAGGTAGGGCATTGTTTATGAAGTCGCTTCTTGTGGTTATGGTTGTTATTTTTTGCTTATCTTTATTCAAATGATGAGATGATCTTCAGACACCTGTATGAAAGTATCTCATTCAGTTGAACTATCTCATGGTATAGCATGATGTTCTGCCATGATTTTGTTCTTATAAGAAAATTTGGAATAGCCCAAAATCCCAAGAAAAAATATTTGTTTCCAAGCTGTGGGTCTTTCAAGGTGTTTGAGTGTTAAATTAATTTCATTTTAGATATCTTAATATAGATAAAATACTGATTAAGGCTAGGATTCAAATTTGTGTATAATATATTTTAAATCGATCCTAGCCCTTGAATTTTGAATTTGATAATGAGCCTTATTTTAACTTTTTGGACTTTGAATTGGATTTTAGGCCCAATTGTTGGTTTTGGGCAGTGACTTGATTTGGGCCATATCCATTCCATTTTTATATTCATTATTTTGTTTCTTTTTCTTATTTACTTTATTTTCATTTTATTCATTATTCTTATTTTTTTTCCTTTAATCAGAAAAATTAAAAATCATAAAAGAAAGAAAAAATCTGAAATAGAGACTTCAGTCTATGACCAATGCTTTTGGTTTATGACACAAGTATTTAAAATGTTTCGAATAGATAAATGAGTCAATATTTTGGTTGTCCAGGAAACAAAGTTACTGTTCTTGTTATGTTATGTGTGCTTGTACTTTATTGAATGGTGTTTCGGGAGAGATTTATCCTGGTTTTCTGTTTGATTTTTGATTTTGCCAACCTACAGTGTGTGGGTGATGATGAATAAACTGACCAGAAGGTTATCTAAAATTCCAGAAGAGGTCCGAGGAGAAATAGAACCTCATTTTATGAATTCAGATCCAGTGGTGGCTGAGGATAACCGGAAATTAGTGAAACTTGACGACAGCACAGCCCAATATGTGCGCAAGGGTTTAACTGTAACCACTGGTTGCCCCATCTCTTTCTTCAGTATAGTTGTAGCTGTGTCCATTTGTAAACTTCCTATCTATTCAATTGTTGCATTTCTTAATTTTTAATTTGCAGCCTCGATGGAACGACCTGGATGTGAATCAGCATGTCAACAATGTGAAGTACGTTGGTTGGATCCTTGAGGTAAGGTTCACTCTAGTAACACTTGATGATTGTACATATTTCGTTCTGTTTCTTCGCCCATGATAAACATTTGAATAAAATAAATAACCAGGTTATTTCAGATACCTTAATTCATTAATCTTACCTGTGATCTTATCTGCTTATGGTTTAATGGTCTAGGAAGCTGATATGCGATTTTGAGTTCTGTTTTATGTTGCATGCATTGTGATTGCAGAGTACACCATTGGGAATTGTGGAGAGTCATGAGCTTTGTTCCATGACACTGGAGTATAGGAGGGAATGTGGGAGGGACAGCGTGCTGCAGTCACTAACTGCGGTGTCTGGTGTGGGCAACCTCGGGAATATGGGGGAAATTGAGTGCCAGCACTTGCTCCAACTTGAAGAGGGGTCTGAGATTGTGAGAGGGAGGACACAGTGGAGGCCAAAGAATGCCAAAAGTTTTGGTAAAATGGATCAAGTTCCCGCACAAAGTGCATAGATCCGAAGTCTCTTTGCTGCGTATCAAAACTAGCAGTCAATGCATTGTGTAGAATCTTTCTTTTGTTCTTTGAATCCATAATATATATATGATATTAGCTTGTAAGCTTTCAAAGCTTGCTGTAATTAGCTCTTGTTTCATTCTTTTTTTTTTTTTTCAATTTAAGAGGCTACTTTTAGGTTTATCAATCTTATTTTGCAATTTGAGAGTTTATGAATATTTTTGGTAGCCAACATTTTTTTTCTTAGCTTTATTTTTAGTATTTCATTCATTGGATTTCTCACCTCTTTGATATTCTTGGTATTAGTTAATATGGAGTCAACACAATTCATAACCGCAAATCTGGTCTGGTTAAAAAGGAATAAATTTTAAAATTATATATGAATTTTAATTTAATATGTAATTTGTATATATAAATTTTAATTTGGTATATTTATATATATGAAATTCTAATTGTGGTTTAAATATATGCTTGAAATATTTTTATATTGGATAAATATAATTATTTATATATGTAATATATAAATATAAAATGATAATATATTAATAATTATGTTAATGATTTGTAAAAATTAAATTAAATTAAAATTTTATGTATAAAATTATATAAAATCAAAGTTTATTTATACAATTACATATTAAATCATAATTCATATATAATTTTGAGATTTATTTGTTAAAATAATATAATGATGTAAAATTTTAATTTAAATTTAAGAATAAATAATTGAGTTTAATAAATATTATTACCATGCAAAGAAGTTTTATGGAGTACATTCAATTAGTTTGATTTTTCTCAATAATGGAGTGCAAACGAGTTTTGGTTATTAACATGCAAACAAGTTTGGCGGAGTAAATTCAATTAGCTTGAACAAACTCAAATTATAAAATTATAATCCAATCGAGTTGTTTAAGATCTGTTTGACTTCATCGCCTTAACCAAATGAATAGCCTTCGGGAATGACAAAAAAAAAAAAAGATTTTGATTATGTATATGTATAGTTTAGCATAAATCACAAAATTTTTAAAAAACTTTCGACAATTAAATATGTATTAATATAGACAACATTTTAGATCAATGTGATAGAAATAGTAAATCAATTTAAAAAATTACATGCATGATAAGTACAAATATCTTGATAAATTTAATTGTTGGATTGTTAAAATATTAAAAGTATAAAAAGTTACGAAATGGTATAAAATCACTTAAGTTTTACATCAATGTAAATAGATCCCTTATATATATATATAGAGAGAGAGAGAGAGAAAAGATTTAATTATGCTTCGGGTCTTTATATTCTCTTTACTTTTGAAATTTAGTTTATTTATTTTGATCATAAGAATTTAATCCATTTATATTCTCAGACATGTAACTCTCTGACTTAGGTCGCACGGCCAACCCACACGCCCGTGTGCTAGGTCGTGTGTGCGTGCAGGGTTCACACGTCCAATCCAGATGCCTGTGTGCTAGGTCGTGTGATCAATTTTGAGCATTCCGTTCTGACATTTTAAAGATGTAGAGGACACATGGCTAGATCACATGCTAATTTGCTAGGCCGTGTGTCACACACAGCTGAGACTAGAGCTGATCATGGGCTGGGTGGCCCGGCTCGGCCCGAAGGCCCGCCCAAAAATGGGAGGGTTTGGGTAAAAATATAGGCCCGAAAAATGGGCTTGGGCAAAAAAAGAGGCCCATTTAGAAAACGGGCCGGGCCTCGGGTAAGAGTTTTTTGGCCCGGCCTGAATTATATATTAATATATTTTTTATTTTATTTTTAATCATTTTAAATTTTTAATATAACCATTTTTTTATATTGTCAATTTGTGTATTGTTTTAAGAATTGTTTTAGTATCATTTTATTTGTTTTAATATTTGTTTTATGTTTTTAAATATTTTTGATTTATTATATTTTTAAAATTTTTATTTAATGAAATAAGCAAAAAAATTTAATATGGGTCAGTAGGGCTTGCTCAAGCTTAGCAATTTTATTTCGGGTCGGACTTGGACAAATTTTTAGGCCCATATTTCGGGCCGGGCCGGGCTCAGGCCTAGTAGAGGGGCCTAAAATTTTGTCTGGGCCCGGCCCGAACAGGCCCGGCCCGGCCCATGATCACCTCTAGCTGAGACACATGCCCGTGTGGACAAAAATAAGCTATTCTCCAAGCCACATTTCTCACCCAATTGGTCTTCCTCTTACACCAATACTTAAACATATTTACAAGTCATTTTAAAACAATTAACTCAAGTCAAAACCAAATCTCATGCATGACATATCATCACATACAACTAATGTGCTCTTAAACACCTCAAATGACGCTTTACCATCTTGTAATTAAATATACAAACTTACTTAACTTATCGAATTCACCTATATGCATATTTTATCAAATATGTTAGAATTAATTTTCAATATGCCAACATTATTTCTATCAATCAATCATTTAAGCACACACCAAACATGTTATAGCCTCATTTATACATATCAAAACATGTTTATCACAAGCCATTCTAATGGCTAGTTCTAACCCAAACATTACATGCCAACATTGGTTAATTAACCTATACATGTCATTATAACCATAATTAATTTACCGTATATACCAAGATGAACCGATGAATAGTATGAGTGATCTCCACTGATGCTTTCAATCCAACGAGCTTCTAAATTACTATAGAACAAGGGAAATAAAACACAGTAAGCATGAATAAGTTTGTATAACATGGTAAATAACTTACCATATATTTATGTTCAAAAAAAACATGCAAGGCATTATAAACCAATTTTGTCACAAGCCCTAAATACATATCCTCATCATGTTAGCCAAGTAATCACATAAAATTGTCCTTAATCATGGATGAACAAAGTCATCAAGCATGATCCACATTCATGTAACAACCAATTTATGCATCATTATATCATGTAATGTCATTTCCATGTACTTCATGTACATACGGGTAATAGTTCGTTTCTAAGTCATACTATCTCATATAAACATTAAGAATCATGTATGGGCTCAATAACAACCAAATTCCCATATACATATACTTTCCACATCATGAATTCAAATAATATAAATAATTCATACCCATGTATTTCAAGTACATTTTCATAATATTTTGTCTCAAGTTTAGATTATTTCATGTCAGGATTTTGCTCATTAAATCAATTAAAATATCAATAGAAATCCGAGAAAATACATTTGAACATATTCATCAAACAAGTTCCATGTTCATATATCACTATCTCATACTTCCATATATCATGTATCATCATTTTCATGTATTTCAGGTAGATACATGTAAAAATTCATTTCGTGTTCATATTTTCTCATGTCAGGATATTGCCTGTTGAATTTATTTGAAATATAGTACACTCGAAGTATACAAATCAGAAACCGTCAATTCATATTCAGGGGTACCCATAAGGGCATATAATCAGGAAGCACATTCTCGAGCCATATATCAGGATACTTATGTGAGCCATGTAACAGAAAGCTTATCCGGGCTATACCAAGAAACTCATAAGAGTTTATAACAAGAAGTTCACAAAGAACTTTTTATTAGGAAGCTCACAAAGAGCCTATCAGGAATGCTCACAAAGAGCCATGTAACAGGAGCTCCGGATAGCTTAACAGAAAGTTTAAGCAAGCCATGTCAGGAAGCTCATAAGAGCCTATATCAGGACACACACGTAAAGCTGCATTTGTGCCCGCAATATATGCTGGATCACAACTGATTGAATCATGTAACAGGATGCTCAGAAAGAGCTGCGGTAGTATGCAACACATGCAAAATCACTACAAATTAGGATGCTCGCTGGAACTATATAGCAGGATGCTCGAGAGGGCTTTTATCAGGGTTGCTCATCTGAGCTATATTCTGTCCACTACATATGCAGGACCACATTCAATACGGGAAATCATGTATCCATCGAATTACATTATTTAAATAGAAATTATCATTTTCTGAACATTAATGGGCATGTGATTATTTCATACATTTATAACATTTATATAATTCATATAAACACATACCACACTCAATTCAAGCTTAAAAATAAACACAATTTAGTTACACGAACTTACGTCAATAAATGTTCGTATAGGTAAAATCTACTAATTTGATACTTTCTATTTTCCTCGCTCTAACTCTGAATTTGGTCTATCCGGATCTATACGAGTAAATTTAGCATCAATTTAATACAATTCACACTCAATTCAGTCCAATTCACCTCTTAGGCAAAATTGCCATTTTGCCCCTAAATTTTTAATTAATGATGATTTCGTCCCTAGGCTTGGAAAATGAAATTCATGCAATTTAACCCTTATTCCAAGCCTAGCCGAATTTTACATATAAAATTTACAGCCCATATATTTCATAAAATTCAAAATTTTTGCTTGAATTTTACAACTTTATAATTTAATCTTAAAATCATAATTTCATCAAAATTCAATTTACAAAAGTTGTTTATCTATCAACAACCTTTCATTTTCTACCATAAATTTCAAAATTTCAGCATTTACATCCATGGAAAAATTTCTATACTTTGATATCTTTACAAATTAATCCCAAAAATAGATAGATTAAGCTATTTTAATCTCGGAAATATAAAAATTATTAAAAACGAGACAAGATTACTTACCCAATTAAGCCAAGAAAGCTTGATTTCTCTTTCCTAGGGTTTCCATGTATTTTTGGGGAAGAAGATGATAAAATTGATGATATTTTCATTTTTTTTATCATTTATCATCTTTTACTATTTCATTTTCCAATTTCATCCTTTTCTTTATTTTATTTTCCATGAATGAATAATCATCCTTAACAACTAAGCATTTTAAATGGTCTATTTACCATTTAAGGACATCAAAATTTGAATTCCATAGCTATTTAATCCCTTTAGCTATTAGAATTCAACTTTTACACTTTGTTCAATTTGGTCCTTTATCAAATTAAACATATAATCAATAAAATTTCTTAATAAAAATTTCATACGATATTATTATCATACCATAGATTATAAAATAATATTAAAATAAATTTCCTTTCTAGAATCAGATTTGTGGTCCCAAAATCACTATTCTGGTTTTACCGAAAACGGGTTGTTACACTTGGTAACCATATATCTTCCCTTATGGAAATATTCTGGCCCAATCCAACCCTCCACCCCCATATACTTTTCAAGGTATATGAAGGTAGACTCCCTAATCTTGAATTAAGAAAATCTGTAGATGTATAATACTTGGCTTTTAAAACACGCGTTAAAAGGGAATTTGGATAATTGATTAAACACCACCCCTATTTCGCTAATAAGGCAATATTAAAATTAAAAAGACTTCAAAAACCCATTCCGCCATTTTCTTTGAACTCGCATAGTTAATCCCAACCACACCAGTGAATCCCCCTTTTACCATGACTTTTTTACCACCAGAAATTAGCCATAATTCTTTCCAAATCACCACATAGCATTTTTGGGAGTAAGAAACATGCCATTGAATGAGACGGAATAGCCAGTAAAACATATTTAGTAAAGACTTCTTTCCCTCCTTGAGACAAAAACTGAACACCCCAACTCTCAATTCGTTTGAGAAAATTATCCTTAATATTTTGAAAAGAAAGTTTTTTTGCTTCTACCTACCATAGTGGATAACCCAAGATACCTTTTAGGATTATTTGAACTTCTCACCCTTAAAATGCTAGAAACTAGTCGTTTGTTAACTTCTAAGATATTGGAGCTGTAAAAAACTGTAGACTTTTCGAAATTAACACATTAACCAGAACTTCTTTCATACTCCCCTAGTATTGATTTCAACATTTGAGCCCCTCTAACATTTGCCTCACCAAACAATATGCAATAATTAGCGAATAGTAAATGGGAGATTTGAAGGCCACTCCTACTAGCCTTAGCGCCTCTTGTTAGGCTATCTCTAATTGGCAATCTCATAAGAGCAGATAATCCTTCGTTGTAGATTAAGAATAGAAACGGGCTTGAAGGGCCACCTTGTCTGATTCCCCTAGTAGGTTTAAAGATCTTCCCAACGATTCTATTAACAACAACAGAATAAGAGACAGAAGAAACACACTTGATAACAGTTGAAATCCATGCCAAATCAAAACCCATACGGATCATCATATCCCGAAGAAATTGCTATTCGACCCTATCATAAGCCTTACTTATGTAAAGTTTAACCATAAATTTTTTTCCCCATTCTTTTCCGTTGGAAGGTATGTAGAATTTCATACACTAACAACACATTGTCAGAAATTAGCCTACTAGGAAAAAAAGCACTCTGAGCACTATCAATACATACCTCAAGAACTTCTTTAAGATGATTAACTATCATCTTTGTGACCACCTTATAAAGTACATTGCTTAAATTGATAGGCCTAAAATTACCTATATTTGTGGGACAGAGGACTTTTGGAATTAAAACAATATTAGTAACATTCAAAGAATCAACATCCATACCTTCGTTGAGAATATTCAAACAAAAAGCTGCAACTTCCTCCCCAATTATGTGCCAACATTTTTAGAAGAACAACCCGAAGGCCATCTTCCACAGATGCCTTAGTGGGCGCCATCCCTTTTAGTGCCAACCATACTTCCTCCTTTGTGTATATTGACGTAAGTTTCAAATTATCATTACTATTAACACATCTTTTAATGCCAAACAATAAATGATCCGAATCCCTCACACCATTAGACGAAAAAAGCTTTTGAAAATAATTACGAGCTAACTCCTCCATAATACTCTCATCGTTTGTACCCCTCCCATCCTCATATTGCAAACATTGAATAAAGTTTCTACTTCTACATTGAGACGCATGCTTATGGAAAAAAGATGTATTTCTATCACCCAATTTTAGCCAATTAACACGAGCTCTTTGCTCCCAATACATCTCATCTTTCTCTATCTCGAAATTTAACAATACATTTGTATCAATAAACTCCGCCAAAGTCTTATCATCTTTTTCTCCGTGACTTAATTCTTCTAATTTCTGTGAGAAGTTTTCCTTGATACCTTCCCTACTAAGTCTAATTTGTCGAGCCCAATTTTTCAAACCTCTTTTAAAGGTTTCCAACTTACTCAATAAATCACTTGAAGTGGATCTCCAAATAATCTCTACCTCATTAAGGAAAGATTCCTCTAGCACCCACCATGACTCGAAACGAAATCTATTGCTTATACGCCTATTTCCAAATTGAGTCATATGAATAAGGAGTGGACAATGATCAAAAAAGGAGTAAGGGAGATGCTTAACCAATGCATTAGGGAACATAGACATCTAATCAGCATTAGCCATTCCTCTATCGAGCTGATCCCGAATATTAGTTTATGGTAAATTCCCTCTTTCCCATGTGAACCAAATCCCAGAATAACCCACATCTAATAGTTGACATTCCTCCAAAGTACCTCTAAAAGCCTCCATTCTCTTTTCATCTATCAGTAGCCCCCCAATTTCTCAGAAGCATAAAATATCTCATTAAAATCACCGCATACTAACAATAGAAGATCTTGAACGTAACCCAAATCTCTCAGCAACCTCCACTAATCAGTTCTCTTTTGCGCATACGATGAACCATAAAAATTAGTAAGCCTCCAATAATTTCCCACCCCATCAGCAACAACTTCGACGTCAATATGGATAGAGGAAAAAGTTTTGAGATTAATTGTAATATCACCCTTCCAAGACAAACAAATATATCCTTTTGAACCAACAACGGAGACATCAATACCACTCCAAAAACCGAAATTTCTTTTCATACATTCCATCTGTATTTTATAGAGCTTAGTCTCCATAAAGAAGACTACTTATGGATTATGCTTCTTCAACATGCGTAGAAGTCTTCTTATAGTCCTTGGACTTCTCAACCTACAAACATTCAACTTATAATTTTCAATTGCGACTGGTCGGCTTTCCCCTTGGCAATTTCTGATATAAAATGGTTATTTCCCGACACCCACCTATTCCTAACTACCGAAAAACCCTTTCCATCCCTATCAGCAGATTTATCACCCTCCCATTTAGGTCTCCTCTTCCATCTCCCTTTCAATCACACTATCATATGCATCATGATCCATTGTTTATTGTCCTTGTATTTTTAAAAACCCCCCACCCCCTTCCAGATTTACACCCAACATAGGATCAATGCTCATATCCAAATCATTACCTCCAAAAGTAGTATCCAATTTCACCCCTTCCCCGTCTTCTCGTAACCATATATTACTCATTGCAAGAGCTCTACGAAATTGACTTTCAAAGACATGTCCCAACCCATCTCAGCTACTTCAAACCCTAATGTCATTTTATCCTGACAGAAAGAGTCATTGTGCCCTAACCGTCTACAGAAGACACAAAACAGAGTCAAACGTTCATACTTAAGATTAACATAAGAACAGGCTCTAGTGACAAACATCACTTGTTTATTTCTTTTAAGAGGCCATCTAACATCCAATTTACCTTCATTCACAAATAAGTACAAAACCTTTTCCCAAATTGGAACCATCAAACTCCAAAAACGTCCCAAGAAAACCCCCTAATTGACGTGCCAATTCCTCAATGAAAAAACCTAGGGGAACTCCATAAATTTGAACCCAAAAAGCCACAAGAGGTGATTGTTAAAGGTCCATGGAGAACCTTTTATGACTCTCTAGATCCATTCTATGAAAAAACTTGAACATAAACATTTTCTTCCCCAAATCTAAAATCTAGACCCCCATAATCGGATGCCATAAATTTGCCATCGTGCTTCTCATTTCCAGAAAGTGAATAACACTTATTGTAAAAAAAACACCCAATCAAACATAAATCAGCAGCCTTAGGTACAGAATCAAGAACCAACTGTGCCATCCAGTGATAAATCTTCCAACTCTTTTTCCATGAGTCAATAGCCTAGGACGGACAAAGAAAAGAAACAATAAGTATAAGATGAAATAAAAGTAGCGCCCGTCAGCACTAAGAAAGGAACAAT
This sequence comes from Gossypium arboreum, assembly GCF_025698485.1. Classification (NCBI taxonomy): domain Eukaryota; kingdom Viridiplantae; phylum Streptophyta; class Magnoliopsida; order Malvales; family Malvaceae; genus Gossypium; species Gossypium arboreum. Next base: position 131,445,475 of record NC_069075.1, read on the forward strand.
ACAAAGAAAAACAAAAAAACCAAAAAAAAAAACAAAATCTTGCTTGTTTCAACAGAAAAAGGCGTGCTAGGGTAGCAGACTTAGAGTGATGCAATTTTAATCCTAGAGTTTTATGTTTCTTAGTCAACAAGAAAGTTTAGTTTTACTAAAACTACTTGTTGTTTAGATTAATTAGAGTTTCATTATACTTTATTATTTTATTTGGATGTAATTAGCTAGCCTATATCAAGTTCCCTTCAAGAGTCATTAAAAACATTCATTCATTAATACTTTATTTTTTCGTGCAAGATTACTTTCTTGTAAGTTTTAGAAGTGGTTTTTCTTCTCGATTTTCTTCAAGGAGTCATGAGAATCCATTATTCATCTTTCAATTTACCAATGATTATTTATTTGAGAGTTGATTAGAGCCATTAGTTGAATTTGTTGGGGTTTATATATCAAAAGGTTTAATTGGACAATTATCTTCTATCCATATCCATCGGTTTATTTGATCCATCTTCCATCTCTAAATTTTCATTTTATTTATTTATTATTTTGAATCTTTATTTATTTTTATTCTTGAATTTCTTCTTTTAATTGTTTTCATTTTCTTTGTTTTTCTAAATTTGTTTGGCTTCTTCTTTTAAGGACAAATCTAAATCCCCTCGTGTTGAACAACTTGAATAAGATCTTGATCTGTTGCTCCCTATCATTTCGATTTTATTTCAAAGAAGTAGAGTGAAAGTCACTTCTTTTTTTTCTTTTTTTTTTTTACTTACATAACTTTCAAGTAGCTTTAAACTGACCATGAGAGAGTTTTTTTTTATTTAAAAGATGTAACATAATTCAATTTTAAGGAAATCCTTTACCAATATTATGAAAACTTCAATTAGTTAATCAAAAGGATGGAGGGACTCAATGCAAGATTAGAAATAGAAGTTCAAATATTCAAAGAGTGCATAGATTGGGAGCATAATTAGATATAATAATATATTGGCATAACATAAATTTAGTCTCTAATGTTTACCTTTTTTTTTTTGTCAATTCGGCTCTAATTCTTTTATTTAGATAATTTTGGCCCTTAACCTTAAAATTTTAGACAAAAAAGATTTTTGATGAAAAAGTTGATTGATTGTTAAAATTTTAACAACACTAATGTGGCAATCTACATGACAGTTGATATGTACTTCATTGCTAAGATGGATAATATTTAAAAAAAAATATGAACTTTTTATGAATTTTTTAAGATGGATAATATATATAAACAGATAGGCTTTGGTTAAAAGGATAAAAATTAAAAGAGAAAATATTTGGTGCATTGCCAATGAAATTTTTAGACTCTACCAGCAAAGTTAGGGGATTGACAAGTGTTCTATAAAGATATAGTAAAATATTTAAAAAAAAAGATATTTCAAAAAAAGATACACATGTCAATTTTTTCACAAGAAATATCCGGATTGTAGTAATTTTGTCATAGCATAATACACCCAAGTATACATCATGAGGTTAATCGGGGGCATTTTAATGGTCGAAAAATCTCGAATTTGGTGCACGTAAGGTGACTACTACATCTAGTGGACTTCAATGACTGCGGGAAACTAAGTTAAGGATTTGCCGTATTTTCTTCGTTATATCGGCAGATGTGTTGGGCCACGATACCAAGTGCAGCGTCTGTAACACCCCTTACCCGTATCTGACGCCGGGATAGGGTACGAGATATTACCGGACATAAACACAAGCATTCATACAAAACCGAGACATAGATTTCAGTCTAAATTTAGAACTTTTCATTCACATGCATATCATCCCTTATATGGGTCCTCGAGGCCCAAAACATACATTGGGTGTGGTTCGGGACTAAACCGAGAACTTTCAGAACTTTCATATCACTTAGAAAATTTTTCCTCAAAACATGAGTCACATGCCCGTGTGGGTAGGCCGTGTGTTCATACACGCCCGTGTGGTTTGGGACACATCCGTGTCCACAACCCTTGTAACTCTCTGTTTATGACGTCATCAATCGAAATAGGGTCACACGGCCAAGTCACATGCCCGTGTGCTAAGGCCGTGTCCTTCACACGGCTGAAACACACGGTCATATCTCTGCCCATGTGTTTACTATTGGGCATTCTGTTTTACCTAATTAGGGTGCAGGGGACACACGGCCAGAACACACGCCCATGGAGCAGATCGTGTGTCATATACGGCCTAGACACATGCCCGTGTGTCTATCCGTGTAGACAACTTTGAGGCTATTTTCCAAGCCAATTGTCACCCTTATTTGCACAAACACATACATGACTCCAAAAGCAATTAACATAGCATAATCGAGAACTTAAACATACACAAACAAGATATGATCATGATCATTTCATCTTTACTAATACATGCATAAGACTTTATACTTTGTCAAGCCAAATTTATAAATTTGCATGCACTAAGAGTTTTAGTTTACTTCTATTTAACATACTCATGTCTTAGATGACATCATGCCATTCATTTACAATTCCATCATCAAACATCCATAGCCACAACACATTTCGTCACATACACACAACAACCAACCACATTTGTAATACCCCTACCTGTATTCATTGCCGGAATAGGATACGAGGCATTACCAGAGTTTACGAATTAATTTATTTTTATATTCAATATAGCCCCTTTATAAATATCTAACCTTCCCTGCAATATTAAATCGAGACCAATCCATATCAACCAAATCAATTCAACATATTTTCAAGATAAATTCATGCATATTTATAAGATAACGTCATCACATATCTAAAACCAGGTTTGTTAACCATACTAATGGCTAACTTTACATTCATCTCACGTTAACATTTACTTTGTTAGCTTATACATGCCATTGATTTCCAAAATAAAGTTTCTTTATATACCGAAATCCGAGGTTGACGATGTGATGTGTCTCCCACCAAATCCGACCTCCGAGCTCTTAACACTACAAAACAGGAAAAGGAAGCGGGTAAGCACTTTGTGCTTAGTAAGCTCATGTAACAAGAATTATACTTACCTAATATTTTCAATACAATACAATAAACATCCATATATCCATTCAATGCATTATTACCCTAATATGCACAAACTCAACATTCAAGTTAGTACAATAATTTCCATGTACCAATAATATATACTATGATTGATGAGCTCATCAATATCATAATTTCCATTTCCTTGTTATTTTTTTATACTTATCCCGTTGAATTTCTTGGAATTTTCGATAGATTTTCAGAGATACACTTTTAGTGTACATTTCCGGGTCTGTTAATTCATATTCATGTGCGCACATATCCATTTCAGAGAGCACACTCCCGCGAACCTCAACCTTGCAGTGGGATTACCAGTCCAGGCTAAATCCCCTGCAATTTAAACTCATAGAGTATTGTCGGGATTACAGTCCAGGCTAAATCCGCAATGACAATTACTCTAATGAGCTTGGATCCAATTACATCAAAGCTAAATTCAGACCCTAATTGGATTACCCGTCCGGGCTAAATTCATTTTACACATATTCTTTGGAGGGCTATATCGGGATAGGATCACCCGTCCGGCTAGATCCTTTTACCGTCAATTCCTTTTCAGAGATCCATCGAATTTTCCTTTCATTCAAACGGGATTTCTTCCCATTTTATCAAATATATCAATGTTTCATAAATTTTCATACAATGAACACTCAAATCATATTCACATTAATAACATACAATCTCAAGCATTTAAGAATATAATTCAAGTTACACGAACTTACCTTGATACTTGTTTGTAAACAAGAAAATCTACTAATCTCGAACTTTTTCCTTTCCTCGATCTAGCTTCGTATTTGAATCTTCGGATCTAAATAAATAAATTTAATTATCAATTTAATACATTTCATGTTCATATGCAACATTCTCTATAATTCAACTATTATTTATAGTTCATTCAAAGCTGTCTACTTGAGTCATAGTCACTAAATTATTTATAACTTGAGCTACGGAACTCCAAATTAAGATTCGTTAATTTTACCTGAAACTAGACTCATATATATTTTTACCATAAAATTTTCAGAATTTTGGTTTATCCAATCAGTACAGTTTATTCTTCAAAGTCACCCTGTTCTGTTGTCTAACAGTTCGACCCTTCTTCACTAAAAATAAATTATCTCTTTATACAGAATTCAAATGATGTTATTGTTTGTTTATATTAAAATAGACTCATTCATAATTCTATACATATAAAATTTAAGTCCCTAATTATTTTTATTCAATTTTTTATAATTTTTCAAATTTAGAACAGGGGAACCCGAATTCATTCTGACCTTGTCTCACAAAATTCATTATATGTCAAAATTTACAAATCCATTACTTACAATATTTCTTCTATGAGAAACTAGACTCAATAAGCTTTAATTCCATATTTTTTTCATCTTCTAATTCGATTCCTAAAATTTTTGGTGATTTTTCAAAGTTAGTCTACTGCTGCTGTCCAAACTGTTTTAGTGCAAGCTGTTTATTACCATTTTTCCCCTCAGCTTTTAATAAATGATAATTTCGTCCCTACTCAATTAGCCTCTCAATTGAGCTGATTTTTCTCAATTAACATTTTATTCTATCACCTTAAACTAGTTTACAACCTTTAGGAATCAAAATTTCAGCAATAGACTTTAATTCCAAGCATTTTCACAATTAGGTCCTAAAAATCAATTTCTATTGAAATTACCTAATAAAATCATCTCATAAACAAATTAAAGCTTTAATTTCATTCTATTTTATCATAAACTTACAGAACTCAGCTATGGTGACTTTCAATTTCATCCATGAAATCAAAAACTAATGAATTTGATAGTAGGACCTAGTTGTAAAAGTCTTAGAAACACAAAAATTACAAGAAAAAGGCAAGGATTAAATCACTTGGTGAAAAAATTAAGAAATACCAGCTTAGATAACCCTCCTATGGCGTTTTTAGCTGCTGGAATTGAAGAGAAATGAAGAGAAATCTAGATATTTCCTATTTAGTCCTAGTTTTATTTAGTTAATTTTGCAATATTCCAATTATACCCTTAATTTATCAATTTTTCTGCTGATTTCATACCCTTGCCGTCCAGCCCAAATAAATTTTGGGTCTAATTACCTTTTAAATCCTTTCTCATTAGACTCTTAAGCTATTTAATCACTCTAGCAACTTTTACACCTATTATAATTTAGTCCTTTTCATTTAATTGACTACCCAAACATTAAAATTTCCTAACGAAATTTTAATACCACATTAATAACATCTCATAAATATTTATAAAATTATTTTCGACTCGGTTTTACGAGATAGAGGTCCCGATACCTTATTTTACCCAATTTCTTCAATAATTTCTTTTTCTAACTAATCACTAAATCGATAAAATTTTCCTATCAATATTTTCATACGATTTTCCTATCATATCAATTTTCAAGCAAAAATATTGAAATAAATTTCTCTTTAAATCGGATCTATGGTTACGAAACCATTGTTCCGATAACTTTGAATTTAGGCCATTACAATATTACAATTGCATAGGCACATGCATGCATATATGAATAGGTTTACAACCCAATACACAATATGAGCCACATCTTATGGCCATATACAAAATGAATCACTAAATCATTATAAGCCAACATACTTGGCCAAATTAATAATGACATAATTAATCAATAGACAAAGTCCCTATACATGCCATAAATTTAAAACACTTGTGTTCACTTATACCCAAATGATAGCTTGATAATGTGATGGCATCTCCGGCGGTCTCCAACTCGAGCTAGCTAAATTAACCTACAAGAGATGAGAAAGGAATGGGAGTAAGCTTCAAAGCTTAGTAAGTTTATATGCAACTAATAAACAACTATTAGCATTCGTTTATTTTACCCATTCATAAGAATGTTATTAATACAATTTGCATTAAATCCATGATTACCACTTACTCATTCATAATGCTTACTCTTTATCTTACAAACACTAGTTGCATGTCTTGGCATTAGATTAACAACCATGATCTCCTTATTATAGCAAATCACATTATTTAACAAGTTATTTCAACTCTCTTAACAACATGCATATCATTTACGAGTAAACATAATTTCCACATATAGCTTAACAATCTTTCACACATCTGTTGAATCACAGCTTAAGTATATACATCATACTACTTCACAATTCGATTAAGTCATACGTCTATCACATGATTATTATCAAATCTTATCATGCATCCATTCATCATAAATGTAGATCATTTGTTACAAGGTTATCAATGTTTAACAAGTATAACGTGTTAGTGTACATACCTGTACCTCACGTAATATAGCCACATACTTTCTCGTATGCATTCTTACCACATTTTCATAGTATACTGAATCCTTTACTCATGATTTATAAGTACATAACTGTACCAACTCATAGCACATTCTCATATTTCCTCATCATTGACTTACTTGTTAAATAACTTACTGATTTAGCCGTTGAACACTTGGAATACTATTGGATACATGGAAAGCTTGCACATAAGTGCCACATTCATAGCTAAAGCTACCTCATATCAGATAACACATAAATGCTTATTCTCGAGCTACGCACGGGTCTGCTCACACAAGCTGCCGGTTAGGACGTAGCTACACGTGCTGCTTACACTAGTTGTCAGGTATCTACAACACATGCCGGACTACCCAGTCATCGGTAGGACGTACAAGAACAGCACCCGAAACCACATAAACATATCTTATGAGCTTATAAATCACATGATTCCTAGTGATATGTCACTTGTATCCTAAACTATTCCTAAGGTTCAAACGAGATTTTCTCGATTATACATCTTTGTCAAACTCGTTCACAAAGTCATTCTCATTGACTATAATATTATTCATACACTATTTACAATAATTAAACATGGAAATTCATACATTAATAAAGTATTAAAACATGATACAACATTGCATTATTTACACATGAACTTACCTCGACACCAAAATGGCAAAAAGGGACCTAACATCAATTTCTCGTTTTTCCTCGGTTCTAAGTTCGAACCTTGTTTTCTTTGATCTTTAATATTACATTTAGTTTATTTATTAGTCACATTATTTAATGTGATACAAAAATCATACTTTGGCAAAATTATGTTTTTGCCCCTAAAGTTTTGACATATTTACACTTTTGCCCCTAGGCTCGTAAAATTAAATGAGTTAAATTTCTTTACTACCCATGCATAGTCGAACCTCTTTTATACTTATATCACCCATATTTTTCATTAAAACACACTTTTACTACACATTTTATGAACTTTTACAAATAGGTCTTTTTAGACGTTTTCACCGAAAATCACTTAGTAAAAGTCGTTTCTTCAACCAAAAACATGCACAATCTACCATTAAACATCAAAATACACAAAATTATAACATTATTCAAATCCTATACCTTCATCAAAACTCAAATAAATGGTAGAAATAGATAGATCATGTTAGAGGATATCAAAAACGTGAAAATCATTAAAAATGGGGCAATAACGAACTTACTATATAGCTTGAAAAGCTTGAACAAAACCCTAGCCATGGTGATCTTCAAAATTTCAGCCAAGGGGTTAAAGATGACCAAAATTTGGCTTTTATTTTGTTTATTTAATCATTTAATTACTAAATGACCAAAATGCCCTTAACTTAAAAATATTTTATTTCACCTATTTCATGTCCATTTTTGTCCAAAAATTTAACCAATGGTCTAATTACCATTTAAGGACCTCCAATTTAAAATATCAAAACAATTGGACACCTCTAGCATATGGAAATCAAGTTTTGCACTTTTTACAATTTAATACTGTTAACTAAATTGAGTGCCCGAACGTCAAAATTTTCAGACTAAATATTCACGAAATCATTTCATGAAATTGTAGAACATGAAAATATAATAAAAATAAAATTTTTTTCGTCAAATTTGTGGTCTCGAAACCACTGTTCTTACTAGACCTTAAATTGGGATATTATAGCGTCGATCAGTGTTTGTCTACTCCTGCTGCAGTCATTGGCCTGGTGACGGCTACCGTTTCTACGTCCCAAGGTGACTGACCCATATATGTTCTTGTTGGTGGTGAGATAAATATAATTGATGTGAGCTCGGAATTGATTTAGAAATTACAAGTCACTCGATTGCCCGACCATTTCTAAACATGTATTTGTTACGAAAGAAAATAAGATAGGAATCTTTGATTCAAGAACTTGTATTATAAAATAACCAACGCTATAGAATGTGACCCGTTTTCTATACGACAAACAATTGGAAACTGATGGGCATCGAAACCACCAAATATAATTCCTACAAAATAACTCTAATTAGTAGTAGAGTGGTAGTAGGGTCGAGTCCACAAGGATTGGATGCGATAATCAACTTCCGGGTATAGCTTATGATCAGATTGTCTATCGTGTCGAAAGTCATGGAAATAGTCGTGCCCACGACTCCAATCGTACCTGTAAAAATTAGAAATAAAAGTAAATCGGGGATTTTTGAAAAGTTTAGAAACTAGATAATTGAAACAACATAAACAATTAATTAAATAAATTAGAAAATAAATTAAGAATTTTGCAACAGATAAAATAAGCCTTAGCCTTAGACTCGGTCAATTCCGTGTTGAGAATCGATCCTCGAAAATTAATCTTCTCCTCCAATCGATAAGCTGGTTATAGTAGTTAAGAACGTCCTAACCACCAATTCTTCCTCTAGTAGCTGGTTTCGGTACGACCTGCAAACCAACCCTTATCGATTATCTAACCGAGATACACGTGTTCCTGATTTAAGATTCCAGACCTTGCATTCTGAAGAACCCAACTCAAACAACGGCCTCAACCGTGGGTTGTTTAAACCCGATCACCTCTTCCTCGATTTGTTCTCGAAAATTCGAATACAGCACGCCCGACTTGAATCTCCAACTGTAAGCAAACACGACTCCAACCCAACGTGCACTTTGACTTGAAATCGAATTTAAATTTAAGGGATGATTGGACTATCCCGATACTTAGGAAAAAATGAATACCGATATGACAGATTTTAGGTGCGAGTACGAATCTCACAATTCTCGACCGGAAAGTACACCGACCTAAAGCTAAGTTGAAATTTAGTTAAACATGAAATTGTTCATGCTTTGTGAGCTTGGAAAGAAGATTGATGATTATTGTGATGGAAATTGGAAAGGAAAAGCACTTGAGAGGCAATTAGCCCAATTTTAGAAAAGAAACAAAACCAAATGAAAATGGAAGAATACTTAACGCCAATTTGAAAGGGAAAAGGAGAGTATTTCTATTCCAAATAGAAGTAGGAATACAAAGTGAATGGATGATTTTCTAAGAACTAAAAGCCCCTATTTATTATATACATAGGGTTTACTAAAAATAGCTTAACCTAAATTAATAAAATAAAATAAAATAAAACAAAATAAAATCTTTCTATTTTTAGCTTTTTACAAAGTCAAAATATATAATAAATCCTTGGCTTTCTCCATCCTTTTGATTTGGCCCCGATTCAATGATTTGTCTTTCAATTTGGCCCATTTTTGCTCGTTTTTGACCAATTGCATCCCTGACAAAATTAAATCATAAAAATGCCAATTAAGCAGGGATTAATTCAAAAATAAACCAAATTAAACACAAGAATCATGTAAATTAATATGCTCATCAACTCCCCCCTACTTAGCTCATGTTTTCCCTCAAGCATGTTGTTCCTTCAAACATTAAAATTTATTCTATAATTTATTAAAAATCGAGCCTCTTTTTCGCATACATAATCAATGTAAACAACTTAGGCAAAAATAAATAAATGCTCAAGATATAAAGTTTGATCAACAAGTGTCATAAAATTGAAATATGTGAACTAAATAATTTTATTAAATTGAGTTTGAATCTAATAACTTGCAAGGCATTATTAATTAACTACGCATTAGAAAAATAAAATTATTGACGTGGTCAAACCTTTTTACGCGAACTAGGATGACAACCCAAGCACCCTATCCCCGTTACTCAGTTCAAACAGTCTTAATTTTTTTTGTGTGTGTGAAGGCTCAGTTAGCGGAATGTTTATAAGTTATCGACTTGTCACTCGAACCTTTTTTCGCGAAATAAGATGACAATCCAAGCACCTTATGCCAGTTACTCAATCCAATCACGTTTTCGAAACTTCACTCATAACTTGAACCTTTATTTATTTACTTATTTATTTATGCGCAAGCAAATATAATTTTCCAAATAATCAATTTATACAAAAAAATCTAGCTACATATATCAACTTTAAAACAAAAATGTCGACTAATCTATATACTTGAACATTTTAATTCAAAATTTGCCCAATTGTCCAAATTGACTAAGTATGAGATTAAAGGCTCAGTGTCAAATAAACTATCGAATGAATTCAACGTAAGATTGAACACATGCAAAAGAGAGACATGCAGCAAAAGTCATGCATATTTACTTACCAACTCAACCCCCTACTTAGTCTTATGCTTGTCCTCAAGCATGTGTTATATGCAATAAAGTTTAGTAACTCAAACAACAAGTAAAGAGAAAGGTTAAGAATACTCCCCATGTGTTTCAATCGATGTTGTCGGTGATGGGAAATAGTTGTCAGCATTTAGCACGACGTGCCCACGCCACCATCATTATCCGACTTCTGGAAAACCTCCATTACGTTCCTAAAAACAGCAAATTCACTAGATTAAATAAAATTTTATTTATTTACAACCTAAATCTTACTAAAACTAAAAATTAAATAAATGAAAATAAATTTGGGTTGCCTCCCAAAAAGCGCTTTTGTTTAACATCGTTAGCTCGACGACCATAAATGTTATCCGTTTGGCTCATTGAAACTTAAGTTTTCCATCTCGTGCACTTGGATGTTCTTGTTAATTTTTCCATCTTGTGCACTTGGATGTTCTTGCAGAAAAGTTTCGACCTTTGCTCATTATCTTTGAAGCCCTTCCTGGATTCCCCTATCATTAGTGGATTGAAGTGTCTTTAAGCATCTCCGTTCAAGTTTGCATTATTCTCTGTCAGAATTCTCGTACGTTCTGGAACTAGTTTCAACTCTACTTTCGAGGCCTTCATTACAGTTTCACGTATTGGTTTTTGGATCATCGATAATTCCCCTTGCTTAACATCGAGATCTACATTCCTGCAAGGCACGATTTGTAAATTATCATTGGGATGTCCCATATCCTCATAAACATTAAACTTAACCATTTCATCGTCAAATTCCATAGTAAGTGTTCCACTTCAAACATCAATTTTCGTTCGCGCTGTACTCAAGAATGGTCTCTCGAGAAGTATCTCAGATGAATTGGCCGAGTTGTCATCCTCTATGTTGATAATGTAAAAGTCTACAGGAAATATTAGCTCGTTTACCTTAACAAGAACATCCTCTAGCACTCCTTCTGGATGCACTACGGATCTATCTGCAAGCTGAATAATCACACATGTTTCCTTTAAAGGACCCCCGTTAGGTAGTTTATAAATTAACAAAGGCATAACATTACTTGATGCGCTTAAGTCACACATGGTTTTTTTTAATACTGACACTACCTATTTTTCAAGATATGGAAAACATATCTTGGTCCTTACATGTAGGTGGTACTTTTCTTTGTAAAACAGCGGAGACATTTTCTCCGACACTCACCTTTTCATTGCCCAAAAGCTTCCTCTTACTTGTGCATAATTCTTTTAAGAATTTTGTATATCGTGGAATTTTTTTAATCGCATCAAGAAGAGGTATGTTGATTTCTACCTTTCGAAAGGTGTCGAGGATCTCTTACTCTTATCGCTCCTTCTTGCATTAGACTAGTCTTTCGGGAAACGGAGGTGGTATTGCAAATGACTTTTGTGGTGCTGACTCTACTGGAGCCTCTATGTCAAGTTTCTTCTCATCTCGATCAGCGTCGTGGGCACGACTTGTGCCAGGTACGGGCTCTAAAACCTTCCCACTCCCCAACATTATAGCGCTTACATTGTGTCGAGGATTTGGCTCAGTTTGGGACAGGAACTTACCTTGAAACTCCAAACGGCTAACCGTGAGTGCAAGCTTGCTCACATGCTTATCTAACTCCTGCAAATACATTTTAGTTTTTAATTGAAACTTTTCAGTACTATTGGCTAGCCTTTCCACTATGGCTTCCAAGGATGACTTTAGGGGAGGTATCTGTTGATTCTGCGGTGGCCTCTGTTGAAACGGTTGATTGAACTGCGGATTCGTCCCATAACTGAGATTCGGGTGATCTTTTCACCTCACATTATACGAGTTTTGTGACAGCCTTAATTTGACCCTAGTCGAAAAGTGGTTTCGGGACCACAAAATCGAGTCATAAAAATAATTAACTATTAAATTCTGTGTTTATTATATGTGTAAATGCATGTGTGAAATTTTCATGCTTTGATCTGGTCATTTGTATGTGAAATTTATAAGATAGGACTCATGTGATAAAACTTGAAAGTGTGATAGGTAAATTTTAAAGTACCAAATAATGCATGAAATGATGACATGAGGGATTTGCACGTCAAATGGACCAATTTTATTTAGTGGCCGGCCATAAATGATGGTTGATGTATAATATATGTTTTATTATACTATTATAATAAGTGATGGCTTTATTTTTTAAAGAAATTAATTAGTAAAACAATAAAAGTTGAAAAAAAAAATAGATGTTCATCTTTCTTCTTGATTGCCGAATTTGGGAAAGAAAATATTGAAGAAAGAAAAGGGGGGAGACTTTTGGTTATTTGAATGCTTAAGAAGGTTAGTATATTGTGTTAAAATTATGAAATTTTAGCTTGTTTTAGGTTAATTATCATGGTTCTTACTTAGCCCATGCTAAATTTTTAAGTTTTGATGGATGGATGGAGCATTCGGCTATGGTTATTAAAAAAGGAATTTGATTATTTCCTTTAAGTTTTGATGAAGAATGTGTTGAGGAAAGAAATTGATCTTGCTAAAAATATGAATTTTTAATGCTCATATATGTAATAGCCGAAAATAAAAATGCTTGATGTCTTGAACAAATGTTGTTTCGATGTATTAAATTGAGTAAATTAGATGTTTGAACACTTAAGGATTCGGTATTGTTCATGATTTTTTTTAGAATGTGATTTTGAATGATATGAGTAATATTATGCATAGGTTTCGGCTTTGATAAGTAAAAATATAATGGTGGCTTAAGTTGAATAACACTCGGCTAAGGATTATAAATGTTAGCTAATTCGGCATAAGAGTATAGGTGACAACTACTTTGTATTTGAAGTTTTGAAGAATAGGTAGGGTTTAATTAAGTGATGAAGGTTAAATTTTTAAGTTTGGTTAAATTGGGCATTCGACATTACTTATGACATCGGATAGGAGTGTATGAAAGGTTAAGTTTGAATAGTTAAGTACGTTAAAATAGATGATGATTTGAGTACTACCTATGGTTGATTTGTTATGGTCTTTGCATGAGTAAAGTGTTATTATGTGCATATATGCTAAGGAATATTCAACTATGTTATAAATATTATAAAATGAAATGATGTATATGGAATTATGATAAGAGATATATTTTGATTTTGTTACAAATTATAATCTAGCACTTACTCCATGATGAAATAAATGAAATTGTATGCAAATTTAGTTTATGAAATTGAATATGCAAGGTAATAAGTTAGTAAAATGTTCCTTGATAGTTTAGTTTATTAGTTGGGAATAAATGTGATTGTCGATTGTAGCCTAGTAATATGTTCGATTATGCATGAGTAGGGCATATGAATGATGTTTAAATAGCTAGTTTAGTAAGGTCATTTGTGCCTTAAATATATGATATATATATATACGTATTAAATTAAATTGATTAATTGATAAGTAATTGAACAAAATTCATTTGTTTAAATTAAGCTCAAGAGCAAAGAGGAACTAAATCAAATAGGGGAAAGGAGAAAGCAATCGAGTAGTCTATCTGCAACTATTCAAAACATCCGAGGTAAGTCTTTGAGTAATGGAACTTAGCTTATGATTTGATAAAATCATGATATATAAGCATAATATATAAATTGTAACCTAATGTTTCTACTTGAATTAAATAGTGAGATAAATAATTTGTACATATGTCTTGTATCCAAATGCTTATAGAGATCATGTTGAATATTGAAATGAAATCGGGTTCTTTGTATGTGGCTATTGAGCCGAAAGTGAAATTATTGATAAGCATGTTGTGCTTGTGTTCTAGTAAGGTAAATGAAATGCTAATGTATTAAGATATATATATATATATATGTGCACGATAATTGAGGATTTTAACCGGGCTAAGACCCGCAGGCCTTGTGTGAGATTTATATCTGGGCTAAGTCTCGAAGGCATTCGTGCTGGTATTATATCCGGGCTAAGTCCCGAAGACATTCGTGCTGATATTATATCCGGGCTAAGTCCCGAAGGCATTCGTGCTGATGTTATATCCGGGCTAAGTTCCGAAGGCATTTGGGTTGGAAATGTGTGATCTTGCTGTAATAATTCAAATAAATGGGCTCACAAACCTAAGATGGTCAGGTATGTACCATATATATGTTATAAAAATTGATTCGGTTTAAATTGTGATTATTCATTTGGATAGTGTTGTTTCGGCCATTGCATATGGTTGTATGAAGTATATATATAACTTATTCAGGATATATGAATTTTGATTCAAGTGAAAATATGTTAAGATTGGCTCTGAGTATGTAAGTATATTGGTTGAAGTATGAAGTAACATGAACATGTGAATATGCGTATATGTATTTATTTAGCCTTGAAATTGGATGAGATGTATTCGTCTAAATAATGAAGTTGGTTGAATAAAAAGAAGTTATCTATGTGATATGAATTGATGTTTAAGGAATAAATTAAAATGACAGGCACGAACAATAGTAGTATATTTAGACATGTTTATATTAGGTCAAAGAAAAGATGATAAGCATTATGAATGCTATGCCTTAATTTTTAATGATTTCATTACTTAAAACTTACTAAGCATAGAAATGCTTACTATGTTTCTTTAATCCTCTATTTTATAGATCTTGTTCGTTAGCTACGGTCTCGGGGATCCCAAAGTCGAAGTCGTCCACACTATCTAAGCCCATTCGGTACACTAGTAGTTAAACTTTGATAATGGCATGTATAGGCTTGTCTTTTTGTTGTTAAATAAGTATCTTTTTGATGATGTATATATGTATAGCCATGCGAAAATGGCTTGTTAAGTTACTATATGTATTCCATATAGTTAATGTGAATGTGTGTTTGATATTTGATTAATGTTTTCAATGTTTTGATGTGAATTGAACTTAAGAATGAATCAATATGCCTATTATCTTGAGATGACTCTTTTGTATATTGTATAATCGGAAAAAAAATTTGGAATTCGGTTTTATAAGTGTGATATCGGGAGTTATTCAAATATATAGTTAAATGAAATTTCGTGCTTGTTTGGTAATACTCTTTAACCCTCCGGCGACGGGTACGGGTTAGGGGTGTTACATTTTATTGGTATCAGAGCCACGGTTTAGTCGATTTTAGGACTAACGTAGCACGTATGAGTCTAGCTATACATGCCATTAAGTATTAATATGATAGTGTGATGATTTCTGACAGTTAAAAACGTGTTTTCATATAGTAATGGATCCCGATCCCAATCGAGCAGTAGCTGACGATGTTGAGAGTGTAGCGCCTGCTCCCGCACACGGGACCACGCCCATAGATTCGCAGCCTAAAGCAAGCAATCAAAATGATGAGGCTAGACAAGCCTTTTATAATGTGATGAATGATTGGTTCAACCAATACATTCGGGCAAATATGGCTGCTCCACAACCCTCACTTCCAACAAATACACCCCCTGCACCTATGATACCTCCGGTGATTGATCACATGAGGATGAATAAACCCCTGGTAGACAGAATTAGAAAGCATGGAGCTACTGAATTTAAAGCTACAGACAGTGATGATGCCGAGCAAGCTGAGTTTTGGTTGGATAACACTATCCGAGTATTCGATGAACTATCTTGCACACCTGATGAATGCCTGAAATGTGCCATATCTCTGCTACGTGATTCTTCTTATTATTGGTGGAATACATTGGTTTTGGTTGTGCCCAAAGAACGGGTAACGTGGGAATTCTTCCTGACTGAGTTCCGAAAAAAATATATCAGTCAGAGGTTCATCGATCAGAAACGAAAAGAATTTCTTGAGCTTAAACAGGGTTCCATGTCCATTACTGATTATGAACTGAAGTTTGTCAGACTTAGTAGATATGCTCGGGAATGTGAATCGTCTGAGGCTATTATGTGTAAACGTTTGAAGACGGGCTGAATGAAGATATAAAAATGTTTGTTGGCATTCTTGAAATACGAGAGTTCGTAGTACTTGTCGAGCGAGCTTGCAAGGCCGAAGAACTTAGTAAAGAGAAAAGAAAAGCTGATGTTGGAGCTGGAGAATTTCGTAAAAGATCTTCAGGAAAGTCTTTTCAGCAATCATCAAAGAAATTTCGAGATGATTCGGACCGATCAAAGAACACTTTGGGTTTTTCCAGACGAGATCGAGATCGACCCTTTGTGAGTACACGAGCCACTTCAATTGCCAGTGTTGGAAATGATAGACGGGATAGGATCGAGTGCAAGTCTTATGGTAAATGGCATTCGGGGAGCTGTAGATTTCATGACCGCTCCTGTTATAAATGCCGATCAGCCGACCATTTTATTAAAGACTGCCTGAGATTATCCGAACAAAATATGAACCAGAGTGGGAAACCGAGTACTAATATAGCATGAGGTAGACCACCTAGGAATACTGGGAATGCTAGCGGTGGTCAGAGAGGGTCTAGAGATGCTACAACCAGATCCGAGGCTCGTGCTCCTGCTAGAGCTTATGCTATACGCGCACGCGAGGATACTTCTTCGCCTGATATTATTACCGGTATTTTCCCTCTCTTTGATACTGATGTGATTGCCTTGATTGACCCTGATTCTACTCATTCATATGTATGTGAGACTTTAGCATCCAATAAGACTCTACCTGTTGAGTCTACTGAGTTTGTGATCCGAGTGTCAAATCCCTTGGGTCGATATGTGCTAGTCGATAAAGTGTGCAGGAAATGTCCCCTGATAATTCGAGGTTCTTATTTTCTGGCCGATTTGATGCTTTTACCATTTAATGAATTTAATGTTATTCTAGCTATGGATTGGTTGACTGTGCATGATGCAGTTGTGAATTGCAAAAGAAAGTCTATTGATTTGAGATGTGCAAATGATGAGATAATTCGAGTTGAGTCTACTGAAATGAACGGGTTACCAGTAGTAATATCCTCGATGTTGGCTCAAAAGTATGTAAAAAAGGGGTGTGAAGCATATCTTGCGTACGTACTTGATAGTAAAGAATCAAAAAAGGAGCTTGATCCAGTACCAGTGGTTTGTGAGTATCCAGATGTTTTTCCCGAAGAATTACCGGGATTACCACCTGTTCTGGAAGTAGAGTTTGGTATTGAACTTGTGCCTGGGACTACACTAATTTCGATAGCCCCATACCGTATGGCGCCAACAGAATTGAAGGAATTGAAAACTCAGTTGCAAGAGTTGACAAATAGAGGTTTCGCTCGACCGAGTTTCTCACCTTGGGTGCATCAGTATTGTTTGTGAAAAAGAAAGACGGAACCATGAGAATGTGTATTGACTATCGTCAATTAAATAAAGTGACAATAAAGAACAAATATCCGTTACCGCGTATTGATGATTTGTTTGATCAGTTGAAGGGAGCATCAGTGTTTTCAAAGATAGATTTGAGATCGGGTTATTATCAGTTGCGAGTTCGAGACTCAGATATACTTAAAACTTCTTTTAGAACGAGATACGGTCACTATGAGTTCTTAGTGATGCCGTTTGGGCTCACTAATGCCCCCGCGGTATTTATGGATTTGATGAACCGAATTTTCAGGCAGTATTTGGACCGGTTTGTAGTTTTATAGATGACATCTTGATTTATTCGCGCGATGAAACTGAACACGCCGAACACCTGAGATTAGTGTTGCAGATTTTAAGGGATAAGCAGTTATATGCTAAGTTCAGTAAATGTGAGTTCTGGTTGAGAGAAGTTAGCTTTTTGGGACATGTAGTATCCGCATCGAGTATTCGAGTTGATCCGAACAAAATTTCAGCCATACTTGATTGGAAGCCTTCGAGAAATGTTACTGAAGTTTGGAGCTTCTTGGGACTTTCCGGTAATTACTGACGATTCGTAAAAGGTTTTTCGATGATCACGACACCTTTAACAAAATTGCTGCAAAAAGACATCAAATTCGAATGGTCAGAAAGGTGTCAGAAAAGTTTCGACCAGCTGAAAACACTTTTGACGGAAGCCCCAGTGTTAGTGCAGCCCGAATCCGGTAAAGAGTTTGTCATTTATAGTGATGCGTCCTTACATGGGCTGGGTTGTGTATTGATGCAAGAGGGTCAAGTTGTAGCTTACGCGTCGAGGCAATTGAAGCCACATGAGAAAAACTATTCGACTCATGATCTCGAATTAGCTGCCATCGTATTTGTTTTGAAAATATGGCGACATTACTTGTTTGGAGAGAGATGTCATGTATATTCGGATTATAAAAGCCTCAAATATTTGATGACTCAAAGAGATTTGAATCTGCGACAAAGACGTTGGCTTGAATTGTTGAAAGATTATGAGCTCGTCATTGACTATCACCCGGGAAAGGCTAACGTGGTTGCCGATGCTTTAAGTTGCAAGTCACTGTTTGCTTTGCGATTGATGAATGTACACCTGTTCGTTTCATCCGAAAATGTGTTAGTAGTAGAATTAAAGGCGAAACCATTATTAATTCATCAAATACGAGAATCCCAAAAATTCGACGATGAATTGGTTGCTAAACGAGCTGAATGTGCTTCTAATGTGGAATCAGAGTTTCAAATAGACGACAACGATTGTTTGAGGTTCAGAAGTCGATTATGTGTTCCAAGAAATTCAGAACTTATTTCGATGATTTTGAGTGAGGCTCATAGTAGCCGAATGTCAATCCACCCGGGTAGTAAGAAAATGTACAATGATCTAAAACGTCAATTTTGGTAGCATGGTATGAAACGAGACATTTCTGACTTTGTTTCGAAGTGTTGGATATGTCAACAAGTGAAAGCGGAACATCAAGTGCCTTCAGGGTCACTTCAACAGATCATGATACCCGAATGGAAATGGGATCGAGTCACGATGGATTTTGTATCTGGGTTGCCATTGTCGTCAAGCAAGAAAGATGTGATCTGGGTTGTTGTTGATACACTGACAAATTCGGCTCATTTTATTCCCGTACGTATGGATTATTCACTTGACAAACTAGCAGAATTGTATGTTTCTCAGATTGTGAGGTTATATGGTGTAACAGCCCTAACCCGTGTCCGTCGCCGGACTAAGGTCACGAGGCATTACTGAACAAAAACAAAATTTCAAACATTCACATATTCATATAAGTCATACTCATAATTATATTAAGTATATGGCTAATTAAATATTAAACATGCTTTATTTATCATATTGCATTTACAAATCATACCTCAAATTTCAACCGAATCTATACCTTTCAAATAATCATATTTTCATTAACAAATATAAACATACGCACATACTTTCATTATATACCCAAGCCATCATTCGAATTAACAATCAAAGTATATGTATATACATGCACTTAATTAAAAAAATACATATAATGCTCATGGTGTACTATTACATAAAATCACTAATCAAATGGTCATTTATCAATGTCTCACTTACAAGTATTATTAAACAATATAATCTCAATAATTCACCATTAATAAACTTATAACTAATTATAGTTCTAAATTGAGTAAATTAGATGTTTGAACACTTAAGGATTCGGCATTGTTCATGATTTATTTTAGAATGTGATTTTGAATGATATGAGTAATATTATGCATAGGTTTCGGCTTTGATAAGTAAAAATATAATGGTGGCTTAAGTTGAATAACACTCGGCTAAGGATTATAAATGTTAGCTAATTCGGCTTAAAAGTATAGGTGACAACTACTTTGTATTTGAAGTTTTGAAGAATAGGTAGGGTTTAATTAAGTGATGAAGGTTAAATTTTTAAGTTTGGTTAAATTGGGCATTCGGCATTACTTATGACATCGGATAGGAGTGTATGAAAGGTTAAGTTTGAGTAGTTAAGTACATTAAAATAGTTGATGATTTGAGTACTACCTATGGTTGATTTGTTATGGTCTTTGCATGAGTAAAGTGTTATTATGTGCATATATGCTAAGGAATATTCAACTATGTTATAAATATTATAAAATGAAATGATGTATATGGAATTATGATAAGAGATATATTTTGATTTTGTTACAAATTATAATCCAACACTTACTCCATGATGAAATACATGAAATTGTATGCAAATTTAGTTTATGAAATTCGAATATGCAAGGTAATAAGTTAGTAAAATGTTCCTTGATAGTTTAGTTTATTAGTTGGGAATAAATGTGATTGTTGATTGTAGCCTAGTAATATGTTCGATTATGCATGAGTAGGGCATATGAATGATGTTTAAATAGCTAGTTTAGTAAGGTCATTTGTGCCTTAAATATATTATATATATATATATATATATACGTATTAAATTAAATTGATTAATTGATAAGTAATTGAACAAAATTCATTTGTTTAAATTAAGCTCAAGAGCAAAGAGGAACTAAATCAAATAGGGGAAAGGAGAAAGCAATCGAGTAGTCTATCTGTAACTATTCAAAACATCCGAGGTAAGTCTTTGAGTAATGGAACTTAGCTTATGATTTGATAAAATCATGATATATAAGCATAGTATATAAATTGTAACCTGATGTTTCTACTTGAATTAAATAGTGAGATAAATAATTTGTACATATGTCTTGTATCCAAATGCTTATAGAGATCATGTTGAATATTGAAATGAAATCGGGTTCTTTGTATGTGGCTATTGAGCCGAAAGTGAAATTATTGATAAGCATGTTGTGCTTGTGTTCTAGTAAGGTAAATGAAATGCTAATGTATTAAGATATATATATATGTGCACGATAATTGAGGATTTTAACCGGGCTAAGACCCATAGGCCTTGTGTGAGATTTATATCCGGGCTAAGTCCCGAAGGCATTCGTGCTGGTATTATATCCGGGCTAAGTCCCGAAGGCATTCGTGCTGATATTATATCTGGGCTAAGTCTCGAAGGCATCCGTGCTGATGTTATATCCGGGCTAAGTTCCGAAGGCATTTGGGTTGGAAATGTGTGATCTTGTTGTAATAATTCAAATAAATGGGCTCACAAACCTAAGATGGTCAGGTATGTACCATATATATGTTATAAAAATTGATTCGGTTTAAATTGTGATTATTCATTTGGATAGTGTTGTTTCGGCCATTGCATATGGTTGTATGAAGTATATATATAACTTATTCAGGATATATGAATTTTGATTCAAGTGAAAATATGTTAAGATTGGCTCTGAGTATGTAAGTATATTGGTTAAAGTATGACGTAACATGAACATGTGAATATGCGTATATGTATTTATTTAGCCTTGAAATTCGATGAGATGTATTTGGCTAAATAATGAAGTTGGTTGAATAAAAAGAAGTTATCTATGTGATATGAATTGATGTTTAAGGAATAAATTAAAATGATAGGCATGAACAATAGTAGTATATTTAGACATGTTTATATTAGGTCAAAGAAAAGATGATAAGCATTATGAATGCTATGACTTAATTTTTAATGATTTCATTACTTAAAACTTTCTAAGCATAGAAATGCTTACTATGTTGCTTTAATCCTCTGTTTTATAGATCTTGTTCGTTAGCTACGGTCTCGGGGATCCCAAAGTCGAAGTCGTCCACACTATCTAAGCCCATTCGGTATACTAGTAGTTAAACTTTGATAATGGCATGTATAGGCTTGTCTTTTTGTTGTTAAATAAGTATCTTTTTGATGATGTATATATGTATAGCCATGCGAAAATGGCTTGTTAAGTTACTATATGTATTCCATATAGTTAATGTGAATGTGTGTTTGATATTTGATTAATGTTTTCAATGTTTTGATGTGAATTGAACTTAAGAATGAATCAATATGCCCATTATCTTAAGATGACTCTTTTGTATATTGTATAATCGGAAAAACAATTTGGAATTCAGTTTTATAAGTGTGATATCGGGAGTTATTCAAATATAAAGTTAAATGAAATTTTGTGCTTGTTTGGTAATACTATTTAACCCTCCGGCGACGGGTACGGGTTAGGGGTGTTACAAGTTCGAGTAGGGGTCATACTGCCTTTGGGGCGGTCCTGGGAAGCTCCCGACAACATTCGCTTGTTCCGCTGAATCTGGCTGTAAAATCGGAAATAAGTTCGTCGGGTGGTCTGGCTTGGCGCAAATTCCGCATAACTGTGCTGGGCCTGTTTTATCTGAAAGTAAAGTTTGAACAACATTAGTCAGCTTATTAATCTTATCTTCCAGAGACAAGGAATTTAACCCATAAACCCATATCTTGGGTTCTGTAACCGGTCAAAATTGTTGAGAGTTGGCAGCCATGGTTGAAATTAACTCTCTCGCTTTTTGAGGCGTCATGTTAACAAACGCCCCCCCCCCACTTGCAGCATCTATCATTTTCATTTCCATCGAGAGTAAACCCTCATAAAAATACTGTAAGAGTGACTGCTCAGTCAGTCCATGTTGTGCGCAGCTTGCACACAACCTTTTATATCACTCCCAATAATTGTAGAGCGACTCAGTGTCTTTCTGATGGATTCCTACGATGTCCCTCCTTACTCCAACTGCTCAGGCTGTAGGGAAGAACCTGTCAAGAAACAAACGAGACATGCCAGACCATGTATTGATAGATCCTGGAGGCAAATAAAATAGCCACTCTCTAGCAGAGTCGGCTAGTGAGAAAGGAAAAGCACAAAGTTTGATTTGGTTTTCGGTTACTCCCTCAGGCTTCATGCTTGTGCACACCATATGAAATTCTTTAAGGTGGGTGTGCGGGTTTTCATTCTGTAATCCATGGAAAGTGGGTAGTAGATGAATCAAACCAGATTTTAACTCGAACGGCATTCCTCCTGCCGGATAGGTTATACATAAGGGCTGTTGTTTATCCGGTGCCACTGCGAGCTGGCGTATCGTCTGTTCGGCCATCTCGTCTGGTTCGTCAAAAATTTCTTCGGTGTAAGATATAGTTTCAAATCTGGGATTTGGCCATTTACTACGTCGTATGGCTTCTTTTCGTAGTTGTAGGGCCAATTTCTCAATTTCTGGCTCAAACTCTAGATTTCCCGGTTCTAATCTGGTCATAAGGTAGACAAACAAAAGTTAGAAAATATCTCCAATCCCCGGCAATGGCACCAAAATTTGATGGGTGTCGAAACCACCAAATATAATTCTTACAAAATAACTCTAATTAGTAGTAGAGTGGTAGTAGGGTCGAGTCCACAAGGATTGGATGCGATAATCAACTTCCGTGTACAGCTTATGATCAGATTGTTTGTCGTGTCAAAAGTCGTGGCAATAGTCGTGCCCACGACTCCAATCGTACCTGTAAAAATTAGAAATAAAAGTAAATCGGGGATTTTTGAAAATTTTAGAAACTAGATAATTGAAACAACATAAACAATTAATTAAATAAATTAGAAAATAAATTAAGAATTTTGCAACAGATAAAATAAGCCTTAGCCTTAGACTCGGTCAATTCCGTGTTGAGAATCGATCCTCGAAAATTAATCTTCTCCTCCAATCGATAAGCTGGTTATAGTAGTCCTAACCACCAATTCTTCCTCTAGTAGCTAGTTTCGGTACGACCTGCAAACCAACCCTTATCGATTATCTAACCGAGATACACGTGTTCCTGATTTAAGATTCCAGCAGCCTTGCATTCTGAAGAACCCAACTCGAAACAACGGCCTCAACCGCGTGGGTTGTTTAAACCCGATCACCTCTTCCTCGATTTGTTCTCGAAAATTCGAATACAGCACGGCCGACTTGAATCTCCAACTGTAAGCAAACACGACTCCAACCCAACGTGCACTTTGACTTGAAATCGAATTTAACTTTAAGGGATGATTGGACTATCCCGATACTTAGGAAAAAATGAATACCGATATGACGAATTTTAGGCGCGAGTACGGATCTCACAATTCTTGACCGGAAAGCACACCGACCTAAAGCTAAGTTGAAATTTAGTTAAACATGAAATTGTTCATGCTTTGTGAGCTTGGAAAGAAGATTGATGATTATTGTGATGGAAATTGGAAAGGAAAAGCACTTGAGAGACAATTAGCCCAATTTTAGAAAAGAAACAAAACCAAATGAAAATGGAAGAATACTTAACGCCAATTTGAAAGGGAAAAGGAGAGTATTTCTATTCCAAATAGAAGTAGGAATACAAAGTGAATGGATGATTTTCTAAGAACTAAAATCCACTATTTATATACATGGGGTTTACTAAAAATAGATTAACCTAAATTAATAAAATAAAATAAAATAAAATAAAATAAATAATAAAATAAAATAAAATCTTTCTATTTTTAGCTTTTTACAAAGTCAAAATATATAATAAATCCTTGGTTTTCTCCATCCTTTTGATTTGGCCCTAATTCAATGATTTATTTTTCAATTTGACCCATTTTTCCTCGTTTTTAACCAATTGCATTCCTAACAAAATTAAATCATAAAAAATTCCAATTAAGCAGAGATTAATTCAGAAATAAACCAAATTAAACACAAGAATCATGTAAATTAATATGCTCATCAGAAACAATAAGTAAACTTGAACAGATTCCGACTCATTATTATGAAAGAAACAAGAACCGAATGTATAGGGAAAAAAAAGAACACCACAAAGCAAAAAGCCTTGAAGGCTTCAGTTTGTATGTTCTTAAGAACTCAAGAGCGAAATCTTACGAATGAAGTTTATATTCAAAGTAGTCTAACCAAAACAGTGTCCTCTTACAAGTTATTTATAGGCTTAATATGACTATTCAAATACCTATAAATGACATTTCAAATTCAACATTTAATTAGTTGTTAATACAAGCATTTAACTTTGATTTTACTTATGTTAGGCAGCCGATGAGTCATGTCTTTTCACTTGATTCATGTGTAGTTGTTAATGTTCCCTTAATGTGTTGTTTGGTGTCCCTTAATCTACCTTAAAACCGAATGTCAAAAAACTTGTGCAAAGACATCTTAAAATGACATAATAATGAGCTTTAAAGGCACAAAAATCGATTTGATTTGAAAAGTCTTCCTTAGTCCATTTGAACAGCCACCATAATGAACTTTAGAATGCTTGAAACCATCCAAACTTGAAGAGTCATTGATCCTATGAACAATCACCATTTGAACAACCACTATAATAAGCTTTGAGTGCTTCATTATCCACCAAAAATTTTTCCTTTATGCACTAGCAATTAAGTGACCAAATTCAGACTATTTATGCCAAAACTGAACACCCATTTGAATGTGATAGTATTTGATTCTTCTTCGTAAATGAACAGCCCTATTGTAGCTTTAAAATATGTGACCAACCTTTTTTCTTTACTCAAGACAAACAATTGAACACACAATTAATTTATTTAAATACATTAAACATTGCAAACTTTTCACATTCTTATTCAACTTGTCAATTAACTAGAGACACATTTATTTATGACAATAAACACACTATAACTTATGCATTAAATAGTAACAGTTAAAATAAATGACACACTTCACACACTTATGAAATAACTCATGCTTAAACATAAGTAACAAATAAGATGCTTAAATGCATGGTTTAATTAAAATGCAAACTAAATGAATAAATGAGTTACATAATGCATGACATAATTTAATATGCAACTTAATTGACATAGAAGCTACTTAATACATGACATAATTAAAACACATACATTATGAACACATGAAATGCTTTAATGCATGACTTAATTAAATGCAGAACACATAATGCAAGTCATAATCAAAGATGCAAACATATAATGCAAGTCATAATTAAATATGCAAACTTATTAAATGAATAAAACTTAATTAAATTAAAAAGTCCTTAAAAATGTTGGCCCAATAATCAATCAGGCTCGTGAGATATTTCATTTTGCATTTGGGCCCCTCGTGCTTAGGCCAATCCTGACATCGTTGAACTGTATCATAACATGATGTGACTGTGCTCATATCAATCATTTGTTAACAAATACGTAGTTTGTACAGTAATTTATTTTATTATATATTTCGACTGACATATTGCTTCCACAGGTGGAACCATAAGTTGAGCTACGTGGGACTACCCAAGGAGTTAGAAGATATTAAGGTGTTGTTATATCAACGCTTAAAAATTGAGGTTAGTTACTTATTTTTTCGAACCTATATTAATTATGTAATAATTCGTTAAAAAAATTCATACATAACAATATTTACAGTTTCGCTTTTCAGTTTGAATGGATGTCGTACGCAAACAACGATGTTATATCTTGCATCATGTTGGAAGTGTTGGAAATTCAACAGATGTAGGATGCCAATGTGGCGTTGGTAGTGTACACAATGGTGGAAATACACAAATTGGACTAGTTGTTACGGCAGTTCGGGTGGAAGCAATGAATCCCGCTGCCAGTTTGAGACCTGAAAGACATGCACAATGTGGACATGCGGGGGAAGGACAACAATGACTGGGCGGTGCGACACGGGGATCACATTGAGGCGTGTGATAGTAGGATACAATTTTTAGTAGGATGCAATCTTTACC
This sequence comes from Gossypium arboreum, assembly GCF_025698485.1. Lineage (NCBI taxonomy): Eukaryota > Viridiplantae > Streptophyta > Magnoliopsida > Malvales > Malvaceae > Gossypium > Gossypium arboreum. The sequence continues at coordinate 131,472,260 of NC_069075.1, forward strand.
CGTTCACAAGCCATTTTTCTCAGTGCACCAAATTTCGAGATTTATCGGGCATTAAAATGCCCCCGATTAATCTCATGATGTATGCTCCGGCGTATTATGCTATGACCTCCTCCGTTCAATCTTAAGGGTCTTCAGGGAACTTGTTGAAATTATCCTTCAACTAGTTTATCGATATCCAACCACCTTCGAACTTGTTCGAGTCCTTCCCCAGCAGCGATTGACAGGCTCACTTTGCCTGGAACAACCACTGATCCCATTATGACTAACCCATCCACTGGTAGACCAAGTTGTAGCATTACGTCTTTGAGTGTGATTGTACACTCACTGCATGGAAGGTGAAAAGTGTTTGTTTCGGGCCTCCATCTTTCCACCAACATGCTGATTAGTGCCAAATCAAATTTGCAACCCTTTGACATGCAAGACACATGTAAGATTCCAACCGCTTACAAGTGGCCATGAATTTCAAGGATCACAGGCTTTCCCATATTATGAATGAAGCCTTCTAGAACACGATTATCCGCCTATTGACACAATAAAAACAATTTAAAATTTTTAAAAAATTAACATTATTTAAATTAATGAAATTTAAATTTTTGAATTACCATTACTAATTGAGTGGTGGAAATGTGCTTGTCATCGAAGTGGATTAAAAATGCAGTGATTCGTGAAAAATCGATTTAAACGAATAAAAACGAGATAATTAAAAAATAATATTTTTAAGTTAATATATCAAAAACTTTGAAATGAGAGAGTTGATATATGGATGTGAATGAAAAAAAATGAAATTTTGGGAGTATTTATAGGGTAAAAAAATTAACCATTGGAAGTATTTTTTTACTATAGGCACAGTAAAATTCAAAAAGCCGTTGTTTTATTACCGTTATTGGAAAGCACGCTTAGCTGGATGTGCTTTCCATTTAAATCAGCCTAGTTCCCTAATTAATTTTAAAACTAACTTACTAATTAATTAAAAAAACATATATGCCTTATTTTTCCTTTTTTATAACATTAACTATAATATCAAAATAAAAAATTTTAAAATCATTTAAAGGAAATGTCACAGCTCCTGCCATCTCGTAAATTGGCCTCTGCCGTAAAAGCTGATGTTGATTGAAGAGAAAAAAAGAAAGTGAAAGATCAAAGGAAAAGTTTCTAGGTTTCTCCTGTTAAATAAAATCTACGAGGAAGAAAAAGTGAAGGAAAAAAGATTGATGTGATTTTGATTATGAATATGAGAATAAGATTTGGTTTTCCTTGAAAGAGAAAGGAAAGCTTTCACGATTTCATTGAAAAAGAATGTATACATAATGTGACAACCCGAATTAGGGCCTAATCGGAATAGTGGTTTCGTGACCACAAATCCGAGATAGAAATAATTGTTTTATAATTATTTTGGGGTTTATGATATGATTGCATGATTGTGTGAAAATTTCGTGATGAAATTCTATGCCTAAAGTGCTTAAATTGAAAGTAGGGATTAAATCGAATAAGTTGCAAAATTTGCATCCCAGAAGTTTTTAGTATGAAATTGTTTTGGAATATTAATTAGGAGGTCTTAAATAGCAATTTGACCAATTTTAAGTTCATGGACAAAATTAGGACATGGAAGGAATTTTGAAAGTTTAGTAAGGAGGGCATTTTGGTCATTTGGATATTAAATGAAATAAAATGGGAAAAATAACACAAAATTGATCATCATCCTCCTTAGTTGCTGCCGAATTCTCCCTCTCTCCATAGCTAGGGTTTCTTCAATTTTCAAGCTCCATAGTAAGTGATTCCAAGCCCGCTTTTAATATTCTTTACGTTTTGGAATCTCGAAGCTCGATTAAGCTTATGCTAGTAATAATTTAACCTAGGGTTCACATTTGGAAAAATACCCATAGGTGAAATTTGTGTATTTTGATGTTTTATGATAGAATATGAGGTTTTAAATTATGTTAAATAACTTGTGCTACTCGGTTTTAAGTGAAAACGAGTAAAAGCAAGATAATCGGTAAAAATACCTATTGTTCATAACTATATGATAGAGTGAGAATTTGATGTTGTTGTAGAAGAGAAAATGTTCAGCATATCATAAAATATAAGAATAAGGGCTGAAATTAAATTCCGAGCCTAGGGGCAAAATTGTAATTTTGAAAAGTTAGGGGCAAAATGTAATTTTTCCATGATGTGATTTTTGGATTGAAATAAATAGTATGAGTATTAAATGAGCTAAATGTGTTATTATAGATCAAGAAAGACGCGAATTAATCTCGAACGGGGAAGGAAAAAGTTTTGGACTAAATTGCAAAATTTCCACATTTTGCACCAAGGTAAGTTTGTATGTAAATATTACAATAATTTCATGTACATTCTTATATTTCAGCCTATTATATAAATATACTAGCTGATGTTAAAATATAAATCGACTATTGGAAGAATGGAAATAAATATAGAGAGAGATCCGGTTGAACATTCTGGAGAGATCGAATGAAATAGAGGGCGTAGCTAGGTCACATGTATGATGCTGAGTGCACATCATGTGTACAAGAAAGCTACGAGACACCCTGTAGTAGCTAGGTCACATGTGTGATACGAGATGTATCCCATGTAGACAAGAGAGCTACGTGAAAGATAAATGTAGCTAGGTCGCATGCGTGATTCCAAGTGAAGGACACCATGTAGACAAGAGAGCTACGTGAAAGATAAATGTAGCTAGGTCGCATGCGTGATTCCAAGTGAAGGACACCATGTAGACAAGAGAGCTACTGAGACAAATCGGTTAGGTCGCATGAGTGGTACTAAGTGTTCACCATGTGTACAAGAGAGCCGAACTAAACGAAGTATGATGGTGGGGCTGTGTGCTGAAACCATTAAATATCGAGGATTGATCCGAATTGTTCAACGGGATGGTTTTGTGGTGATATTGTGGTTTGGACCTACACTTATGGTGAATGAAATGTGGTGAAAATGATTTGTGGTATATACATATATAAGATAAAATGAGGTTAGCATAAAGAATGTGTGAAAGAGTGAAACTAGCATTAAAACTGTTTTTAAATGGTATCAGTGACGTGATTTTGAAAAATCACCAAAAATAGGAGGAATATAATTAGAGGTTGAATGAGATGTAAAATTAAAGCTTAATGAGTCTACTTTCATATAAAAGAAACAGAGCAAGCAAAGGAATTCTATATTTTGAGATATTTACAATTGTATGTGACTTGCTCAGGATGAATACGTGATCCCCTGTTCCAACTTTGAAAAATCATTAAAAATTGTACAAAGTAAATTAAGAAATATAGTTTACATGCCTAAATTCCTTATTGAGACTAGTTTTAAATGAAACAGACTTCAGGGTTGTTTGAATTGTGTACTGAGAGAAATTCAATTTGAAGTGAACAGAGGTCAGATCAGTCGAGCTGTGTAACAGGGGAAACTTTAACTAATAAACTGTACTAATCGGCTGAACCAAAAATTATAGAAAAAAATTAGAAAAAATCTTTATGAGTCTAGATTCAGGGAAATTTTACGGATTTGAATTTCGAGTTTTGTAACTCGAGTTATGATTTATTTAGTGAATATGACGCAGCAGAGACAGCTTAAACAAAGTGGAATGAATAGTGAAGTTAAAGTAGATATACTTGAATTGTTTTGTAAACATGTTAGATTTTTTTTAATTAGTATTTACATACTTACTTACTAAGCTATAAGCTTACTTTGTTTCTCTCTTTTGTCTTATAGTGTTCTTGGCTTGCTCAGAGTTAAGGATCGTGAAGATCTACCCGCACTATCATACTTTAGGGTATTTGAACTAAACGTTTTGAATTATGGCATGTATAGTAGGCTTAATTATTTTGTTACGTGTCATATTTGTCTAGGTTTAAAATATTAGTTACAAAGACTCGACCAGCTAATTTGTACAAGCCATTAAAGTTGGCTAATATTGTTCAAGACATATATTATACGATGCACTATCAAATTGGATGACATATTTATATTTCGGTTATGTTTAATGGTATGTGTTATGTTCGGTAATACCTTGTATCCTATTCCTACGATTTGTAATGGTAAGGGTGTTACATTTAGTGGTATCGAGCTATGGTTTAGTCGGTTCTCGACTAATAAAGTGTGTGTAAAGGTCTAGCTATACATGCCATAAAAATATTGTGATAGTGTGGTGACTCTGATTATTCTAAACGTGTTTTGTTTTAATATAGTAATGGATCTCAAGGAACTGCGGTGATGATCTTTGCTAGTAATGCGCGGCTCTCGCACAAGGGACCGCTTTGTGGAAAGTAGACTGAGACATTGAGACAAGGAGATGAGGCTCGGGATGCCTTTCTCCAAATGATGAACAATTGGTATATGAATTTATTCGAGCAAATCCAAATGCTCAACCTCCTCCACCCCTCCTATACCTCGACGATTCTGTGAGCTGCTCAAGGTATAGATTTGGTAAGAATGAACAAGCCTCCGGTTGACAAGATTCGAAAACAAGGGGTCAAGAGTTTAGAGCAAAGGTCGATGATGATCCTAAGAAAGCGGAATTCGGCTTGAAAATTCTACCCGTGTATTTGATGAGCTCTCATGTACACCCGAGGAATGCTTAAAGTGTCAGATCACTTTTGAGAGATTGACTTACCACCGGTGGAAGACTTTGGTTGCAGTGGTGCCAAAAGAAAAGTTACTTGGGATTTCTTCCAGAAGAATTTAGAAAGAAATACATAAGTCACGATTTATTGATCAAAAACGGAAGGAGTTCCTTGAATTGAAGCAGGGAAAATGTCAGTAGCAGAGTATGAACGCGAATTTGTAAGACTCAAAGAAATATGCTCAGAATGTGTGTCTACCGAGGCCATTATGTGTAGAAGATTTGAAGATGGACTGAATGAGGACATTAAAATGCTTGTAGGAATTTTGGAGTTGAAAGAATTTGTAGTATTGGTTGATCGAGCTCTTAAAGCCAAGAATTGAACAAAGAAAGAAGAAAAGTCGCTATTGAGGCCCGAGACGCCGAAAAAGACAGATAAGCAAGCCATTTCAATCTCAACCTAAGAGGTCCAAAGAGACAAACCCTCGAATGACAGTTTCAATTGGGGATTCACAGAGATCGTGGCAGAGCATATTCGGGTCTAAAGCTCAAGCTACTTGGTGGCAAGTGTGGGTAATGTGCGACCTAGAAAGCCCGAGTGTCAAGCAATGTGGCGTGCAACATTATGGTGAGTGTTGGGGGACCGAGCGAGCTTGTTTCAAAGTGTTCTCATGAGCATTTTATTAGAGATTGTCCGGAGAAAGTTAAAGAAGAAAGATTTCAGAGTGCTAGATGAATACCACCGCTAGTAGAGGTAGACCACCGAGAAATACTGGAGGTGGGACTAGTAGTAAACTGTGATGAAAGATTTAACGGCAAGATCGAAGCTAGAGCACCTGCTAGATCTTATGCTATACGTGCGAGAAGATGCATCATCTCCGATGTTATTATTGGTACATTTTCTCTATGATACTATTGTTATTGCATTGATTGATCCGGGTCCACTCATTCCTATATTTGCATGAATTTAGTATCCAATAAAAAGTTGCTGTTGAATTTATGAGTTTACGATTAAAGTGTCGAACCCTTAGGCCAATATGTGCTAGTTGACAAGGTTTGCAAGAATTGCCCATTAATGATTCAAGGTCACTGTTTTCCGCCAACTTGATGTCTGTTACCATTTGGTGAGTTTGACGTTATCTTGGGAATGGGTGGTTAACATTGTATGATGCTAAGGTAGATTGTAAACAAAAGACACTAGAGTTGAAATGTGAAAATGGAGAAATTTCGTGGGTTGAAACAGATGAATCAAATAAATTGCCTATGGTGATTTCGCACATGTCCGCACGTAAATACATGAGAAAAGGTGTGAAGCTTATCCGCTTATGTAATGAATATTGAGTTGCCTCAACTGAAATTTGAATCGATCGATAGTCTGTGAGTTTCGGATGTATTTCCGAGGAATTGCCCAGGTTGCCTCCGAACAGAGAGATAGATTTTGCCATTGATTTGTTGCTCGGCATCGCACCGATCTCGATTGCTCCATATAGAATGGCTCAATGAATTAAAAGAATTAAAGGCTCGATTGCAGGAGTTAACAGACAAGGGATTTGTGAGACCGAAGTTTCTCTCCTGGGTGCTCTGTATTATTCAGAAGAAGAAGGATGGTTCAATGAGACTTTGCATTGATTACCGTCGACAATAAGGTGACTATAAAGAACAAGTACCGTTGTCGAGGATTGATGATTTATTCGATCGGTTAAAGGGGCCACAGTGTTTTCAAAGATTGATTTGAGGTCCGGTTACTACCAAATTGAGAGTTAAGGAGTCAGATGTGCCGAAAACCGCCTTTAGGACAAGGTATGGACATTATGAGTTTCTTGTGATGCCTTTCGGCTTAACAAATGCTCCAGCTATATTTATGGACTTAATGAATCGGATCTTCCGACCATATTTGGATAAGTTTGTAGTAGTGTTTATAGATGACATTTTAATTTATTCTCGAGATGAGTCTGAACATGCCGAACACTTGAGAACTATATTGCAGATCTTGAGAGAAAAGAAACTATTTGCCAAGTTTAGTAAAAGTGAGTTCTGGCTTCGTGAAGTCGGATTTTTGGGGCATATAGTCTCGGTGATGGTATTCGGTGGATCCAAGCAAGATTTCGCGATCGTTGATTGAAACCGCCAAGAATGTATCCGAGGTTAGAAGCTTTTAGGCTTAGCGGGTATTATAGACGTTTTGTTGAAGGATTTTCGATGATTGCCTCTCCTATGACTAAGTTGTTGCAAAAGAATGTTAAGTTTGAATGGACTGATAAATGTCAACAAAGTTTTGAAAAATTGAAAGCACGATTGATGAAGCACCAATTTTAGTACAATTTGAGTCGAAAGGAGTTCATAATTTATAGTGATGCATCATTGATGTGCCTTGGATGTGTGTTGATGCAAGAGGGTAAAGTGGTAGCTTATGCTTGAGACGCTTAAAACCGCATGAGAAGAACTATCCTACACATGATTTGGAACCGTCATTGTTGTTTTTGCCTTGAAGATTTGGCGACATTATTTGTACGGTGAAAATGCCGAATTTTACCGATCACAAAAGTTTGAAGTACTTGATGAATCAAAAGGATCTGAATCTGCGGATGTCAAGATGGCTTGAATTATTAAAGGATTATGATTTAGTGATTGATTATCATCCGGAAAAGCAAATGTAGTTCTTGACGCCTTGAGCGAAAATTTCTTTTTACTTTGAGAGCCATGAACACGGGTTAGCATTGTCGATGATGGGTCAATCTTAGCGAAATGAGAGCTAAACCGTTATTTCTCCATTGATTTGTGATGCTCAAAAGAATGATAGTGAGTTGCGGATCAAGAGAACTCAATGCGAATCGAGTTACGACTCAGATTTTCGAGTTGGACCGGATGACTATTTGATGTTTCGAGACAGGATATGTGTGTCGAAAAACGATAAATTGATTCGTAAAATATTACATGAGGCGCACAATGGTCGTTTATCGTTCATCTGGTAGCACAAAATGTATAATGATTTAAAGAAGTTGTATTGGTGGCGGTATGAAAAGGATATTTCGAATTTGTAACCAAGTGTTTGATCTGTCAACAAGTAAAAGTGAACATCAAGTGCCTTCGTGATTACTTCAACCGGTAATGGTGCCCGAGTGGAAATGGGACAAGATTACCATGGATTTTGTAACCGGTTTGCCTTTAAATCCTAAAAAGAAGGATCTGTTTGGGTAGTGGTTGATAGATTAACAAAGTCAGCCCACTTTATACCAAGACGCACCGATTACTCACTTGATAAATTAGCCGAATTATATATTCTTTGAAATTGTGAAGTTGCACGAGTACCTATGTCTATAATATCGATAGAGATCCAAGATTTACCTCGAGATTTTGGAAAAAGTTACAAGAAGCTTTGGGTACAAAATTGAACTTTAGTACCGCATTTCATCCACAAACAGATGGTCAAACGGAAAGAGTAATCCGGTACTCAAGATATGCTTAGATGTTGTGTTTTAGAATTTGGAGGTAGTTGGGAGAAATATCTATCTTTGATTGAGTTTGCCTACAATAACAGCTTATTAATCAAGTATACAAATGGCACCGCACGAAGCCTTGTATGGTCGTAAGTGTCGAACTCCTTTATATTGGACCGAGCTTAGTGAGAAACAGATTCATGGAGTTGATCTAGTTAAAGAAACCAAGAGAAAATAAAAGTAATTCGGGATTGCTTGAAAGTCGCTTCAGATCGACAAAAGTCATATGCGATTTAAAAGAAAAGAGATTGAATTTCGTGGGTGATAAAGTGTTCTTGAAGGTGTCACCATGGAAAAGATTCGAGATTTAGTCGAAAAGGCAAGTTGAGTCCGTTTTATTGGGCCGCATTTGAGATTATCGAGAGAATTGGACCATGGCATATCGGTTGGCCTTACCGCAGAGAGTTAGAAAGAATTCATAACGTGTTTCATGTATCAATGTTATGACGTTATCGTTCGATCCTTCACATGTGATTTCCCAATGAAATTGAGATTCGATCGGATATGACCTATGAGGAGAAACCAATAAAGATTTTGGCTCGAGAGGTTAAACAGTTAAGAAATAAAAGTATAGCTTTAGTGAAAGTATTGTGGCACGGACATGGGATAGAAGAGGCTACGTGGGAACCCGAGGAAGCTATGAGGAAACAAAGACCCAAACCTCTTTACGGTAAGATTTTCGGGACGAAAATCTCAAAAGGGGGAGAATTGTGACAACCCGAATTAGGGCCTAATCGGAATAGTGGTTTCGTGACCACAAATCCGAGATAGAAATAATTGTTTTATAATTATTTTGGGGTTTATGATATGATTGCATGATTGTGTGAAAATTTCGTGATGAAATTCTATGCCTAAAGTGCTTAAATTGAAAGTAGGATTAAATCGAATAAGTTGCAAAATTTGCATCCCGTAAGTTTTAGTATGAAATTGTTTTGGAATATTAATTAGGAGGTCTTAAATAGCAATTTGACCAATTTTAAGTTCATGGACAAAATTAGGACATGGAAGGAATTTTTGAAAGTTTAGTAAGGAGGGCATTTTGGTCATTTGGATATTAAATGAAATAAAATGGGAAAAATAACACAAAATTGATCATCATCCTCCTTAGTTGCTGCCGAATTCTCCTCTCTCCATAGCTAGGGTTTCTTCAATTTTCAAGCTCCATAGTAAGTGATTCCAAGCCCGCTTTTAATATTCTTTACGTTTTGGAATCACGAAGCTCGATTAAGCTTATGCTAGTAATAATTTAACCTAGGGTTCACATTTGGAAAAATACCCATAGGTGAAATTTGTGTATTTTGATGTTTTATGATAGAATATGAGGTTTTAAATTATGTTAAATAACTTGTGCTACTCGGTTTTAAGTGAAAACGAGTAAAAGCAAGATAATCGGTAAAAATACCTATTGTTCATAACTATATGATAGAGTGAGAATTTGATGTTGTTGTAGAAGAGAAAAATGTTCAGCATATCATAAAATATAAGAATAAGGGCTGAAATTAAATTCCGAGCCTAGGGGCAAAATTGTAATTTTGAAAAGTTAGGGGCAAAATGTAATTTTTCCATGATGTGATTTTGGATTGAAATAAATAGTATGAGTATTAAATGAGCTAAATGTGTTATTATAGATCAAGAAAGACGCGGAATTAATCTCGAACGGGGGAAGGAAAAAGTTTTGGACTAAATTGCAAAATTTCCACATTTTGCACCAAGGTAAGTTTGTATGTAAATATTACAATAATTTCATGTACATTCTTATATTTCAGCCTATTATATAAATATACTAGCTGATGTTAAAATATAAATCGACTATTGGAAGAATGGAAATAAATATAGAGAGAGATCCTGTTGAACATTCGGAGAGATCGAATGAAATAGAGGAGCGTAGCTAGGTCACATGTATGATGCTGAGTGCACATCATGTGTACAAGAAAGCTACGAGACACCCTGTAGTAGCTAGGTCACATGTGTGATACGAGATGTATCCCATGTAGACAAGAGAGCTACGTGAAAGATAAATGTAGCTAGGTCGCATGCGTGATTCCAAGTGAAGGACACCATGTAGACAAGAGAGCTACGTGAAAGATAAATGTAGCTAGGTCGCATGCGTGATTCCAAGTGAAGGACACCATGTAGACAAGAGAGCTACGAGACAAATCGGTTAGGTCGCATGAGTGGTACTAAGTGTTCACCATGTGTACAAGAGAGCCGAACTAAACGAAGTATGATGGTGGGCTGTGTGCTGAAACCATTAAATATCGAGGATTGATCCGAATTGTTCAACGGGATGGTTTTGTGGTGATATTGTGGTTTGGACCTACACTTATGGTGAATGAAATGTGGTGAAAATGATTTGTGGTATATACATATATAAGATAAAATGAGGTTAGCATAAAGAATGTGTGAAAGAGTGAAACTAGCATTAAAACTGTTTTTAGATGGTATCAGTGACGTGATTTTGAAAAATCACCAAAAATAGGAGGAATATAATTAGAGGTTGAATGAGATGTAAAATTAAATCTTAATGAGTCTACTTTCATATAAAAGAAACAGAGCAAGCAAAGGAATTCTATATTTTGAGATATTTACAATTGTATGTGACTTGCTCAGGATGAATACGTGATCCCTGTTCCAACTTTGAAAAATCATTAAAAATTGTACAAAGTAAATTAAGAAATATAGTTTACATGCCTAAATTCCTTATTGAGACTAGTTTTAAATGAAACAGACTTCAGGGTTGTTTGAATTGTGTACTGAGAGAAATTCAATTTGAAGTGAACAGAGGTCAGATCAGTCGAGCTGTGTAACAGGGAAACTTTAACTAATAAACTGTACTAATCGGCTGAACCAAAATTATAGAAAAAATTAGAAAAATCTTTATGAGTCTAGATTCAGGGAAATTTTACGGATTTGAATTTCGAGTTTTGTAACTCGAGTTATGATTTATTTAGTGAATATGACGCAGCAGAGACAGCTTAAACAAAGTGGAATGAATAGTGAAGTTAAAGTAGATATACTTGAATTGTTGTGTAAACATGTTAGATTTTTTTAATTAGTATTTACATACTTACTTACTAAGCTATAAGCTTACTTTGTTTCTCTCTTTTGTCTTATAGTGTTCTTCGCTTGCTCGGGAGTTAAGGATCGTGAAGATCTACCCGCACTATCATACTTTAGGTATTTGAACTAAACGCTTTGAATTATGGCATGTATAGTAGGCTTAATTATTTTGTTACGTGTCATATTTGTCTAGGTTTAAAATATTAGTTACTGATTTCGACCAGCTAATTTGTACAAGCCATTAAAGTTGGCTAATATTGTTCAAGACATATATTATACGATGCACTATCAAATTGGATGACATATTTATATTTTGGTTATGTTTAATGGTATGTGTTATGTTTCGGTAATACCTTGTATCCTATTCCCATGACGGTAATGTGTAAGGGTGTTACATTTAGTGGTATCGAGCTATGGTTTAGTCGGTTCTCGGACTAATAAAGTGTGTGTAAAGGTCTAGCTATACATGCCATAAAAATATTGTGATAGTGTGGTGACTCGATTATTCTAAAGCGTGTTTTGTTTTAATATAGTAATGGATCCTGAAGGAACTGCGGTGATGATGTTGCTAGTAATGCGCCGCTCTCGCACAAGGGACCGCTACTGTGGAAAGTAGACTGAGACATTGAGACAAGGAGATGAGGCTCGGGATGCCTTTCTCCAAATGATGAACAATTGGTATCTTGAATTTATTCGAGCAAATCCAAATGCTCAACCTCCTCCACCCCTCCTATACCTCGGACGATTCTCAGTAGCTGCTCAAGGTATAGATTTGGTAAGAATGAACAAGCCTCCGGTTGACAAGATTCGAAAACAAGGGGCCGAAGAGTTTAGAGCAAAGGTCGATGATGATCCTAAGAAAGCGGAATTCTGGCTTGAAAATTCTACCCGTGTATTTGATGAGCTCTCATGTACACCCGAGGAATGCTTAAAGTGTGCTGTATCACTTTTGAGAGATTCGGCTTACCACTGGTGGAAGACTTTGGTTGCAGTGGTGCCAAAAGAAAAAGTTACTTGGGATTTCTTCCAGGAAGAATTTAGAAAGAAATACATAAGTCAGCGATTTATTGATAAAAAACGGAAGGAGTTCCTTGAATTGAAGCAGGGAAAATGTCTTGTAGCAGAGTATGAACGCGAATTTGTAAGACTCAAGCAAATATGCTCAGAATGTGTGTCTACCGAGGCCATTATGTGTAGAAGATTTGAAGATGGACTGAATGAGGACATTAAAATGCTTGTAGGAATTTTGGAGTTGAAAGAATTTGTAGTATTGGTTGATCGAGCTCTTAAAGCCGAAGAATTGAACAAAGAAAGAAGAAAAGCTGCTATTGAGGCCCGAGACGTCAGAAAAAGACAGATAAGCAAGCCATTTCAATCTCAACCAAAGAGGTCCAAAGAGACAAACCCTCGAATGACAGTTTCAATTGGGGATTCACAGAGATCGTGGCGAGCATATTCGGGTCTAAAGCTCAAGCTACTTGGTGGCAAGTGTGGGTAATGTGCGACCTAGAAAGCCCGAGTGTCGACAATGTGGCGAGCAACATTATGGTGAGTGTTGGGGACCGAGCGAGCTTGTTTCAAAAGGTTCTCATGAGCATTTTATTAGAGATTGTCCGGAGAAAGTTAAAGAAGAAAGATTTGAGTGCTAGATGAATACCACCGCTAGTAGAGGTAGACCACCGAGAAATCTGGAGGTGGGACTAGTAGTAAAACCGTGATGAAAGATTTAACGGCAAGATCGAAGCTAGAGCACTGCTAGAGCTTATGCTATACGTGTTCGAGAAGATGCATCATCTCCGATGTTATTCTTGGTACATTTTCTCTATGATACTATTGTTATTGCATTGATTGATCCCGGTCCACTCATTCCTATATTTGCATGAATTTAGTATCCAATAAAAAGTTGCTGTTGAATTTCTCGAGTTTACGATTAAAGTGTCGAACCCTTAGGCCAATATGTGCTAGTTGACAAGGTTTGCAAGAATTGCCCATTAATGATTCAAGGTCACTGTGTTTTCCGCCAACTTGATGTTTGTTACCATTTGGTGAGTTTGACGTTATCTTGGGAATGGATGGTTAACATTGTATGATGCTAAGGTAGATTGTAAACAAAAGACACTAGAGTTGAAATGTGAAAATGGAGAAATTCGTGGGTTGAAACAGATGAATCAAATAAATTGCCTATGGTGATTTCGCACATGTCCGCACGTAAATACATGAGAAAAGGGTGTGAAGCTTATCGGCTTATGTAATGAATATTGAGTTGCCTCAACTGAAATTTGAATCGTCATCGATAGTCTGTGAGTTTCCGGATGTATTTCCGAGGAATTGCCCGGGTTGCCTCCAACAGAGAGATAGATTTTGCCATTGATTTGTTGCGGCATCTTGCACCGATCTCGATTGCTCCATATAGAATGGCTCATGAATTAAAAGAATTGAAGGCTCGATTGCAGGAGTTAATGGACAAGGGATTTGTGAGACCGAGTTTCTCTCCCCGGGTGCTCTGTATTATTCGTAAAGAAGAAGGATGGTTCAATGAGACTTTGCATTGATTACCGTCGACTTAATAAGGTGACTATAAAGAACAAGTACCCGCTGTCGAGGATTGATGATTTATTCGATCAGTTAAAGGGGGCCACAGTGTTTTCAAAGATTGATTTGAGGTCTGGTTACTACCAGCTGAGAGTTAAGGAGTCAGATGTGCCGAAAACCGCCTTTAGGACAAGGTATGGACATTATGAGTTTCTTGTGATGCCTTTCGGCTTAACAAATGCTCCACTATATTTATGGACTTAATGAATCGGATCTTCCACCATATTTGGATAAGTTTGTAGTAGTGTTTATAGATGACATTTTAATTTATTCTCGAGATGAGTCTGAACATGCCGAACACTTGAGAACTATATTGCAGATCTTGAGAGAAAAGAAACTGTTTGCCAAGTTTAGTAAAAGTGAGTTCTGGCTTCGTGAAGTCGGATTTTTGGGGCATATAGTCTCAGGTGATGGTATTCGGGTGGATCCAAGCAAGATTTCTGCGATCGTTGATTGGAAACCGCCCAAGAATGTATCCGAGGTTAGAAGCTTTTAGGCTTAGCCGGTATTATAGACGTTTTGTTGAAGGATTTTCGATGATTGCCTCTCCTATGACTAAGTTGTTGCAAAAGAATGTTAAGTTTGAATGGATGATAAATGTCAACAAAGTTTTGAAAAATTGAAAGCACGATTGATGAAGCACCAATTTTAGTACAAACCGAGTCGAAAGGAGTTCATAATTTATAGTGATGCATCATTGATGTGCCTTGGATGTGTGTTGATGCAAGAGGGTAAAGTGGTAGCTTATGCTTCGAGACAGTTAAAACCGCATGAGAAGAACTATCCTACACATGATTTGGAACTGGCCGCTGTTGTTTTTGCCTTGAAGATTTGGCGACATTATTTGTACGGTGAAAATGCCGAATTTTACCGATCACAAAAGTTTGAAGTACTTGATGAATCAAAAGGATCTGAATCTGCGACAGCGAAGATGGCTTGAATTATTAAAGGATTATGATTTAGTGATTGATTATCATCCGGGAAAAGCAAATGTAGTTGCTGACGCCTTGAGCAGAAAATTTCTTTTTACTTTGAGAGCCATGAACACGGGGTTAGCATTGTCCGATGATGGGTCAATCTTAGCGAAATGAGAGCTAAACCGTTATTTCTCCAGTTGATTTGTGATGCTCAAAAGAATGATAGTGAGTTGCGGATCAAGAGAACTCAATGCGAATCAGGTTACGACTCAGATTTTCGAGTTGGACCAGATGACTGTTTGATGTTTCGAGACAGGATATGTGTGCCGAAAAACGATAAATTGATTCAGAAAATATTACATGAGGCGCACAATGGCTGTTTATCAGTTCATCCTGGTAGCACAAAAATGTATAATGATTTAAAGAAGTCAGATTGGTGGCGTGTATGAAAAGGACATTTCGAATTTGTAACCAAGTGTTTGATCATCAACAAGTAAAAGTGAACATCAAGTGCCTTCAGATTACTTCAACCGTAATGGTGCCCGAGTGGAAATGGGACAAGATTACCATGGATTTTGTAACCGGTTTGCCTTTAACTCCTAAAAAGAAGGATCTTTGTTTGGGTAGTGGTTGATAGATTAACAAAGTCAGCCCACTTTATACCAAGACGCACCGATTACTCACTTGATAAATTAGCGAATTATATATTGCTGAAATTGTGAAGTTGCACGGAGTACCTATGTCTATAATATCGATAGAGATCCAAGATTTACCTCGAGATTTTGGAAAAGTTACAAGAAGCTTTGGGTACAAAATTGAACTTTAGTACCGCATTTCATCCACAAACAGATGGTCAAACGGAAAGAGTAATCCGGTACTCAAGATATGCTTAGATGTTGTGTTTTAGAATTTGGAGGTAGTTGGGAGAAATATCTATCTTTGATTGAGTTTGCCTACAATAAGTTATTAATCAAGTATACAAATGGCACCGTCACGAAGCCTTGTATGGTCGTAAGTGTCGAACTCCTTTATATTGGACCGAGCTTAGTGAGAAAGCAGATTCATGGAGTTGATCTAGTTAAAGAAACCAAGAGAAAATAAAAGTAATTCGGGATTGCTTGAAAGTCGCTCAGATCGACAAAAGTCATATGCGATTTAAAAGAAAAGAGATTGAATTTCGGTGGGTGATAAAGTGTTCTTGAAGGTGTCACCATGGAAAAGATTCGAGATTTAGTCGAAAAGGCAAGTTGAGTCCGCGTTTTATTGGGCCGCACGAGATTCTTGAGAGAATTGGACCATGGCATATCGGTTGGCCTTACCGGCAGAGTTAGAAAGAATTCATAACGTGTTTCATGTATCAATGTTGCGACGTTATCGTTCGATCCTTCACATGTGATTTCCCAACGAAATTGAGATTCGATCGGATATGACCTATGAGGAGAAACCAATAAAGATTTTGGCTCGAGAGGTTAAACAGTTAAGAAATAAAAGTATAGCTTTAGTGAAAGTATTGTGGCACAGACATGGGATAGAAGAGGCTACGTGGGAACTCGAGGAAGCTATGAGGAAACAGACCCAAACCTCTTTTCGGTAAGATTTTCGGGACGAAAATCTCAAAAGGGGGAGAATTGTGACAACCCGAATTAGGGCCTAATCGGAATAGTGGTTTCGTGACCACAAATCCGAGATAGAAATAATTGTTTTATAATTATTTTGGGGTTTATGATATGATTGCATGATTGTGTGAAAATTTCGTGATGAAATTCTATGCCTAAAGTGCTTAAATTGAAAGTAGGGATTAAATCGAATAAGTTGCAAAATTTGCATCCCGTAAGTTTTAGTATGAAATTGTTTTGGAATATTAATTAGGAGGTCTTAAATAGCAATTTGACCAATTTTAAGTTCATGGACAAAATTAGGACATGGAAGGAATTTTGAAAGTTTAGTAAGGAGGGCATTTTGGTCATTTGGATATTAAATGAAATAAAATGGGAAAAATAACACAAAATTGATCATCATCCTCCTTAGTTGCTGCCGAATTCTCCTCTCTCCATAGCTAGGGTTTCTTCAATTTTCAAGCTCCATAGTAAGTGATTCCAAGCCCGCTTTTAATATTCTTTACGTTTTGGAATCTGGAAGCTCGATTAAGCTTATGCTAGTAATAATTTAACCTAGGGTTCACATTTGGAAAAATACCCATAGGTGAAATTTGTGTATTTTGATGTTTTATGATAGAATATGAGGTTTTAAATTATGTTAAATAACTTGTGCTACTCGGTTTTAAGTGAAAACGAGTAAAAGCAAGATAATCAGTAAAAATACCTATTGTTCATAACTATATGATAGAGTGAGAATTTGATGTTGTTGTAGAAGAGAAAATGTTCAGCATGTCATAAAATATAAGAATAAGGGCTGAAATTAAATTCCCGAGCCTAGGGGCAAAATTGTAATTTTGAAAAGTTAGGGGCAAAATGTAATTTTTCCATGATGTGATTTTGGATTGAAATAAATAGTATGAGTATTAAATGAGCTAAATGTGTTATTATAGATCAAGAAAGACGCGAATTAATCTCGAAGCTGGGAAGGAAAAAGTTTTGGACTAAATTGCGAATTTCCACATTTTGCACCAAGGTAAGTTTGTATGTAAATATTACAATAATTTCATGTACATTCTTATATTTCAGCCTATTATATAAATATACTAGCTGATGTTAAAATATAAATCGACTATTGGAAGAATGGAAATAAATATAGAGAGAGATCCGGTTGAACATTTGAGAGATCGAATGAAATAGAGGGGCGTAGCTAGGTCACATGTATGATGCTGAGTGCACATCATGTGTACAAGAAAGCTACGAGACACCTCAGAGTAGCTAGGTCACATGTGTGATACGAGATGTATCCCATGTAGACAAGAGAGCTACGTGAAAGATAAATGTAGCTAGGTCGCATGCGTGATTCCAAGTGAAGGACACCATGTAGACAAGAGAGCTACGTGAAAGATAAATGTAGCTAGGTCGCATGCGTGATTCCAAGTGAAGGACACCATGTAGACAAGAGAGCTACGAGACAAATCGGTTAGGTCGCATGAGTGGTACTAAGTGTTCACCATGTGTACAAGAGAGCCGAACTAAACGAAGTATGATGGTGGGGCTGTGTGCTGAAACCATTAAATATCGAGGATTGATCCGAATTGTTCAACGGGATGGTTTTGTGGTGATATTGTGGTTTGGACCTACACTTATGGTGAATGAAATGTGGTGAAAATGATTTGTGGTATATACATATATAAGATAAAATGAGGTTAGCATAAAGAATGTGTGAAAGAGTGAAACTAGCATTAAAACTGTTTTTAAATGGTATCAGTGACGTGATTTTGAAAAATCACCAAAAATAGGAGGAATATAATTAGAGGTTGAATGAGATTTAAAATTAAAGCTTAATGAGTCTACTTTCATATAAAAGAAACAGAGCAAGCAAAGGAATTCTATATTTTGAGATATTTACAATTGTATGTGACTTGCTCAGGATGAATACGTGATCCCCTGTTCCAACTTTGAAAAATCATTAAAAATTGTACAAAGTAAATTAAGAAATATAGTTTACATGCCTAAATTCCTTATTGAGACTAGTTTTAAATGAAACAGACTTCAGGGTTGTTTGAATTGTGTACTGAGAGAAATTCAATTTGTAGTGAACAGAGGTCAGATCAGTCGAGCTGTGTAACAGGGAAACTTTAACTAATAAACTGTACTAATCGGCTGAACCAAAATTATAGAAAAAATTAGAAAAAGCTTTATGAGTCTAGATTCAGGAAATTTTACGGATTTGAATTTCGAGTTTTGTAACTCGAGTTATGATTTATTTAGTGAATATGACGCAGCAAAGACAGCTTAAACAAAGTGGAATGAATAGTGAAGTTAAAGTAGATATACTTGAATTGTTGTGTAAACATGTTAGATTTTTTTTAATTAGTATTTACATACTTACTTACTAAGCTATAAGCTTACTTTGTTTCTCTCTTTTGTCTTATAGTGTTCTTGGCTTGCTCGGGAGTTAAGGATCGTGAAGATCTACCCGCACTATCATACTTTAGGGTATTTGAACTAAACGTTTTGAATTATGGCATGTATAGTAGGCTTAATTATTTTGTTACGTGTCATATTTGTCTAGGTTTAAAATATTAGTTACTGATTTTCGACCAGCTAATTTGTACAAGCCATTAAAGTTGGCTAATATTGTTCAAGACATATATTATACGATGCACTATCAAATTGGATGACATATTTATATTTCGGTTATGTTTAATGGTATGTGTTATGTTCGGTAATACCTTGTATCTGCTTAAATGATGATAACGGGTAAGGGGTGTTACACATAAATTTTATTTTATTTAAATTATTTGATTTTATGTTATTTTAGAACTGTATTTTTTTTGACTAATTTACTTAAAAAGACCCATTTCAAAGTATATTTACTGAAATGAGCCGATTTTAGCATTATTTACCAGAAATTTTAGGGGGAAAATTTCAGCAAATCGTGTCCCTGGGGGAGCGTTTTTGCCATGTCAGCACAAAACGCACTGAAGTAGACGCGATTTGCTGACGTGGCAAAAACGCTCCCACAAGGGCGCGTTTTGCTCCATATTTTTTATAGGTTGGGATTTTTGCATGTTTAGTCCCTATGGATTTTTTAGGGTTTTTAAGTTTAGGGTTTTGCTAAAATAATTTAGGTTTAAGGTTTATGTTTTTGTTAAAATAAGTTAGGATTTAAGGTTTTAGTGGATTTTAAAAATAAATCAGATTTAGTATTATTTTATAAAAATAATTAAATTAGGGTTTATGGTTTTAAATAAATTAAGTAAATTAGGGTTTAAGGGTTTTAAATAAATAAATAAAATTAGGGATTAGTGTTTAGGGTTAAAATTAATTAAATTGCAGTTTAGTTTTTAAAAAAAATAATATTGTGTTTATTTTTTTAACAAATTTGTCTATTTTTACCCTGCAAAAATAATTTTGAGAAGACGTTTCTGAACAAATAGTGCCAAAAAGGCTTCAAGCAGAATGCATTATGTGCAAAATTTCTGAAAAAATCTCACACATGGACGCTATTTTTCTACAATAGTTCTTGAAAAAATAATTTTGAAAAGACGTTTCTGAACAAATATTGTCAAAAACACTTCAAGCAGGATGCCATATTAGCAAAATTTCTGAAAAAAGCTCCCACATGTGTTAAACTATACAAATAAGAGAATTCATGAATTTGATTTATTCTTCATTTCTTGAATATGATCAGTACACATATCTTTATATAGCTGAGCCTGATATTTTCAGATATTAACTAACAGACTAACTGTAGCTAACAGACTAACAGACTAACCACCTTTATTTGTTACACTAACATTCTCCCTTTTCTCCTTCGAATTATCAAACTTGTCATCGCTTGCAAAAACTTGAAGAGCATGTCTAAATGCAGCAAACTATTTTGGTGTTATTGGTTTTGTGAGTACATCAGCAACTTGGTTAGCTGACGGAACGAAGTTAACTTGTAGAGAACTATCAAGGACTTTTTTACGTACAAAGTGATGATCAATCTCAACATGTTTCACCCTTGCATGATGAGTAGGGATTGCAGCCATTGATACTGTAGATGTATTATCACACCAAACCACTGGGGACTGACCAACCGGTATTCCAACTTCTCCTAACAGCTGCTTAACCCACAACAACTCTAATACACAATTGGCTAAGCTGTGATATTCTGCTTCAGATGAAGATCAGGACACTACCACTTGTTTTTTGGAACACCAGGTAATCGGATCTGGACTTTAAGTATACCACATATCCTGTAGTAGACCGTCTATCTTCAACAGACGATGCCCAATCAATATCACAATAGCCTTCTAACTTGAGCTGACTTTTGGAGAAATACAGACCATGCTCTATAGTCCCAATGAGATATCGTAACACCCTTTTAACTGCTTTCCAATGAGTTTCACTAGGGGAGTTCATATATTGACAAAGCTTATTAACACAAAAATACAAGTCAGGCCTTGTAATACATAGATACTGGAGCATGCTAACCATACTTCGATACAACTGACCATCTGCAAACGGAGGACTGCCATCTAAGGCGACGAGTTTGGGCATGCTCACCATGAGTGTAGGGTGACTGCAGCTTCCAACATCCCATTTTTTTAAGTATCTTCATAACATACCTCTTTTGATTGAGGAATAGTCCTTGAGACTTGTGTCGAACCTCAATAGCCAAGAAGCAATTTAGACTGGCCATGTCTTTAAGTGCAAACTTGTGATGAACTTTGACCACCATATTGTCTATATCAGTGTTTGAACTACTAGTGATCACCATATCATCCACATAAGCCATAAGCAACAAGCAGCTATTGGAGGATGCTCGTATGAGTAGAGAAGGGTCAGCTTTCGAAGTATGAAAACCAAATTGATCCACAAGAAACTACCTGAGTGTGTGAAGCCATGCACGCGGGGCTTGGTGGAGACCATATAGGGCTTTATTCAACTTGCAAACAAGTTGCTGACCACTGGGACTTATCACTTCAAACCCAAGTGGCTGCTCAATATATATGTCCTCAATTAACTCACCATTAAGAAACGCATTATTAACATCAATTTTTCGCAATGACCAACCATGCATGACTATTATAGTAAGAATAGTTTTAATGGTTACTACTCGAACTACTGGACTGAAAGTGTTGTGAAAGTCAAGCCCTGCATGCTGAGAAAACCCCTTAGCGACCAATCGAGCTTTGTACTGGTCCATAGTCCCATCAGCCTTCTTCTTTACCTTAAACAGTCATTTGCAACCTATTGCTCTACGATTGCTGGGATGAGAACAAAGACTCCATATATTATTGCAAAAGAGAGCCTGTAACTCATTTTGGACAGCAGCTTTCCAACAATCATACCGCATGGCTTCATAAATATCAACAGGGGATTCAATAGAGAACAACGGTGTTGTGCTCATGTAGACCTTTGGTTTAAAAATACCAGCTTTACTGCGGGTGACCATTGGATAAGAATTACAGGAAAAGAAAGTAGAGGTGGGTGAGGGGAAAGATTAGACATGCTAGTACGGGGTGAGCTATTCATAGGGTTGTTAGAAGGAGAGAGTATTGGATTAGGTGACCTTGTCAGAGAGGCTATAGGTAGTGATTGTACTGGGGAATTAATTGAGGGAAAAGGTGTTAAAGGTATACATGGTTCATGAAACGAGGATAAGACAAAAATTTTAGATATGGATTTTGGAAAAGAAGTTGACTTTGGGGAAATTGGTAAGCATAAAGTTTTAAAAGGGAACTCGGCTTCATGAAATGTTACGTGGTGAGAAACATATATTTTTCTATCAGAGGCCAAACATCAATACCCTTTATGTAAAGGAGAGTATCCTATGAATGTACATGGGTTGGAACGAAACTGGAGTTTGTGGTTGTTGTATGGTCTAAGGTTAGGGAAACACAGACAACCAAAGACTCGAAGAGAAAGGTAATGTGGTTTCGTTTGAAACAATTTTTCATAGGGTGAAATATAGCGCAAAGAAGAATAAGGTAACCTGTTGATAAGGTAAATAGAACTAGTGAATGCATCATTCCAATAGCTTAAGAGCATTGACGCATGAGCTAGCATGGACAGACCAACTTCAACTATCTGTCTGTGCTTGTGTTTAGCAAGACCATTCTAAGCAGAAGTTATAGACAAGTAATTCTCTGTAGAATCTCATGTTGAGATAGATACAATTTCAACGCTTGAAACTCACCTCCCTCATCTGTTTGTAGAGCTTTAAGATTGAAACCAAGCGTTCTCTCAGTCTATTTATGAAACTATGGAAAAATTATAGACACTTTTGATTTTTGTCTCATGAAATAAACCCATGTATATATTGTGCATGCATCTGTGAATGCTACATAATACCAAAACCATTTGAAGAGATTGGTACTGGTCCCCAAACATCAGCTACCACCAGTTGAAGTGGAGTGGAATACTCAGAAAGAGATTTACAAAATGGCAGTTTACATTCTTTACCCAGATGATAAGTAACACAACTAAGTGATTCTTTATTGGTTCCAAAAGGTATGTTACAATGAAGTAAAGCCTTGGTAAGTATATCTGTATAAGGATGCCCTAGCCTAGAGTGCCAGATACTTAAAGGCACAGAGGCACTTGCTGTAAGACACTAAGCCAACCTAGAAGAAGAGCCAGTCCTTAAGTTATTCTTTAAGTGAAGTTTGTATAGACCATGGTGCACCGAGCCACGCAAAAAGAACCTCCCTTATATGCAGATCACGCACTTGACACTGTATAGGAAGAAACTCGAACATCGCCTGGTTATCTTTTGTAAATTTTGACACTGATAACAGGTTTTTCGTTATACCAGTTACATATAAAAAAGATCTCATATATAGAGGATGAGTTCTAGTTAGCAAAGATGACTGACTGGTAGAGAGTACGGAAGAGCAGTACCATTACCAATATAAACTTTACCCAGACTATTGTAAGAAGAGCTTTCACCGAGGGAGGCAGCTGAATGCGTAAGATAATGTGTCACCCCTGAGTCAGGGTACCAGGCATTATCACTAACTATCTCAGGAGTTGCTAGATAGGCTTAAGGCTGAGAGCTGGTAGTGATTAGAGTATTAACAGACTGTGGGGAGCTGGCAGCAAAAGGAGTAGACCAAGTAGATGCTGGATTCGGTAGAATGAACCATCCAGGCTGTAGTTGTGAAGCAAGAGGTGGTGGCGCAGACATATGAGATGGCACCCAAGTCAGAACAGGAGACCCTTGCCCAAACATGCACACATTTTCCTATGATGAGGGGGGAGGACGATAGCCAGTACTTTTGAAAAAATTATCAAACCTATTATAGCAACGATCAACCAAATGACCCATTTTGCCACACAACTGACACTGAATGCGTGAGCCAGATGATCGACCATGGCCATGACCTCACGCAGCTGTAGAGGGAAAATAGATCGGAGAGGTTGCACTGTTGTTAGAAAAGTCTGTAGGCTGATGATAAACCACGTTGGCTGAGCTAGGAGCTTCAAAGACAGCAGTCTGATGTCAAGCCTCAGTATTAATCAGCATGGTCATGACACCCTGAACAGTATAGGGTATATGACTTGCTGTGACGATTGTGACAACAGATTCATACTCAGGTGGTAACCCATTAAGAATCACAGTTATGTGCTCATGCTCACTAATAGCATCTCCATAACTAGCAAGATTATCACAAAAATTTTAACCTTCATTAAACAATCTTTCATGGTGAGATTACCTTTGCGTTGTGAATGTAAAACTCTTCGATAAAACATTAATCGAGAGGTGGTTTTGTGTGACAGCCTTAAAACGACCCTAGTCGAAATGTGGTTTCGGGACCACAAAACCGAGGCATAAAAATAATTTAATATTTATTTTATTGCCTATAATGTGTGTTAACCCATGTGTGACATTTTTTATGCTTTGATTTAGAGTTATAAATGTGAATTTCACTAGAAAGGACCTAGTAGTAAACTTTGAAAGTATGATGGGGAAATGTGTGATGACTAATTAAAGCATGCATGCAAAACAATGGACTTGCATGTCAAATTCCCCCCCCAATAGCTAGTGGCCGGCCATGACAAGGAATTATGGGCAAAAATCATGTCATGAAACATGTTTGGTAAGTGGGTTATGTTGGAATAAATAAAATAAGGAGTATGGAATAAAAAAAAAATGTGTGTGTGAAGGCTTCTCTCCCTCCCCATTGCCGTGTAGGTAGGAAAGAAAACAAAAAATTTTGTTCATCCATTTTCACTCTCTTTTTGGCCGAAAATACTAAGGATAAGGAGGAGTTTTGCTTCATACTTGGTTTGGAAGAGGATTAGGAAGAGGTTGGCTATACTTGCATCAAGATTAAGGTATGTTTGAGGTTGTGCCATGAGATTCATGCATGTTTTTAGTTGCTAGCTTGATGTTCTTGTTAGCCCATGGTTCAAATCTTTGTTATGTTATGGGAATGAAATTCGCCAAAGTGAATATGGTGTTAATGCCATTGCATGCTAAATATCAAGCTTGATAATGATACATGTGATGGAGGATTGAGGATTCTTAGATTTTCTTTTAGCATTTTTTGAATGAGATACTAAGTTCTTTGTTTTACCATGACCAAATTGAAATGGTATGGTGTTGTGGTATTCGCCATGTTATATCCATAAGTATGATTCATGCATATTGCATGGTAAGTAAGATTTAAGCTTTGGATATGTGTATATATTTGGATATAAGCCACTTGAGAATTGGCTCTAGCATATATATATGTATATATGTTCGCATTACGATGTATTGGTATGACATATATGCTATTTCAAGGTGTATATTTGCTTGTGATGATGTCTCGATTATGAAGTAAATGAGAGATGTGCAATGAGTTACGATATGTAATGCGTTAGTAGTAAAATGTATGCTGTTTTGTGTGGTATTAAGTGTATAATTGGCCTCAAATTGGACATGTATATTCGGCCACATGAGGGAAATTGGTGTGCATGCATTCGGTTAGAGGCAAGCATATTGATGCCTATTCTTGGCTTAGAAAATTGGCTAAGAGGAATATTAACTAATGTGTTGAGTTCGATTCATGATTTCGTACATATGCGACTTTGATGCCTAATGAGTATATATATTGGCTAAGTATCTTGAATTCCTCTTCGATGCTCACATGATAAAACCAATTTATTTGTTAAATTAAGCTCAAGAGCAAAGGGAGCTAAATCCGATAAGGGAAGGAAAAGTCGTGGAATAGCCGTCGAAATTGTTCGACCACGTCCGAGGTAAGTTCTTGAGCAATAGAGCTTAAATTCGAATTGATTAGATCATGTTTAAAGCAAATTAAAATCATGCTCTTTGTGTGTGGCTATTGAGCGAAATTACAAATGTGATAAGTGACTTGTGTCGAATTTTGCTAATGAAAATGAAATGTGAATGTGTTATGGTTTATTGATAAATATACATGGTTATTGAATGATATCCGGCTAAGTCCCGAAGGCTTTGTGCTAAGTGACTAAATCCGGACTAAGATCCAACGGCATACGTGCGAGTTACTAAATCCGGACTAAGATCCGAAGGCTTTCGAGCAAGCTACTAAATCCGGGTTGAGTCCCGAAGGCATTCGTGCGAGTTATTGTAACGGGCTATGTCCGAAGGCATTTGAATGTGTAGCCATATCCGGTTAAACTCAAGAAGATCGTGATTCAAGAATGAATGAACTGCTGTAAAATTTCAGCTAATACGCTTGAAAATTCCAGCAACGAGGTATGTTCGTATGTGCTTTGGAATAGTTGATTCCCTTCGAATAATATTCGCTCAATCGAGAAATGAGCTTTCGGCATTTGGCTAAGATGAACCCTTATGTATGAATATAGGGGTTGGAATGTGAAATAAGTATGATATTGAGAATTTGTGCATATGAAATTATCCGTTAGCTATATGAATGTTATGCTTTTGTTGTGCTGGAATCCTTGCTCTAACTTACTAAGCATAAATTGCTTACTCCGTTTCTCTGTTTCTCTGTCTATAGATTTTGGCTCGTCACTATCGGACTCGGGATTTCTGGAAGTCAAGTCTCCCACACTATCAAAGTCCCTTTCGGTATATATTTTGGTTGGATTTTGAAATGGCATGTATAGGACTACCCTTTTGTTGCGTTTTAAGTACTTTTGTGATGTATGTGTATGCGACCATGCGAAAATGGCTCGTAAAAGTGGAGTATGGCATTAGACCATTTGTGCTTATGTATATATGTATGGTTTTATGATGTTACTACGGACTGAATGGAAGTGTGAGCAAATGATCAGCCATTGGAATGGCTAAAAATGATTATATGTGGACCTATGTATGACAAAACTTTAGTTGGTCCATAGAAACCACGAAATAGGTAAGGTTTACCTGAAAAACAGATGCTGACAGCAGCAGTGATGTGGATTTGAAAAATCACTAAAAATTGTGGGAATGGAATTAAATAGTTAATAAATTATATAAATGAACCTTGATGAATCTACTTTCATATGGAAGAAACGAAACGGTCATATGAATTATATGTTAAGAAATATTAAAGTTCTCGTGAAACAGGGCCAGAACGGTTTCTGGATCCCCTGTTCCGAATTTATAAATTCATTGTAAATTAACCAGAGATAATTAGGAGTCATGCTATATATGTATAGATTCCTCTCTGAGTCTAGTTTCTATAGAAATAAACGGAATCAGCATTGAAGCCCTGTACAGGGAGATATCCAATTCGTAACGCATGAAGGTCAGTGTAGTCGATCCCTGCAACAGGGGAGAATTTAACTAATAAACTGTACTAATTGGCCCGACCAAAAATTCTAGAAAAAAATATTTTGATGGACTTATGAGTCTAGTTTCAGGGAAAAATTACGAAACTGATTTTCGAGCTTTAAAACTCAAGATATGATTTTTAAAGCGACAGTGACGCAGTAACCAGCTAGTCTGGAAAATTTTTATGGACTGTGAAAACAATTTAGCTGAGTTTGTGTGCACCTTGTGTTCGACTCCGGTAACGGGCTCGGGTACGGGGTGTTACATTTTGCTACCATAAAGAGTAGCAATCGCATTCCAAACTTGAGCACTTGTGTCCAGGCCAATAAGATGAAGAAGAACAGTGGGACTTACAGAGGACAAAAGCCACGACACAATTGCACTATCTTGTTGCTCAAAGTGAGTAAACTCAAGATTTTTTTGAGGTACCATATTGTCACCTGGAAGAATTTGAGGAGGAGGGATAGTATGAGAATTAAGAAAACTCTGAAGTTTATAAGTCTTGATTGCAAGAAGAACCTGTTGTCGCCATAGAATATAATTGGAGTTATCAATAAGCACACTAATTCTCTTGGTGGAAAAGAACCGAGTGTCAATGCCATCAGTAACAGTGGAACCCATTTCTAGTAGCATGTTAAAATATACAAAGAAGAGAATTCATGAAGTTGGTTTATTCTTCAATTCTTGAATATGATCAGTACACATATCTTTGTATAGCTGAGTCTGATACTTTCAGTAACTAGCAGACTAACTGTAGCTAACACACTAACAGACTAACAGACTAACCACATTTATTTGTTACACTAACAACATGGACACTCTTTTTCTACAGTAGTTCATGTTTGACCTTAGGCTATAAACGAGGCAAATTTCATTCTCAGGTTGCATAAGTTACAGTAAGAAAAATTAGAGAGGCTAAGCAAAATAGAAATTGAAGATGAGTGAACGCATTAGTGCTGTTATTTACTATGATGGTGAGGTCCATAACATCGAGAACGGCATTATTTTTTCATCATAGAACACAACACGAATGGTTTTTAACTAGAGTATAGATTTTACAGAATTTCGTAAAAGAATTAAGTGTAAAATCTTCGGAACGACGCCAAGTAGTGTTTCTTCTATTAAGTATCGATTTTGTGATTCGATTGATACCGTGACATATGACTCATTTGATATCAAAGGTGGTCGTAGCTTTAAGGCGATAGTGCAAACTCATCTCGCAAGTGGATTACCCTATCTTGAGTTATATGTTCAATTTTCATCGCCAAATGAAATATTTGCGACATCAACATCAACTGTTGTTCAAGAGGAATACACGACCCCTACCCGACACTCTATTAGTGAGAGGCAAAACATGGAAGCACCCGTGTTTGGTGGCAGTATGGAAAATACAACTCCTGCACGACACTCGATTAGTGAATGAGACATGCACATCAGTGGGTCAATGTTCGATGCTGAAAATACATATTGGGGAATGATATCAACTTCTAATAGTTGGCAATCCACATCTAATTAGGGATGTTACGAAACGTCCTCAAAAAGGGATAATGTAGTTCCTACGACGTCCACCGGCAAGGGGAGCTCGTACGTTGCAAATGATGGTGGGTTGGATTATGAGTTCAATGTGGATCCACTTTGAGAGCCCGACCCCGATAGTGCAGAAGTTGCATTATTTTCTAAATCGAAACCTGTTCTATCTGAACCTGAAGACGTTGAAGTGGGTTCAAATGAAGAAGAAGAAGATCCGCGATTCAGGGCGTACTCACCTCCAGCCCACATGCATAATGTCGATATATCGGCAGATAATGAGTTGGAGTTTCTAGATCTACCTCACAAAATGCGTGACCGTACAGGTTCGTCATTAGATTTGGGTGAATTGGAAGTTGGTAAGGAGTTTTCCAATAAGGATAGTTTTATTAATGCTTTGAAACAACATAGCATCAATCATGGAGTTAACTATAACGTGGATAAATCCAAATCCGAGAAATTTGGGGCCAAGTGTGCAATGCAAATCGGTACATGTTCATGGAAAATCATGGCTTCTTTTAGGAAAAAGACAGGTTTTTAGGAGATAAAAAAGTACAAAAGTCCACATACTTGTGTTTCCAATACAATATCACTGGGTGTTTAGGGTTTTTGAATAATAATGTTATTACTTAATGTTGCATTATTTAACGTACTTCGTTGACATGTGTTTCACAAGATCATCCCAAGATGGATTCAGCTATGATAGCTAACTTAATACTACCAATGTTAAAGGCGGATCCTAGGACTTCTGTGTCATGCATAATTGCCAGTATTCGTAGCCAATTGAGGTACATGCCCTCTTACCGCAAGGCTTGGATAGCCAAGCAGAAGGCGGTGGAAAATATGCATAGTGGGTGGGATGCTTCATATAATGAGGTTTGGCAGCGGTGTCAGGTGCTGAAGAGGTACGTCCCAGGTTGCATAACAAACCTTGAAACAGCCTCTGCATACTACAACGACCAATTGTGTAACAGACCGATTTAGACCCTAATCGGAATGGTGGTTTTCGGACCACGAATCCAAGTCAAAAAATATTTAAATATTATTTTTCGTGTTTATTATATGTGAATTTGCATGTGTGAAAATTTCGTATGAAAATTTGATTGTTTGTGTGCTTAATTAAATAAAAAGGGCTTAATCGCATAAAATATAAAGTTTGCATACTAATTGTGAAAGTGCCTAATTGCTTTGTTATTTTAATGTGGGGTACTTATAATGCAATTATACCATTGAAATTGGCATGGACACATTTGGTCACTGGTTAGTGGGTGGAAATAATATTAAAATAATTAAAGTTATATTATAAGTAATAATATGTATATATTATAACATAAAATAAAAACAACCATGCATGTACTTTGTTATTGTCGAAATTAAAGAAAATAAGAAAGAAAAGAAAGCTTTAAGGGTTCGACAACTTATTAAGCTCAATTAAGGTATGTAATTAGCTCGGTTTTTGATAATTTTTACGTTTTTGAGATCGTTGCTTCGAATACTACTCGACCCATGTTTAAATTTTTTATTTCGGTGAATATTTTGTGTTATGCCATTGATGAATATTTGTGTTTGTGATGTTTGATGATGAAATATCAAAAATATGTTTTAGATTAACATGTTTTGTATTGGAGTTTTTGATGATTTTGGGTTATTAGGACTAAAATTGGAAAAATAATAAATTAAGGGATTAAAATGTGAAATAAATGAAATATATGGACTAGTATGGTTATATGGAAAATTTTCCCAACTATATTATTGTGAGATTTTGTGTATTTTGTGTTTTGTGCAATTAGGACTAATTTGTAAAACTATGAAATATTAGGGGTAAAATGGTATGAAATATTAAGGGTAAAATGGTAATTTACCCATTTATATGTTGTTAGATTAAATTGAATGAAATTGTGTTGAAATAAGGTTAATTTGAAATTATATAGATCAAGAACAAAGGAAACCAGACTTGGATCGCGGAAAAACAAAAATAATCGAATAGCCGTTTTGTAACGTCCGTCGATATCCGAGGTAAGTCTTTAAGCAATTAAACATGGTTTATTTTAAACATAGAATGTTTTACTATGATGTTTCAAATTTTATAGTCTATTATTATGTTAGCCGAATGTGATATATCAATGATTTACTGTGGTTGAGTTTTATTCGACTGATTTAAAATCCCTGGAAGTGTGTAAGTGTTACATGGAATATTGGACTATTCGATATATGAAATGTTGTGGAATGATTCTATAATTGGGATTCTATAATTGGGAGATTCAGGCTTTGAGCCTAGCAAGCTTTGTGCTGGTGACATTGATCGGGCTTCGTGCCTAGCAGGCTTATTGCCGATGAATAAATATCAGACCTTGGGTCTAGCAGGCCTTGTGCCAGTGTGTGATCCAGGCTTATGCCTAGTAGGTTTTATACCGATGATTTGTTTACAAGTCTGTGATTATAAGATTTCAAATTGTTGTGGATATTGAGCAAGTGAAATTGAGATAAATTACCTTGTATATGTTTGGCCACATAAGTAAGTACATGTAAGCTTCTACTGAACTTGTATATTCAGCTGCATGTGTGGTTATATTGAATTTTAGTATTCGATTACATGTGAACTTATATTGAAATTGTATACTCAGATATATGTGAAGTTATCTTAAATATGCATATTCGGCCATATGTGATGTTCTTTTGAATTTGAACTATAAGTTACATGTGATATTTTATTTAACTTTTATATATTCGGCCACATGTGATAATATAATAAATTTTGTGTATTCAGCCCTATATGTAATTGTCTATGTGATGATATAATTGATCGTGTATAATCGGCTATATAGGAAACATTTATGTGCTGTTATATAATTGATTTTTTTTTTAACATTCGGCCAAGGTATCTTAATATGTTAAAGTATAACATTATTGATATAATTTGGTTAGTTTGAATGTTTTGACTATTCAATGAGTTGTTCATTTTGCTTAAGGCTTACTAAGCTAAGTTAGCTTACTCTGTGTTTTTTTGCTACTCTGTTTTATAGATTTTGGTTGTAAGTTACGAGCTCGGGGATCGTTATCGAAGTCATCCACACTATCGTCAACTTTCGGTACTTTTAAAAGTCTATTTTCAAACTTATGGCATGTATAGGCTAATATGTATTTTTTTCAACTTTGGGTATGTGTAATTTGAGCCATGCAAAAATGGCTTTACTTCTAAGTTTAGTTTCGATCATCTTTGGTTATGGATTAAACTATTTTGTTATAACACTATGATATATGTGCTGGAAATAGTTTGATAGTGATATAAATTTGTGCATTAAAGTTTATTAATGATTAGGTTATGGTGTGAAGAAATTGGTCATAAACATGATTGGTTTGTTATGGTTATATTCGGTATTTGAAATTGAGAATGGATAAATATGCTACGTATATGGATTAAATACTAAGTTTGAATTTAGCTATACTTGGTTGTGGTGCGAATTTGTTTTAGTTAACATGTCAAGTACTATGAATGAATGATTATTTGAATTTTTTTATTATAAAATATAGTCAATATATTATATATGATTTGACTTTAAAGGTTATTAGACTATGTCCGAACATCATATAACTTTGCCTTGATATGTTCATTATATGGTATGAGAAAATGCATGTTTTGATTATATAATTGTTAGTTAAATGACTATGACTGAAGAAATGGTATTCGGTTATGAAATGGTAGTTATGAAAATTATTTTTGAGTCACCTATGATTCGGCACTTGTGAGTATACATGAAATGAAGTGGATGAATGTATTATTATTTGAGTTGAATATTTACAAGATAAAAATATTGAAATTTGAGAATTTGGTTATGATCTATTTTCGTTGAAAAGAAAGAAATGAAAATATGTGTATTTAGTCATATGTATTAGGTTTCCATGACAAATTATACATTTAAGTAATAAAAGTTAGTTTCATAAATAATCTATTACATGGTATTAGCATGCATAAATGTATGTTAGTATTTTGTGAAGTATGTATTAGTTTAAAAATAAATTTTGACCGATTTTTGAAATTGGATTTTATATATAATTGTTCGGAATTGTGTTTTTAGTTAACTAATGCCTCGTAACCCTAGTTCGGCGACGAATACGGGTTAGGAGTGTTACAAATTGCTTCGTGGATGTCAAGTGTTCAAGCGTCTATTCTGGAGCTTTAAGCAATGTCGGGACGCATTTGTGTACTGCAAGTCATTGGTACAAATTTACGGTACCTTTTTGTATGGTAGATATACCCATGGGTTATTGCTAGCTGTGGCACAAGATGGCGGTGGGAGAATCCTTCCAATTACGTTTGCAATAACACCAGGGGAGTCAGGTGATGACTAGGATTTCTTACTTTCTAGGTTAAGGAGGCATGTATGCCCCCAACCTGATATCTACGTTATATCAAATCGAGGCACTAGAATACTAGCCACAATTGAGTGACAGGAAAGCCTATGGGATCGTACACACCATCGATATTATCTGAGGCACGTTGTGTCCAACTACTACGGGCAATATCGGTCTATGACTGAACGACAGCAAGTGACCAACATGGGTATTTAATCTCTATTAATATACTTTCGTTTGTAATATTC
Organism: Gossypium arboreum; assembly: GCF_025698485.1. NCBI lineage: Eukaryota > Viridiplantae > Streptophyta > Magnoliopsida > Malvales > Malvaceae > Gossypium > Gossypium arboreum. The sequence goes on from NC_069075.1 coordinate 131,505,372, forward strand.
AATTTATTCTAAGAGGAATATTGGTATGTAATTTTCACTATTAACTTATATTGGCAGGGTTCGAGATCAATAATGATTGTTTACATAAGATGTTGGGGATTTTGCATTCAGTTAACGATAAAGGCATAGACTACTTCTGTAACATACCTTTCGAACAGTAGACACAAGCATACGATGACGACCTACGATATGGTCATATGACCATAAACCTGGCTAAATGCATAAATTCTATTCTAAAAGGAACGCGTCATTTGCTGATAACCTCAATTGTGCAAGAGACATATTTTTGTTTGGCGGTACTATTTCTAAAGCGAGCAGCGAGTTATAAAGGCGAAGTGCAGGGATGCCATGTATGGTTCCGGAAGGTATTGCAAGAAATTAACAAGGCGAAGGCACGGGTCAACACAATGCACACAGTGTGTTGCGATCGCGACAAACTATGGTTTCGTGCAATGGAGTTTGATAGACCGAGCTAATGTATTACCAGCGGGAAATATCATGTACACCTAATAAATAGGACTTGCGACTGTAAGATGTTTGACACACTTTGTTATCCATGTGCTCATGCAATTGGAACTTGTCAAAATCTCCATTTGGGTCCCATGAGATATATCGACAAAGTGTATAAAATAAAATACATGTACAATGTATAGAGACACGTATTCCCATCGGTCCCAGATGAACGTAAGTGGCCGTTAGTATTGCTTGCTCCGTTTAAGTTGTTACGGGATAAAGAATTGCATCGCAAACCGAAAGGTCAACCTTGCTCGAGTAGAATACATAATAAAATGGATATCCGGGAAAAAACAAACCAACAGAAGTTGCGTAGATGGTGTAGGAACCCATGTCATACAATTTGATTATGCCTAAACTGAAATAGTTGATAATTGCTGTAATGAAACTATGTTGCATTATTTCTATTCCGCCTTATTCAAAAGAACTTCTATTTTATTAAAAATATAAAATGAATTTACTATTAAAATATTAAAAATAACTGTTTATTTTATTAAACGAAACAATATAGAAACAGTTTGCACAAATATATTAAAAAAATCAATATATATGTCGGTCGGAATCAGTGTCACATGGGGGTGGCCGACGACTACGCGCTAAATTCCTTCTTAATTGTACTTTCAGTGGGGGTTGTGGTTGCTCCGGTTGTGGGCGTTGGGAAGATGACCCACCTTGGTAAAATAAAGAATGTGGAGGTGTTTGCATCACCCACAGCGGAGGTGTTTGAATCCTATAAAGCGATGGGGATTAGTAATGAGATGAGCTCACCGATGAAGCCTCGTGCGATTCCTTCGGCGACGATGGCCTATATATCATCTGTTGAGTCGGAGTCATCAGGAAAGGAGATGCACCGGGCCATGCATTCTAACCTGGCATAGGCTGGGAAAAGGAAACATATAAGGGTTAGAATACATATAATAGCTAGGACACGCACCTGGCATAATCTGAAGGGGCTGTGCTGTGGGTGTCGTCGGTTGAAGCGTTGGGTCCGGTGGTTGTGTTGGCGCTATTGATGGGCCCGTGCCATCATCCCTTCTTTTTGGATTTAAAGGACCCCGTCGTTCCCTTTCGACACGAATTTTCCAACACCTCTACTCTTTCGACAGTTATAGATCCTAAACCATGGCATGTAACTCGACGCGTACGCTAACTTTGGGACGATGATCGATTCGTGATCAGGTATTTAATTATACTAGTTTTCCCAATTTTTGATATATTTCGAGAAGAATATCGACTAATTCGTATTCATTTGCCGTAAGTCAATTTTGTGCTGGTCATCGAGCATCTCAGGTTCTTCAAGAATCTGTTTTCAGAATCCAAATTGCCGCAACACTCAATCTGTCTGATGCATCTCGATAGTAGTATAGTTGACCAATAAGACCTTAAGATGTCAAATGTTCAGATTTTGAAAGAATTCTTCCAGAATTACTACCCGTATTGCCAGATCCTCGTATGGTGTCCATTGAAACTATATGAACGTGATAAAAATATTAGTTATATACATAATACTAAATACTAAATAAGAAATGACTATTTTATGTATATATATTTTATTTAATACTTACTTGCGCTTCCGACTGTTGGTCTAAAAGAAGCTGTATATCTTCAAGAGCGGTAGGTATTCCAACATAACTCGCCGGATAGTTCCACCTAATTAAATAAATTTTCAGCATACGATTTTATTTTAAATCTATTGAATAATTATAAAATCAAATAAAAATTTTACCTCGTTATTAGTAGGAATGTATATGGGTGATTCATTCGAGGACGTAAAAATAGAAAGCGAAACTGAGCTCGTGATTGCAGTAGTGATAGGCAATCTCCAATCTTGACTTTATTTAGTGGCGTCATCCCGTACATCTCTCGATACAATGTTGCCAACACATAAATCCCCCAACTTAATTCGCCAACTGCTCTAAAATTAACGAGTTTCAGTAGCCACCCCAGATGTATAAGGTTTCGTGATAAGTCCGACATCAAATAACCTCCAATCATCTCAAGGATGTATGTCTGAGCATATCATATTCTTTCTACTTCAGTCGAATCATTCCCCGGCTCCGGGAATGTGTCTCATAACTAGCCCATCTCGATTCGACCTCTGTAAATATTATTCGGAATCGCACCCAAAATATCGTAGCATATGGCTCCCCAATCAGCAGACTGAACGAACCCGGTGAGTGCGGACCCATCCACCAGTAATCCTAATTGTAATTGGACGTCTTCCAAAGTGATAGTACACTCTCTGCATGGAAGATAGAATGTGTCCGTCTCGGGTCTCCACCTCTCTATTAACGTGCTGATGAGTTTTGGGTCCAACTTGCACCCCCGGCTTATAGTGGCCGCGTGCCAAAAACCCGCTTCCCTTAAGTAATTTTCTATTAACGGTGATGGAGGACTAGACATATTACGAATATAACATTGTAACATTCGATCTACAGATTGTTATAAAAAAAATATAAAATACAAATTAATTAAAATTACATAAATAAAAATATTAAATAATATTCAAAAATTAAAATTAATTAAAATTACATAAATGAAAAAATATTAAATAATATTCAAAATTAAAATTAACCCTTACCATTTTTATTTGTTCGATTGAGATATGTTTATGATCGAGACGAATTAATTCCCAGCCATTGCTAACACAATCATTTTTTTTGAAATTATAAAAAAATAATACTAATTTAGAAAAAATATTAAAGTAAATAACTAATTAAAGAGAGCTTTGAGAAATTTAATAAGAAATTTGAGAGCTTTAGGGAGAAATTTTAGAGTTTTTTTGCTAAAATTTGAAGAAATATTGTGTGAAATAATAGGAGGGGGTTTTATACTCTCTTTTTTTACCGTTGAACCCCCCCAAGGGTAAAAAAAATTAGCCGTTGAGGTCAAAAACACGGAGCAAAACGCGCTCTTGGGGGAGCTTTTTGCCACGTCAGCAAAACGCGTCCACATGAGTGCGTTTTGTGCTGACATGGCAAAAACGCTCCCCCAGAGCTCGATTTGCTGGAAATTTCCTCCTAAAACGCTCCTACATGGATGCATTATGCCAAAACCGATCTTTTTTGGAAAATAATGCTGAAATCAGCTCATTCCGGTAAATATACTTTGAAATAGATTTTTTAGATAAATTAGTATTTTTTTATATATTTTAAAATTTTTAATATTTATATTTAAACACTGTTTAACAGTACAAAGTGTAGTTAGCATTGTAATAATAATTTCATCTTTGAAATGGAAATCACAAGTCCCATGTGGAGGGTGATTACTGGCGGTGCCTTCAATTTTCTAATGCCTCACCAATCATTCTCTTCAACTAGGAACCCAAATTGTTCATCTTTCATGCCACCCAACACCACCCAAAAGAACAACCAAAATGCTGTCTTTATGTAAAATCTAAACTCTAAAGCAATTTCGGGACTTTAAAAACTTCCTTTTTGGTCTTCCATCTCCCTAACTTATCCTTTAACAGCTCAACCGATTCAGGTTTTCCCCCCTCCTTTTGGCCTAACTACATGATTCGTTCATTTATTGGTCCTTTTGGGTCAATTTTTTTAGCTAAATTTATTATGCTTGATGATGACATTTTGTGTTAATTAAAAAGTTTTATTATGAATAAGATCTGGGTTTTTTTTCCATGTCATGTGATCGTGATTTGGCACTAGATCGTTGGTGGGTTTACTCTCTTTTTTCGCTTTATTTTATCGGATCTGAAGGTTATCTTATGGCTGTTCTGTATTGAAACAAAAATTCTATCTGTTCTTTTATAATTCATCAAAATATTGCTGTTGTTAGGCCCCTTGTTTGTTTATTACTAGAAGTGTATGATTTTCTTTCTGGGAAACTTAGTTTTTTGAAGTGAGTGCTTTACCATGATTTATTTTGCTAGTTTTTTGAAGTGAGTGCTTTACCATGATTTGTTTTGCTATCTCTAAACAATAATGATGGTGGCAGTTGTGACACTGTGATTTGGGGGTAATTGCAATCGCTTTACTGAATTTGTTATTTGCTGCATTGAGTATTGTGCTTTGTTGGTATTTCCTTTGAAAATATACTTGTCAATCAGAATTATAACTTGTTAAGAACCTTAGCATCATTTCTCTTTCCAGCTACTGAATCAAATATCAATGCCATCCCTATTTCCACTTACAATTTGCACTTGTATACTTTGATTGAATCACTGTTAGTCTGTAACTATTGTAATTCGATTTCGGCAGTTTGTGTTGCTGGAAGTTTCTTTGCTACAATGCTCAAACAAATTTTAATCAAACTCCCGCGGAAGTTACAAAAATCTGACTTATTAGATTCATCTGGAAGTGATTCTGGAAACCATACTTCTAACTTAGGGAATGGAGTTGAATGTACAAATATCGGGAATAGTATGTCAAGTCGTCTAAGTGTTGTTAAACGGGTGTCCTCAGCTGTTTTTCCTGCTAGCATCATGGTTGGTGTGGAGGCAGTAGAACCCAATTTATCTTTCACAGATGTTTCAATTCTGCAGAAGCAGAGCCTCTTTATTAGTAAATTGAATCTGTGCTGTGAGGTTTCTGATTTCAGTGATCCTGATAAAACTAGTGCCGAGCAAGATCTTAAACATCAAACACTGATAGAACTTGTCGATTTTGTTTCTACGGGGTCTACAAAGTTCAATGAACCGGCAATTGCCGCAATGTGTAAAATGTGCGCTGTTAACCTGTTCAGAGTTTTTCCACCTAAATATTGGTCTAATAGCATTAGTGGTGAAGTGGAAGATGAAGAGCCAATGTTTGATCCTTCATGGTCAAATTTGCAACTCGTATATGATCTACTTCTTGGGTTTATTACGTATAGTTCTCTTGATGCAAAGGTGGCAAAGAAGTATGTAGATCATTCTTTTATTTCGAGGTTACTTGACCTTTTTGATTCTGAGGACCCCCGGGAAAGGGACTGTTTGAAAACAATTCTGCACAGAATTTACGGGAAACTCATGGTGCACAGGCCCTTTGTACGAAAAGCTGTTAGCAATATCATCTATCGTTTTGTTTTTGAAACTGAAAGGCATAATGGTATTGCTGAACTCCTCGAGATATTTGGAAGTATTATTAGTGGTTTTGCTGTACCATTGAAAGAGGAACACAAGATGTTTTTGTGGAAAGCCCTTATTCCTTTACACAAACCGAAACTGGTGCGTGTTTATCATCAGCAATTAACATCTTGTGTTGTACAGTTTATAGATAAGGATCCGAAGTTAGCCGACAGCGTGATTAAGGGACTGTTAAAGTATTGGCCAGTTACAAATAGTCAGAAGGAGTTAATGTTTATTAGCGAGTTGGAAGAGGTTTTGGAGATGACTAGCATGGCCGAGTTCCTAAAGATCATGGTTCCACTGTTTCGGCGTATTGCATTTTGCTTAAACAGCTCCCATTACCAGGTATATTTTCCTTTTTTCTAATCACTGTGAGAAAAATGTTTTAAGTTGGACTGTATCTTTATCGATTATGAGTGTTGCTTTCGTTTTTGGTTGATTGAAATCATTATGTAACGCGGCAAAAGGGCAATATGAAACTGTTTTCAACTTTTCTCTTTCCACTGTTTTCAGGTGGCTGAACGAACTCACTTGCTATGGAACAATGAGCACATCCTTAATCTTGTAACACATAACCGTCAGGTGATATTTCCTCTTATCTTCCCCGCCCTTGAGCGAAATTCCGAGAACCATTGGAACCAAGCAGTGCTTAACCTGACACAAAGCATAAAGAAGATGTTGTGCGAGGTGGATGAAGAACTTGTGCTTGCTTGCCGGCAGAAGATAGAGGAGGAAAACTCCCAGTCGATTGAGGCAACTGAGAAGAGGAAACTAACATGGGAACGCCTGGAAACAGCTGCCAACGTGATTCTTCCCGCTGCATGCCCGGTTACCTGTTGAACACTCAGTAACCATTTTGGGAAAAGAAAAGAAAATATACGTAAATATATTTGTAGCTGCCCTGATTGTTGGATATTGTTTGGCGAGTCAATAGGATTTGAATGTCATCACCATCAAAATATTTAGAGGCACTGGATTTCAAGCATATGTATCTGCTACACCTCTTGTATCCATTATCTTTTTCTTTTGTCTATACATTCAAAGCCATACAAATTACAGGCAATGAAACTTCATATGAACAGCAATCCCTCCTTTAGTAAAACCCTGCCAACTTATGCTTAAATGTTGAAGAGGCAAACCTCATCTTCCTCCAACTAAACTCCATGTCTAAAGTTTGCTGAAAATTCATGATCTCCTTCATCCTGTCTGTGATGGCATTCTCTTATGCTAGTGGATCGCAAGCCCAACAAGAAAGTTGGGTCATGTACTTCAATACTGCATTGGATGTTGTTCTTATCAAATAATAATTGTAAGCCCTTAACACTTCTTGATTTCCACCAAGTGAGTAAAAGTGGCATACAATTTTATCAATTTTAGTTGAGTCAATTATATCGATTGCTTATTTATTATTGAAATACATAATTAAACCCAACTTAACCCACTTAAGATATATATATATATATATGCGTATCAAAAAAAAGATATATATATATATATATATTATGTCTATATTCCATAAAAGTTTGTAAAATCCAATACAACCTATATAAACTATAAACTAGTTTACCTTTCCTGTTCTTTTTATTTATCATCTATATATAAAAATACGAGTTTGAAAAAAATTAAATTAACAAGAATATTTTTTTAATTTCCATCATATCACTAAATAATTATAAGTCAATTTAGAAATATCAATTAAAAGAGTTATATTAATTTTAAAATAAAGTTATTAATTGAAAAGAACTCTAAGCATAAAATATAGAAACAATTATAATAATTATAATTTAATTTATAATTTTATTTTTCTAAATTGTGTTTAATGATGTAAAATAAAATTATTACTTAAATAGAACTCTATGCATTTTAATTATCACTTATATACCAATTAAATTCAAGTTTAGCTTTATAAATAACATTTGATAATTAGGCATATTCAATCAAATAGCACCTAACAAAATTACCGGTAAAAAAATTGGAGATTCTAAACATTATGATTCTTCAAGAGGCAATATCATATCATATTTGAACAACAATGACATCGAAGAGTAATTGAAAATCATATTAATTGGTGATGAGGTAATATGATATTAAATTTTTTTTTTAACTTTACTAGCAAGAGCTCTTAAAATGTTTCTTTATTTATACGTTATTTATTTAGTACAGGTGACAAATGTTTTGTGACTTTGTTTTAAAAAGAAAATCAAATTTCAACAATTTTCTTTAATCACCATTAAGTTAGTTTAAATATCTTTTCAACTATTTAATTAGAAGCTAGTTATAACAAATCTATATCTTCTTCAGTTCACACCTGTATATCAATATTCTGAAAATTTTCGAAAATGAGATTCCAATCCCCAACAAAACTATGTACCATGTGGCAAGCTATGTTTCATAATAATATACTTTCACATGTTCATTGAAGGAAAAGATATTGGGTAGTGTAGCCTTTATGATCAAAGCATTTCGTTGTTATGTAATGTTTCTCTCTGTTTTCCCTTAAAATTGGGTTGTATTGAGAAATTAAAACATTGAGAAGCATAGCACAAAAAGAAGTTGCAAAAGATCATTCCAAGATAAGAACAACTCGCCTCTGAATTTATTCTAACCTAGCCAGTCGAGCAACATGGTAATCTTTATTTCCAGGCACAAATGGTAAACCGTTTCCCCTTATGTTGATTCACATCACATACGAAGTTTTTTATGGCAATTGGATCCTTTTCTAAGATTTTTTTCAACTTTATCAAAACAGTATACTGTCTAAACTGTTTGAAGAGAATTAAGGATTCAGAAAATGTACACACAGGCAAATGAAGTCAGCAGTGTGGTCAGTAGTATCGAGACGAGGTTCACCGCATTGTTGTCAAGAAAGTTAAGACCTGAAATCCTCTTCACTGTTGGTCCAGGTTTTCCAACAACCTGCAAAGAGATCAAACAAAAAATATTCACGATGTGGGCAGCATTGAACGGTTCGCTTATCATGGCATGGTAGGAGCTTGTTTTCAATTTTGAAGACCTAAAAATCTTCAGCATTGTGTTCAACAAACCTTATTTCGGACAGAGCAGAACCCACTGAATTGAAGGGTTGCTCCCAACAGAGAATCTATGATACTTCCTAAAAGTCCAGCCACTGCAGAAAGGGGTATTACCAACAGCTGCTTCATGCCCATTTCATTTGAACATCTTGTAGTGAGAAATCCAACCAGAACAAATGTTAAACCAATGACACTCCCTGCTGCCAAAGCTGCTAAAAGTCCTGTTTTTGTCACACCTCCATTGGTGCCCCTTCGAACAGACTGATAATCATTTACTGTAATATTAGTAAATACGCACACAACAAAAAGAAGCAAAGTCTTTATCCGCTATATCAGGTTGGTTATATGGGTAAGATAAATGCATTAAGACCGTATCTAAGTGATCAAGAAAGCTAATCCTTTCTAATAGTTCCTTTAAAAAAACAAATCAACTTCATGAATAACATGAAAATAAAAGTTACAAAAATCATAACTATCAACTATGTGTTTTGCATAGCAACCATAAATGCCTAGAGTAGAATGCAAGCTGGATAGTTGCTTTGATTTATGAGGAAATATCTAAGCAGCTGAGTTGAGCTTCAGAGAAACAGGATATTATCGGAAAGTTGTCGCTAAGTTTGAACAGGATGTGATGACACTGTAGTGTGACTAGATATATAACCATCCAAAACAATAAGTTGTTAAATCAAATTAGGGAAAAGAATATCAACCTTAAAAGTTGTGATAAGCCGTGGCTGGTCATCACTAAGAACTCCGATCTCCGATGACCAAGTGTCACCGTTGCAGCAAGAATAGTGACCAATAATACCACCAATTAAGGAAGTGATAAGAACCGAATCGTTCGAGTCTAGGCACTTGTCCTCCCATCCAGTCAGGTTCCCAATAAGAACAGACAAAACTGCTGCAATACCACTATTGTATAAAACTTGTATCCTGAAATGAATAAATTGGGAATTACCCTGTCAAATAAAGAATCTACAATCCAATATAGCCTTGCTACTCTACACATATCGCAAGTTCTTACTTCTATTCACCAACAGATTGAAGTCCAAATCATTGACCCTGAATATTTCCCCTTATTTGTCCCATCAAAAGTTTCATCCCTTACCCACCAAAATTAGTTCATTTGATTTTTGCCAAATTCTTTTGAGCATCAGAATTTCAACATTTCTATACCCTTTTGAATCCCAGAAAAAGGGGGGGGGGGGGCAGAAAGAAAGAAAAAACTCCAGCCATAGCATTCAAAGAAGAGTTCCACTTCCATCCATTAACAACACTGATTTGTTCCCACTTGTCTTTCACAACCAATCAAGAAAACTCTAATTTTTCTTTTTCATTTGAACTAAATTAGTTCATCAATCTTCAAATATAAATTAAGATGTATATTGGTTTATTTGAAGAGAGAATATAAAAAAAATACCAGTCTCTTTGTCCACCTTCCTTAAAATCAGCATCAACTCGTCGCTTCTTGTCTTCTCCAACTTTGGTAAGCATCGATGAAGTAAAGAAAAAGGCAAGCAACATTGCCCCGAACCTAAAATACCCATAAATTAATAACTTTCTTGGCATGCCAAACAAAGAAACACCATATAAATGTAAAAAGAAAAAGAAAAGGACCTGTATCCGACAACGAAATGAATAGTCATAACGAGAAATCCGGCAAGAGCTCCAGATAAATCGAGAGACTTCCTTCTGTAGGATCGAATCGCGGCTAAGGAAGAGATTACAACAGCGATTAATGAGCGGGTTAGAGTTCTCTCCATCTTCTTGTTCTTCTTGACTGGGGAGAATAGAATCGGTGAGAATTGAACTGAATTGAAATGGGATGTATATACTGTACCCGATGTTTTTCGAAGTCAAAATTATACATCTCAGTCCAATCTTCACTTCTAACAAAGTGTGCGTTAATATATATATAATATTATAGGATAAACTACAGTAGTGGTAATAGAGTAGCCAGTCATTTAACTATAGTTAGCAGTCAGTTAATGTGAAGTTAAGAAAGTGTGTTATTTATGATTCAGTTAATTAGTTTGATTGGTTGAGAGCAGCCTAACATGTGTAACATTATTTTGATTATCAGTGCATTTTAATTATCGTTTTTCCAGTGCATTTCTCTCTCCATGTGTTTTGTCTCCAACATATTTTATTCCTACTTCCTAAATTATTAGTAATTTTTTGTCAATTAATAATTAAAAGTTATAAAATAATTATTCAATTATTTATTTATTTTTTAGTTTGCGACGACCAAATAATTAATAGTGATAACTTTTAAATTTGACATAATATCAGTTTTAACCTTTAACATTTATACATTATGCTAGAGATGAGCAAAACTTGATTTGACTTGAAAAAATAAAATAATTTTTTTATTTTTCAGTTAATCAAATTGAGTTATTCGATTTTTTCGAGTCAAATCAAATAACTAATTCGAGTTTCAAATGCAAGTTGAGTTGAATTTTATAATTTGAATAATTCAAATAACATATTAGTGTAAATACCCGTCAATTCCTGTTAATTTTGAAAAATGAATAAATTCGTGTCTCTCAATAAAAATTACAAAATAATACAAAATAATTTTCAAATATTCAAAATAAATTTTAAAATTTAATATATTTATAAAAATTCCAACATGTAAATTTTAAAAATTATAAAATTAAAAATTCTAGAAACATTCTAAAAGATTATAAATAATGTATGAAAAATTTTAAATTTTCTCAAAATAATAATTTTTAGGACCTAAATAAATAAATTAACTATTTAAGTTTATCATATTAAAGTGTATATATATATATTTCTTTCATTTTGCTTTGAAAGAGTTTTGAAATATTGTAATAAGATTTTCATTTGACATGTTTAGTTTTCTTAATTTAACTTGAATAATTTCACTCAATTCGATTTGACTCAATTAGATTTGAAAATTTTTAAATCGAGTTAGGATGATAAAATAATATTCATCTACTTAATTAACTCAAAAGAACTTCACTTAATTTGATTTGATTGAAAATATTAAAAAAAGCCCAAAAATCCTAGGTAATAATTTTCATTTTTCTTATTGTTTTAGAACTAACCTTCAATATTAGGGAAAAAAGTAAAACTATAAAAAAATCAAAATACAATGTTGAGGATCAAAATTGCTAATACGTCAATTTTAAAAATTGTCACCATTAACTCATTGAAAATAAAATTAAATAATTGAGAGACCAAAAATAATTTACTAATAGTTTGCAGACTTAGTTTTATCACACACATATATATATATATGAAAATGTTTTTGACTTACGCTTCGTTTGGGACGGCGGTACAGTGCATTTAGCTTACTTTTTGTCTCACGCTACAGTATTGCTACAATATTTAATCTCACCGCTACCGTTGTTTTTACACTAACCGCAGATAAACGCACCGCTCATCCAAACTCACCCTTAGACGCAATGGTTTTTCTTTTTAAACTTCAAGTCGCAACCGTATTAGATTCGGTTCTGAACAATTTCTCACTTTTAATTGAAAAAATAGTATTGTAGAGATATACTAATCCAAAATATTATTTCCGGGTAGCAAAATCTACCTCATCACATTAATCTTGAAAATTTTAAGTCTACATCAAATTAACATGTAAATATATATCTGAAAAAAGTACTTAAAAAAATATATATTTTAAGAAGAATAATCACATCAATTAAACTACGGACGCAGATTTATGTATTTTTAATCCATTTTTAACATTAAAAAGAAATACACTGCAAGTGTATAAAAATAGATTATTAAAGAAATCAAGCATGAAGACAACACCATAAAAACCAGTCATAAATTAGTACACTCACTGCCGATTGTGAAGAGCTGTGGCTTTTGACCCTGGTCTCTTATTCTGGGTTCTATGTTTATTCTGTAAGGACTAATAAATTTATATTTATCCAAAAAAAAAAAAAAGCTTAGAAATACAAATAGTTAGGACTTGTAAATTATAAGCATGGCAATCACGGGCTTTACAGTGACCAAAATTTTCTCAGCTGTACAAATATAGGATTCAAGAAATGAACATAATCCCATCTGTCAACAATATCTTAAAATATTGAATGTTTGCCTAATAATATGTCATGACAGCAAAGACACCATAATGCAGCAGTCAAAAGGGGAAAAACTTCAACCGTGCCAAAATGATAATTCACGCCACCCTAAATCCCTGATGATGTACAAATAAGGAAGTTGTGTGAGGCATGGGCATTTCTTTCTCTTTGATGATTATTTTTTCAATGAACTCATTAAATTATGCGTAGGAATTTTCTTTACTGAAAAGATCCAACTATCCATGACAGTATTCTACTTCAGAAAATATCAAAAAAGAAATTACAATTATATTGTCCAAGTTGCAAGCTTGAATCAACCCATATCTTTTACATGCATATAAGACAAAATACGAGGCAAAAAAAAGGGATAAAGAGGTTACCTTGTACATAAGGTGGAAAAAAGTATTAGCCAAAGCTCCCCTCCCCTCCCTCCCCTCCCCTCCCCTCCCCGTCGTCTCCCTCCACGTCCCTCTTGTCGATCTCTACCATCTTCTCTTTCATATTTGAACATACTTCTTTTAATGTTCTCTGCCTCAGTGTCATGCATGCTTTGTGTCTGAACAAGAAAATAATTTTATTAAGCATTACAAGGTGACAAATACAAAAACCACTGGCAAATGGAACAACTAAGTTGCAAGAACACTAACATGATAATCTTCCAAGTCAAGTTGAGCCTGAAGCTGCCGAGCAAGGTCTTCATCACTAGTTTCAGGATATTCAATTCTAGTCTGAGGTTTTGTGCCAACTTTCCTCTTTTCCCACTCATCCAAAGTAAAAACCATAGGCTCTTCTTGTTTTCCCTTTCCCTTGTATTTTCGACCTCTAGAATGTCGATTATCCAGGTTAGAATGGCTCATTTTCTGCAAGAGCTTCTGAGATGCAGCTTGATTTTGAAGAGGGGCAGACTCAGCTACTGGTAATGGAAGATATATAGATTAGCATAACAATACATGATCTAAACTGAAGTTGATAATTGACAAACTACTTCTGTTTTGTCCTATCAATCAATGAAAGTGGGTTTACACATACAATTTACGCAAAAAAGTCCATTTAAGATTTTAAAAAAGGATAGCCTTTGCCATAAGTCTTCCGTCTATGTTCATACAAGAGAAGTTAATAGCACAACTTTTTAGCAAGGTAGAAGGTAGTATGTACAGATCCCCTTTAGTAAGTACGTACATCTCACATTCACCTTATTTCCTCAAAAAGGAAGTCCACATGTGCTTATGATACGGGCAATCTCCTAGAGCTATGAAACTGAATTTAAAGATGGTAGCTGGGTCTGCCATTATTGTATATATTAAGTACAAATATAAAATAAAATAAAGATAAAACCGCACCTTCTTTTGGTCTTGCTTCCGAGCTACTTGGATTTTCTTCAGTTTTTTCTGCTATGAAAGCTGTCTTAAGACCATTATCCACATTCTCTGGTTTTACTTCAACATCCTGGTTCCTTTTGCTCGACCTGCTTTCAGTTTTTCCAACTGAACTTGCCATAGCAGGTCCAGCACTATTCAGTGTTGACTCAGAGTAATCTACACATTATCACCATTAGATCAAACAAGTATAATGAATAATCACAATTTCAGAGTCATCTAAAGCTTGCATTATAAATAGAACATATCATACAGGAAAAAAATTAAAGGAACAACTTTTGAGGAAATTTCCTGTCCTTCCTGAAAAGCTTTCTCAAGCTTAGCCTTTCATGTTCTGCAAAATTACGAAGTAAACTTTCTTTTCTGATGACCAAATATTTCAAAATTAATATATATACACACATACCTTAGCAATTCAAATATTACAACTTTAAAGAAGAGAAAATTAAATAATCAATAAAAATGCTGGATAATCTCCCGAAATCATAAAACAACAGCAACATAAAGTATTCTCCAAATTGTAAAAATGCCTCACAACTAGCTAGTTCCAATAATTAAAGCAGCAAAGTCAGAGACAAGGTGCAGCCAAAATAAACCATAGGCCACCCGCCACTAATTAACTATCAACAATAGATCGGTAGTTGTTATTCATTATGGAAGACAAGATGCAGGGAGGGGAGGGGCAATATTTGTTTATATTTGTGAGTTTCTCATCATTCAAGAGTACAGCTCAGGCATCATGTAATTGTGAACTTGTTTAGAGGTTCCTAAGTATCTGAAGTCCTTTCTTTACTAAATACCAAGTAATCCAATTCCAAGTTTCCTTCCCTTGTAATCTCTGAAAAATTGTTCCCCAGAAAAATGGAAGAAAGTTGAAGTACATTTATCAAAGAAATAGGAATCCCTCAAAGGCTGTCAATGAAAGTGTCTGCGGCACATTTTAAATCTGTCCAGTATGAAAAAGTAGTCAAGAGCAAAAGGGTATGGTGAAAATTTTCTAAGATAACTTGAGCCATCATCTTAAACAGACAACAGATTTTATCCTAACAAGAGTTTGCAGCTTGATTATTGTAGCCAACAAAGTTCATTCCAGCTGTGCATCCTCCATCTATCACTTTGTTTCTCTAAGGCTAGATGTCAAGCTTATGCATTTACCAAAGCAATTAAAGATTGCTGGAACTAACACAAAATGCAAAACAATTAAGCGGTATGAAAAGGACAAGCATGTGAGAGGGAAACAAGATCTAATTCAAAACATGTAAAAAGAAAAAGAATACTCACTATATGATCGGCCAGGATGAGCAGACCTACTGCTAGAAGGAGCCTCAATTTGCAACTTCTCAAATGGGGGAGGGCCACAAGTGCTATTTTCTTGGGATGAACTTAATGATGAACGGGAGAAACCTGAATATTTTTTATTCATCTCCCATTCTTCATAGAGTGATTGAACAACACCTCCTAACAAAGTTACCACTTTAGGGTTCAAACATAAAATGCCAGCCTTTATCATGGCTTTATTTTCCACACGAATCTGCCAACCACAGTCCATAATTTGAAAATAATAAGAAATACAATAAAAAAAATTTGCAGGTTTGGTGCATAATGAATCATGAAGAATTCCTAGAGAGAATGAACAAATTGCAGGAAACTATTATCCCACATTAGCTTCAAGAATTTGCATTGCTTGCAAATACATATGTTTGCCACACGTTCTATTATCTTTAATTAAAGAGGTCTGCCAATTTACTGTGCGTGCAATCATAAAAACTAGCTTTTGAGTTTCAAATCGACAATGAAAATAGAAACAAATAGCGCAAAACTAAGTTAAGCATTACAAGCAATAATACCTTGGTACCAGGAACCACATTGTCTGGAATTGCTGGAACATGAGAGTACTCTATGGCAGTCATCTCACTATGACCATCAGTCAGACCCAATCTCAGCAAACGCGAACTACTCGAATTCCCCGAAAACTCCGCTATGGTGCTTCTAGATATATCCCTAACCGACGAAATCTAAAGAAAAAGAAAATCAATTCAAAATTATGCCAAAACAAAAGCCAAAAGCCAAAAGGAAGAGGAAGGACTTTACCTGGAGCACTTTGGGACCTAGAATATGAGAAGATTTCCGGAGGTTGAGTTCGGGTAAGGATTTCCCACTGATGGATCTAAGGTCCATGTTAACAAGCTCCGGTTCAACCTTATCAGCGATCGAACACGCGTCGACATCATCGGATAAAGCTGTGTATAATACAATGAGAGCATTGACTTGGTCCAAATCGCCTAAACACCAGCCTCTATTCCGTAGGATTTCTACCACGGCTTTTTCGTTAGGAGCAGTGGCCGTGACCTCCTCCATTGTTGTTTCTTTAGCGTCTTTGATTTCGAGTCAAACTAATTAAAAGGGGTGTGTACGAGTCGATTCGAATACGATCGGATCGGATATTCATACAATTTGGGCCTGAAATAGAGTCAAACTAATCTTGGACTCTGTTTTTATCCTATTGGGTCTACGCTTTCTAGCTTTTTCTAATGTGGGGAAATATTGGTGATAGATTTTTTTTTTAAGAAATCCCCATTTATTTTATTTATTTATTTTTATATTTTAATTTATAAATTAAAGATACTTCGTGGTTATTTATAAAATTAAAAATGCCACCACTAATGTATCAAATATTTAATAAAATATTTAAATTTTATATGATTACGGTAAGCAATCATTATTAAAGATAAATAAAATATATAAAATTCTTTAAAATTTAATGTAAATAAATAAATTTATATTATAAATATATTAAATATTATTATTTCAAGTTTTAAAATAAATACTCTTATTTATATGCATTATACTTTTAATATCCAAAATAAATAAATACTCAAGCCAGAGCTACCATGCATGTCTCAAGGCTACCTCTAAGTCAACTCGTTCGCATCAAGGCTTGTTGTAACACTCCTAGCCCATATCCATCGCCAGAACAAAGTTACAAAACATTACCGGAATATACAGATTAAGTAAATAGATATTTCATTTTATACAATATTCATGTCAAAAATCAAACACAAAGTCCCTTATATGAACCCTCGAGGTCTAAAACATGCATTAGAAACGAGTCGGGACTAAACCGGGTACTCAGAGAATTTTTCAAAAAATCTCAAACTTTTTCCTAGGTGCAAGGGTCATACGCCCATGTGGTGAGGCCGTGTGGTTCACACAGCCAAGGGACGCACTCATGTCTTATGCCATGTAACTCTCTAACTTAGGTCACACAGCCAAGCCACACGCTCATGTGCTAGGTCGTGTGTAAATACATAGACATTCTGTTTTGAAATTTTAAAGATGCAAGGGACACACGACCAAGTCACACGCCCATGTGCTAAGCCGTGTGTCACATACGGCTGAGACACACGCCCGTGTCTCTGCTCGTGTGGACAAAAATAGGCTATTTTCCAAGCCATATTTCTCAACCCATTTTTGTCATCCTCCTACATCAACACTTTAACACATTCACAAGCTATTATAGGTCATTTAGCCCAACTCAAAATCAAATCCTCTACATGATATAATACCTCATATAATCAAGTATACACACTTACTTAAATTACGAAATTCACATATATGCATATCTTATCAAATATGCTAACTTAATTCTGTAACACCCCTAACCCACATCTGTTGCTAGAACAGGGTTACAGGATGTTATCGAAGTTTACAAAATAATTTCACAAAATTCCACTACTTACTTATGTTCATATCAAAGTTTTCCTACAGTCACTAAATTATTTATATCTTATGCTAAAGAACTCCAAATTAAGCTCTGCTAATTTTCGCTGAAACTAGACTCACATATCTTATTATCATAAAATTTTCAAAATTTTTGGTCTAGCCAATAAGTACAATTTATTCTTTAAATTCTTCCCTGTTTCACTATCCAACAGTTTCAACTCCACTTTACTAAAAATTAATTATCTCCTCATATGGGATTTGGATGATGTTCCCGTTTGTTTCTTTTGAAAATAAACTCATAAAGGATTTTAATCATATAAATTTAAACCCCCAAATATTTTTATACAATTTTTAATGATTTTCCAAAGTCAAAACAAGGGAACCCAAAATTATTCTGATGTTGTCTCACAAAAATTCAAATATCTCATAAAATGAAATTCTTTTGCTTACAAGGTTTCTTCTATGTAAAACTAGACTCAATAGGCTTTAATTTTATATTTTATTCAACCTCTAATTAGATTTCCACAATTTGTTGTGATTTTTCAAATTTGGACTACTATTGCTATCCAAAACTGTTTTAGTGAAAAATGTTGATAACTAAGTTTATAACACCTTCACTTCCTTTCAGTTAAACCCTTTACATGCCATATAAACCTTAAGATGCATAATAAAATTTATCGAAGTAATCTGGATAGTGTGCCCTGATGTGTTGATCTGATCCGCAGACCCCTAGTCAATCTACAAAGAACATTAAACACACAGGAGTAAGCTTATGTAAGCTTAGTAAGTTCATAGGCTCAAAACATAAATCTAACCAAAATACCATAGCAATTCAATAAGCAAGTATTATACACATATCTCCTGCCATTCACAATTTCACACGATGAATTCATTTCATTAAGCTCAATTTCAAACATCAAATTAGATTTCAGCACGTAATTTCAATTGTCACTTACCATCACTTGTCAAACTAGAGAACATCTTACAGATTTGAGTACGTCGTTTGCTTAGTGCCACGATTCACAGCTCAGTATGGTTTTCCTCATGGAAAATACCATACCTACGTATCATAGCTCAGTATGGAAATTACCATACCTACGTATCATAACTCGGTATGGAAATACCATACCTACGTTTCACATTTTTCCATGGAACAACCATGGTATTATCCATCAATTCATCACACGTCACAACACAAGCGTACTCAATCTTGCGTTTTTCCTCTATTTGAACTTCCAATTCAATTTTCACATTGTTTCTCGATATTAACAATTCAATAGTAAATATCTGAAATAACACATTACATCATTCTCATGTTAACAATTAAGATACAAGTTCAGCCATATGAACTTACCTGAGCCAATTTGTAGAAGTTATGGAAATTTAGGGACTAATCGGAAATTTCCTCTATTCCATATTTATCTTTGGATTCTCAATCTATAATATAGAATTTTCCATTCATTAGCATCATTTCAGTTCTAATTCACTTTACAATTTATGCCCTTCAATTTTCAAAATTACACTTTTACCCTAAAGTTTACAACTTTTACAATTTAGTCCCTATGCAATTCACCCATCAACTAAGCTAATTTTTCTTAATTAACACTTTATTCCATTATTATAAACTACTACACAACCTTTCATAATCATAATTTCAACATTAAACCTTAATTTACAACTTTTTCACAATTAGGTCCTAAAATCAATTTCTATTGAAATTACTTGATAAAATCATCATACAATAAAATTAAAGCTTCAAATCCATGTTAATTAATTATAAACAACCAAAACTTATCAATGATAACTTTCAATTTTGTCCATAAAATCAAAAACTAATGAATTAAATACTTGGACCTAATTGTAAAAGTCACAAAAACATAAAAATCTCAAAGAAAAAGCAAGAATTGAACTCACATATGGAAAAATATGAAAAACCATATTTTCAGACCTCCCATGGCGTTTTGGATGAAAAAAAATGATGATATCTCTAGATTTTTCAATTTTGTCTTTATTTTATATGCTAAATTTGCAAAATTTTCAATTTTACCCTTATTTCTCCTTTTTGTTTTTGCTGATTTTCTTGCCCAAACCGTCCATCCCATTTAATTTGGGACTAATTCATTTTAAATCCCACCTTATTAATCACTTAAGCTATTTAATCACTATTTAACAAATTTTACACCTCTTTCAATTTAGTCCTTTTTAATAAATTGACTGTCCAAACGTTAAAATTTTCTAACGAAACTTTATTACTAACTCACTAACACTCTATAAATATTTATAAAAATATTTATGGCTCGGTTTATGAATTCGAGGTCTCGATACCTCATTCTCGACCCAACTTACCTAATTAATTCTTTTAAATCACCAAATTCATTAATTCAAAAATACTTCTATATTCACACTTGACTCATAAGTATTAATTTATTAAATTTTTGACTCATTCGTTGGATTTAGTGATCTTAAATCACTGTTCCCGACACCACTAAAAATTAGGCTGTTACAAATTCAATCATCAATATGCCAATATAATTTCTATCAATCAACCATTTCAAACATATATACCAAACATATCCATCATAAGCCATTCTAATGGCTAGTTACACTTAAAGCATTTATATGTCGATATTGACCAATTAACCTATATATGCCATTATAATCATAATTGATTTACCATATATATACCGAAATGGGCTGATGGATAGTGTGAGTGATCTCCGCCAAGCTTCAAATCTAACGATTTTCTGAATTACTATAGAATAGAAGAAAATAAAATCAGAATAAGCATGTAATGCTTAGTAAGTTCGTAAAACATGGTAATTAACTTACCACTCATTCAAATTCAAGATAAATATGTAAGGAACATTAAATCAATTTGATCACGAGCCCTAACACATATCCTCATCACTTTTGTTAGTCATATATTTCATATAAATATCAAGAAATATGTATGAGCTTAATAATAATTAGATTTCCACGTACATATATTTTCCATGTCATGTATTCATATAACATATATAAATCATATCCATGTATTTCAAGTACATTTTCATAATAATTCATCTCGAGTTCAGATTATTTCATGTCGGAACTTTGCCCATTAAATCATTTGAAATGTCAGTGTCACACGGGTAATACACTTAAGGTGTACAAATCTATAATCATGGATGAACATATTCATCAAACAAATTTCATGTTCATATATTATCATCTCGTATTTCCATATATCATGTATCATCATTTTCATGTATTTCAGGCAGATAAGTGTAATGATTTGTTTCATGTTCATATTTTCTCATGTTTGGATTTTGCCCATTGAATCACTGAAAACTTCGATGGATACATAGGAAGTACACTCGAAGTGTACAAAATTAGAATCCGTCAATTCATGTTCAGGAGTGCTATTTAAAGCACATAATCGGGAAATCCTCTCTCGAGCCATATAATTGGAAACTCATGTCATCCATGTAACAGGAAGCATATCCGGGCTATATAATAGGAAGCTCATAAGATAATAATCATAAAGTTCACAAAGAACTTTTAATCAGGAAGCTCACAAAGAGCCGTGTAATAGGAGCTCCGGATAGTCATATATCAGGAAGTTCAAGCAAGCAATATCGAGAAGTTCCAGAGAGCCATATAACAGGATGCTCATAAAGAGCTGCAGTATGTCCGCAACACATGCAGGATCACTACCAATCATATAACAGGATGCTCACAAAGAGATGCAGTATGTCTGCAACATATGCAAGATTACTACCGATCAAGATGTTTATAGGAACCATATAATGGGAAACTCGAGAGGGCTTATAATAGGATGCTTGTAAGAGCTATGGTGTGTCCGCAACATATGCAGGACTACAACCCGTTCAGGAAATCCTGTATCCATCGAATTTCATTATTCAAACGGGATTTAACATTTATAGGGCTTTTTCGGATTTATGATTAATTTCTTAAACATAAAAATTACACAATTCAACATTTACATATATAACATTTAATTTATACATATGAATGTACACAATTTAGTTACATGAACTTACCTCGACAAACTTTGTGTACAAAAAATCTACTAATCTGACACTTTCTCTTTTCCTCGTTCTAACTCTAAATTTGGTCTATCCGAATCTATACGAGTTAATTTAACATCAATTTAATAAAATTTATACTCAATTCAGTTCAATTCACATCTTAGGTAAAATTATTATTTTGCCCCTATACTTTTAATTAATGATGATTTCATCCCTAAGCTCGAAAAATGAAATTCATGCAATTTAATCCTTATTCCAAGCCTAGCCAAATTTTTTTATATAACATTTACAGCCCATGTATTTCATAAAAATTCATCATTTTTCTTGAATTTTACAACTTTACAATTTAGTCTTAAAATCATAATTTCATCAAAATTCACTTTACAAAAGTTGTTTATCTATTAACAACCTTTCATTTTCTACCATAAATTTCAAAATTTCAGCATACTCATCCATGGAAAAACCCTAGTACTTTGATAACTTTACAAACTAGTCCCTGAGATAGCTAAATTAAACTATTACGATCTCGGAAACATGAAAATTACTAAAAACGAGACTTGAATACTTACCCAATTAAGCCAAAATAGCTTGCTTGAGCTCACTTTCTCTTAGATATGGTTTCCATGTTTTATTTGGAAAGATTATGATATTTTCATTTTTTTATCATTTATCATCTTTAAAATTTCACTTTCCAATTTCATGCTTTTCTTTAATTAATTTTCCATGGATGAATCATCATCCTTAACCACTAAGCATTTTTAATGGTCTTTTTTCCATATAAGACCTCAAATTTTGAATTCCATAGCTATTTAATCGCTTTAGCTATTAGAACTCAACTTTTGCACTTTGTGTAATTTGGTCCTTTATCAAATTAAATATGTAATCGGTAAAATTTCTTTACGAAATTTTTATACGACATTACTATCATAATATAGACCATAAAATAATATAAAAATAATTTTTTCTTTCAAATTCAGATTTGTGGTCCCAAAACCATTGTTCCGATTTTACCAAAAACGGGCTGTTACACTTGTCCAATCCAAATCCAACTCAAGCTCAATGCTCACAAGCATATTACTTGGATCATCACCCACCTCAAGGATGTGATGAAAATAACTCTAATACCACGTGTCCTAGATTGTTCAATCCTTGACTCAAAACAACATGATCTCGTGCGACACGATGACTTCTTTTAGCCATGGTCAACCTTTCTCATGTCCTTTTTTGCAGACTATCTCAGTTTCCATCAATGCCTTATCCCAAAGGCCCTTCACTTGGTTCGGTCTTTTTAGGCCATTCGCATCTAATTGCTTAGCTTAAGGGAGGACACCCACTCCCATTGCACATTTGGCACTCATCCTTATAAGAGTACTTAAGCATCATCATCAATGATTTTGAGCACAGGCTATCATAATCTAGGTCACAAGGTATCTTGGCTTAAGGCTTGGTGGAACTTAACATCTGTTCATGCTCGCTTGATGCATCTCATGTGTTGGAAACTAAAAGCACTACACAGTCGTTGGCCACTACCAACTGAGGGTCACTTCTAGCCTGTCTCATTGCTCATAAGGGCCACTCCAAGGGCCAAGCTTGTTTGCCCCACTCAAGGTTAGTCCCAAGCATGATAGACACCCAAAATCATCATTTGATGCAAGGCTTATCCTAGTGTATTGTCCTAGCATTGAGACATTAGGCTCAATCGCTATCTCTATGCTCCTATAAGACTAGTAGTCGATATACCTTCTGTAATATCCTGAATTAGGGCTTAATCGGAATAGTGGTTTCGTGACCACAAATCCGAGATAGAAATAATTATTTTATAATTATTTTGATGATTATGATATGATTGCATGATTGTGTGAAAATTTCGTGATGAAATTCTATGCCTAAAGTGCTTAAATTGAAAGTAGGGACTAAATCGAATAAGTTGCAAAACTTGCATTCTAGAAGTTTTTAGTATGAAATTGTTTTGGAATATTAATGAGGAGGTCTTAAATATCAATTTGACCAATTTTAAGTTCATGGACAAAATTAGGACATGGAAGGAATTTTTGGAAAGTTTAGTAGTAAGGGTATTTTGGTCATTTAGTTATTAAAATGAATTAAAAACAAAATTAAAAGCCAATTTTTGTCCATCTTCTTCATTAGGCCGAAATTTCAAGGGTTCTCCATAGCTAGGGTTTGTTTCAAGCTTCCAAGCTCCATAGTAAGTGATTCCAAGTCCCGTTTTTAATGTTCTTTACGTTTTGGAATCCGTTAGCTTCGATTAAGCTTATGTTAGCAATAATTCAACCTAGGGTTTATATTTGGAAAAATACCCATAGGTGAAATTTGTGTATTTTGATGTTTTATGATAGAATATGAGGTTTTAAATTATGTTAGACAACTTGTGCTACTCGGTTTTGAGTGAAAATGAGTAAAAGGGCTTAATCGGCAAAAATACCTAATAGTCACAAGTATATGTTAGAGAGAGAATTTGATGTTGCCATAGAAGGGAAAAGTGATCAGCATGTTATAAAACATAAGAATAAGGAATAAAGTTTAATTCCCGAGCCTAGGGGCAAAAGTGTAATTATGCAAAAGTTTAGGGGCAAAAGTGTAATTTTTCCAAAGTTCGTATTAAATGCTGTTTTGATGAATGTATGTATTAAATAAGATTAATTTGGCATTATAGATCAAGAGAAATGAGATTCAAGTCGCGATCGAGGAAAAGAAAAGATTGTGGACTAAATTGCAAAATCTTTATATTTTGGTACCAAGGTAAGTTCATGTGTAAATGTAGTAACATAATTGTCATTTTAAGCAATTTAATGTTGTTTATATGATATGATGCTGATTATTATCATGAAATATTATGCTTTGTGGTTATTGTTGAATAATATGTAATTATGTGAATTACTTGATGAGTATGAACTATCACCGAAGTACCGATTTCGATATTCCGTGGAAAACGGAAAAGATGTGTGATCGAGGAAAACGCCCGTTTGAACCTTAGGAATAGATTAGGATACAAGTGACATGTCACTAGGATGGTTGAGCATCCGAACTCGTTGAGTTGAGTCCGAGTTCACTTATGGATGCAAATGTCCGAACTCGTTGAGTTGAGTCCGAGTTCGTGAGATGTAACTAGGCATCCGAACTCGTTGAGTTGAGTCCGAGTTCACTTATGGATGCGAACGCTCGAGCTCGTTGAGTTGAGTCCGAGTTCACTTAGGGGCGGGTTACATGATTTCTTGATTACATATGAGGCACTTATGTGCAAATTATCCGTGTATCCGAGTTGTATTCCGATGTGTTCAACGGGTGAAATTTCTAGTGAAATGAAAGAACACTTAAGATGCAAGCGACGTTTTGGTAAGTGTTGTGAAATGGACACTTTGGACAGGTATGTTCTTAACCCTCGGGTTGATAATAGATACAACAACGATAAGGTAGTAAGATGATGAATGATGTTTAGAAATATGATATATGTTTTGGTGATACCATGCTAAAGTTGTTTGGTATATTTGTATTGTTATGTTACTTGTTATTTACATATGAACTTACTAAGCATTTATGCTTACTCCCTCCTCTTTATTTACTGTAGTTTTGAACAAGCCAGCTCGGGAATCGGGACGGGTCGAAGGTTCGATCACACTATCCAAAGGACTTTTATCTTGGTAAATGGCTTGTACAACTACTTAAGTATGGCATGTATAGCAATATACCTATTTTGTGTAAATAATTTTATGATATGGCCATGTTTGGTTGAGAAAATGTTTGATATTGATAAGTCATGGTGATGGCTAATTTAGATCATGTTTGATATTATAGAAGTTTAATAGGTTATCTAGTTCATAAAAATTCATGGAAAGATGAAACTTGCCTTAAAACAGAATATTGCTGCAGCAATGACATGAATTTGAAAAATCACTAAAAATAGTATAAATGGAACTAAATAATGATTAAGTTATGAAATTGAAGCTTAATGAGTCTATTTTCATGTGGATAAAACAAAACAGGCATATAAATTATATTTAATGAGATATTTAAACTTTTGTGAAATAGGGCCAAAGTGATTTCTAGATCCCCTGTTCTGACTTTAAAAATTCATAATAAATTTTAAAAAAAATAATTAGAAGTTTTTATTTATATGTACAGATTCCTTATTGAGTCTAGTTTTAAGAAAAACAAACCTTATTGTCATTGAAATTCTGTATAGAGAGATATCTGATTCGTAATACACATATGTCAGAGCAGTCGAACCCTGAAACAAGGGAGACTTTAACTAATAAACTGTACTAATT
Organism: Gossypium arboreum; assembly: GCF_025698485.1. NCBI lineage: Eukaryota > Viridiplantae > Streptophyta > Magnoliopsida > Malvales > Malvaceae > Gossypium > Gossypium arboreum. The sequence goes on from NC_069075.1 coordinate 131,531,462, forward strand.
GGCCCAACCAAAAATTCTAGAAAAAAATTCGTAAATAGATATATGAGTCTAGATTTATGGAAAATTTATGGATCTTGATTTCGAGTTTCATAACTTGAGATATGATTTTTCTTGTAACTGTGACGCGAGTAGCTAGAAAGCTGTGAATGTAGAAACAAATGATTTGAAGTTCTTAAATTAATAAATTATGTTCGGTAACCCCTCAAGCTCGACTTCGGTGATGGTCTCGGGCGTGGGGGCGTTACACCTTCACGTTTTAATGCCCCTCCTATAAAGCATTGTCTCATAATCCTAAAGGTATCCCTATGTACTTTAGGTGGAGGATCCTGCGGGGCTTAGAGAAATCTAAAGTCCAACCTCAACATTTCGGCCACAACACGATACGACCTCCCTAAGTTTCCTCCCAAGAAGACATTGATCATCCACTTGTCTAATGACCATGCACCATGTCATTTCGTTTGCCATGGGGTAACTTGCTTGCGCCAAGAAAAGCCTACCAACTAGCTAAAGTATGGGGGAGGTGGAGAGCTGACAACTATCACTACCCGCTAAAGAACTTAATAGCTTTTAAAGCTATGCTCCTAGGTAACATTAAAATGATTAAAACAATGACATTTTTCTTACCTAGCACTCTAGGGTCGTCTCAAGACATTCTCCAAGCACACTTACGCTATACATGGGCTCCTTGTTGCCTTGACTTGTTGCATGGAATCACCATCCCCCCTTAGCCTTATCCGCTCATGACTTATTGCTATGTTGCTTGCTCGATATTCTCACATGACGCTTGTTCCTGGGATCTACCATCAGGGAACTCTCATCCATGGCTTAGGCCTTACCCGATCCACCAAGTGGAAAGTCATGGCAGCATCGTACCACACAATTCCGGACCATGACAAAATGCTTGTTTTAGTAGAAAAATTCTCTCAAAGTAAGGAAAGTGAAAATTTAAAATGGATAAGGAGAAAATCATGTAGAAAAACGTAAAGGTAATCGTTTATAAATTCTTGGTACAATGGGTTTGTTGGGAAGAAACCGAACAACCGAAACAAAGCGAAAGCACAACCGGTGTTCTTTCTCTCCTTATAACTCCTGTCAAAAATTATGGCAAGCACAATAGCACAAGATATGTTCTCTAGCAACCTTAATCAACCACAAATCAACTAATGCAACCACAACAAAAATAAATAGAGACACCGATATTTTTACGTGGAAAACCCCTCTAAATCAAGGGTAAAAACCACGGGACTTTAAAGTCCGATAAAGAGCTCTACTATCATCAAATGTTCGACTACAAGATCACAATATCAAGCCTACAACAAGCATTCAACTCCGACAAGGCTAACAATATGTAATCTTTAGCAAAAGAGAGAAAAATGAGAGAACATCACCAAAAACGTAGCTGCTGAAAAATGGGTATTTCCGACGCTACAAGTCTCGGATGAAAAATCTGACCGTACAAAGTCAAGAACACCTTATCACCTAGCTGCTGTCCAAAAATCAGCTCAATCGAACCACGGATGGACCTTCGATCGAGGAGTTGATCACTGCTGCACCAAGCTTGAAAAACTGATTTTTCTATTCTCTCTTTTTCTCCAACGAGCTTCAATCTCACTCTCTGTTTTTCTCTTCTTTTAAATTGAGAATTTGACACTCAATAATAATAGAAAGGCTGCCCACATCCCACACATAAAAAAAATTGGCTTTTGACAAAATCAAAGAAAGACAAAACATTATGGCAGAAAATATGGGTTTCCCACATAGTGGGACCCATACCCAACAAATCTCCCCCTCCAACTATGTGGGGAATGCCTCCATACCGGAGGTCAAACAACATGCTTCAAACTTTCCTCTTGGTAAGGCCTTCGTCAACATATCAGCACCATTATCATTAGTGTGTATCTTCTCAAGCTCTAACAGCTTAGCTTCAAGAACATCTCGTATCCAATGGTACCTCACATCAATATGCTTAGATCTAGCATGAAAAGTTGAGTTCTTACCAAGGTGAATAGCACTCGGCTATCACAAGACAGACATACTTCTCCGAGTAAAACCAAGCTCATGCACAAACTTCTTCATCCAAAGCATCTCCTTACACGCTTCGGTTGCTGCAATGAACTCTAATTCGGTGGTGGACAATGCAACACACTTTTGCAGTCTCGATTGCCATGCCACAGCTCCCCCTGCATAAGTGATTAAGTAACCTGAAGTAGATCTCCTCGAGTCAATGTCTCCGCCATGTCCGAATCAGATACCCAACAAGAACAGGTTTCTCATTATCAAACAAAGTTTCATGTTGGAAGTGCCACGAAGATATCTCATAATCCACTTCTTTGCATTCCAATGCTCTCTCGCTGGATTAGAAAGAAACCGACTAAGCTGTACCAACGGCATAAGCCAAGTCCGGTCTCGTGCAAACCATTGCGTACATCAAATTACCCACTACTGAAGAGTAAGGAATTTTCGCATCTCTTCCTTCTCCTTTTCTGTGGAAGGACTATGCTTAACACTCAATCTAAAGTGCATAGCAAAGGGAGTATTCACCGCTTTAGCTTTGTCCATACTAAACCTTTGAAGTACTTTCTCAATGTACCTCTCTTGTGATAACCATAATTTCTTGGCCTTTTTATCACGTGTCGGTCTTATGCCAAGAATTTGCTTTTTTGGCCCCAAATCCTTCATTGCAAAGGATTTACTCAACTCTGTTTCAACTTCTCAATTCTAGAAGCATTCGACCAACAATAAGCATATCATCAACATAGAGCAAAAGAATAATAAAATCATCACCAGAGAATTTCTTAACAAACACACAATGATCAGAAGTAGTCTTCTTGTAGCCTTGCTCCCCATAACAGACTCAAACTTCTTGTACCATTGCCTTGGAGCTTGCTTCAAACCATACAAGCTCTTCTTCAATCTGCACACATAGTCCTCTTTCCTTATGCAAGAAAACCCTCCGTTGCTCCATATAAAGCTCTTCTTCCAAGTCACCATGAAGAAAAGCGTTTTCACATCCATTTGTTCAACCTTTAGGTCATAACAAGTCGCCAAACTCAAGATAGTTCGATAGAGGACATCTTCACAACCGGAGAAAATATTTCTTCAAAATCAACCCCCTTTTTCTGAGTATAACCCTTGACGACCAATCTAGCTTTGTATCGTGGAGATGAAGACTTCTCTTCTTGCTTCAACCTGTAAACCCACCGATTATTCAAAGTTCTTTTGCCCTTAGGCAGTTTCACCAATTCAAAAGTATGGTTCTCATGCAAGGATTGAAGTTCGTCTTTCATCGCTTCAACCCACTGATCTTTGCATTCACTCTCCATAGCCTTTTCATAACATTTAGGTTCTCCCCCGTCAGTCAAAAGAACATATTCATCAGGAGAATACCTGACAAAAGATCGTCGAACTCTGGAAGACCTTCGAAGTGGAACTGCTGGTGGAGCTATAGGTGCTTGTTGTTGATCATTCACAACATCATCCATGGGAGTATCAAAGTCACCTATAGTCTGATGGTCACCACTAACATCACCATGCACATCATCTTGGATAGGATCTGGTAAAGAGTCTAGGGGAACCGGATTCACATCGATCAAGTCACCATTACCTTGTGAATCCACTTTCTCCGTCTTATCAATGTCATCAATGGTCTGATCCTTAATGAAGACAACATCTCTGCTTCTCACGAGTTTCTTCTGAACTGGATCATAGAGTCTATAACCAAACTCACCATCTAGACCATAACCAATAAAAATGCATTGTCGAGCCTTGGCATCCAACTTGGATCTTTCATCCTTTGAAACATGAACAAATGCTTTACAACCGATCACACGTAGGTGATCATATGACACGTCTTTACCAAACCAAACTCTATCTGGCACATCACCTTTCAAAGGAACACTAGGAGACAGATTTATCATATGTGTCACTGTATTCAAAGCTTCAGCCCAAAATGATCTTGGTAACTTTGCATCTGATAACAAACATCTGACTCTCTCAATCAATGTTCGGTTCATTCTTTCAGCTAACCCATTTAACTATGGAGTCTTTGGTGGTGTTCTCTGATGTCTGATTCCCTGTCGTAGAAAATACTCATGAAACGACCCTGTGTACTCGCCACCATTATCAGTACGAATGCACTTCAACTTCTTCCCAGTTTCCCTTTCAATTGATGCTTGAAACTGTTTAAACACCTCAAAGACTTGATTTTTAGACTTCAAAGTGTAAACCCATAGCTTTCTTGAACAATCATCAATGAAAGTCACAAAGTAAAGTGCACCACCATGTGATCTTACTTTTATCGGACCACAAACATCTGAATGGACCAACTTTAGCAACTCTAATTTCCTATGAGGAGGATGGCTTCTAAATGAAACTCTTTTCTGCTTTCCTGCTAGACAATAAGCACAATTCTTCAGTGTAGCATTCTTTAAACCCGAAAGTTGATTCTTCTTCGCTAAACAGCTAAGCCCCTTCTCACTCATGTGACTGAGTCGTTTATGCCACAACTCAGTTGAGTTGTCATTCAGTGTCACATTCACCGTCTCTCGAAAAGTCAAAGCTTGCATTAAGTACAAATTTGAGCTCTTCTTTCCTCGAGCCACAACCAATGAGCCTTTAGTCAGCCTCCACTGCCCTTCACTGAAGGTGTTACAGAATCCCTCATCATCAAGCTTTCCTGCAGAAATCAAATTCAAACGGACATCCGGTGCATGTCTGACATCCTTGAGAGTTAACTTTGTTCCATTGTTACTCACTAAGCTAACATCTCCCATACCAATAACCGAAACCAAACCATCATTACCCATCTTCAATACCCCAAAATCACCAGGAGTATAAGATGTGAAGAATTCCTTCCTCGACGTGACATGAAGTGATGCACCAGTATCAATCACCCAACTAGTCTCGTCGCATGCTAGGTTGACCAAATTCTCATCACAAATAACTAACAGATCTTCACGAGTAACAGTAGCAACACGCTCGGATTTTTCATCGTCATTCCGATCGTGTTTATCACCACCACCTTTGTTCTCTTTCTTCCACTTGAAGCAATATTTCTTGATATAACCTTTCTTACCACAATGATGACACTCAAGATTCTTGTATCTCGATCTTGACTTGCTTCGGCTTTTATCTCTACCCTTTCCATCTTTGTCTCTGTTTCTCCCCCTATTCTCGATAACCAACACCTCGGACTATGATGTAGAACCCTGAGATCTTCTTCTAACCTCTTCATTCAACACACCACTCTTAGCCAAATCCAAAGTAATAATACCACGTAAGGCGAATTAATGAGTGAGACTCGAAAGGTCTCCCAAGAGTCCAGTAGAGTAGCAAGCAACCAAAGTCCTAAAATCTCGTCATCAAATTTGACACCCATACCAAGCAACTGATTCATCACACTCTGAAATTCACTAACATGGTCACTATAGACATTCCTTCTTTATATTTCAATACCATCATTTTCTTCACAAAAACAACTTGTTATTGCCCGACCTCGAAGCATACAAGCTTTCAAGCTTCTCCCACAATGTTCGAGCATGTGTCTCCTGATCAATGTGGTTGTAAACGTTTTCTTCAACAAATTGCCGAATAAAGCCACACACTTGTTGATGCTCAAATTCCCATTCTTCATCACTTTTCGAATCGGGTTTTTGAGTAGTAAAGACCGGAAGATGCAAAGCCTTCACAAACAACAAGTCCTTCATTTTATTCCGCCAAAGTTGATAATTTGTGCCATTCAACATAATCATCTTGCTCGTATTAATTTCCATAATTATCTGACACAATAACCAAGCTCTGATACCAGTTTGTTGGGAAGAAACCGAACAACCGAAATAAAGCGAAACACAACCGGTGTTCTTTCTCTCCTTATAACTCCTGTCAAAAATTATGGAAAGCACAATAGCACAAGATATGTTCTCTAGCAACCTTAATCAACCACAAATCAACTAATGCAACCACAACAAAAATAAATAGAGACACAGATATTTTTACGTGGAAAACCCCTCTAAATCAAGGGTAAAAACCACGGGACTTTAGAGTCCGATAAAAAGCTCTACTATCATCAAATGTTCGACTACAAGATCACAATATCAAGCCTACAACAAGCATTCAACTCCGACAAGGCTAACAATATGTAATCTTTAGCAAAAGAGAGAAAAATGAGAGAACATCACCAAAAACGTAGCTGCTGAAAAATGGGTATTTCTGACGCTACAAGTCTCGGATGAAAAATCCGACCGTACAAAGTCAAGAACACCTTATCACCTAGCTGCTGTCCAAAAATCAGCTCAATCGAACCACGGATGGACCTTCAATCGATGAGTTGATCACTGCTGCACCAAGCTTGAAAAACTGATTTTTTCTATTCTCTCTTTTTCTCCAACGAGCTTCAATCTCACTCTCTGTTTTTCTCTTCTTTTAAATTGAGAATTTGACACTCAATAATAATAGAAAGGCTGCCCACATCCCACACATAAAAAAATTGGCTTTTGACAAAATCAAAGAAAGACAAAACATTATGGCAGAAAATATAGGTTTCCCACATAGTGGGACCCGTACCCAATAGGGTTTCCTTTCTCTAGCAAAATGTTTGAATTCGATAAATACTTGTTTTTATTATATTATTAATAGTCCATAAATTTATTTTAATATTAATAAGATTGGCATAATTATAAATAAAAATTTTAATTCTATTAAAACACTTTGATTAAATAATTTAGGCTTAATGACAAATTTGGCCACTAATGTTTGCATGTTTTGTCAAAATGACCCTAATTATATTTTTTAGTTTTTTTTCCCATCAACCTTTGTTCTTGTTTTCAATCTACTTTTTCTAATGATTTAATGATGTGGAATATTTTAATGAGATGTAATTTATTACTTAGATAACCCAATAAGATAATTACATGTGAAAAAATAAAATAAGAAAAAATACATTAAATTAAAAATAACTCTTAATTTAAAGAAAATAAACGTAACTATCTAAAAAATTAACTCAGTAGAAAAACTTCTTAGTAAATAAACATATAAAAGATTGAAACGTTAAATTTATTAATTAAATCATTAGAAAATACAGTTTGAAAAAATCAAAGGTTGATGGTCAAAAAGACTAAAAATACAATTAGAGCCATTTTGACAAAACATGCAAATGTTAGTGACCAAAGTTATCATTAAACCAAATAATTTATTTCATAATAAGAAAATTCATCCATTTATAAATAAAATTATAGTTCCATCAAAAAACTTTGATTAAATAAATTTATTTAATAATAAATATACTTATATTATATTATATTATATTATTCTTAATATATATTTCATTTATGATTTTCCATTATAATTATTTATAATATAAATTATAAATAATACTAAATTTTTCTAAAAAAGAAAATTGAGTTTTTCAATTCTATTGGAGAAATTAAAAATTGTAAATGTGCTTAAAACATATTTAAAATAATTTTAAAAATTACACAAAGAGGTCAACTGGAATTTTTTTACCTGTGAAGTTAAAAATAAAACTAAAAAATATTTCAATAATTGTTTTGCATTAACAACGTTAATCAAATTTATTATTTTAAAAAAATTCCCGTAATAATTAGTATAAGAATCCCATCAAAGTCAGACTCGGCCAAATAAATTGCACCAAGTCACCATCATATACCTTTGTACCGTCCTTGAGCTAAATCGTTATCGATATCAACAACACAATTCATCCCTTGCTTACAATGGAAGCTTTATATACAGCCATGTGTATTACTTCTTTCCCTTGTCTAAATTTTCATGTTATTCAATCTCATGGTGAAGCTTCAAACTAATATTTACGCCTTCAATTGTGCTCTGCTCTTATCATTCATCTTCAGCAGCTCGGAAGCGTTCATTTCAAACCTACAACCAGGTCACTAAACCAAAGCAGCTTAAAACAACCTTTGATTATGTCCCCTGTCCCTGTTTGCTCACAACCATGGTTTTCGTACAGATGCAGTTAACGCTTGCGCCATTGCGAATTGTGGAAAAGGGATTTGCCAAGACACCGATAATTCATCCTTTGGGTTTCAATGCGACTGTTATTCTGGGTGGAACCAATTCCAAGTCGGTTCCCTCATCTTACCACCCTGCATTGTTCCCAATTGTGAGCCTTTTCAAGTCTTGTTCGGCATTGAATTTCTTTTTCCTTTTTTCTTTTTTCTTTTTTTTTTTATAAACGGCACCCAACATTCCTAAATCAATCAGTAGTAAATTTATATTTTGGTCATTTAATTTTAAAAAATTACAAAATGGTCATTAAATTATTTAAATTTTTTTATTTAAATCACTGCCCTATTCAAAAATTTCTGAAATTTTAAGTCATTGGGTTATTAACTTTTTTTTGTTTAAGTTCGATTAACAAGTTCCAAATAATGATTCGACAAATGGTACAATAGATCAGTAACCATCAACGAATAGAATATTAACATATTTTAGATCTAAGTTTGATCATCAAAAATCGAATAAGAAAGTTGTTTGGACATAAATTCGTGATGTTCAAAATTGTTTAATGAAAAAACATTGAAATATAGAAAGAAAAAAAAAAAAGAAAACTTTCAACTTGTGGAAACGATAAAATAAAAAAAAGTCATATAATTGCAATTTTAATAACTTAATAACTTCAAATAAAATTTTTAATAATTCAATTACTGTAAACTTACTACTTTTTCTTTCCTCTCATTAGATTCCATTTATTTATTTATTTTTTTTGTAAACTATATGTAGGCACACTCAACTTCGATTGCGCAGGAGAGAATCCTTCACCACCAACGCCACCAGAACCAGTGTTTAATTTGTCCGACCGTACGCTTCTTGAGCATTTAGATTAAAAAAAAATCCACTTAATTCCTTCTATTTCTTATAGTTTGTCGTCGTTATGTGTATGTAGCTTGTAGCTATACCTGGTGCGGTGATGGCAGCTGTAAGACAAAGGGGAGTAGCTACCAATGCGATTGCAATGCAGGCTCCTATAATTTGCGCAATACCACAACCTTACCCTGTTTCAACCCATGTAAGTTTTTTAACACTGGGATTCGAATCTTGCTCCAATTTGCTTCATATCCTGGCTGCTACAGTGCTGTGCATTGGTTCAGGTTCTCTAGGAGCAGATTGCCATGATCTTGGGGTTGGCACACCACCACGCGATCACTCATCATCTCCCCCAGGTAATTTTACGTATATATTTGCTTATAATATATGATATTTAATACATGCTTACAAGCATATATTTTGTGCCTTTCACTGTAGGATTGAGAGAGATAAGAAAGGTTTCCCCGATTGAAGACAGTTGGACACTGTTAATTTTAGGTGCTATATTTCTTCCATTGCTATAAGGAAGAAAATTAAATGGAGGTCATGTATGTCACTCATTTTTCCCAATTGTGATGTGAGAAAATAATTATCATTTTAGTCTAAAAGTTTTTATTTTTTAAAAAAAATTATTTTTCATTTCAATCAATTAATTATAATTTGGATAATTGAATATGGGAGTACCCAGCTTGGGAGGAACTGCACACGACGAAGCAGCACATTTCTTTTATAGTTACAGTGTAAATGGTTATTGGATTTAAATTCGAGATAAAAATTAAATTATTTACCTTTTTTATATAGCAAAAAAATTTCAAATTAATCTTCAAGTTTCAAGTGGTATTTTTGTACTTACTAAAAATATATAAATGCAATTAAATATGCAAGTCAACTTGAGTTAAATATTAAAATACTCAAATTCAGTACATCCAATAATTGGAAAATAATTTTTGAGCACAAAATTAAATTGAATTTATTTACTTACTGTTTTTTCCTAACAGAACTTAAATATCTCTATCACTTTTACCCTATTTATTTTAGTTTGTCGATTTGATTAGTCTGATTAAAAAATTATTTCTTACAAGATTCGGTTGAATTAGTTTTTAGCTGGTTTAATTATTAGTTTAATTAAATTTTTAATCGGTTCAATCGATTTCTGATTTATCTAGTTTAAAGTCACTCTTTAAACTGATCTCTAATTAATTCTTAATTCAATCGGTCTAATTGATTGTTTTGGTATAATTCAAACAATACAAATATTTGAATCTCACGTAAATCGAAATAGAAGGGTGTCTAATTTGAGAGTAGGCAATAGGCATTCATGCATCAAATATGGTAGCCCATTTTCAGTAGTTTTGTGTTTACATGAGAATGGTTTCTAATTTTGACCCAAGACAAATAAAAATCAAAGAATGGGGAATAAGTCATTTCACAGCTAAAACTGATGAAAATAGTTGAAGAGCTTGAGGCATTATAGGCTCTTACCAATAAAAAATGGCACTTAATTTTAATTGCAAGTAGAAGATGAGTAATATAGCTATGTTTATTGACTTTGTGGTAAAAAAATTGCTTTTTTTTTTTTAAGTTTTAGGTCTAAATCTTGTAATTGAAATAACTTTGTTTTTCTATTTAAAAATTCGATTTAGCTCAATTTAAAATTTAATCAAAGTTTAATGTAATTATCAAAAAATTTAAGATAAAAAATGAATAATAGTAATACGAGGACATAAATGAAGTTTGCAACTACAAGCATGTTTATTTATGTATCTGGATATTTCAAGGTTTTAAAGTCCAGTCTCTACTCTCTAATATTATTGTGTGGGATCGATATGAAATGTCACAATTAATAGTGCTAACTATGATGGTTGGCTCCACACCGGCTTCGATTGTGTTATTTGCTGTATATCATTTTAGTGCTAAAGTTCGATAAGCAATATATTTTCTTTGTCAATGAAAAGTTTAGTTATCGATCGCACCATGTTGTTCCGTTCACTTCTAATCACAGTGGCTTGAACATATTATATTGGTCGGTACATGAATAATATTAAAAAATATGAGAAATTTAATTACTTACTATCATAATATGTATTGATCAATAAAAATTACATTAAAAATTAAAGTTCAATATTTTGAACCCCATGTGATGGCCTGATGGTCAAAGGTATTCACCGTCTCAACTATGGCCTAAGTTCGAGTTGCGTTAGTTATTTGGGCTTTGCCTTGTTATTGTAATTCATTAAAAAAAAGTTTAATATTTTAAATTTTAAAATTTATTTTTTCTAGTATATACTTTCACTTTTAAAATATAATTAAAAAAAACTTACTCGCCCAATTATCAAAGAAAAAAAAATCTCCACTCACCCTTCAACTTCTTTTCTCTAATTAATTTTGGATTTATTAAATGATTAATTTTTATTTGTGATTTTATTGATAGATTTTATTAAATCCGCCTTTCTGATACCACTAGAAATTGAGTCGTTACTAATGCAGTGCAACTCTGACACAATATAAGGTTATTACGCCTAGTGGTCCCTTGACAGTCCCCTTATGAAAGTATATATGTTCTCGCTAAAAGTGGGTGGCCTGGTAGATAAAGTGTCCGGGTGGCTGGTCACCAAGTAGATTGGTTCAGTTCAAACCCAAATATGGTGGGAAATAGATCAAAATAAATATGGATTAAGAGCCCACACATGGTTTACATAGAGAGAGATTCAAACATGAGATCTTAAAATTCTCAAAGCCTTAACCTTGTTTAGGGAAGACAATGGAGTGGGGTGGGGGCGACTAATGCTAAATCCACGATCACTCCACAAATGGCACGATCTGGTCCATCACTCCCCTCTCTTTACTATGGATATACAATCTTGAAAACCACTATCACCTCCATGTATATTAAATGCATCCATCCACGCCCCACCCTGCTTTGCTTCAATTTAATTTTTACTACTAATATTTATTTTAATCTTTTTAAAGTCAAGTGAATATTTAAATATAATTCTTAAAAAAAAATTATTTAAACATAAAATATATGATTTTTTTTCTATGTTATATCATTACATTTTTACCCTTTTAATAGTTTAAATATACAAAGATAAAATGGTAAATTTATATAGTGGAGCGGGTCGGGACAAGACAAGTAATTACCATAACCACTCTATACTTACTATTCAAAAGAAAAAAATCCACCACGCCCCATCTCACATTCACTTTTCAAATAAAAAATCTGCTCCATTCAAAGTAAATAGGTTCAACTCAATCAGACGATTTAAGTTTTGTCATCCCTAACTTTACTTATTAAGTTAAAACCTCATTAGTTGTAAGATTATTTTTAAAAATTGTTCTCAATGAAATATTTTGTTTTTCTTCTTTTTTTTTAATTTTTGTTTCTTTTTAATATTTTTTGCAAGTACATGTTAACTATTTAAATTTTAATTATATATTACTGTTGAGATTATTTTTTCCTTTTTCCTTTTATATTTTGATCAATTTGTTTCATTAGAATTTTTAAATAATGGTAACTAATTAAATTACATATTATTAATATAAATTAAAATACTTAATTTTAATTGAAGTCAAATATAAATTGTTTTATAAAAATCAAATATATTTAATTTATAGTTAATTTAAATTTCATTGTTTTGAAATTAAAACTTAAAAAAAGAGAAAATAAAAACACATAGATAAATAATAACAATGTTATAATTGTCTTTTTATTTAAAATTTTCTTAGCAAATAAATCTTAGGTAGGTTTATCGATTTTCTTCAAATCTACAAGGGTAAGTGGACAATCATGAAACCATAGGAGTAAGTGTATTTACACTAAACCCGAGGGGATAAGTGTCTTTTACCCTAAAAATTTGATTCACAATTGAGTTAATTTAATTTTTGGTCGGTAAACTTAGTAACTAGGTCTATTTTGGCATCAAATTTAGTAACTTTTTATATTATGATCCATAAATTTGGATTTCGTAAAAGTGTGATAATGTGTCACTTTGAGATTATATCACGTTATTACTCGAAGTTAAAAAAATTATATTATTAAATATATATTTGAAAATTTCAAGTGATGATCTAATAAAATTGCAGAATGACATCTTATCATATATTTAGAGTGTCCAAATTTAGATATTAAAATTGATTTAATTGTCAAATTTAAATATCAAAATAGGCCAAAATAATAAATCCCAAAATAAATCTAATTGTTAAATTTAACAACAAATTACATTAGCCCTCCCTAGTTATTACAGTTAAATGAAAATTACATTTATGAAGTGTATGTTTATTGATTTATAACCAAATCAATGACATAATATCAGGAAGCATTTTAAAAAATAAATTATTTTATGCATCCTTTCTACTAGACCTATTTATGTGTTGAGTTACTCGTTCAGGCCCGAAGGTCCGCTTGAAATTTGAGAGAGTTTAAATAAAAATATTATGCTCGAAAAATGGGATTGGGCAAAAAAAAAATTAGACTTGCTTAAAATATGGGTCAGGCTCAAGTTTAAACATTTAATGCCCAAGTCCTGCCTGGCCTAACCCAACCCATCTTTAGTTTATAATACTTTAGATTATGTTATTTTCATATATTATATAATGTAGAACATATTAAAAATAATAGACTAAATATATAATATTTCTCTAATGTAAACATTAAAATAATGTTAAGATGACTATATAAAAATTTTAATAAATAAAAATGTATATTAAATATTAAAATAATATAATATAAATATATTTTTAAAAATTAAAAATTATATGGGCGGGCCTAAATGGGCTTGGGTTAGTCTTTTGAAAATATGAGCGGGTCTAGGCAAAATTTTAGGCCCAGATTTCGGATCTGCCCAAACTTGGACAAGTATAAAGTATGCTAATATCATGCTTAGACTCGGCCCATGGACGCCTCTACTTCCCACCACATCATTTATGGTCATTTTCTAATTATTTAATGATAATTCAGCAAATTTTTTCATGTCATTGACATATAATTTGACTTTTTTTTTATCCTGAATCCTGAACTTAGAACCTCAATCCAGAACTTTAAACCACAAATATTGAATCTTAAATCTCGAACCTTAAACTAGAACCCCAAATTCAAGGTTTAGGGTTCAAGATTCAAGTTTGGAGTTCAATGTTCGAGGTTCAAGATAAAAAAATATATATCAATGACATGGAAAAATTATTGAAATGTCATTAAATAATTGAAAATAGACCATAGATAATATAATGGGAAGGATCCATAACATAATTTCTCCTTTTAATTATAATTTGAACAAAAATTTTAATTATTCAAAATTCCATTTGAAATCTCATATAAATTTTAAAAAATTCTATTATATCTTTTTGCTTGAATTAGTTTTATTTTATCTAAATTATTATTTAACGAGTAAAAGATTATATTTTTAAATTTACTTAAAATATATAGATATTAATTATTTTTAAATATTAAGGAAATCGGGCTTAAAGATGAAGTTTAAAAGGAAAAGTAATCAAACCCTAATAAAAAATCCACGTACAAAAAAATTCTCACTTATTCCGAAGTTTCATAAAATCGACTAACTTTTAAAGTTATTTGTTAAATGAATTTTAAATAAAAGAAAAGCTCACCATTTATATTCAATAATTTTAATTAAATATAATAAAAATCTAATTAATTATAAAAACATTTTAATTATTATTAAACTAAATTATAAAATTGCTTTTTACTCTAATATAATCATATTTTTAACGTAATGTATTTTTAATTAATATATATAATCTTTTGAAGTTACAAATACAATCACATTGCAATTATGAAAAATATATCTAAATAACTATAATCATAACTTATCATTATAAAGCTTGATTAGGCTAACAATCAAAATATATCTAGACGTGAATAACTTGAGGGGTAAATGAACAATCTTGAAATCACTGGGGTAAGCGTATTTACAATAAACTTGAGGGTAAATGTCTTTTACCCTCCAAAAATCAATTCCTAATTGAGTTAATTTAATTATTAATTTGTAAACTTAGCAATTAGATTTATTTTTTGGCATTGGACTTCATAGCTTTTCCTATTATAGTCCTTGAACTTGGATTTCGTAAAAATGTGATGATGTTTCACTTTGAAATTATGTCACGTTATCACTAGACACTTAAAAAGTATATATATTTATATATATAATATTAAAAACAAAAATAAAGACTGGATCGAAATATTATAATCGTAGGTAGGTAATTACTAAGTTGGTTCATATATATAAACATATTAGACACTTGATATCTAACCAAATGTAAGACAACTTCCCATTTTCCTCAACATAATTCACAAGTTACTTACTTTGAGTATCAATTTTTCATTCATCACTCAACCATCTTGAGCATATGATATACCATTATAAAGGTATCATAGGGTAGAATATAAAATCATAATTTTATGATTCTAATCTCCACCTTTACTAATCGAAAATATACCTCAAAGCTTCTAAAAATCTATTTTTTTCCAACAAATTGATCTAATTATTAAGTTTAAATATGAAAGTAGACCCAAAATTATAAATATAAAAATAGATGTAGTAGCTAAATTTAACAAGAAATTACATTAATCCTCCCTAGTTAAAATCTAACCTACCCCATCCACAAGGAAAGTTGTGTTCCCAATTTTTTATTGGTAATAATTTTCCCATTTAGGGTTAGTTATGATGATCGAATTTCCCCAATTATTTTATGGAAATGCGTCTGCCAAATCTTTCCATGACTAAGCCACCAAAATCAAGAAATCGTTCAAGTTACAAAAGAGAGAATAATAATAATAATAATAATAATAATAATAATAATAATAATAATAATAATAATAAAAGTCATAACCTGTTATACCTAACAAAGAGAAATCATTTTATGTATGTAAATATGTAATCTGATTTCTTCTTACAACAATCATGGTACGAGGATCAAATCATGAATTTTAGGATCTCTATTCTCTTAACCTTAATTAACTATAAGAATTAATTTAATTGATTATGCTCTAAATTCTTTTTCTAATTATTAATTTTAATATTTCCATTAAGCGAATGCCTTTTTATACTTTACTATTATTTTAAAATATCTCATAATATTTTCATAAAATAATCTATTTTATACTAATGCCCAAAGTTTATTATTATTATTATAAAATAAGATTAAAGGATTATCTTTATCTCTTCAACTTTATTTATTAGAATAAAATTTGAAGAGAATTCATGCATGGCTTAAATATAATAAGACACTCAAACTTAAAATCTTCTAATTCTTATGACTTTAATCTTACCACTAAATCAATGTGTTTTTATGCACGATTTAAAACTTTTATTATTTCTACTATTAATAATACTAATAATGAAAATAATATTCCAATAACTTAAAAACATAAAATTTTAAAAGAATATAAGAATGTGAAGAAGAAGAATAGACTAAAGTAGAGTATATGTGAAGTTATAAAAGGGAAGTTCAAACAAGATTCCATGAAATTCTTTGGTAGGTTTGATAAGTAATTAAAAAAAATAAAAAAGAGTAAACCCAGAAAACAAACAACATGGGACTTAATTTTCCCAGAAAATCAAAATAGTGAGTAGCAGTAAGCGAAAGTCAGTCAACATGCACGACCAGTGTCATTTATTTGCATGGAGAAATAAATAAATAAAAAGTAGGTAAACAAGCAATTCATATGTTTTTTTTTCTTTGATTTGGTCATGAAAATTGCATTAGGTGGAACTAAATTTGTCTCTAAAATTTAATGGATCTTTACCCAATCCTTTCAACCTTACGGTGAATTTTTTTTTGTATGTTAAAATTATGTACATTTTGATAAGTTAATAATTTGTATTGAAAATTTTCAGAAATATATTATATTATTTTTTGTTTTCTTTTTCTCATCATATTTTAAATTATTGGAAGAATTTTTTCTGGAGGGATTGAAATTAAATTAATTTTTTATAAGAGTTAAAATGTAATTTTTTCATTGTAAGCTTAACATTTTATAATTTTTAGAAAGATTAAATCACGATCTTACTATTTTAGGGTAGTCAAATACAATTTTATTGTGTTTTAATTTATAAAATTTGAATTTTGGAGGGGCTAAATCACAAATTTTCTAGGGGGACAAAGTCTCTACCTACCTCTTGGTAATCATGAGATTAAAAATAGCGGTAAAGATAAGATTAACTACTACAGCAATAAATTAAGTATTATAGCGATGAGATTAAAATAATTGATTTTATGTTTTCAATTTAATTACAACAATGAATTAATTAGTTATTGTATTGGTTTTTTTACCTTAGCATTAAAACAATAAAATATAGTAACGTGATATAATCTATTCATAATACAAAATTTGAATTTTCTAATTGTGAATAATGATATTTTAAATATAATTACGATATGATAAAATGCATAAATAAAATACATAAATCCTCATGTCTAACTAAATAATAGTTTGAATTTTTTTTAACAGTCTCATTATAAGTTCGATCATATTTGAAACTACTCATAATCCCTCCTTAACCCATAAATAAGAAAATAATGCATTTTAACATACTCAAATTTACATTCTCTTGCATTAGTAACAATACTCATATCAATTAAACATAGACTCAATCGGCTATTTAGATTGCATTTTAAAAGTGATACTAAAAAACCATGTAAGTGCAATATTCATAATATATTTTTAAAATTTATAAAATTGAAATAAATACTGAGAATTTAAAAGGTATGCTTTTATAACTTTCAATAGTATATAAATATTATAAGTATTTCAATCTCATTAATTTATATAGAAAAGTAAATCTATACTATATATGTTTTAAATGACTTCAATAATGTTTGAATATTTAACAAAGGGAGGGATTTACTGAGTAATATTTTATTATTCTGCTTAATTTAATTCATGTCAAGTATTGAATAATTAAAAATGTTTAGTTATTAGTTTCACGAAAAAATCATGATAATATTTTAAATCAATATAATAAAAACATTAAATTATTTTTAAAATTACATGCATAAAAATATAATAATATTAATAAATTTAATTATTAAAATTTTAATATATTAATCCTACAAAAGCTTTAAAAATTGTTTTTTATATAATACGAAAAAGAGGAGGAAATGGGAATTAGTGTTATTGAAATAAAACTTTAATCACAACTCTAAATAAAATATTTAAAAATAAAAAAATTAATAAGGTGAGATCTATAAAATCATGCGTTTTAATTAAATATGGAATATTAAAAAAGAAAGAAAGTGATAGTTATGTTGGAAATAAACAGGGCGAAAATTCTCGCTTTTTTCCCAACCGTTTTAATTTGAAAGCAGCAGGCATTAATTCCCAGCCGCACTCGCAGGTCTACCCATCTAATATCAGTCTCCATCCACCACATGCATAATCCCCCCAGCCATGTTGATCATATGATTTTTTATATTTAAACTTGTCACAATCCTAGAGCGAGTACGCACTTACGTACGCGAGAGGTGGTGTGGCCATTAATATTTTCTCTTTCCCGCGGGCATTCCACAACTGTAACGTATCCAAAAACGAATTCAGTAGAGGAAATAAACAACCAAGTAAACTACAATTAAGTTGAGCCGAAAACAGATTCAGTACAAAAAGATTAAGAAAATGCAGGAAAATAGAGAGAGAAAATAAAAACGAAGCCGCCATAAATGCAAAGCTCAACTACCCATCTATAAAGACCATACAAGCTCTTTTTCTTTCACTTACATAAAAGCTCCGCCACATTTCCAAATCTGACATTCAACTCCCGTTTTTCTTTTCTTTTCTATTTTTTTTGGTGTTTTAGATCTTTGATCGGAGGCAATGTGGAACTCGGCGGAGAACGTGTTCTCCAGGTCGGCTTCGTTCAGGGAGGAGGAGGATGATGAGGAGGCGCTAAGATGGGCGGCGCTGGAGAGGCTGCCGACGTACTCGAGAGTTCGAAGGGGAATATTCAAGGACATAGTTGGTGACTCCAAAGAAGTGGATGTTAGCGAGCTGGAGTCTACCGACCAAAGGCTTTTGCTCGAACGCCTCGTTAACTCTGTTGATGACGATCCTGAACGCTTTTTTGATCGTATGAGGAAACGATTCGACGCGTAATGCTCGTCTGCTTTTTCTTATATTAATTGTTATATGCTATTTTTTTTTTAAAGCTTAAAATGAAAGAACAAAGAGAATTTATGCTTTGTTTTGATATAGTAGAATATTGACAAGAATAGACAATGAAGATTTCTGGAATTTTGCGCTTTCTTAAAAAAAAAACTCTGACGTCAGTTACCGTATAGTTTAATTGGGCTACGTTAAGTTAATCTATGAAAATATCTTTTAACAGACAAATGATTGACGTATAATGACAACTGTTTGCGTTAATTAGATTCGAGAGCTTGTTTTCTTTATTCAATTTATTCAAATTTGACATAACTCATAATGTTTTATTGAACTCTCTGAATATTTTTACATTCTGCAATTCTACCGTGGGATCAGTTGCATTAGTAAAGTGGGCTTTATCATGTTTGTATCGGAAAAAGAAACCTTTTTTTTTTTTTAAGAAATGTATAATGATTTATTGAATGCGAACAGGTTTTTGGTTCTTATAAAATAAAAATTAAATCATTTAAACTTTCTTTTAATTAGAAGCTAGAATTCGCATTTCTCGTGGGAATAATTTCACCATTTTATTTTGATGTCTTTGATTGAGGTTGCTTTTATTAATTTTTACCCCTAGAGTGGTCATCATTGTTGATTAATATTTCTATGGTTTGTGGTTTTACAGAGTGGATTTGGAATTCCCGAAAATTGAGGTTCGGTTTCAGAATCTAACTGTTGAATCTTTTGTCCATGTTGGGAGCAGAGCATTACCAACCATTCCCAATTTTATTTTTAACATGGCTGAGGTAAAATCTGAAAGAATTAACCCCTTTCTATAAGCATATATAATGCTATCTTCTTAATGGCCATGCTAATATTAATTTCTTAACATTAAAATGTTGTTTTCAGGCATTTTTGAGACGGTTGCGTATATATCAAGGAAGGAGAAGCAAGTTGACTATATTAGATGGATGTAGTGGGATTATAAGGCCTTCACGGTGAGTCCACATAAGTTTCCATTTACTAATTTACGGAATGGTTATAATTATGTTTAAGCGCTACATAATTAATTACTACTATAATTTGTAGATTAACGTTATTATTGGGCCCTCCAAGCTCTGGAAAGACGACGTTTTTGTTGGCCTTGGCTGGACGCCTTGGATCTCATTTGCAGGTATTTTGATACTTGGAAGATTCTATGGTAACTGTGGTAACTGCCAATTATTTTGGCCAACATCAGAATCAAAGACCTGAAAGTTAGTGAAAATGAAAGCAAAAAGCAGAAGTCTATTGCATTTTCTACCGTTTACATTGTTAAGAATTGATAGGATAGTAGTTTGGTAGCGTGTGAAACGCCCATGGAGATCGGTTTTAATGATTTTATGTCATTAAATGGGCTCAGAATATGCCAGTGGAACTGCATTTATGTTTGTTAATTAACAGTACGAATCAAGAGTAACATCACTAGGTAAGAACGGAGCTAAAAAGTCCATTCAGCTGGATATCAATCCCAATCAACTAGACATAATTGGTAATCTAATTAAAGCATATTTACTCACCATGAACAACTAAGAAACTTAGTTATCTACTAATATTTCATTCCTTTCTTGTTAAGTCATTATATTTTATTACTTTGTAGATGTTGGGGAAAATTTCGTATAATGGACATGGACTAAAGGAATTTGTTCCTCCGAGGACATCTGCTTATGTCAGTCAACAGGACTGGCATGTAGCTGAAATGACTGTGAGGGAAACCCTTGAATTTGCAGGAAGGTGTCAAGGTGTTGGAGTTAAGTATGGTAAGCATTGAGAAATAATCTTTATGTCCATAATTCGTAATTCCTCGCTGCTTACTTATGCATACCTGCAAAAGATATGCTTTTGGAGCTTGCAAGAAGGGAAAAGAATGCTGGGATAAAACCCGATGAAGATCTCGATATCTTTATGAAGGTAAGTGTCATGGGTTGCCAACCTTACTTGGGTTGTAATCATTTTATTAATTGACAACAATTCTAAGAGCTATTGATGGTGTAACTTCTTGTTCCTAGTCACTAGCTTTGGGGGGGAAAGAGACGAGCCTCGTGGTAGAATACATCATGAAGGTATTCTCCAGACGCTGGTCACTCTCTGATGCATTTCCCATTCTGTGTTTTTAATACCTCAAGTGATTCATTTCTCTTGCAATTAGCAATTTAGCAATCTTGATGTAGTCTGAAGCATTAAAATTCATCTGACAGATTTTGGGGTTGGACATATGTTCTGACACGTTGGTGGGAGATGAAATGCTTAAAGGTATTTCAGGGGGGCAGAAAAAGCGGCTTACAACAGGTTTAAGCTTTGTACTTTTCGTCTTCCTTATCAAGCAGCTATCTGCTTTTCATTCATGCTGATTTGTCATAACTCTTATTTCAGGTGAATTATTAGTTGGCCCAGCTAGAGTGTTGTTCATGGATGAAATATCAAATGGGCTTGATAGTTCTACTACTTACCAAATTATTAAATATATGAGACACTCTACTGGTGCACTGGATGGGACCACTGTAATTTCTCTGCTTCAGCCTGCTCCGGAAACTTATGAGTTGTTTGATGATGTTATACTTTTATGTGAGGGCCAGATTTTATACCAAGGTCCTCGTGATGCAGCCCTTGATTTCTTTGCTTTTATGGGATTTAGATGTCCAGAAAGAAAGAATGTGGCAGACTTCTTGCAAGAGGTATGAGGCTAGAGCTTGCATTGTGAACGTATAATAGATGGTATTGTATTTGCTCAAGTTTTCTGCACACAGGTTTTGTCGAAAAAGGATCAAGAGCAGTATTGGTCTCTTCCTTTCAATCCTTATCGTTACATCCTCCAGGAAAATTTGCCGAGGCTTTCCGATCCTATCAAATTGGGAAGAATTTGCATGAGGAACTAAGCATTCCATTTGATAGTCGCTATAACCATCCTTTAGCACTTTCAACTTCTCGCTATGGCGTGAAGAAGAGTGAACTTCTAAAGATCAGCTTTGACTGGCAAATGCTACTGATGAAACGGAATTCATTTATCTATATTTTCAAATTTATTCAGGTAAGTGCTGAAACTTTATCTGGCAACATACTAGTAATTTCTAGTGAAAGTTTAGTGTTGAGTGTAGGGGTGTTGATCTATTAGATTAGTTTGTTTTCTCTTTTATCTTCCTGTTTTATAGCTAAAATTCCACTGAGATTTAATCTGATTTATTAACTATGTCCTTTCTTCCCCAGCTTTTTATTGTTGCCTTAATTACTATGAGCGTTTTTATGCGGACGGCACTGCACCATAATACAATTGATGATGGAGGATTGTATCTAGGGGCACTATACTTTTCCATGGTTATTATTCTTTTTAATGGATTTACGGAGGTTTCAATGTTGGTGGCCAAACTTCCTGTTCTTTACAAGCATAGGGATTTGCATTTCTATCCAAGCTGGGCTTATACGCTACCTTCTTGGCTGCTAAGTATTCCAACTTCTCTCTATGAGTCTGGTTTTTGGGTGGCAATTTCATACTATGTGATTGGTTATGATCCTGATATCACCAGGTAAATTTGCTTTCAAATGAATTTTGGCATGTATTCTGGCATTTTATTGATAATCGTCATTTTAATTCTAAACAATGCAGATTTCTTCGGCAGTTCTTGTTGTATTTCTGTCTGCACCAGATGTCTATAGCTCTTTTCCGTGTAATAGGATCCTTGGGAAGAAATATGATAGTTGCCAACACTTTTGGGTCTTTTGCTATGTTGGTGGTCATGGCTCTAGGAGGCTATATTATTTCAAGAGGTAATTAGACAGGCATGTTTTCTAAGTATATGTATATACATATATATATTTAATTGCTGATGCTATATGATTATTTACTCTTCTTCAATCTGACAGATCGTATACCTAGCTGGTGGATCTGGGGTTATTGGGTTTCTCCTTTGATGTATGCTCAAAATGCAGCTTCTGTCAATGAATTCCTTGGAAATTCCTGGCATAAGGTAACATCAAAAAATAATTATTATTGCATTTTCTAATTTAATAATTTAAGTGGCTGAGGAATCTTCTGTTCATCTGTCATCATATGTGGTAAAAGTAATGATGTCAGGACAAGAATAAAATCAGCTGCCTGTTTAACAGTTGTTGATAGTCTATAGTTTGCATTCGCATGCTGAGTCTGAACTTTTATTATTGATTAATGACTTAGGGGCGTACTTTCCATTTGTTCTTTCAACATTATAGTGTTATGGGAATGTCATGACCATGCATGCCTCAGCTCGTCAAAATGGTCTCCGAGCAGTCCATCTATTTATTTAGCTAATTTAAGCTATCTTGAAATTTCTGTTTCACTTTCAATCTCACCCTTATTGATCTCTGGGTTCTGTCATGTGCGAATCACATTCTCTGATTGTGATATGATTCAAGTTGGAATTTGGGTTGAATTTGTATAAAAGTAGACCAACTTCGGATATGAGCAACAAAAAGTTGTTTCTTAATTGAGTTACAGTTGCAGCATTCTTGGTTTTAGGGCCAAATTTGAAACCTACTGTACTAAATTTCCTTGCTTGTAGAGAGCTGGAAACTACACTAACTTCTCATTGGGTGAGGCATTATTGAGAGCACGAAGTTATTTTCCAGAGAGCTACTGGTATTGGATAGGCGTTGGTGCTTTGCTGGGATACACAGTTTTGTTGAATCTCCTGTTCACATTCTTTCTTGCTAACCTTAACCGTAAGCTATCTTTTTCTATTCAAAGTTTATCAATCCTGAACTTCCTTTCTTAGCAAAACATTTTAAATATCTGGTCTATACATAATTAATTTCATACCTTTTTGTTATTTAGCTCTGGGGAAGCAACAGGCTGTTTTCTCCAAGGAAGAACTGCAAGAGAGAGACAGGAGAAGGAAGGGTGAAAATGTTGTTACCGAGCTGAGACATTATTTGCAGAACTCAGGCTCATTTAATGGTAAATAGTAGACATTTTAGATCATTTTTTATTGTGTGTGCGTGCGTGCGCGCCTTTGTCTGTGTATGTCAGTATGTAGTCAAATACTTATGCTTTCTGTTCAACTGCTGCGCAGGAAAATATTTCAAGCAGAGAGGCATGGTTCTCCCATTTCAACCACTTTCGATGTCTTTCAGCAATATAAATTACTTTGTAGATATCCCTGTGGTATAGTATATTGACCTTCTTCACTTTTCCTTTTTTTCTTTTGGAAATATGTTGACCAATTACCTTATTTTCTATGTATCTTTTCAGGAATTGAAGCAACAAGGGATAACGGAAGATAGATTGCAGTTGTTGGTCAATGTTACTGGAGCATTTAGACCGGGTGTGCTTACGGCTTTGGTCGGTGTCAGTGGTGCTGGTAAAACTACACTCATGGATGTTTTAGCTGGTCGAAAACCGGAGGGCTCATAGAAGGGAGCATACATATATCGGGTTTTCCCAAAAGACAAGAAACTTTTGCAAGAATTTCAGGTTACTGTGAGCAGAATGATATCCATTCTCCCTGTTTGACTGTTCTGGAATCTCTTTTATTCTCTGCTTGGCTTCGGTTACCATCAGATGTTGGCTTGGAGACACAGAGGGTAATCATAAAAGACTTTTCATTTGCTTTCTTCTTTTTTTTTTACTTATATTTGGCAGCTTAGTTCATCATATTGACTTATTTAGGGTGGACTTTCAGGCGTTTGTCGAGGAGGTGATGGAACTTGTGGAGCTTACTCCATTAAGTGGGGCATTGATTGGTCTGCCAGGAGTTGATGGCTTATCCACTGAACAACGGAAAAGGCTGACTATTGCTGTTGAACTGGTTGCCAACCCTTCTATAGTCTTCATGGATGAGCCTACGTCAGGATTGGATGCTAGATCTGCTGCCATTGTAATGAGAACTGTCAGAAACATTGTCAATACTGGACGAACAATTGTGTGCACCATCCATCAGCCCAGCATAGACATTTTTGAATCCTTTGATGAGGTCTCTTTCTCTTGGTGGATAGATGATCTGTTTTTATGTACACGCACATGTATACACAAATATAGAAATGATCACGAATAGGCAATATCATTGTGTCACATAGGCAAGTCCAGGGGCAAGTTATTTTGTACTTCACCATTACATAACCATTTTAATCCACTTCTCATTCAGCTTCTGGTTTAATCTATTATTGCAGCTTTTATTCATGAAGCGTGGAGGAGAGCTCATATATGCTGGTCCACTTGGCCCCAAGTCTTGCGAACTCATTAAGTATTTTGAGGTTGGGTTGTGCTTGTTTATACCTAAAATTTTAACTCATTGTTTATCAAACGATGAATTTGGCCGCCACCTCCCCCCCCCCCCAAGGGCCTCATTCTTGCTAACTCTACAATTTTGTTTTCCAGGCAGTTGAAGGAGTGCCAAAGATCAGACCTGGCTATAATCCTGCTGCTTGGATGCTTGAGGTTACTTCAACAGCTGAAGAAAATCGTCTGGATGTGGACTTTGCAGAAATTTATCGTAGATCAAATCTATTTCAGTAAGGGATACTTATTTTGGAGTTTAAGCTGTTTTTTTTTGGCTTATTCCATTATTGTTTATTTAGTTCTAATATTTTCAGAAACTTCTTTATCTAATTTCATCCTACTGCTTTATTTCAGGCGCAACAGGGAGTTAGTTGAAAACTTAAGCAAGCCAAGTGGCAACTCGAAAGAACTGAACTTTCCATCCAAGTATTCCCAATCATTTTTTGAACAGTTTTTAACATGTCTTTGGAAGCAAAATCTATCTTATTGGCGAAACCCCCAATATACAGCAGTTAAATTCTTCTACACTGTTGTCATCTCGCTGATGCTTGGAACTATATGCTGGAAATTCGGTTCAAAAGGTTTTCTACTTGGCATCTTTCTTAATGTTATTTACGGCACAGTATGTCAAGTTGTTCTGTGTGTTTATCTTTATTTGTTACTATAACATGAATAGAATCATGCGAACTGTGGGAATATCCAATTTTCCTTCAAAAATGTCGAATGAATCACTTCTGTTCTGGGATTCTCTTTTGTGTGCTAATGTCATCTTCCATTTTGGTCAGCTCATCTTTGCTTATAGAGTCTATTGTCTCAATTTGGTTCCCTTACAGGGAGAGCCAGCAAGATCTATTCAATGCCATGGGGTCCATGTATGCTGCAGTCCTCTTCATTGGAATCACAAATGCAACCGCCGTTCAACCTGTTGTTTCTATTGAGAGATTTGTTTCATACCGAGAAAGAGCCGCCGGAATGTATTCAGGCCTAGCCTTTGCATTTGCTCAGGTTGACATTCGATTTTCAGCCGTTGCACAAGAGCAAAACTGTGTCCCGGCTCCTTTTAATTTTTCTAGAAATTAGCTTTGAGTCCTTCCATATTTTTTATTTGCAGGTTGCCATTGAGCTCCCATACGTGTTTGCACAATCAGTAATATACTGTTCGATTTTCTACTCCATGGCCTCATTTGAGTGGACTGCTTTGAAATTTATATGGTACACATACTTCATGTACTCAACATTGCTATATTTCACCTTTTACGGAATGATGACGACCGCGGTCACACCAAATCATAACGTGGCTGCTATCATCGCTGCTCCGTTTTATATGCTTTGGAACCTTTTCTGCGGCTTTATGATTCCACACAAGGTAATGAATAAATCTGCTGTGTTTTCTCGGTTTCTTCACTCTGCCATGCATGGTTTTACTTATGAGCAAATAACGGTGTCGTGTAATTTTCCAGAGAATTCCTATATGGTGGAGATGGTATTACTGGGCAAACCCCATAGCTTGGAGTTTGTATGGCCTCGTGATTTCGCAGTATGGCGATGACGACAAGCTCGTCGCGCTATCGAATGGAGTAGACTCGATGCCTACGCGAGTGTTGCTCAAGGAAGTGTTTGGGTATAGGCATGATTTCTTGTGCGTAACTGCTGTTATGGTAGGGTTTTTTGTCATCTTTTTCGCAGTAATCTTTGGTTTTGCTATAAAAGCCTTCAATTTCCAGAGGAGATGATGACAAGGGAGAGTATGCATGCGCTGTTGTCTCTCATAAACACGATTCTGTATAGGAATGTTATGTTTTGGGTCTACAGTGAAATTGTTTATTTTGTTTTAACAATTTTTTTTCCTTATAATATAAAAAGTCGCAGTCTAGAATAAGGAAAAGTATATTACTCATGTAATTAGAATTATATGAACCGACCAGATTAAATTGAGTTTTTTTTTTTTTTAAATTTTTGTTTATATGTTGAACAATAATAACTACTCTGTTTTTCAGCATAGTTATATTCATATAGTCATACGATTTCGTTAAATTCCAAATTTGCATCTTAGCTTTTCTTACTCTCTTATCTAAATTCAAAGTTTAGAAAAATGCAGGGACTTATGAGATATTTTAACGTACATTTTAATTTATTTTAGATTTTTCCTATTTAGTCCCTTCTCCCTTTTACTGCTTTTTTCATCAATTCATATTTCTACAACTAAATTAATAATAATCTTGAAATTCAAAAGAATCTCAAATTCCATTTTTTAAAAATATTTTTTCTTTTAAAATCTAATATGTAATTTTTTACACTTACCAAAATTACATACATTTATATTTTTTGGGTAAGAAAGACGTAAGATTATCTAAGGATAAATATTAAAATTATACATGAATTTTAATTTAATGTACATTATTATAATATGAACTTTGATTTTGTATAATTTTTATAAAATTTTAATTTTATTCAATTTACACAAATTGCTAAAAAGATCATTTTACGTTGATATATTACATATATAAAAAATTATATAAATCTAATATGAAAAAAATGCATGTATTCATTTCTTTAAATGTGCACAATTGAATCAAAAATGAAAATTTCATATATAGATGTGAACCACAATTCAAGTTTAATATGTTAATTATACCAAATCAAAATTCATATATCAAATTACATATTAAATCAAAGTTAATGTATAAATTTTGATATTTACCTAGCAATTACAAACTAGAAAAACTCTATGTGGCAGCATTAACCCCATCGCTTGTTAGCATCCATCACTCTGATAGCTTCGGGTGGATCCTTGAAACGTCTAATTCCGGGCCTCTCAAGCACCATCAAAGCATCCTCACAATCCCTCCAATGCCGATTCCACAGGAACTTAATGAGCATTATATGATCACATCCTCCTATATCCCAAATCCCATGTTGTGTTTAAGCCATCATCTTGCAGAATTGAGCAATAACCAATGCTTCTACTAAAGCCCAAAATCCATCTTCCCTCATCATCATGAAGTACACCGTCCGTAGCTACTCTGCCATGCATGTCTTTAATTGAACCATAAGAATTTTTAATATGATCCAACCTTGTATCAGTTTCTTCCATCTGCATTGCCGAAATATTGTTGGCAATATTCCTTGCCCAAGCTAAGCTTTCGGTCACAATGTTCCTAATGCCAACATGACCATTATTGAAGACAAACTCGTTCCTCATCTTCCACTAGATTCCTTCAACTTGTATCACATCAGTATTTCGCAAATTAGTAGTCCAATGGAAGATAAGAAATTTATATCAACTATAGTCAGAATGAGACTTCGAAAAAACAAGAGTCACAGATGGAATGGATGTTTGATTCAGTGTCGTATCCGTAGTATGGTATTAAATTGCGGCCGCAACGCAGTGTAACGGCCGCAACG
The DNA here is from genome assembly GCF_025698485.1 of Gossypium arboreum. NCBI lineage: Eukaryota > Viridiplantae > Streptophyta > Magnoliopsida > Malvales > Malvaceae > Gossypium > Gossypium arboreum. Next base: position 131,560,081 of record NC_069075.1, read on the forward strand.
CAGTGTAACGGCCACATCGTAACGGTTTTGAAGGTCTCTACAATGCAATATTGGCGCAACACGACGAGGGAATCGTATCACGACTTTTGCGGTCTGAAGCCGTTACGTAACGCTGCAACACCGCAATACCGCAACAAACTTTCAAATTATCTAAAATATGAAATCACATAAATGAAACACTCAAATAATTTTAGACTTAGCAAAAAAGGAAAAAAAATGATGGTAAATAATAACAAATATTTAACTTATGAAACATCCTTATTTGATCCTTGGAACATTATGAAAATTATTTGATCATTGGAACATTTAACAGACTTCCAACATTATACTTACATTAAATCAGCAAATTGCATGTCTATTATCACTTTTTTCTTAACAGTGATTATCGGGTAAAGCTTTATTTTTGATTACTTCAGGATTTGAATGGCATACACATATTTTTCTTTTACATACACTTGATATATATACACATACTTTTCTGTTAAATTTAAGTTTTGTGTTACAACTTACAATTTTATAGCTTTATTTATGACTACTTAAAGATTTTAATGGTAGAATTTGTTAATGGCGTTGTGTTGTTTGGTTTTGTCTTGATTTTGGATGTTCTACACTGCTATTTCTGCAATTACTTTTTTTAATAAGAAAATCAATATTGACTAAACAAAAAAAAATGAATTTGTAAATAGAATTTTTTTGAAGTGTTTGAAAAACTATGATAGAATTTTTTGGTACAATAATTCAACAAATACAAAAAAAAGGGGTAATATGTAAGTAAAGGACTAAAGTAAATAGTATAAATTTTGTTTTGAAGTGTTTGAAAAAATTGGTAAACTGTGATAGAATCTTTTGGTACAATCATTCAACAAATAAAGGGAAAAAAGGGGTAAAATGTACGTAATGGCTAAAATAAACTGTGTAAATTTTGTTTTGAAGTATTTGAAAATTTTGAAAATTTATGATAGAATCTTTTGGTATAATCATTCAGCAAATAAAGGGAAAAAATTGAGTATGAAATGAATAAGTATATATATTATTTCATGTACTTTTCTCTTAAAAATAGTTAACAAATTTAAAAGAAAAATTGAAATGTGTAAAAAAGAAGAAGAAAGAAGTTTACACCACTACATAAACAATCAACGTGTGGAAGAGGCAAATAGAAACTTTGAGTTCCAAATTTCACTTATCCTTTTCCACAATTTCAAGAGTTCACTTCTTTTTTCTTTCTTTTTTTTTTTCCATTTCAAGACTTGTTCTTAACTCTATTGTTATTACAACAGTAAGATATGAAATTATTATTATTTTATAAATTGTGGTTGATTAGTATAGGCAGCTAATTTAGGGTTTATTACTTAGTTTAAAAATCTATTTATCTTAGTTTATTACATGAAAGTTGAAAGAACTAAATAAAAGATATAATAGATTTGAGGCATTTAGTTACAAAGCTGTTTATAAGGTATTTTTGTGAATCAGTTTGTGGTGTTAGTTATAAGTATTATGATTTATGTTTCATTTTTTGAATTTTTTTATTTTTAGTTTTAAGTTTTATAATTATTATTTTATTTTTGAATATTTTACTGTCTGGTTTGATATCATGTAATGAATAATAATGATCTAGGTGCAGCTATAAAAAATGCCACGTTCGAGAAGTAAAGAAGGTGAAGCTCATAGTGATGATTACGGTTGGAGGTGGGGAGAACCTGTTGATGGTGGTCATAATAATGTCAAATGCAAACTTTATGAAAAAGCCATCAAAGGAGGAATAACACGGTTGAAAGAGCATTTGACAGCAAAAAAATGGAATGTAGCACCTTGTCCAAATGTCTTGGCAGAAGTTAGAAAAAATATTGCACAATAGCTTAATGAATATCCTAATGAAAAAATTGTGAAGCAAAGGAGGAAAGAAGAATTGAAGGAAAGAATAAGATTAGGAGATCATGGAGATTATGGTGATAGTGATGTTGATGATGAGGAGTTAACTATTGCAAGATGTGAAAGTATAAGATCCAAAATTGAATGGGAAGAAAGACAACGTCGAAGAGCAAGAATTGGTCAAGATTCAGTTTATGAAACTGGGGGAGGTAGTAGTTCTGAAACTCAAGTATTTAGCAGATCTTTCAGTATCCATAATTCTGAAAGAAGTGGGAAGGAACATTAGTAGACTAATTTTAACTCTCCTGGAGCTAGATTAGCAAATATGGATCATGTTCTTGAAAGATCATAAAGTTTGAAGCAACCAAAACTCACTACAAGCTTCTTGAATAATGCAAAAGCAAAGCTGGGGAAAACAATGTCAAAGTTAATATTGCATGAAGCTTTACCTGCAAGAATTGCAGAGTCACCATTTCTACAGCCTGTATTTCAAGTTGCAGCTGAAGTTGAAAAATCAATTAGGGGTCCTTTAGCTTATAAGGTGACAGGAGTGTATTTGGAAGAAGAGTATAATACAATAAAAGAATGGGTGAATGCCTTTAAGCCTATCTGGGAAAAAAGAGGTGTGATTATTATGTGTGATGGATGGAAAGGGACTAGAAATCAACATATAATCAATTTCTTGATTTATAGTCCTAGAGGTACTATTTTTAAAAAGTCAATTGATGCTAGCAATATTACCTATTGTACTGCTGTGTATTATTTTAATATAATGGATAAAATGGTGGATGAAATTGGTGAAGAATTTATTGTTCAATTTGTTACAGATAATGAAGCAGCGGTCAAAGCAGGTGGTAAAATTTTGATGCAAAAGAGAAGGCACTTGTACTGGTCAGCATGTTCTACTCATTGCTTGGATCTTATTTTGGAAGAAATTAGTAACAGAAAAAGTGTGAGAAGGGTCCTAGATGAAGCAAAAAAGATAATTTCTTTCACATACAATCATACATAGACGATTGATTATATGGAAAGATATACACAGGGAAGAGAACTCTTATGACCTGGGATTACTAGATTTGCTACTAAAAGAAATGGTGACTTCTTGAAAATGAAGAAGGTCCACATATGCAAGAAAACTAGCTGGATTAGACGTGATGGAAGTCATTAACTCCAGCGAGTTTTGGAAAAAGGCTGTTGATGTCCTAAAGATCCAAGACCCGTTGGTTAAAGTATTAAGGATGTGTGATGGTGATGAAATACCAACTATAGGTTTTATTTATGAAGCTATGGATGGAGTAAAGTTGGCGATTCAAAGAGATTGTCTCTATTACAAGAAATATTGGGAAATAATTGATAGGAGATAGAGTAATCAACTTCATAGTGATTTACATTCTGCTGGTACATCATAAAACTTTTAACTTTTTAGATTGTAAAATATTTTGTTTAGATATTTATTATATTATTTTTTATATAAGATATTTCTTAAATCAGCAATTTCTATATGGAGGCAATTCCACAAATGATGTGCTTAATGGGGGTTAGAAGTGTTATACAAAGGATAGAGCCTAACATGAATAATCAAGTTTTGGCAATGAACCAGGTATGTATTTATATACTAAAAATTTTAAAGAAACTTACAAATTATCATGTTGTAACTACTAATTCATTTATTTTTAGTTGTTGCTATATCGAGATAAAATGGATTCTTTTGGAACACCGTTAGCCCAAGCTGCAATTCTGAGGACTAATCCTGGTAAAAAAGAATTTCACCTCTATAGTTTTGTAGATAATGAAGATATATTTATGAAATGTATCCTATTATTTATGTTTTTGAAGCTGAATGGTGGATTAATTATGGAAGTTGTGCACCTCAACTTCAACGCATTGCTATCAAAGTTTTGAGTCAAACAACTTTATCTTCAAATTGTGAGCGTAATTGGAGTAGTTTTAGTCTGATCCATACAAAGAAAAGAAATAGGCTTAAGCATAGAAAGCTTCAAAAATTAGTTTATGTGCATTATAATATGAGGTTGAAGCTAAGACACATGCAAAGAAAAAGTGCACAAGAGTTGGAAATAAGTTTTAATCCGATCAATCTTGATAATATTTTTAAAGAGGAAAGAGAAGATGCTACACTTGATGGGGAACAGAATTTCTCATGGTTGCCTGAATAGTTACTTAATGAAACTGATAAAGAAACTCAAGGTGAAGATACGAATGACATTTCACCTATTCCATCTAATGAAGAAAGTGTTCAACTATCAACGTCAAGTGGTGATGATGGTGATGATCCCGGTGGCAATAATGAAGTTGCATACCAAAGAACACATGGCCACATTTATTAGTAATTTTCATGGAGACCAAGGTGTGACCAGATATCCTTATGCTGCTAATCCAGGTTTGTTTGAAACAAATGCATCAATTAGTTTACAAAATAGAAGAGACGGGGGTAATAGAACTCATGGGAGGATGAAAGAGCACTTTTATGATTCATTTGCAGGTTCGTCATCACATAATTTAGCTACAAATGATAATGAAAAGAATGAATCATCTTAGGGTTCTCATTCCTACTAACCAAATGCATATTATCCACCTCACTTGAACAAAATCCAAGCTATGGATTTATTGGCTACCATTTACCATACCACATGTTTTCTATGAATGATGCATCTTATGGTGCACACAATGTGATATCTTTTTCAAATGGAATGGGAAGGGATCAAAACCAAGGCAGAGATGAAAATGGAGATGCTTTAGATCCTCCACGCCATTCAGTTTGGTGGTGAATTGTAAGAAATGAAGTTTTCATATTTGTATTTATGTATTTTTTAAGTTATGTAAAATGAACTTTTTCATGTTAAAATGTGAGAATATTTAAATGCTTTTTCTAATATGAGACTATTTATATGTTACTCATTAAAATTATTGTTGTTATTATCAATTATTTAGTATGATAATATTTGTATAGTCCATAATTATTTTCAATGAATTTTTATCTATAAAATTTTATTTTTATTTTTAAAATAAAACATATAAAAGAGTATATTAATATTAGAATATTAAAATATAGTTGCAAAATATGTAAATATAATATTTTGGAAATATTGTGATTTTTGAGAAACAAATCACGTCTGCGACAACTATTATGCGTTACATAACGTCTGTATCATCCGCAACCGCAACTGCAACAGACACCGTGACTACAACTTAATATTGTTGAAGTTTTAGTAGCAATTCACCCGGATGAAATATGAAGCTCTATTAGAAGTTAGAGCAACAAAGCAATAAATCCGGATAAAAAATGAAAAAAGTTTGAGATTCAAGGACTTGAGAGTCACAAGAGAAAAACAAGCAAAAAACAGAAGCAAGACGGATGTTGAAGAAGAAAACTAAAGTTTACTTCTCTCATTCATTAATTTTTTCAACTAAACAATGTACATATATTAAACTATTACATTGAAAGAGCAATAAATTTGATTAAAAAGAACATGCTAAAAAATGGCTGAATGATAACCTAGGACCTACCTAAATCTGCTAAGTACTGATTAACTTTTTCCTTCAAAAAGTAGCTGTCAAATCAAATACAGGTCGGTTGTTACACAAAAGTACTTCATCCGGATAACATACGATACTTTTGTATGCTACTATATTTTATCCGGGAAACATACATACTGATGTTTGTCGCCACCTTTTAACACTCCTCCTTGGCTACAAGACAGCAGACTCCAATTTCCTTCCTTAAACACTCAAACCTTGTAGCAGCCAATGGCTTCGTCAAAATATCAGGAAACTTTTTTTTCTAAGCTGCAATGAACAAGACTGACTTCTTTTGATTGCTCAGCCTCTCGAACAAAATGAAATTTGATCTTGAAATGTTTTGTTTTGCCATAAAAAACTGGATTTTTAGCTATGGCAACTGCTGACTGATTATCAACCCTGATTTCAGTTGCTTCAACTTGTTCTTCATTCAAATCACATAGCAGCTTTCTAAGCCAAATGGCTTGATTAACAGCTATAGCAGCTGCAATGTATTCTGCTTCAGCTGTTGATTGAGAAATAGTTTGTTGCCTTTTTAAGCTCTAACAGAAAACTCCTGATCCAAGAGTAAAGAAGTACCCTAACGTGCTCTTCATGTCATCAATGGACCCTGCCCAAACACTATCAAAATACCCTATCAATTTGAGCTCTTTTTCCTTCTCAAACTTCACTCCATGATCTAAAGTTCCCTTCACATATCTGAGAACTCTCTTTGCTGCTTTAAAATGAACAACATCACAGCAATGCATAAATCTAGACATGAGACTAACAACATACATTATATCAGGCCTAGTTGCTATTAAGTAAAGCAAACAACCTATCAGGCTTTTATATTCCTTCTCATCAACCTTCTCTTGATTGCTATTGCTTGTTAATTTCTCACCTTGAGCCACAGGTGTGCTGACAGTTTTGCAATTTGCCATGCAGAATCTGTTGAGAATCTTCAAGGCAAAGGCATATTGAGTAATGAAGATGCCTTGATCAGATTGGTTCACTTCCATCCCAAGAAAGTATGTCATAACTCCCAAATCTGTCATTTCAAAAACTTCTTGCATTTGCACTTTGAACTCATCAATTAGCTCTCCCTTACTTCTAGTTACAAGTAAGTCATCCGCATAAAGTGAGACAATCAAAAGAGTTTCATGTTTTGACTTCTTCACATAAAGTGTAGGTTCACTAACACTTTTCTCAAACCCGAGTTTAGACAGGTATGTATCAACCCTATCATACCAGGCCATTGGTGCCTGCTTCAGGCCACCTATAGACTTTGTCCTCTTCTCCTAGGACTTTAAATCCATCTGATTGCTCAATATAAATCTCCTCATTGAGGAAGCCATTTAAAAATGCTGACTTAACATCGAGCTGATAAATTCTCCATTCCTTCTGTGCAGCCAAGGCAAATAGAAACTTAATTGTGTCTAGCCTTGCTACTGGAGCAAATGTCTCCATGAAATCAATGTCGTATTCTTGACTGTAGCCTTTCACCACAAGCCTTGTGTTTATTCAATGAGCCATCAGCATTGTACTTGGCTCTAAACGACCACTTTACACTTATAACTTTCTTATAGTCTGGTCTGTCAACCAATTCCTAAGTGCCATTCTTGTGGATTATTTCTAATTCAGCTTCCATGGCCTTCTTCCAGCGTCTGTCCCTGGTAGCCTCTTCAAAATCTGAAGGTTCAACTATTGCAACATCACATCTTTGGCAGATGTTTGCAATGGTTCTGGTTCCTCTCACAAGAGCATCATCAAAATTTTCATTGCTATGCTTATTTTCAACTAGTTCCAAACTGTTGTCAAACTGATCTTCTTCAATCAACCTTGCATCTTCATCATTCCAGCTCCAAACCTTCTCTTCATCAAATCTAACATCCCTACTCACCAAAATCTTCTTTGTCGAGGGATCATACACCCTGTAGCCTTTCTTGGTGCTGCTGTAGCCAACAAATATTCCAGGCATAGATCTTTTATCAAGTTTGGTTCTCTTCTTAGCTGGAATAAGAGTATAGTAGACACAACCAAACACTTTTAGGTGTGACACTCTTGGTTTGAGATCATGCCAAGCTTCGAAAGGAGTCTTTTCCTTCACAACAGTAGTAGGAAGACTATTAAGCAGATACACTGAGGTATTGACAGCCTCAGCCTAAAATTTGTTTGGTAGCTTGCTTTCAAACAATAAGCATCTAGCCATATCAAGCACTATTTGATTCTTCCTCTCACATACTCTATTTTGTTGAGGAGTATAAATTGTTGTTAGCTGATGATGAATTCCAGCTTGCTTACACAGCTTCTGAAACTTCTCAGACAAATACTCAGCACCATTATCTGATCTCAAAGCCTTGGTCTTGAAACCTGATTGATTCTCAACTAAGGTTTTATATTTGCTGAATGCCTCCAATAATTTTGAATTTTGCTTCAAAAAATAAACCTAGCAAAATCTACTGAAATCATCAATGAACATCGCAAAATACTTGTTGTCATTCAATGAGGAAGACCTTATTGGTTCACAAATGTCAGTGTAAACTAATTCGAGCTTACCTTTAGCTTTCCATGCCTTATTAACAGGAAAAGGCAATCTTTCCTGCTTACCAAGCTGGCAAACTTCATAAACATTTCCATTGACCTCAAGTTTGGACATGTCTTCAACCAAATTCGACTTTTGCAACAAACCAAGTGATCTATAAATGACATGGCCTAGTCTCTTGTACCATAAACTAGCTGTGTCAGTAGCACTAGTATAGGCCTTCATTTCTAACTGATTCATGTTCAACACAAAACATCTTTCAGTCATGGCCATTGTAACCAATTCTTGACCAAGTGGATCTTCAATAATACAATAGTTATTCTTAAAAACAAATGAATAACCCTTTTCAATAAGCTGGCCAACACTAAGCAGGTTTTAGTCTATGTCAGGCACACAAAGTACATCAGAAATAACTTTATTACCTGAACAAGTGCTGATCACTGCATCTTCTTTGCCTCTGGCCTCAATGAGATTGCCATTTCCAACTCTGACATTGGAAGTAAACCTTCTGTCAAGATTCTTGAACAGCCTTTTGTCTAAAGCCATATGGTGAGAACAACCACTATCAACTAGCCAGTTCTTACTGGTTTTGCTTGAGGTTACATAATAGGATGCAGAGAAAATATGCTCCTCCTGAGCTTGAACATCCTCAGCAGCTTGAGCTTGGTTTTGCTGCTGAGTTTGTGCCTTGCCTTTGTTCTTGCACACTTTTTCAACATGACTAAACCGTTTACAGCTTCTGCATTGGATGTCTGGCCTATACCAGCATACTTCACCCGGATGACTTACCTTATGCAGTGTAGGCAAGGTGGTAGCTTCTTTTTGCCAACATCTCTCCTTACTTTCTCCCTTTTATTGAGCCAAGATTTCTTCCCTTTCTGACTTGAACCTGAGCCTTCTTTGACCTTTGTTTGGAAAGCTCCTTCTAGATACTTTTCCTGCCTATTGGCCCTCCTTTGCTGAAGTGCATATAGGGAATTTGCCAACTTAGACAATAAGATAGCTGATAAATCCCTCGAGTCCTCCAATGAAGAGATTTTTGGCTCAAATTTTTCAGGGAGAGTTGTAATAATCTTTTCAACAACTCTGCTCTCACTGAAATCATCACCAAGGAGCCGAAGGTTGTTGACTATGGCCATTATCCTATCAGAGTACTACTTGATGGTCTCTGACTTTTTCATCTTCAAGTTCTCAAAGTCTCTCCTGAGGTTGATCAGTTGTTGTAGTCTTGTCTTGTCTAACCCCATAAACTCCTCCTTTAGCTTTTCCAATGCTTGTTTTGGTGAGTCACAAGCCATTTTTCGAGCAACAATCACATTGGATACTCCATTTTGCAAGCAAGTCATTGCTTTATGCTTCTTGGCGCACTCTTCACTATGTTGCCTCATCTGTGCAATGGTGGGATTGGCCCTCAATGGAGCTGGTTCTGTTTCATTTTCGACCACATTTCATAGATCATGCGCTTGTAGGTAAGTCTTCATCTTCACTATCCAGATGTGGTAGTTTTCTCCAACAAACATAGGTGGTGGTGGTGGTGGTTGTGTAAAACTCATCTTGCAGCAACAAAACAACAACTTCATCTTCTTTCTCTTTAAGTTTTCTCCATAAAGAAAAATACCAACAACAAAGGCCCTCAAAGATGACAGGCTCTTGATACCATGTTGAAGTTTTAGTAGTAATTTATCCCGATGAAATATGAAGCTCTGTTAGAAGCTAGAGCAACAAAGCAATAAATCCGGTTAAAGAATGAAAGAAGTTTGAGATTCAAGGACTTGAGAGTCGCAAAAGAAAAACAACCAAAAAACAGAAGCAGAAAGGATGTTGAAAAAGAAAACTAAAGTTTACTTCTCTCATTCATTAATTTTTTCAGCTAAACAATGTACATATATTAAACTATTACATTGAAAGAGCAATAAATTTGATTAAAAAGAACATGCTAAAAAACGGCTGAATGATAACCTAGGACCTCTCTAAATCTGCTAAGTACTGATTAACTTTGTCCTTCAAAAAGTAGCTGTCAAATCAAATACAGGTCGGTTGTTACACAAAAGTACTTCATCCAGATAACATACAATACGTTTGTATGCTACTGTATTTCATCCGGGTAACATACATACTGCTGTTTGTCACCACATTTTAACAAATACTATGATCCATAGAGCTTACATATCGTCTTATGAGTAAAAATAAGCCGCTATATAGAATTTTTTTTACAGATTTATAATACTGCTTATATATTCATGTTCATGCAATTTTTTTTATATTGTCATGTTCTACTTATTTCTTATGTTTTCTTTTTCTTCATCTTTAATTTACTTCAATTTAATACCAAAAAAATGTTTAAATAATTTGCCATAGTAACAATTTTAGACAATAATTTATTTATTATTTATTTTTAAAATAATTTAATTAAATTGATTTATCTATACTTCAAAGCGTGAATCCAAATTAATTTAAAATAATGTTAGTCCAGTTATGAAAAAAATTGTCATAACCATTCAATTAAGAAAATAATTTATATTTGTATATTGGTTTACTCACATTTGTATAATTAATCGGTGAAATGATTTTTCCAATCCTTCTCAATTTTGAAAGTGAATAAGTTAGTTCCTGACAAAAATTAGAGCAATTTAGTCTCTATCAATTTCGAAATTAAGCAATTAAGGACAATAAATAATAGAATTGTCAATTTTTGTCTAAAAATTTGACACTTCAAAGGCTACTTTACTCATTTTCGAAACTAAGAGGGACTAGACAGTTCATTTCACCTAATTTATTATAGTGATTGAATTTGAAGGAAAAAAGATGCGGTTTTTTCACTTTGATAATTCGACTTGTTTTATCACACTTTGGTATTCAAACTATAATTTGGGGTGAAATTGGAGGAAAATGATAATTTAAATATCAAAAAAATAAAAATATATATGTATACGACTAATGTGAAAAAAACAAGTATAGCTGTAAGACCAAATCACGAAAAAAGCCAACTATTTTTCATGTAATTTTTGTGTCACATCTCAATTCATCACACATTTTGCATAATTTGTCGTAGTGAATCAAATTGCCCTTTATTTATTTAAGAAATAGATGAAGTTGAATGTCATTTTATATTATTTTTCACTTTATGTTGTGTTATGATTTTATATCATTAATGTAATTCATAAGATATTGTACATAATTTGTATTTGTGATTCGATCTAAAGAAAATTATTTGCTTGAGGTCATGTTTTCATATTTTTTTAGTGCGTTAAGTCTTATAAATTTATATAACTTTTTACACATTAATAATTCAATTTATATAAATGTAACACATTCATATATTTTAATATTTTAATATTTTCTTCTGTCATATTTCAATTCATTCCATAATTTATCAAACTACTTCAGTTTTATTCATTTATTTTAAATATTATGTTTGATTAAACTTTTAATCTATGCAAAGTGCGACCAACGGACATATTCTACTAATAGCATATTTTAAGCCCCCAAAAAATAATCAAAAGACCCTTCCAATATAAGTCGAATTCAAATCCTGCCTATTACAGTTTCCAACATCCATCAAATTTTCAACAATATTTCAGTATATGTTCAAAGAAAATTCTCTCTAATCTTCTAATGTTGATATATATATATATATATATATATGAGTGCTACACATCCTTAAACCGTGTTTCTTCTTTATCCAACCAACATATTGCCTTAAAAAAAGACATGATATCTCAAAGTTGACTGGTTAGGCCTAAGGTTTGACATTTTTTCTTCTTTGGTGGACAAATCTAACCCTCCCCCCCCGGGCCCCCAAAGCACCACCACCATTTTTTTTTTTTTTTGCTGCTTCAGAATAGTTGGGATGAGCTAAGTACAAAAAAATGTCAGAAAACCCTGTTATATATCTTAGTGCAAGGAACTATACCATTTTAACAGTAGAGTGGATAAAATGCAGGGAGTAAAATCATTTCCAGAGCTTCACACACTTGTCGTGGCTAGCTGAGGCAACCATGCGAGTGCTAGTTGATGCTGCCAAAGCCGACACTAGATTCTCGTGTGCATGTCGTGTCATTATTTTGTTCTCAAGCATGTTCCAAAGCTCCAGTGTCTGGTTGCCACAATAATTAGTGGATTGAGTTAGGAAAATGGGGAAAGAAACTAAACGAAGGCAGTCCAGTCCAAAGTGACAAGGATAGCTTAAAAACATGATATTGAAGGCAAGCAATACTCACCTCATAACAGCCAATGACCAATAGGGAAGAGTAAGAAGGATGGAAAACACAAGTGTTAAATTTGTTGCCAGTACGGTTCAGTTCATGAACACATTCTCCTTTGCCACTGGATCCAACCGTCCACACTCTCACCAAATCATCACTTACAGATGCCAAAAACTCACCGGTAGCATCCCAGCACACAGAATGAATAACACTTTTATGACCCTGCAATGACAGTTGATAAGATGAAAATAATAATCAACAGAATTGAAGCAAAAGAGACATGATAGAAATATTTGACAGAAAAAAAAACTAGAAGATTTTTATTTTTCCATAGTCAAAGTAACAAGTTTTAGGGCAAAAAGTCTGCTTTGTTTGGAGGGTTTGTTAGTTAAAAAAGAACCAAATGGATTAGCAGCATTGATGGAAAAACCACAGGATGCCAAATCATTCAAACCAAACCTCCCAATAGAAAAGTTATGTGCCATGGAGGTATAAGTTTTAGAACATGTAGACTCTATTCCTAGAAAGCACTCCCACAAAGAACATATACAACCGTCCAATACTCAAAACACTACATTCATTCTTGTCAAGACCTTTTCAAAGGCCTTGCATCTGCCAACAGATACACAAAGAAACTATGATCGTGTAACATCATGATCACAGAGTTTTCTCAGTCTATATGCAACAAAGCTAGAGTGTAAGAGCATCCCATTAACAATTACCAAAACCCATTTGCTTGTAGGTTACAAGATCCAAAATCAAATTAAATGATAACTATAGCAAACTCCCAACTGACCTGTAATTTGGCTCTGCAAACTTGGGCTTCTACATCGAGTAAGGATACAGAATTATCAGTTGCAGCAGCAAGAAACCTTCCAACACGGGGCTGAAATCTTATCTGGGTTGCACCACCCTGATTAAAGGCGAAAAAAGAAAGGCACTAATGGTAAAAATAGGATTGGCAAAAGAAAAACAGAGATAAGCATTGTACAAAACCATTGCTTGAGAATGAATCGTAAGGCTATATACCTTCAAGACTCCAGCACAACTACCATTCTTAATACTCCAATATCGAATCTCACTATTATTATCACATGAGCAGATAAGGTCATCTTTGGTAGGGTGGAAGTCAAGTGATCTAACAGTTGTAGAATGTCCCACAAAATTACGGAGCGAGTAAGCAGGCTGCAAAATAGAACCATGCATCCATAAATCATGAAATTTAAAGAGAACTTCACTGGCATAATTCCCATGAGTAAATGCTTCACGTGACAAAACTTAATATCCATAAAAAATATTACTTTCAGAGTCTTCTAGTAACCAATTTTCAACATGACCCAACTAACAAACCCTTCACTAAGTAGGGCTTGACTACTGATATCTCATTAAGCCATCTATAGCTGCAACAGTGGACTTCCTTTCTTATGTTCTTAATGCCTAGCAGTCAATACTGTTGGGTGATGGTTCTGACAAGTAGGTCATACAGCAACTGCATACTGAAGCAGTTTCCAAAAGCAACAAACCAAAAAATGCACAGCAGAATCGGTCATTTGCGAAGCGGATTAAAAATATTATCTATTAAAGACCCAGCTATAATGTGATTGAAACTGTGATCAGATGAGACATTCCATGATAAAATGATGTATGCTTACTAACATTATCAGCATCCCAAACCCTGACTGATTTGTCAGCTGAAGAGGTAGCGAGCCTTGACATGCTTGAACTGAAGCGAACATCAGTTATCCATTGAGAATGTTCTTCAAGAGTAGACTTTAATGCAAATGACTCTGTGCACCAAAGCACAGCCTGCATAATGATATCATCAAGCAAACATGTTAAAACTTGTTTCCTCTAGAAAAATTAAAAACTTCAGCTAGAATAGCACTGAAGCTTGCCTATCAGCCAGAATAAAAGTTTTACATAGTTTAATACCACAGAAGGAAAAAATACTATGAAATTAAATCAAATCACACTGTACCTTTTTATCATGGCCACCAGTAGCAAGCAACTTCCCATCTGCTGAGAAGTGACAACATTCTACTTTACTTGTACTAGCTGGGATAAGCTGGACTTCCATAAATGTTAAGCCTGAGATTACAATATTGTTAAATCTTTAAGCATTTCAGTCATTGTAAGAAATTGCAGGTAATTTCTGTGGGGAAACACATGCAATCAATAATTAGAAAATTAACATTAATCATACCTTTGCTGACATCACTGCACCGACCAACTCTATCTCTAGGTTCTGGATCATCATGAGACAAGAATGACTCCACGTTATCATCTAGAGACCCATCATCCACAAAACGGTCTATATCAGCCTGTGATTTACTATGTCAAGTTACCCCACAGCAGAATGGAATATCAAGAAAAATAACTAGCAGCAGTGTGTAAATTCTTCCAATTGATGTGTCTAATGATAAAACCCAATCTTTTATGTAGCTCAGTATTAACTAAGACTGGAAACATGTAGATTGTCGGTTTTTAATGATTTCACTTCTGATAGCATCTCTTCTGAAATCAAGTTAGCATTGATTCTCAAAGTTAAAGAGCCTATCTAAAACAATTATCACTTTACTACATTGTCTATTTTATACATTTCTTCACCTCTTAGAAGATTCTAAATTATATTTCCTGCTTCCTCTCAGGTGATACCTAAATCAGATAAGCATATGATAGCTTCCAAACATTTGCTTCAGGAACTTTCTAGAAGATAAAGGGCCAAAATGTAAATTTCATTACCACAAGAAAATAAGAACTTAAAAAAAAAAATACTGAAGCAAGACTATGATGTTAATCAAAAGATGGATAGGATCTTTACCAATTGATTAGAAGCTGATGTAAGGGAACCCAAGCCATCAGAGCCAAACATAAGCAAAGACTTAGAGGAACCACTATTATGAGGCAATGTGGGCATTGAAATGGCATCTCCAGGTGTGTGAGTAGAAGGTGAGGAAGGTGAACTTGGAGATGGTCCAGCGGTGTTCGCAGTTCCCGAGCTATTGACTGGACCTGATGACGACCCTGGCTGCTTCCTCTTTCGGCCGACTTGATTTTTTGAAGCCTTAAGCAAGGATGTAGTACCGAGTTAGAAATTTTGGGCCAAATTATGTATAAATGAGGTTGTTACAGTATTCCAATTCCAGGCCATGGGATAGATCAGAAAGAATCCAAATGTATAACTATAACATACATTTAAAAAAAATATATATTTTGATTTTGGGGAACGAAGAAGCTACAAACAATAAAACAGAGAGAAAATAGTGTATAGATAGCATGATTAACAGCCCAATCCCAGCAAATGTTAAACCTGGTCATTTCCATTAAAGGTGTTTGATATGCTACTATCAGGCATCATACTGCAGGCACCAACCATTTTATCTTGCTGCTGGAGTTGGGGATTTGAATTCTGAGACTGCTGACTTGAAAGTGGATTCTGTCCAATTTGCTGTGATTGTTGATTATTTTGATGCAGTTGTTGCTGCTGTGAATAAAAAACATGGAACACCACAGTGAGCAAGCTGCAACAGCTTCAAATCTAATGAAAGCATCAGGAATAATAACAATTGTCAATTGATGTGCAGTACAGATAAATATACCTTAACTGAGATATCGGAGTCTCCACGAGGCAGCACAGGACAACCAATTTGCATAGGTGATCCAACTTTGGGAACCACATCGCCGAGGGAATTTAGTGGGACATCCTTCCCAAGACCCATAATCTGATTGTTCAGAAGCATTCGCATTTTTCTACTTTCAAAATCATTTGCTGATGGCGATGACAAGTTTTGTTGTGCTTGAAGAAGAAGTTGTTGGTGTAACTGAAGCTGACTGAAGGGCTGAGAGGTCTGAATCAAAGTTTTCTGCTGCTGGAGAAGCCCAGATCGAAGTTGGTCCAGTCCCTGCAGTTGGTAAGATACTATTAGACAAGGAAACCGTATATCAATCTTGCATGCCTTATTGCTTTTACTAAAATATAAATAAAATTTGAACAAAAAACCCACAAATCAAATCTGATACACATTTTATGCAGCACTGTCAACAATCATTATCAGATTTCAACCATAGATAAAAGATTAAGTTATCTTGGTTGTTCTACTCCACTTTACTTTCCATAAGAACAATTTAGAAAGAACAGGAATTATTTCAGTTGCGTCATAATTCTACATACAAATTAGTCCTCTTCCTGTATCCATTAGACAAAGTTATTTCAGGAGTAATCCATGAGCCACAATATCAAGGGTTTGCCCACGTACCCATAAAAACCCTTCAACCAAGGCAGCAAACTTTTTTTAAGCAGAGTAGTGAAAGTTTTGTTATCCAATGCACTAAAAATTAGTTGCAGGAAATCAGAAATGCAGCATAAACATCTGTTTCATTCAGGGCAAGATATGTACGTGCTATTAACAAATGATTTATTCAACAGATATCCCTAACATAGCATAACACATGCCATGAGTATTTTAAATTTAGTAAACACACTAATTGTCTTCACAACCTAGCAGTAAATGGCTCCTAACATTTGTAATAAACGTAAAAAATTGAACCCAATATTGATCATTTGCAGTGAGAGAGTGAAACTGTAAATATGGAGGAAATAGCAACTTGATATCAACTGTAAGTCAAAAGACTCACTGTTAAAGGCCATCCTTTCAATGTCAAATTGCCACCAGCTTGATTTGATCCTTAAGAACAACATAAGTTAATAAAAGCAATAAGTTTTACCTTAAAATCATATTGAAAGCAATGTTAGCAAAAAAAATAAAAGAATATATGCAATTCATTGAACTTAAAAGAGTTTTAAGCAATTCACATGCGACTATGCAACTATAGCAATGAGATAACCAGGTTGTAATTTATATTGATTTACCAATCTAAAAGGTCAGAGGAAACTAGTGTACATCCTGCTGAAACAAGGTCCTATGACAAGTGATTGAGACTGTCAAACAAAGTTAAAAAGTATAATCCAAAATCTTCAATCCTTTTTTTTTTTAAAAAAAGGCAGTTCATTTCAGTGGTAATAAATTTCTAGCAATATATTCAAAGAAGTCAATAACTAAGGTTACTTCTTCTCATCTAAGCCAAATGCACTCTGTATCAATGACTCAAAGAGTTGTTTCACATCCAATAACTTCTATTGCTTAGAAGGTTTGCTGTAATTACAACCTTCCAAGAGGTACACGCTCTCACCAATGCCACATTGTGTTACAAGGATCATTTCAAGTAGAACAATTGGTTCAGTTTACTAAGAGTAAAGGAATATTCAGCGCACCTAAAGTGCAATAAATGTTGGATATTTTATTATTTTAAGGTAGTTGTTTCACAATTAAATAATAGTACAAAAGTCTAAATAAAGGAACAGCTCTCTGGAGGTCAAAACTTTACCATGAACTCCTATTAATGATCCATCAGGACCAGAAGCTCTAGGAGTCAACATTGGATTGATCTCACTCCTTGAATCCTGTATCAGGATATGGTATATAAAACAAACAAAATTACTAAATGGAAAAAGGGGGGGGGGGAGTTAAATCCTGCAGTTGAAGTTAAAAAATTAAAAATATATACAAAAAAGGATAAAATGAAAATGAACTACCTGGGTGGGCACTGAAATCTGCTGACCTCGATTTTGCATTGGCTGAAGACTACCTGATATATTTCCAGGTGTGCCATGCAGTGTTTGCCTGTAAGGAGTAGAGTTTAGTCACTAATAGTTTTAACATAACAAAGACATGACAAAGCAAATAAAGGAAATAATACATGACAAAGCAAATAAAGGAAATAATACATGACTTTTTTTTTTTTAAATAAAAAAAGAAGACACATGAAAATTGAAAAATACCCAGGAGACTGGCCAACCACTGAGGCTGCTTTCATCATTGAGGCTTGATTAGGATCCAGAAGCTGGCCTAAATTATCACCTAATTGCTGCAAACTTATCTGATGTCAGAAACTGTGAGAATGAGAGAAAAAGGGTTGGATCATTCCTATCAAGTTAATGTACCTTAGCAGCTGCATCATCCAGGGAATCCCTTTGGCGTGGAAACCTAAAAGTCTCATCATACATCTTTCTTGTGGCAGCAATTGCACTTGCACTGCTCTCCTTCATGAGAGGTTCACCAACAAGCCCACTGGCAGCATCATTTATCAACGGAGTCCCTTCTCTTCGCTGCTGCTGCTGTTGGCGTTGTGGCTGTTGCTGTGGCTGTTGCTGTTGCTGCTGCTGTTGTTGTTGCTGCTGATGCTGCTGTTGTTGTTGCTGCTGATGCTGCTGTTGCTGAGCATGCCTCTGCAATAAGAGCTGTTGCATCTGCATCTGCTGAGGCTTCTGATAGTGTTGCTGCTGCTGCAGCTCTCGAGCCTTGACCATTTGAGTCTGCCATTTTTAAACAATTTAACTAAACAGCAAACTTGCTCAACAAACTCATCGAAACAGCAATTGTAAAATGACTAATAACATAAATGAAAATTTTTCAAACAAAATTTGAAATGATATATTCCATTCCACATTATACAAAAATTTTGTTTAGTATGGAAGTCAAATACATTGCTCACAACCTTTAGTACATTCAGTGCCCAAGGAAACCAATAATTCCAGGGACAAAATAAAAAAGCCACTGTTTGTTCCTTAAAAATTACCATCGTGGCGTTTCAGTCATACTCATTTGAACTTCCCATCCCCAAAAAGAGAAAACGTAAGACAAGTAAAATAATGGGAGCAAATACCAGGGAAGCAGATATAGCAGTATCAATTAAAAATCCAACTCCAAATTTTTTAGCATGCAGTGAAATTTATTTTCCAGAAACAACTTTAGTAATCTGTATATGCTAGAAAACAGAGAGAGCTTAACCAAGAAAAATAGGGCAACACATACAACTTGAAAACCAAATATAAAGGCAACATTACATGCTAGTAAGCATCCACAAACACACCTCAATATAAGATGCAGCAGCTTCTGAATGCTTCTCATTTGTCCTCGCAATGAAGATATCCCAAAATACAGACCACCATTCAAATAAAAATCCACCAGGTGCATCAATAGCTGGAAAACACATTAAAAAATCAGTTTCATTAAGTTTAAAAAAGAAAATTAAATTCTAACCATCTAGAAGCTATCTTTCTTCGCAAGATTTATTTATTTTTGGCATATCATACCTACTGGGTCAGTCGATACTTTCCCTTCAGCTTGAAATGCCTTTGCAGTAGCATTTAACTTTCTCTTCATCAGATAATCATATATATACACATCCAACCTGTTCTCAAAAAGGATAAAATAATTCAGTTATCAGATTATTACAAAAGTAGACAACTTAAATGCAGGACATTAAACCTTAATTCATTGGAAAACCTTCATTAGCCAAAAAAAAAATGTATCACCATATAATGCTAGAAATTTCCACAACCCATGACTTGAATTCAAAAGCATTTTCAAAAAACAGAATGCTGTGTTCCATTGCTACGTTATAAATTTTGCACTATTTGATCCGAAAGAGTCTTAGATGATAATTTTATCAAGATATTCTTCATAATAATGTGGAAAAACATAACGGTGGGAGCATTAAAAAACAAGAAAAAACCATTTGCATTGGTCTCCAACAAAACCCTAAATCAGTATGCGGTACTAAATCCATGGACAACCCCAAAAAATGAATTTAAAAAGGAAAAAAAAAGAAGTCAATGAACAAAATGGAAACTTCATTAATAGTCCAGAAGTTAAAACACAAAAACCCTAGACCAAATTAGTAAAAAAAAATGAAATAAAAGAACCCTTGGAAACAAAAAACACAGCATAAACAGAACTTACATTTTATCAGCTTCCCAGTTAGTCTGCGACATGGTTGTAGGTTTTTTTTAAGATTAAAAAAACCAAAAAAAAAAAAGAAAAAGGCTTTAAAATCAGCAAACTACTAATGGATGCAAGGAAAATTGGTTATGTTAAATTCTGAAGAAACAGCTTTTCAATCCTACGAAAATATTTTATATTCATAAGAATAATCCAGCGTCTTTTCCATTTTTTCTTTTATAAATACATGAATTATTATTTGGTAACAGTTGAGGCTTTCTTACTTGTTTAGCTGTCCAGCATTGGGAATTTTTGGTCAAATTTTGGTATTAATCCTTGTATTATACATAAATTTTGGATTAAATTTTATATATTAATTTAATTAATTTTAGTCTCTATAATTTTAAATCTTGAAATTTCAAGACTAATACAAATGATAGCAGCTGAGTTCATCAGATCAAATGTTATTATTAGCGTTGTATTATACATAACTTTTAGATTTAATCTTGATTTGTCAATTTGATTATTTTTAATCTTATTTTCTTTTTAAATTTAAAGTTTCAATCTTGATTCAAATAGTAATTCTTAAGTCTATAAATTAAAATGATGTAGTTTTTGTAAGTATTACATGAAAATAACAAGTTGGCATGTTATTATATATATGATAATATATTTTTATGTAAAATTTTGGAATAACAAAATTTAATTTAATAAAATTAATGGTTATCATTTGATATGATTGAAAATTTTAAAATTTAAAAAGGTAAAAAATTGAAAATAATTAAATTAGAGTATAAAATTAAATTTATAATTTACACATAATATAGGGATTAATAGTATAATTTAACTAATTTTTAATCTATCTAGCACTTAATTAAATATTACTTTTAAAAGGCCTTAAATATTTTTTAAATAGATATTTAACAATTAAAAAGTTTTTTAAACAAAACATAATCGAAGATACTGAAATAAACCAAAATAAAATAAACATAGACAGGAAACACTTACTAGGTTTCTGCAAAATGAGATTAAATTTAGGATGAAAGATGTTTTAACTAGCTAATCAATTGGATCGAGAATCGATTAAAATATTGGTCTAAAAAATTATTAAAATAATTTATTTAAAATTGATATAGACCGTTGAACAAATTTTTTAATTCTTTTAATAATTAATTTAATCAAACTGAAGAGGCTAATTGAATTAACAAACTAGTACCTTAATTAATTCGACTACCAATTTGATTGTGAAAATCTTACCTAGGATATTAAAATTTCATTACCATTAAGTTAAGGTTTTGTGGTTGTAAATTTATTTATTAATAAATTATTGTCTATAATAATTATGTTTTATTTTTATCTATTTTTAACAAACTTTTTAATAATTTTTATGCTAATACATATTAAATATTTAAAATTTATTTAATTATAATATTAATTTTAAGATAAATTATTTTTATTTATGTTTCACTTTTATATTTTAAATTATTTACTTTTCATTACAACTTTCTTCATAATGGTAATTAACTTAGTTTTCATAAAAGTAATTTGATAAAATATTTAATTTTAGTTGAAGTCAAATATAGTTTTTAATGAGAGAAGTCAAACATATTAATTCTATAGTATTTTTTTTGTAAAATAAACAAAGAAATTTACATAGAGTAGATCATAATCACATTATCAAAAGAATTATTATCCTTCAAAATCTCTTTAATCTCCATAAGGGAGCCTATGTTCAAAGATTCAGCACTTGACAGAGTCATTTTTGCCAAAGCATCAGCTACCCGATTGGTCTCTCTGAGAACATAGTTCAAGGACCAATTCCACAGGCTAGAATTTGTTGAATCCTCCTTATCTAAGAGTTTTTTGGACCACCAGACTTGTCGTCACGGATGGAAATCACATTCTCAAGATTGTCTGACTGAATAATGACCTCATCATAACCTTGTTTCTGAAGTATAAGTAATCCATCCAATAAACTCCACAATTCAACATTCGCAACTGAGCATTCCCCCAAAAAGCGATTATAGCCTAGGATTCACTCCCCTTTTCTATTACGTAACACACCACCTGTAGCAGAGAAACCAGACATAGAATGAACAACACCATCAGTATTAAGGAATACACACGTACCTTAGTTTTGGCGGAGTGAGAATTGCTTCGGCTAGAAATCAACTATTCATTATAGTACTTTAATATGTAAGTATATTTTCAATATTTTATAATTAGAAAACGAATAAACTAAAAAATACATAGAAAAAAATAATAAATACAATTGTCTTTTGATTAAATTTTGCTATAAAATAGGGCATCCTTAAAGTAATAAGAATAAATGTATCTTAGGATAATAAAATTAAGAAGGATAAATAACTTTTACACTAAAAAATCTATAAAAAATATAAAATGGATTGATTTTAAATTAATATTAAAAAATTCAAATTAAAAACATATAATCTATTTTAAATTCAAAATACATACTACTTTCTCTAAAAAATTTACTTTTAATGTATATTAAAACCCAGAACTGAAAATTATTAATTTACCTAATTAGTCGCTCTTAACATATTGTATACTAGACATGCAAATTAAAATTGTAACTTAATTATTCTTAAAACTTAAACACATATCCATAATGCAAAATGTTTTTCAAAGAGACATATGCAAATATTTTCATTATAATTCTGACTTTCCTAAAAAAATTTAAATTTATTTTTAAATTACAGCTAAACAAAATAATAATAATTTTTATTTACATTTTTTTCTCATAGTATAGGTAATAACATGCAAGACTGAAGAATGTTTCTTGATTACAAAAATAATAAATAATATATTTTTCTAAAATTACCTTCAATTGTTTAATGCATTAACTCAATTTTTACCTCAAATTTAGAACCATTAAACTATTGTTATTCTTTTCACTTGAATTTTTATTGTTTAAAATGAAATATTTATTTACAAATATTTTAATCAGTTAAACTATTAAAAAATGGTTTAATTACAATAAGTGTTTTAAAAACTTTAATACATATTAAAAATATTTATAAAATATTAAATCTCAACATTAATGTAAATTCCAAAGCCTTATCAATACATTAAAAATTATAATTGTCCAGTAAACAAACAAACAAACAAAAAGTCCTTCTTTTGCATTTTAAATCATGAATATTTTAATGAGAGAAGTCAAACATATTAATTCTATAGTATTTTTTTTGTAAAATAAACAAAGAAATTTACATAGAGTAGATCATAATCACATTATCAAAAGAATTATTATCCTTCAAAATCTCTTTAATCTCCATAAGGGAGCCTATGTTCAAAGATTCAAAGACTTGACGTAGTCATTTTTGCCAAAGCATCACCTATTCCGATTGGTCTCTCCGAGAACATAGTTCAAGGACCAATTCCACAGTGCTAGAATTTGTTGAATCCTCCTTATCTAAGAGTTTTTGGACCACCTGACTTGTCGTCACGGATGGAAATCACATTCTCAAGATTGTCTCGATCAATAATGACCTCATCATAACCTTGTTTCAAGTATAAGTAATCCATCCAATAAACTCCACAATTCAACATTCGCAACTGAGCATTCCCCCAAAAAGCGATTATAGCCTAGGATTCACTCCCCTTTTCTATTACGTAACACACCATTGTAGAAAGTAGAAACCGCATATAGAATGAACAACACCATCAAGATAAGGAATACACACGCATCTTTTAGTTTTGGCGGAGTGAGAATTGCTTCGCTAGAAATCAACTATTCATTATAGTACTTTAATATGTAAGTATATTTTCAATATTTTATAATTAGAAAACGAATAAACTAAAAAATACATAGAAAAAAAATAATAAATACAATTGTCTTTTGATTAAATTTTGCTATAAAATAGGGCATCCTTAAAGTAATAAGAATAAATGTATCTTAGGATAATAAAATTAAGAAGGATAAATAACTTTTACACTAAAAAATCTATAAAAAATATAAAATGGATTGATTTTAAATTAATATTAAAAAATTCAAATTAAAAACATATAATCTATTTTAAATTCAAAATACATACTACTTTCTCTAAAAAAATTTACTTTTAATGTATATTAAAACCCAGAACTGAAAATTATTAATTTACCTAATTAGTCGCTCTTAACATATTGTATACTAGACATGCAAATTAAAATTGTAACTTAATTATTCTTAAAACTTAAACACATATCCATAATGCAAAAATGTTTTTCAAAGAGACATATGCAAATATTTTCATTATAATTTGACTTTCCTAAAAAAATTTAAATTTATTTTTAAATTACAGCTAAACAAAATAATAATAATTTTTATTTACATTTTTTTTCTCATAGTATAGGTAATAACATGCAAGACTGAAGAATGTTTCTTGATTACAAAAATAATAAATAATATATTTTTCTAAAATTACCTTCAATTGTTTAATGCATTAACTCAATTTTTACCTCAAATTTAGAACCATTAAACTATTGTTATTCTTTTCACTTGAATTTTTATTGTTTAAAATGAAATATTTATTTACAAATATTTTAATCAGTTAAACTATTAAAAAATGGTTTAATTACAATAAGTGTTTTAAAAACTTTAATACATATTAAAAATATTTATAAAATATTAAATCTCAACATTAATGTAAATTCCAAAGCCTTATCAATACATTAAAAATTATAATTGTCCAGTAAACAAACAAACAAACAAAAAAGTCCTTCTTTTGCATTTTAAATCATGAATAATATAACATAATGCATATCCCTTTAACTTTGAAAAAAATTATTACCATGTTTTCTATTTTAAATTAACTTAAATAATGTAAGATGTTTCTTTAATTTGCCTAATTATTTGATATTCTAATTATTTAAATTAATTAATTAAATATTGATCAACATTTAATATATATTTAAACATTTTGATTCAGTGTTTAAAATTTATATATTTATGAAAACAAATATTGATTATATATGCCAAATCTAGATAATTTTTTATTTTTTACGATATTGTAATATGTTTTTTTATTTATATTTATCATAATGCAAACTATAAGAGAGCAAGAGTGATTGCAAAATAAGAAGAAAATTGATTTTCTTATCTCGATTAAGCTTACCACTGTTTTTTATATACAAAGTTGATATTAACTACTTCTTAACAATAGGGATGGCTAAAGTTCATGGGACGGGTACGGCCTATATATGATATTAACACTTTTTATGTTTGTCTAAGCTCAATTCGAAATATGGACCTAAAATTTTACTTGAGTTTGTCTATATTTGTAAATGGCTAACCCAAATTCGTTCTAGGCCCATCAATATTATTTTTATTTTTTAAAAAATATTTATATTACTTTTAATTTAATATATTGTTTACCGTCACCTTTGGTCTCGTTGCTTTCTTGTTCGATTCACTATTGATTTTCTTCATCCTTTGGACCGGTGCACCCGATGACAACACTTAGTTCACGATATTTGGATCATGTAGCTCGTGAGCAGTCTTGTAAGAGTCACAATGCTACCAAATCAGCTCTGCATTGTTAAAGGCAAATGAAACTGGAAATTTCTTTTATCAAACATTTAAATCAATTGAGATTTGATTTTTATTTGAATATAGTGAAATTTATTGTACTGAAAATGAAAATCTCGTATTTAATTGGTTGATTTTATTTTACTTGTAATTAATTTGTAATGTATTTAATCTATGTTTAAAATGTATTATAATTTAGGAAAGGCATTACTTAAGCCTTTGATTTCCTTTTTTTGTTTTTGATGTAGTCATTTGACACCTTAATTTATGGTGTACAAATCAACTATATTTTGAAAGTCAATATTTTCTTTTTAGTTTAAATGCACTGATAATATTGGTCAAAATGTCTGCTCTCTGTAGCACGTTTCTGTCTGTTGTCGTAATACGTTTTGTGTCTTTTGTATTTTTTTAGTTTGTGTGCTTAAGCTTTGTAAGCATTTTTAAAGTTTTTTTGGTTTTTGAGTATGTTTTGATATTTGATCTTGAGAAGGGTAATCTAACATGTATTGGCAAGTCTCAACTATGGAGAAGGAGATAGCAAGACTAAATATCGAAGATGGGGAAGATGAGGTGATGCTTTTGCCAATAGATTCGGAGCTACAGAAATCAGTGTACGAGTATTGTTTAGGAGGATGCTTCTTGATGGCCAATGTTGTCCATTTTCCAGCAATGAGGAACACAGTGGCAAATTTGTGGCACCCCTTAGAGGGTGTTCAGATCTTGGATTTGGGATAGAGGAGATACTTGTTCAAATTTTTTTAATGAGATGGATATTAAGCGGGTGGTTGACAGGGCTCCTTAAACTTTTAACAATCATTTATTGATTATCCATCGGTTAGAAAATAATGAAGATCCGATGCAAGTTACTTTTATTTTCTCGTCTTTCTGGGTTTACGTGTATGATTTGCCTCTAGGTTTCTGGTTCAAGTGTATGCTTGTCTTCATCTATTAATGGCAGCTGCCAGGGGGCAAGTCGACCAGGTGCCATAAAAATATTATTTTGGAATGTCTGCGGATTGGGAAGCACGTGGGCTATTTGAAAGTTTTGGCATACACTGAAGACATATAATCCCCAAATTGTCTTATTAATGGAGACAAAATTGAATAGGGTTCGTATGGAAAAAGTTCAAAAGAGATGTGGGTTTGATAATGGGATTAACGTTCAACCTGATGGAATGAGGGGAGGACTCAGTTTAGCATGGAATGGTAATGTTATGGTTTAACTACGAAACTACTCAAAGAATCATATCGATGTGGAAATTTAGATGGATGAAGGTGGAAGAAGATGGAAGCTAACGAGATTTTATGGAGCTCTGGAGGCTCGACATAAGGAGGAGTGTTAGGTATTACTTCGTCGTTTAGGAAGAAATCAAGAATTTCCATGGATAGTATGTGAAGACTTTAATGAAATATTGTATTCTTTTGAGAAGATCGGTGGTGTGCCACGAGAGGAAAGACGAATGGAGAATTTTCGAATGGCGTTAGAGGACTGTCAATTAGTGGATGCGGGCTATTCAAGGCCTCCAATCACTCGGGAAAGAGGGAATCTACCTAAAATGAATATTTGCGAAAAATTGGATAAGGGAGTGGTTAATGTCGATTGGATGAACATGTTCCATGATTTTTCAATCAGACATTTACCACACTCTTTCTCTTATCATTGTCCCATTCTTATCCAAACTAATCAAATGGATAAAAGTAGGGAACAGAGAGAATTTTGGTTTGAAGCATAGAGGGTTTTGGAGAAATCTTGTGAGGAGAAAGTTAGACAACTTTGAGAATCAAGTTCAAGCACTGTCATGGACAAGTTAGAAGCCCTCATATCTGGTTTGAATAAATGGGAAAAAGGGTATAAAAGAAAATTGAACTAAGGTTTCAAAAAGATTGAATAAAATATTGGAATATTTGTCTGATCTAGAGAGGGATGACAAGACGTTGGTAGAAATTATAGATGTGAAGGTACACCTAAATCTGGAAATTGAGAAATAAGAAGCGTATTGAGAACAAAGGGCTCGGGCAAATTGGTTGCGATTGGAAGATAGAAATACAAAGTTTTTTCATAATTTTGCATCCTAAAGAAGATGCATGAACCGAATTAGAGGTCTGCTAAATGAGGTTGGAAATGTGGCCACGAATGGAAATGAAATGGAGGAAATTGCCCAGAATTATTTTATTGATATTTTTGCTACGAAAGGAATTGGCAATTTGGAGCATTTCTTGTCTGGGGTGAAAAGTTGTATAACAGATAACATGAACCAGTTGCCAACAACTAAGTATACGGGTGAGGAGGTGTTTGCTACGTTGAAAGGAATGGGACCAACGAAAGCAACAAGTTCTAATGGTTATCTAACAATCTTTTTTAAAAAATTTTGGCATATTATTGGATGGGAAGTGAGTAATTTCTGCATTGAAATTTTGAATGGAGGTATGTCATTGGAACCTCTCACTGTTACAAATATTGTGCTTATACTGAAAATTGCTCATTCTTTGAATTTGACAAATTTTAGGCCTATAAGCCTTTACACAATATTATATAAAATTATTTTTAAAACAGTTGCTAATCGATTTCAACAAGTTTTAGATTGTTGCATTGATAAGGCTCAAAGTGCTTTTGTTCCAAGTCGTTTGATCACAGATAATGTTCTTCTCACTTATGAAGTTATCCATTCTTTTAACCAAAAAAGAACAGGGGGAATGGTTCATTGGCGCTAAAATTGGATATGAGCTTTGCAAACTCGTAGGTAGAGTTTATCATGCACTGTATCAGCTCTATTTCGTATTCAATTATGATTAATGGAAATGAGGGATAGGTGTTTCGGCCTACTAAAAGCTTAAGGCAAAAGGGATTGATGGATTATCTTTTGATATGTAGCGAAGGATTATCTTCTTTAATGAGATTGGCTAGGCAAGAGGGATTGATGGAAGGAGCTAGAGTAAGTCGAAGAGGTCTAAAAATTTCCCATTTAATGTTTGTTGATGATTCCATTTTATTTGGCGAGGCTTCATAAAGGGGGCGTATGTTCTAAAGGGTATTTTCAAGGAGTATGAGGAAGTTTAAGGACAGTATGTGAATTATGATAAGTCAACTACGTTCTACAATTCAAATACTTCCGATCAGGTTAGAAGGTCAGTGTCGTAGATTTTAAATGTTCAAAATTCTACAAATCCCAAAAAATATCTGAGTCTTCCTAATATGGTTGGCCGGGGGAAGAAAGTAGATTTTTCTGTAACACCCCTAACCCGTCTCTATCGTCGGATTGGGGTTAAGGAGCATTACCATACAATCAAAAAACATTTATCATCATAATCTTAAATAAATTAATACTTATTATAAACCAATCAATCATATGCATTTTGTCCTTAAATCGAGCCTTCAAGACCTTAAAAATAACTTAGAAGTGATTTGGGACTAAATCGAATCAAACAGAAGTTTTAAGAAAAAGATGAAAAAATGCAAAAATATGGGTCAGACGACCATGTGGTCAGACCGTGTAACAGGCTGTGTAACTTTCTGAGTTGCCACACATGCCCATATACTAGACCGTGTAACTCATTGACTTGAAACGTTAAAATTTTACAAATAAAACACGACCGTGTCATCAAGTCGTGTGTGTCACACGGCCGTGTGAACCCAAAAACTTACCTAAAATCAAGCCTTTTTAAGTCCAATTCATATCTAACCATTCAAACCATTTGGGCACACATTCAAGGGATTCAAACATCGTTCAAACACACATAAACATGCTATTCCAAACATCCTAAATCACCTAACCAATATGCCATTCAAAAGCACCACAATTGTATCAAAAAACCACTTACCAAAAACATGTCAATATTACATATTCCCAAACATAATAACCTATTTCAATTAACTACCATACATGACCATTTGCAAGCCATCAAAACATACCAAAAGAACCTTATTTACAAGCACTTAAAAGTGACCAATATGACATGTTTTGGTAAGGCATTAAAGTGCACCAAACCAACATAACCTCAAAAGCTTAAACATAACAAAACATACATTACAAAGATCCTATACATGCCATTATTAACCTTGGCCAAAATATACAAAATCTACCGATATGATTGTTGGATAGTGTGATAGATCTTCGACGAGCTTCCAATAATTTATAAAACAAAGGAAAGTAACAACGTAAGCAACGAGTGCTTAGTAAGCTCGTACAAACTTAAACATAACTTACCATTTCATTAGCACAGTTCATAGTTTAAGCATAAAATCATTACCAATGCCATAAGCTTAATACAAGCCTATAAAACATCATCAAACTCACAAGTTAGCACACTTGTTCATGATACAAATAAATTAAACCATAAGATAAGTAAATTTCCATATGTAAATACATCATTTAACTCATAAATCTTTTCATAAGATCATGCTTTATTCCATTTGAATACTTACCATTTCATTTCTTTTTCTTACCCGTTGAAACATTTAGAATTACATCGGATACTTAGGAAAGCTAGCACATAGTGTGCCCTTACATATAATCGTAACATTTCATTTACAATAATACTCATACGCGCTTTGAAATGGCCCTGCTCACACGAGCTGTGGGTTGGAATATAAATTACATGATGCTACTCACACGAGTTGTGGAGAATTCGCAAAAAATGTAGGACTTCAGCCATCAATAGGTCATTCAAGACCAGCACCCGAAACATGAAATCCCTAATGACATGTCATTTGTATCCTAAGAATTCTTAAGGTTCAAACGGGACTCGTTATCCGTAAATTCATCATAACATTGATACATGTATGTTCAAATCCATTTATAACTAATACAATATAATAGATAGTAAATTTAACTAACTTTATCATAATTACAATTCATACGAACTTACCTCGATAATAAAGTCGTAGAAGTGGAATCCGAACTAATCCAAAGCTTTAGCTTTTCCTCAATTTAAGTCCGATTGTGGTTTATCTTAATCTAAATAAATAATTGTATTTAATTAAATACTTCTAGTATTCAATTTAATCCATAGTTCATATTTATGCAAAATTAAAAAATTACCCCTAATATTTTAACTTTTCACAATTTAGTCCTTAAACTCATAACTTACATATTACTCATTTTAGTCTAAATCCAAATTAACCAATGTTACAAGGGACCTTGAAACAACCCATACTTACCAATAATTCACAAAAACCCATGGATTTATACATTTAACAACTTAATCCCTATATCCAAAATTCAACAAAATCACTTAACAAAAATGCTTATTTTACAACAAATATTAATAATCTATCAAATAATATAAAAAATCCAAAACATACATGGCAAGTCCCTCAAACTTTAACATTTTTTCAATTTAACCCCGAGCTAGCTAGATTAAGCTAAAATGAACTCAAAACATGAAAATCATTAAAACTGGAGTTGAATTCATTTACATGCAAGGTAGAGACTTGACCGAAAACTCAAACCTATTCTAATGGTTTTTTCTTTTCAATTTTCTTGGAGAAGGAAATTAGAGAAGATGAAAAAGAAATTTTGTTTTATTTAGTTTAGGTTTTAATTATTCAATTACAATTTTAACCTTTAAAACTATCAAAATTTCATTAAAACATATCCATGTACATCTACTAACATATAACATGGTATAATTACCTTATATTTCCATTAGCTTTCCTTTCCATAGCCATTTAGCCCTTTTAACTAATAGAATTCAACTTTTACACCTTTTATGATTTAGTCCTTTTACCTAATTAACCAATTAAACATTAAAATTTATCAACTAAACTTTAATACTTAACCTTATATAATCTTGTAACATTAAATAAATATTAAAATAATAATTCACTCGTCAAATTGTGGTCCCAACATCATGCTTTTCGACACCATTAAAAACGGTCGTTACATTTTCAATTGCTTAAAGATCGAATGAAGAGAAAAATAGATAGTTAGAGTACAAAAAACTCATCACAATGAGGTAGAAAGATTTTTATAAAATCTATTTTATAGGCAAATTCGATGTATATGATGAACTGTTTTTTTACTACCGAAATCATTTTGTCAAAAAATGAATAGTATAATTGTGAATTTTTTGTGGCAAAAAAGTCATGGAAAACGAGCTATTCATTGGTGCAAGTAGAGGAAGTTATGTGAACTAGAAGAGAATGGAAGTATTAGATTTCAATGTTTAGCAAAATTTAATTTATCATTACTTGCAAAACAATGTTAGAGGTTAATTAATTGTCTAAATTCTTTGCTTGCTCGCACTTTTAAAAGCTAAATATTATTTAAAGATAGATTTTTAAGTGTAGGTTTAGGGAATATACCTTCCTATACCTAAAGAGTGTATAGGAGACTAAGGGAATCCTCCAAGATGGGTTATACTTGGCGAGTTGAAATCTGAACAAAAATTTCCATAAAAGAGACCACATAGGTGCTCGGATATGGATTACATAATTCAAAATGGTGAGAATGTTCCAGATACTATGATGGTGGCGCACCTAATTGACAAGGATTTAAGGAAATGGAAAGAAGAATTTATCAAGAATACCTTATGTGAGAATGATGCTAGAAGAATTTTGAGCATCCCTCGAATAACCTATTTTCCAATGGTATCAAAAATGGTGATTTTGGGACCACAATTCGACGATGAGCCCATAAATATTAATTATTTAATATTTACGATGACATTATTGTCATATTAAAATTTGGTTTAGAAATTTTAACGCTTGGTTAGTTAATTAAAGAAAAAAGATTAAATCATAAAAGTTGAAAAGTTGCTTGCTATTGATTTTTCTTCGTTGAATGGTCTACATAGTTAATGTTGGAGGATTTATGTTGTAATTAGACCATAAGTTTTATAGTGGACAATCATGGTGGGTTATTAAGAAAATTTTAATTAAAACAAAAGGGTAAAATGGTAGTTAACAATTTAAAGCATAAACTAAAACAAAACTAAAGATATCATCTTCCTTATTTCTTTGGTGTTCAACCGAAGTCACCATTTTGAATAGTAGTGTCAATTCATTTTTCTTACCAGAGACGAGGTATCAAGTTTTAAATGATTAATCATGATCAATCACCATAAATTTTTTTCAATTGTGTCCTTCCACACAGGTTTAATCACTATTCTCTAACCGGTGTTCACCAGATTTGTAACTCTCTATTTATAACTTCATCACCCTTGTCGATCGTACACTTCATATAAATAACAAGAAACGTGTATAGGCTTAATTCTCATTCAATTTCTCATATATATACACAATTTCACGTTATGTAATCATACAACATATATCAACCATATCTATGTAATCTAAATATATTTTCATAACAACTTATCTTGATTTAGACTATTTCATATTTAAGCTTAAATAACCAAAGTATTTGAAATATCATCTTTATGCAAATAGTACACATGAGGTATATAATTCTATAATTATGAATAAACACATTTATCAAACCACATAGTGTGCCCTTACATATAATCGTAACATTTCATTTACAATAATACTCATACGCGCTTTGAAATGGCCCCGCCACACGAAGATGGGTTGAATATAAATTACATGATGCTACTCACACGAGTTGTGGAGAATTCGAAAAATGTAGGACTTTCATATATCAATGTCTCATGTCCACATATATTTTCATATTCATATCTAGTATTCAATTTAATCCATAGTTCATATTTATGCAAAATTAAAAATTACCCTAATATTTTAACTTTTCACAATTTAGTCCTTAAACTCATAACTTACATATTACTCATTTTAGTCTAAATCCAAATTAACCAATGTTACAAGGGACCTTGAAACAACCCATACTTACCAATAATTCACAAAAACCCATGGATTTATACATTTAACAACTTAATCCCTATATCCAAAATTCAACAAAAATCACTTAACAAAAATGCTTATTTTACAACAAATATTAATAATCTATCAAATAATATAAAAAAATCCAAAAACATACATGGCAAGTCCCTCAAACTTTAACATTTTTTCAATTTAACCCCCGAGCTAGCTAGATTAAGCTAAAATGAACTCAAAAACATGAAAATCATTAAAAACAGGAGTTGAATTCATTTACATGCAAGGTAGAGACTTGACCGAAAACTCAAACCTATTCTAATGGTTTTTCTTTTCAATTTTCGGTGGAGAAGGAAATTAGAGAAGATGAAAAAGAAATTTTGTTTTATTTAGTTTAGGTTTTAATTATTCAATTACAATTTTAACCTTTAAAAACTATCAAAATTTCATTAAAACATATCCATGTACATCTACTAACATATAACATGGTATAATTACCTTATATTTCCATTAGCTTTCCTTTCCATAGCCATTTAGCCCTTTTAACTAATAGAATTCAACTTTTACACCTTTTATGATTTAGTCCTTTTACCTAATTAACCAATTAAACATTAAAATTTATCAACGAAACTTTAATACGACCTTATATAATCTTGTAACATTAAATAAATATTAAAATAATAATTCACTCGTCGAAATTGTGGTCCCAACATCCTTTTTTCGACACCATTAAAAGCAATTTATTACATTTTCAATTGCTTAAAGATCGAATGAAGAGAAAATAGATAGTTAGAGTACAAAAACTCATCACAATGAGGTAGAAAGATTTTTATAAAATCTATTTTATAGGCAAATTCGATGTATATGATGAACTGTTTTTTTACTACCGAAATCATTTTGTCAAAAAATGAATAGTATAATTGTGAATTTTTTGTGGCAAAAAAGTCATGGAAAACGAGCTATTCATTGGTGCAAGTAGAGGAAGTTATGTGAACTAGAAGAGAATGGAAGTATTAGATTTCAATGTTTAGCAAAATTTAATTTATCATTACTTGCAAAACAATGTTAGAGGTTAATTAATTGTCTAAATTCTTTGCTTGCTCGTACTTTAAAAGCTAAATATTATTTAAAGATAGATTTTTTAAGTGTAGGTTTAGGGAATATACCTTCCTATACCTAAAGAGTGTATAGGAGACTAAGGGAATCCTCCAAGATGGGTTATACTGGCGAGTTGAAACTGGAACAAAAATTTCCATAAAAGAGACCACATAGGTGCCTGGATATGTGGATTACATAATTCAAAATGGTGAGAATGTTCCAGATACTATGATGGTGGCAGACCTAATTGACAAGGATTTAAGGAAATGGAAAGAAGAATTTATCA
Organism: Gossypium arboreum; assembly: GCF_025698485.1. NCBI lineage: Eukaryota > Viridiplantae > Streptophyta > Magnoliopsida > Malvales > Malvaceae > Gossypium > Gossypium arboreum. Next base: position 131,594,697 of record NC_069075.1, read on the forward strand.
AGAATACCTTATGTGAGAATGATGCTAGAAGAATTTTGAGCATCCCTGTAACAACCTATTTTCCAATGGTATCAAAAATGGTGATTTTGGGACCACAATTCTGACGTATGAGCCCATAAATATTAATTATTTAATATTTACGATGACATTATTGTCATATTAAAATTTGGTTTAGAAATTTTAACGTTTGGTTAGTTAATTAAAGAAAAAAAGATTAAATCATAAAAGTTGAAAAAGTTGCTTGCTATTGATTTTTCTTCGTTGAATGGTCTACATAGTTAATGTTGGAGGATTTATGTTGTAATTAGACCATAAGTTTTATAGTGGACAATCATGGTGGGTTATTAAGAAAATTTTAATTAAAACAAAAGGGTAAAATGGTAGTTAACAATTTAAAGCATAAACTAAAACAAAACTAAAGATATCATCTTCCTTATTTCTTTGGTGTTCAACCGAAGTCACCATTTTTGGAAGAAAAAGTGTAACACCCTCTACCCGTATTCCGAGCCTAGAATAGGGTACGAGGCATTACCAAACTTAATATGATCAATCATATAAATAAAATCAGCCATAAAATTTTTTTTCTAAATTAAAAACTTTCATACATATGTTTAACGTCCCTTATATGGGCCTACGGGGCCTAAAACATACATTCAGGATGGTTCGGGACCAAACCGTAAACATATGAAACTTTTGCAACACTTAGAAAATTTTCACACTTTGGAGAGTCACACGCTCGTGTTTTCACTCGTGTAACTCTCTATTTATAACTTCATCACCCTTGTCAGTCGTACACTTCATATAAATAACAAGAAACGTGTATAGGCTTAATTCTCATTCAATTTCTCATATATATACACAATTTCACGTTATGTAATCATACAACATATATCAACCATATCTATGTAATCTAAATATATTTTCATAACAACTTATCTTGATTTAGACTATTTCATATTTAAGCTTAAATAACCAAAGTATTTGAAATATCATCTTTATGCAAATAGTACACATGAGGTATATAATTCTATAATTATGAATAAACACATTTATCAAACATTTTTCATATTCATATATCAATGTCTCATGTCCACATATATCAATAACCGTAATTTTCATGAATTAGAGTTCAATTTCATAATTATTTGTCTCGTGTTCAATTTATTCCATATCGAATTTTATTCATTAAAACATTTGAATTATCAATACATATGGACGATAAATTCAAGATGAAAAATTATATAATCACAAATGAATTCATTTATCAACCAAGTTCTATACTAAGTATTTTATCAACCCGTACTTCCTTGTATCACATAATTCCATGTAACACTTACCAAACTTTATCAAATTAGTGAGCGTCTTACGAATTGAGTACCGTTTTCTCGATGCCATAGTTCAACTATGGTCTTACATCTTCACATAATGATGCCATAGCCCAGCTATGGTCTTACACATATTCATATATCGATGCCATAGCCCAACTACACGAATCACATATCTCACGATGCTATATCCGGATATGGTCTTATCTGATAGCATATATCACATCGATGCCATATCCGGATATGGTCTTATCTGAAATCACTTGTCACTTGTCACTTGTCACTTGTAGCGAAGCTACCACTATTCTTGATCGAGTGCTGGAGCTACCATTTTCATCGATCGGTGGCAAGACTACCACTTTTCATGATCGGTAGCGGAACTACCACTTTTCACCGATCGGTGTGAGCTACCACTTTTCATCGATCGTAGTTGAAGCTACCACTTTTCACTTGTCATTTGTCATTGATCGGATAAGTGTGGCGAAGCTATCACTTATCACTTTCACTTTTCCTTGATCGGATAAGTGTAGCGAGCTATCACTTATCACTTGTTGCCATGGTCCAACCATGGTCTTTTCCTTCAATTCATCTTGTCTTTGAGTCGAAATGCTCAATTTGATCATTTATTCAATTTTCATGCTTTTACATTATTCACGATTTTATCATCAATACATATGAAATAACACATCATGAAATTCATAAAATTTAGCCATATAAACTCACAAGTTCAATTTTTGTATTATACCGATAATCATAATTTTATAATAAATATTCCAAATAAAATATTATATCATTTCTAATCAACACTTATCGATTATAATCGGGCATGTGACCAATTTATACATGAGTCATTCATATATTTTTGTATATTTTCCTCTTCCTCCTCTCCATCCACATCCTTAGTATAAACAACACACTTGTAGGTAACATTATCCATAATTTTCACTATCTACTTATGTGAATATTCAAGTTGTCCATCGTGTCATAGTCACTAAATTATTTTTATCATGAGCTACAGAACTCAAAATTAATATCCATAAATTTTCCGAAACTAGACTCATATTTCTTCTTACCATAAAAATTTCATAATTTTGGTTGGGCCAATTAATCAGTTTATTCATTGAAGTCTCCCATGTTCTGCTGTCACGTGATTCAGACCCTTCTTCACTAAAATTAATTATCTTATCGTACAAGATTGAATGATATCCTCGTTTGTTTCTCTTGAAAATAGGCTCATTCAGAATTCTAAACATAAATTTAAGCCTCTAATTATTTTATCCAATTTTGATGATTTTCCAAATTGAGCAGAGGAACGAAATCATTCGACCTTGTCTCACAAAAGTTATTGTATCTCATGAATTAAAATTCCATTGCTTACATAATTTCTTTTATAAGAAACTAGACTCAATAAGCTTTAATTTCATATTTTATTCATCCTCTAATTAGATTTCTAAAATTTTGGTGATTTTCAAAATTAAACTACTGTTGCTGCCCAAACAGTTTTAGTGCAAAATTTTGATTTCCATTTACCCCAAATTTCACAATTCATACAATTAGGTCATTACTCAATTAACCCCTCAATTAAGATAATTTTCTCAATTAATACTTTTCTAGACATTATAAGTTAAATTAATACTTTTTCTAGACATTATAAGTTATTTCATAACTATTAAAATTCAAAATTTCCACATAAAATTCTAACTTCAAACTCTTTTACAATTAGGTCCAACTTACGATTTTATTAGTTTTTGATTCCATGTCTAATTTTTGAAGTTGTTATGGAAGAGTTCTGGAAGTATATGATGATTTGGCATAGAATTAGAGCTTTAAATTGTTTATATTCTGATTTTATTGAAAGAATTGAATAGAAAGTGAATGTTTGGGACCTAATTGTAAAAGAGTTTGAAGTTAGAGTTTTATGTGGAAATTTTGAATTTCAATAGTTATGAAATAACTTATAATGTCTAGAAAAAGTATTAATTAAGAAAATTATCTTAATTGAGGAGTTAATTGAGCAAGGACTGAATTGTATGAATTGTGAAATTTGGGGTAAAATGGAAATCAAAATTTTGCACTAAAACTGTTTTGGGCAGCAACAGTAGTTTAATTTTGAAAAATCACCAAAAATTTTAGAAATCTAATTAGAGGATGAATAAAATATGAAATTAAAGCTTATTGAGTCTATTTTCTTATAAAAGAAATTATGTAAGCAATGGAATTTTAATTCATGAGATACAATAACTTTTGTGAGACAAGGTCAGAATGATTTCAGGTTCCCCCTGTCTGAATTTGGAAAATCATCAAAAATTGGATAAAAATAATTAGAGGCTTAAATTTATGTTTAGAATTCTGAATGAGTCTATTTTCAAGAGAAACAAACGAGGATATCATTCGAATCTTGTACGAGAAGATAATTAATTTTTAGTGAAGAAGGGTCGGAACTGTCAGACAGCAGAACATGGGAGACTTCAATGAATAAACTGTATTAATTGGCCCAACCAAAAATTATGAAATTTTTATGGTAAGAAGAAATATGAGTCTAGTTTCTGGGAAAATTTATGGATCTTAATTTTGAGTTCTGTAGCTCAAGATAAAAATAATTTAGTGACTATGACACAGATGGACAGCTTGAATATTCACATAAGTAGATAGTGAAAATTATGGATAATGTTACCTACAAGTGTGTTGTTTATACTAAGGATGTGGATGGAGAGGAGGAAAAGGAAAATATACAAAAATATATGAATGACTCGTGTATAAATTGGTCACATGCCCGATTATAATCGATAAGTGTTGGATTAGAAATGATATAATATTTTATTTGGAATATTTATTATAAAATTATGATTATCGGTATAATATAAAAATTGAACTTGTGAGTTTATATGGCTAAATTTTAGTGATTATTTGTTAATTTTATGAATTTCATGATGTGTTATTTCATATGTATTGATGATAAAATCGTGAATAATGTAAAAGCATGAAAATTGAATAAATGATCAAATTGAGCATTTCAGTTCAGTGACAAGATGAATTGAAGGAAAAGACCATGGTTGGACCATGGCAACAAGTGATAAGTGATAGCTTCGGCTACACTTATCTGATCAAGGAAAAGTGAAAGTGATAAATGATAGCTTCGGCTACACTTATCCGATCAATGACAAATGACAAGTGAAAAGTGGTAGCTTGACTACGATCGATGAAAAGTGGTAGTTAGGCTACGATCGGTGAAAAGTGGTAGCTCGGCTACGATCAAGTGAAAATGGTAGCTCTGCCACCGATCGATGAATAGTGGTAGTTTCGCTACAAGTGACAAGTGACAAATGATTTCCGTATAAGACCATATCTGGGATATGGCATCGGTGTGATATATGCTACTGTATAAGACCATATCTGGGATATAGCATCAGTGAGATATGTGATTCGTGTAGTTGGGCTATGGCATCGATATATGAATATGTGTAAGACCATAGCTGGGCTATGGCATCATTATGTGAAGATGTGTAAGACCATAGTTGAACTATGGCATCGAGAAAACAAAGTACTCAATTCCGTAAGACGTTCACTAATTTGACAAAGTTTGGTAAGTGTTACATGGAATTATGTGATACAAGGAAGTACGGGTTGATAAAATACGAGTATAGAACTTGGTTGATAAATGAATTCATTTGTGATTATATAATTGTTCATCTTGAATGTACTGTCCATATGTATTGATAATTCAAATGTTTTAATGAATAAAATTTCGATATGGAATAAATTGAACACGAGACAAATAATTATGAAATTGAACTTGGAATTCATGAAAATGACGGTTATTGATATATGTAGATATGAGACATTGATATATGAATATGGAAAATGTTTGATAGATGTGTTTATTCATAATTATAGAATTATATACCTCATGTGTACTATTTGCATAAAGATGATATTTCAAATACTTTGGTTATTTAAGCTTAAATATGAAATAGTCTGAAATCAAGATAAGTTGTTATGAAAATATATTTAGATTACATAGATATGGTTGATATATGTTGCATGATTACATAACGTGAAATTGTGTATATATATATGAGAAATTGAATGAGAATTAAGCCCATACACGTTTCTTGTTATTTATATGAAGTGTACGACTGACAAGGGTGATGAGGTTATAAACAGAGAGTTACACGAGTTGAAAACACGAGCGTGTGACTCTCCAAAGTGTGAAAATTTTCTAAGTGTTGCAAAAGTTTCATATGTTTACGGTTTGGTCCCGAACCATCCTGAATGTATGTTTTAGGCCCCGTAGGCCCATATAAGGGACGTTAATCATATGTATGAAAGTTTTTAATTTAGAAAAAAATTTTATGGCTGATTTTGTTTACATGATTGATCATATTAAGTTTGGTAATGCCTCGTACCCTATTCTAGGCTGGGAATACGGGTAGAGGGTGTTACATTTTGCCCCAAATTTCACAATTCATACAATTCAGTCCTTGCTCAATTAACCCCTCAATTACGATAATTTTCTCAATTAATACTTTTTCTAGACATTATAAGTTATTTCATAACTATTGAAATTCAAAATTTCCACATAAAACTCTAACTTCAAACTCTTTTACAATTAGGTCCCAAACATTCACTTTCTATTCAATTATTTCAAAAAAATCAAAATATAAACAATTTAAAGCTCTAATTCCATGCCAAATCATCATATACTTCCAGAACTCATCCATAAAAACTTCAAAAATTAGACATGGAATCAAAAACTAATAAAATAGTAAGTTGGACCCAATTGTAAAAGTCCAAAAACATAAAAATTTCAAGGAAAAAGCAAGAATTAAACTTACATGAAGCTAGAGTATGAAAACCAGCTTGAACCCTCCTTCATGGCTATTTTTCAGCTGATGAACATGAAGAGAAATGAAGAGAATTCTAGATATTCCAATTTAGTCCCATTTTTATTTAGCCAATTTTGTCAATTTTCCAATTTTGCCCTTATTTCACCCATTTCCTGATTTTTCTCAGCTATTGCCGCCCAAAATATCTCCTATGGGCTTATTTGCACTTTAGGTCCTTCCTTATTTAACAATTGAGCTATTTAATCCTTTTAGCAACTTTTACACCCTTTTCAATTTAGTCCTTTTTATTTAATTAACCACCCAAACCTCAAAATTTTCTGCCTAAATTTTATTATTACCTCACCAACACTCCATAAATATTTCTAAAAATATTTATGGCTTGATTTATGAAGTCGAGGTCTCGATACCTCATTCTCGACTCAATTTACCTAATTAATTCTTTTAAATCACCAAATTCACTAATTCAAAAATGCTTTTATATTCACATTTGACTCATAGGTATTAATTTATTAAATTTTCAACTCACCCATCGGATTTAGTGATCTCAAATCTTTATTCCCGATACCACTGATAATTAGGCTGTTACAAAAAGAATCAGCCAAGCTAGGTTACCTTGCATGTGAGTGATTTATTTGCTTGTTTTTAGTGATTTTTATGTTTTTAGTATCGCTGTAGCTTAATCTAGCTAACCCAAGGACTAATTCGCAAAAGTGTTAAATGTTTAGAATGTTACCATGGATGAATTTGAGATGGTCTTGAATTTTTATGATAAATTATTAAGTTTGATAGTTATATAGTACCATTTTGTAAAGTGATTTTTGTTGCTTTTTAATTTTAAAGGTTTAATTGAAAATGATGAAAATATGACATGTTTTTCTTGTGAAATTTTAGTATGTGAAGATTAATTTGGGATGGTTACAAATTAGTTCAATGGGTATAGGGTTTAATTGTGAAAATAATTATGTTTTGGTCTTAAGGATCAAGTTGAATAAAATGTAAAAGTGTAGGGCAAATGTGAAAATTTTAAATAGGAAGCCGTGTGTATTAAATTGAACATTACATGAAATTCAGGCTAATAAATTGAAATAAACTATTATATAGATCAAGAACAAATAAATAATCATGGAAAAGGGAAAGTTATTGATTAGTCCCTAAAACTTTTGCTATCTCTACAGTTTAGCCCTGGTAAGTTCGTTTGGTTTAGTTTAGTATAATTTGAAATGTTATATTGATTGTAAATTGTGGTTGTTGAATATTTTTGGTATACTTAAATTATTATAAACTGATGTGAATTGAGAAAGTTATTGACTTGAACATTGCTAAAATGATGATATGATTTGAGCTCAGATGAACGTAGGATAGGGGTCAATTGGTATGTCAATATGTTATATTGCGCGCTGTACGGAATTGACTTGTGATGAGATGATGATTCTTGACTTGATATGATCCATTAAATATACCAGAGTTCAACATTTGGTGTAGACTTTCGAGTTATATTTACAGTGATTTTGGCATGTTACCGGGGGTGGATGTAAAGTCTTCAAGCTTGGCACTTGGTGCCCAGGCGTGTTTCCAGAGGGATGCTAGCCTACGGGCTGGACACTCAGTGCCAAGGCGTGTTCGTAGTTAGTTTGGCTTGTTTGAGCTTTCTACTGTATTTCGGGTAGATAACCGCGTATCTATATTTGTTATATTATTCATCAGGTAAATTTCTAGCGGTAAATGACTTGTTATTGAATTATATAAATGTTTGCATGATTTTTCGATATTATCGTGATTTGTTATTGAATGATATGAATAGATTATGCAACTCATACATATATATAAACTCACTTGTTGAATGACTGTGGATGACATGATTATTATTTATTAATCTTGTTAATATATAATTGTTATGCTTATAAGGTAAGTTTTATCATTTCAACTATTGAACTTACTAAGCTTTATTGAAGCTTACTCGTGTTATTTTTTCTATTTCTTTGTAGGTAATGTTTTGTAGAATCGGGCAATTGGATCAACCTGAAGATCACATTATCCAGATATCTATCAGTAGATTTTGACATGTTTACCTTTGGGTTATATGGCATGTAATAGGTGTCTTGTATGTGTTTTGGATACTTATTACTTATGATACATATTATACTTGGATGATGTTATGTAAACTTGATTTTGGCTCACTTGTATATATGTCTTTGGCTTTTGGCTTATAAAAGTCCATATTTATATGTTTTGGTCATTTTGTTCTAAGTTACTTGTGAATGAATACGTTATGGTAGAAGTAAATATGAGTGGTATGGATGAATTGTAAGTTTGGTCTGAGTTTAAAGTAATTACTTGTGAACTTTGAATGTGAATTAATTGGAGTATGAAATGTGGTACCATTGATGGCATATTGGTTAGGCAGTTAGGTTGAATATTTTTTCATGTTTTAAGCTTGTTTGAATGTGTTTTGAAGGCATGTAAATATTTGAATTTGGTTTGGCTTAGCATCTAAGAAATGGGTAGTGTTTTGGCTTGTTTTAGAAGTCATTTTATGTGCACACGGCCTAGGACACGGGCTGTCACACTGCCGTATGCCATACACGGTCTCTTCACACTATCATGTGTCATTTTGATTTTAAGTGCAGGATTTTCCACATGGCATCATACTGTTACATGGTTTGCTACACAACCGTGTGACCTTATTTCAATTTGCACACAAGCAAGCACATAGTTTGTGACTTGGCCATGTGACCCAAATTTTGAATTGTACACGATTTGGCCATACAACCATGCTCTTAGGCCGCACAGCCTGACCACATGACCGTGTGACCCCTTTTTCTAAAATTTTTAAAATTTTTCATGCTTTTCTATTTTAATTCAAATTAGTCTCAAATTATTTCTAAACTATTTTTAAGATCCCATAAGCTCGATCTTATACCTATATGTATGTTATGCTCAATGTGTGAAGTGAATATAGATATTTAAATTAATACTTGAATGGTTTTGTGGTGTCATTTGATTGAATGTGTGCCATAATACTCTATAGCCCTAATCCGGAGATGGGTTAGAGGTGTTACAATCCCTTTGGCGAAAGTTCCGTATGAGGATTATCAGGTCTGGAAAAGAGAGTCTTCAGGTGATTGTTTAGTTCGAAGTGCTTGCAAGTCTTTATTACAACAATATAGGGAGCCTAATAAACTATACAACTAAATAGCTCGCATGAATTTTTACAATAAATTATGGGGATTAAATTTGCCCTCAAAGTTGAAGATTATAGTACGGCGGTGTTCTATGAATTTCTTGCCTACCCTATGTAATCTATAGTACAAACGATTAACAACAAACGCAATATGTCCAAAATGTGCAGGAGCGACGGAATCCAGAGAACATGTGTTTCGCAACTGCCCTGTGACAAGGGAGACATGGAAACTTTTGAACTCTCTGTGGCTTAATTTAGTAGCAAAGTTGGAATTTATGGATTGACTTACCTGGTTTTTTTAAAAATAATTCCCTTAATCAGTGCCAAATCTTTGTGTGTGCTCTATGGGCAATTTGGACAGAAAGAAACAAATGGATACCTGAGAGGCAAAGGAAAACTGGGTTAAAAGTTGCAGATTTTGTCAGAAACTATATCTGTGAACTGGATGGGTTGAGAAATGTATTACTTGCCAAAATGATGGAGAGGGAGAGATGGAAGCCGCCGGAGAATCCGTTTGTGAAAATCAACTTTGATTCAGCGTATAAAAAGGATGAGAACAGATCCTGCTCAGGGATTGTTATTAAGGATTCGGATGGAAGGGTTTTAGGATCGAGGATTGTTTTAAATAAAAATGTACTTTTGGTATTTGAAGTAGATGCCCTTGTATGTGTCAAGGGGTTTCAATTGGGGTTGGATTCAAGAGTCATGGCTGTTGAGGTTTAAGGAGATGCTTTGTCAGTTATTAAAAAAATTACAAAATGGAAGAGATGACAAGTCGAAAATTTGTGCTTTCATTAAAGACTGTCAATGGTTAAGTAGAAATTTCCAGAAATATAATTTCAGGCATGGACAACGACCGATGAGCGGAGTCGCCCATTTGCTAGCTACAGAAGGATTGAGGGAAGGGGAACAAAGTGATATGAGCAGTGGGGTACTTGGATATGTTGAGGAGAAGGTGGAAAGAAATCAATAGTGGATCAAACCAGTCTGATGTTGGTTGTTTCTGTTAGGATCGACCCGATTAAGCAACGAATAAGAAAAAAATAGCAGAATAAATTGAGAAATTGAACACACAAATTTAACGTGGAAAAACCCCTCCAAAGAGGATAAAAAACAACGGGCAAAAGTTATTTTACTATAATGGCAAAAGAACGAAGAGTACAAAAGATAGAGACAAAGACTAAACCCCGAAAACCCCAAAACAAAGAACCCTCAAAACGTAAACACAAAATTCTCTAAATGTGTTATGAGTTCTAATATCTAATGGGTGTGTTTTTCTATGGTTGTAAAAGAGCCTATTTATAGGCTAAATTCATAGGTCAAATAATAATAAAATAATCTAAACTAATCAGTGTTTGATTGAAACAAGTAAACAGAGTTTAACTGAAAGATTATTTTTCAAATTTGACTAAAAATAGAAGTCATATTTAACAAATCTCCACCTTGACTCATATTTCCACAATGCCATATTTGCCAAAGCCCGTCATAAGCCTATCTTGAACTATGCTGGGACTTAACTGAGTCGAATTTGTGCTTAGAAACTGGAAGACTTCTAGCCTTCGACTTGTACACTGTCAAATCAAAACTAACCCGGGTCTGATTTTCACGAACACAGTGCCCTAACTTTTTAAAACCTGCATCCAAAAGAGAACCTCTCTTCGACGAAATGGTCATACCTTTTTCCCTCCTATGACCAAGTTGCCTCCGTTCCAAACGAGTTGACTTCAACTCTGTAACAGACGAGAGAAGTCCGATTTCACCGGTCACTGTAGAACCTTCTAGAATATAAAGATAGTCGGTTCTTTTACCTTTTAACAAAACGAGAGCCCCACGAGATACTTTAATGCTGCTCGACTCAATGTTAATTCTGTATCCTTTCAAGTCTAAAATACTCAAGGAGATGAGATTCTTTCGTTAATCAGGTACATACCTGACATCTGAGAGTGTCCTAATCGTCCCATCATGCATCTTAATTTTAACAGTACCAATACCAATTACCTTACTAGATGAATCGTTTCCTATGCGTACAACTCCACCTTCAGCCGAACTGTATGTGGAGAACTATTCTTTATTGGGACATATGTGGAAAGAACATACTGAATCTAGGATCTACTTGGACGTGAGCTTGGAGTTATCGATTGTTGACACTAATAAGAAATCATCACCATTTTTACGGCCAAATTAGCACCAGCTACATCTTTCTCGTTACTCTCAGCAGCTCTTTTATTTCGCAGTTTATAACAATTTGCTTTGACGTGACCTAACTTTTTACAATAGCGACACATTTTGTCTCATTTCTTTCATGCTACCAAAACGGAAGCTTGCCTATTTGTCTTGCTATCCAAATGAAGCTCATTGTCGAGTTTGTCTCTACTCAACAAATGACCCTTCACATATTCAAACGAGAGTTTGTCTCTGCCATAAATCAGGGTCTCCTTGAAAGATTTGTATGAAGGAGGTAAAGAGCACAATAATAGCATAGCTTGATCTTCATCATCAATATGAACCTCAACGTTCTTTAAATCATTTAAAAGAGTCATGAATTGACTGATGTGATCTCTAAGAAGCTCACCTTTATTCATGCGAAACGTAAATATACATTGTTTCAACACTAAACGGTTAGCCAGAGACTTAGTCGCATAAAGAGTTTCTAACCTTTTCCACAAGGCAGATGAGGTCTTCTCCATCAATACCTCCTGCAATACCATATTCGCGAGGCACAACTGGATTGCAGACAAAACCTTTTCATCACGCTCTTCCCATTCTGTTTTATTTAGATTCTTAAGCTTTTTCCCGGTAACAACCTTTTTCAAACCGGATTGAACTAGAATTGCCATCATCCGAACTTGCCACAAATTGAAATTTGTCTCACCATCGAACTTCTCAATTTCAAATCTTGTTATTGCCATCTCTGAATAAGCTGATTTATAAAAATTGAACTAGCTTTGATACTACTTGTTAGGACCAACCCGATTAAGTAACGAATAAGAAAAAGATAGCGAAATAAATTGAGAAATTGAACACACAAATTTAACGTGAAAAAATCCTCCAAAGAGGATAAAAAACCACAGGCAAAGATAATTTTACTATAATGGCAAAAGAACGAATAGTACAAAAGATAGAGATAAAGAATAAAGACTAAACCCTGAAAACCCGAAAATAAAAAACCCTCAAAACGTAAGCACAAAATTCTTTAAATGTGTTATGAGTCCTAATATCTAATGGGTGTGTTTTCTAAGATTGTAAAAGAACCTATTTATAAGCTAAATTTATACGTCAAATAAGAATAAAATAATCTAAACCAATAAGTGTATGATTGAAACAAGTAAACACAATTTAATTGGAAGATTATTTTTTAAATTTGACTGAAAATAAGAGTCATATTTAACAATTTCAATATACAATTTGAGAGAGTTGAAGAGTGTCGAAAAAGATAGAGTGATGGCAAGATGAAAAGTTCTAGGAATATACAAAGTAGAGATTATTAATGGTGTTTCTTTTTGCAGTTGTTTTCTCAAGAGTTGTGCCTATTGCTTTTGTTGTTGATGTATGCTTTTGAGCTTTATTTTTGAAGATTTTAATAAAATTCAGCTGAATTATCAAAAAGAAAAATACAATTGAAAATTAATTTCCCAACTTTCATATTTTGAAAAAACAGACTACTTAAATAAAAAAATCCTTCACCTATTATTCTCTAAATGAAAAAGAGAAGTTGATATGTCCATGTTCAAAATTCACAGAGTTAAAAATATATTATATTAAATCCACGCAACAAGGGGCTTCCCCTTGAAATCAAAAGAAAAAGAAAACTTGCCTAAAAATGAGATTGGAAAAACACTCATTCCATCAAAATCATCCTTAAAATGAGATTTGGAAAAACACTCATTCCATGAAATCATCCTTAAAATGAGATTGGAAAAACACTCATTCCATGAAATCATCCTTATCATCCACGGGAATTGGTCGGTTCCTCCAAAACACAGCAAGGCCACTCCCTCCCAGCTACATGAAACCTTGAGAATGTCAATTGAATTTGAAGGTAATGCAGGAAGAAAATGAAGATGAATGTGGAAAGTTTCATACCGCCATGCAAACAACACTAACTGCAGAAGGAACAGCTACTAAGGGATTGGTGAAATGTTTCTGGGCAAGCAAGAAACCAAGTGCCGAACTCTGCATTTGCAAAAATAAGAACAGCATCATTCACTGAAAGCATACTAGTAATTCAGGTGAATAACATGGAGTTTAAGCATGACGATACCTGCATTCCACATTCTATGGATATGGTACGAGAAGTGGATTCCCCAAACGATAATTTTGAAACCCAGTAACCAAGGGCAAATGCAGCAGCATGTAGGAGAGCTACAGGCAATATTAGCTGAGCTCCTTGGGCTTTCAAGACGTCAGACACTTGGCCAATCTTAGTATCAAAGGACATCAATGTGAGTTCTTTATGTGTGGAAAGAGGCTTTGAAAAGAAGTAGCAAAATTTACATGAAAGCGTAATGATAACTTACAGGGCTTGCACAAAGTAAGGTAGTGAGAATAACTCCAATTAATGGAGTCACTGAGATAATCTTTGAAGTGAATTTGGGAAAGAATTCATTGGACAAGACTGCCACAAAGATGACATTAGAATCTTATCATTGTATGTCAAATTTCTTTGGACTTCGTGATAATTGAAATGCAATAAATAAAAACAGATAAGAACAGTAATCCTTTGTTACCTCCAACAACTGTAGGTACTAACACAACCTGAAAAGTGCTTACAGCAAGACCCTGAAAAGATTTTTGGGTAAACATTTTTACATTAGTGGAATCACCATAAGTGAAGGGTTACATGCTGTATATTTTTATAGATGAAACTTTGAGATCTTATAACTTCCATGTAATTTAGGTTCTATCACCAGTTTAAAGTGTAATTATATTTTAAATTTCTAATGGATCCACCTGACGTAAAATTTGGAAGAGAAACCAAAGAGGCAGGTTCCATTATTGTAATGTTTTCACTAGGATAAGGCTAGTGAATGTAAGTCGGCTCATGCTTTATGTATTTGCCTGTTATCTGTAAAGGCAACCTTCAAATAAGAATAAACATACCGCAGCATCAACAGGAACAAGCTGACCAGCAAGAAGCTTTGTAAGGAGTGGTGTCATCACTATTGCTCCAATAGTTGAACACCTACAATATTCCAAAGGAAATTGGAGATTACTTAATTTCAAGTTTCAGAAATGCTGAAAATGGCTTAAATACAAAAGTAATGCATATTTGAAGTTATGAACATTTCAGAAAATTTTCTCTATTGCTAATAATCTTATACTTTCATTAGCATGATATGCATAAATCCTGAATTATCAACATATTACAGGTATTTGTTCCCTTAAGCATGTTGTCCAGCCTCAGTAAACTGTGAAGAGTGAAATGTCTATGTGGATTTGTGAAACAAACACTGAAATAAAGAACTCTAGCGAGTTTGGTGCCAGTTTTGCTTCCTCTACCTTGGAAACGTAAATGAATAAACAGTCCTACAGACAAATGAGTTTTTGTAGAACATCTGCCAAAGACTTCCATGGTCAGAACTGATAAGGTAGTTTTTATATCTTCCCCTAAGGACTTTAAGAGATAGCTCCGAAAGAAGAATTTTCAGGCAAGGTTGAACTTCCAGGATATCAAATCAAATGCAAGTAAAAGATCTCAAGGCTACCCTATCCAACAAAAGCATTGATCTTACGTAGTCATGAGAACGGAAAGTGCTACATTCCCCTTAGATATATAGGTTGCAACATTTGATGCCTGACCGCCAGGGCAACATGAGACCAAGATAAGACCAGTTGCAAGTGGAGCAGACAGTTTCAAAGTCTGAAAATCACATAGATTTTGTTCAGCATTCATGGAAGCCGACTAGAAAGCATTATAGAGCTGAGAAATCACTTTACATATAATGCAATCTACATTACGTTGGCTTTCATTTGAAAACACAAATTTGGATAACGTATATCTTATTTCTGCAGTCTTCAAACAACCTCTTTATCAGATGATTTCTCAGTATATGAATTGAATAAAAGTTTTCAACAGTATTCTATTAAGCAAATCAAATAGTATTAAACTAGCCTAAAATAGGTATTGACACAAAAGAAAATTTCGAATTACCATTGCAATGACAAATCCTAGAAAAGGCTTGATTAGATACTGAGCAAGAAATCCTACACCTACCTGCAAAATTGAAAATTAATACTCTTAACCATTTGACACTAAAATGGGATCAGTTCTGTTCTATAAGCAGTCTACTAACTAAAATCATATGTGAATACGTTGCCTTACAGTCCATGGGTTCCGTAGACAGCGTCTGAAATCCTCAAAAGTTAATGTCAAACCCATTGAAAGCATGAGGAAACCTAGTCCAACAGTGAAAAGATCTGTCTCCAACCATGTTACCTGCAAGAGGGAATAAATGGTTAGGTAGCTAAGCAACATTTGAATAATCATTCACTAAAAGAAGCTGAGAATTGAATATTACCGCAGCTGGCTTGTATATGCCAATAATAGTTCCCAAAATAACCTGTTCAGTAAATTAAAGTTATAATGTAAAGCTAAAGATGAAAAATCAGGTAGAGTTTTGTCAGACACGCTAACAGAATAAACACGCACCCACACAGGGAAAAGAGTTGTCAACGTTTCAATTATTCTCTCATACTTGCTCATCCCACTTGGTGTAGGAATATCTCCGGATACATTGGCAGCAGCATTGCAGATAACTTTGGGATCCCTGGATATAGAGATTCGATCATTCTTAAGTGCTAAAAAAGGAGTGCACAAAATGGAAGCTAACTTTGCTAACGTCGCCTAGGGTACAAGGACCTAAGCAAAATCCTAAAAATCAAATCATGCAACTAAGTTGGTTGTCTAAACTGATTTTATTTCATTTTTCCTATCATTTTCAGAAAATATATTTTTTCTATTTTCTCCTTTCTGTTTCGTCCCTCAGCCGTCTCTACTCAGTTGTTTTTCCGGCCAAGCTCCGCCTTCGGAGAATTCTCCAGCCTCCGGCGGTGGAGCAACCGTCAACTGCGGCCGTATGGTTCAAAAACCTCCCTTTTCGAAAAAAAGAAAAAAAATTGAAATCTTTTTATTTCTTTCTTGGGTTTTTCAGATTAAAAAGAAGAAGAAGAGAATAGGAAGGGCTAACGAAAACAAGCTAGCCACCTTGCAAGGATCTTGAAGGTAACCTATTTTTACTAGTCTTACTTCCTTCGTTGCCAAAAGGCATAAAATGGCACTTAGCACTAAACCCCTTTTTCTATATATACGTATATAAATCACTCCCATAATTTATAATTATTAAATCAGCTAGCTTTGCGTCATTGGCATGCAGGTCCCAAGTTTTTATTAATGAATATAACACTGAAACATGCACTCTCCCGACTTGGAAACCACCTTGAAGCGGGAGTTATCGAGGCAGGAGCTGCAAGAGAAACAAGGGGACCACTTGGCTTACGTTGAATTGCAAAACCTTTTCCATTCTCAGGCAAAGAAATGCCAGCTCTAACATCTGCAGATTCATATAAAAAGATGTGATAAACAAGCAACAAAAGACAACCCAGAAAGCAATCATCAAAGATAATACCCAGATGAGCTCTCCGTAGCGTTCTGGAAGGAATCAAAGACGATGATGTTCTACACACGGCATGATGTTTATGAAAATTGCAATCTTTGGCGACAAACCTAGACAAAGTAGCCATCTTGAATTGAAACACAAAGAAAATATGAATGTTTAGCCAAAACAGGGGTTTACGGAGGGTTTAAGAGTTTGATGAACTCGATTTGATCCGTGGGGAGTGAAGGGGGTTATTGTGAGTGAGGTGTTTAGGGCCACTCGTTGCTCATCCAAAAATAGCAGGGACAAACATTATAACGGATATCGATGTAACAAAGGAGGCTGACGTGTAAACCGAGGAGCCACATGTGATGATCACCAAATTGAGTGCATCCAAATGGTGCTGGTAAAGGGCGTCAATCAACTTGTTGCTGCTGACTTCTGATTTGTCTCTTGACGTGTTTATCGCCTGTTGTCGTTTACGTTAAATTCTAAACCTCTCCGCTTCTCGTCTGCTATAACCCAAATATGGTGTGCCATACAACTTCCTCTTGAAGTCTGAAGACATGTTTTCCTGGTGAAATCCGTCACAAAAGTTAAATGAATATCAACTACATCTGACCAATGGTCGGCCATTTCGTTTAAGTTTGAAAATTCACTAGTAAAGTGAATAAATTTAAATAAAAATATAAATTTAAAAAATAAGTTTAAACAAAAATACGACGGATTTTCTAAATATATCAATTTGAATAAAATTTTTGATTTAAACTCGACTCAACTCAAATTACATACCGATATATTTCTTTTTTCTTTGTTGCCTAGCTTTTGAAACTAACATCTGCAGGTTTCTATCTTATGGATAAGGAAAGTAAATTTGAAGAATTTAACCCATTTTTTCGAGGAAGAGAAATTTAAATAAATAGAGTCAGCAAAATAAATAGAAATGATGTTCGTAACTTTGTATTGTAAAATGATTAAACAAGAAGCTCATGGAAAGTAACTTTAAATGCTAATAAATTCAGCTTCAATAAAATTAAGGTATATTTCTAAGACAAAAATATAAGAAAACCCCAGCTATAATGGAGGATGCAAACCGAGTTTTGATTTATTCTTTTACTAACTAAATTTTGATGTATTATATTTTTTAAATTTATTTTATATAAAAATTAATAATATAAAATTTTAATACGAGCATGAAGATTAGGTTCGAGTTTAATATTTTTAATTTGGCTTGGGTTTAGTTAGAATTTTAGACCTTTTTTGAATTAAACTCGAGCCTAAAAAATGGGTCTAAATTCTACACCGGTTCAACCCAATCAATGATTTTAGTTTTGATATCAACTCAATTTAAAAGAAATATCAAACAAATAATTATTTTTAGATAATAATGTAACTAAATGCAAATAATTTGATTTTGTGCAGTTATAAACATTAAACTTTGATTTTGGTTCAAATTTACGAATAAATTTTTATTTTAATTCAATTGTGTATATTTAAAAGAAATAAATACATCAAATTATTTTTATATTTGATAAGTATAATTATTTATGTATATAATATAATATGTTAACATCAAATGATATTATATCAATAATGATATTACTTGTTTATACAAATTGAATTAAATCAAAATGATACACACATAAAATTATACAAAATCAAAATTTATATATAATATTACAAAATAAATCAAAATTCATATATAATTTTAAAATTTATATAATAAAAAACCTCAATCATTCAATTTTCACAAACTTTTGCAATTATTTTTTAATCTCTTCTAAATATATTTTTTTCCTCTTAGTAAGTCCAAACATTCTAATTTTCAATAACTATTTTGTCTCCTCGTAAACAAGGATTTTTTGTCCTTTTCCACTATATGAGTACTACTACATAAGTATTAATTTTAATTCTCTTCTATTTATCAAAATTAGAAACCTACTAAAATTATATATAAAAAAAACTTATGATATTCAAACTTAAAAATATCAAATATATAAAATAAAAGAATAAAATATTATATATGATATTTAGATTTTTATCATTTTAATTAAAAATATACTTATTTTAATTTTAGTTACCAAATAATTCTTTACCTATCATACATATTTTTAATACTAAATTTCCAATCACGTGTGTGTTGTAAGTGAATATCCGCATTATTTAATATTTAATTAATATAAATAATCATTAATAAAAGAAATTAAAGTATATAAAACATATTTAAATCATAATTAAGGCAATTGTATAATTTAAAAGTTATATTTGAAAAATGTTTAAAATAAATAATTTTAAATAATAAGATTTTCCTTATTAATAAATTTGATTAGTTTATTATAAAAATTGATAATGATTCATAAAAATATTCAATTATATATTTAAGATAAATTTTTATTTGAATAAAAATCTTTTAATTTATTTATTTTAATGTTGTAAGTCGACTCAATAATTAAATTTTCTTTTTAGTTCACATTATATTTGAAGTGACTTTTAATATATCATTTTAATTATTATTAGTTTTCAGTATCACATATGTTGCACGTGAATACATGTGTTTATATTTCTATTATTTAATGAAATATTTCTATTTCATATTAATGAAGATAGATTACTTCAACACTTAGTATGAATTTGAATAAAAGCAGAAGAAGATTATCAGAATATATTTTTCAAATTTATAATAATTTATTTTCATAAATGAAGCAACAATTGAAATTAAATAATTTAATTGTATTATTAAAAATAATATGAAATAAATTAAAGAAAATATATAATTTAAACTTCTTAAAAATAATTAAAATTAAAGTATATTTAATCAAATAAAATCTAACTTCCTAAAAATTAAAATTATTTTTAATTAAAATAATTTCATTTCTTCGGAACAATCAAAAGGCTTATTATTATTATAAACATCCTACCAAAAATTAATGGTAATCTTAACATTCAATGTGTATTCCTGAATAATCTCATTATTCAATTATTTAACCATTTCATTTTACTAAGATCAGTGTTAGCCATATTAGTCAACATTTATATGTTTTGATACAACAATAATATGTTATTTGTAGCAAATAGTTTTGTTGGTCGGTTAATTGGTCATATTTTATTGATGAAATGGGTTGGTATTAGTCTGGATACAACAAAATAATTTTATTAGGTCTAATGTACTTATTTTATCTAATAAGGATCTTGTATCAGAATTTAAAAATGCTATGACTGAAATCTTTAATATTTTGTAATTTATTAGATGTGTTTACTATTTGGACAAAATATCGTCACCCATTTTAAGTAAGAAACTGAAAGGAATTTTCAGAACGAAAGAATTGGGGGAAAGTGAGAAGAAAGAAACATAAAAATAGAAACTATTTCCGAAAAGGGATGAGCTAAATAACAATAGGGGTATCTTAATGCTCCATTATCTTTTAGATACTTCTAAAATATCAATGCCAATATTTTTTTTTTGGGGGGGGGGGGGGGAAGGGGAAAGGGCCTCGCTATGGAAATAGCTAATAATAATCAAATTCGACTAAATCACAATGTACCTCAAGCTCATGATGTGAAGTATAGAATCAAAAGTGCAAACAAATACTGTCACTATAATCTTAGATTGTATATAGATATAAAACGAGTTGAGAAAACAAAACCTATATATGGAGTTGCATGAATAATGTTGATATTTTTAGATGTTATTGTTTGAAAATTTTTAATTGTTGAATGCTATTTATAGTGGTAAAAATTAATTTTAATTGATATTGTTAAGGCAAGTTGTGTGATTTTGTTTTGAGTGGCACTTGGCAGTGTCCACTACAAACTGTTACTGAGGTAGTGATGATACTTGCCATATTTGTGTTGGTAACTTTATGCAACAAAATCTTTGGACTAGTTATTATGCATGTAACGACCCAAAATTTACGGGTATTGAAAAAGTGCATTTTCGGTTCACTGTTATTATAAAATGATTTGTAAATATTTATTAAAAATATTTATGAAATTTATTGTGTGGTTAATTAAGTTTTGGTTAGGTGAATTAGTTTGGATTAAGATTAATTAGGTATAAGGATTAAATTAAATAAAGTGTGAATGTTTAATTATAGAATAGAGAAAAGTCAAAGGACTAAATAAATAAATAAATCAAATTGTGACAATTGTGTGGTAAAAATAAAATACATGTGTAATAAATACATACATACATTTGTAATACATATATGTATTTACTTATTATTTAAGAAATAATAATTATTATGTTAATATAATATTAATTTTATGTAATAAACATAAAGTAAATAAAAGAATTAAACAAATAAAGAAACAAAAGAAATAGAAAGAATAAACAGAATAGGGAGAACGAAACAGGGAGAAAGAAAGGGGAAAGAAAAAGAAAAAGAAAAATTAGGGTTTAAAGGTTTTAAGATTAAGTGGTAAGTCAATTTAGTCCATTTTCTTGTAATTTTTATGTTTTTGGAATCCTAGAACAAAATACTACTTGATTTATGTTGAAATTTTGAAAATTAGTGAACTTTTAGATGTTGTTCATGTTGAATAATTTGAATTATTAGGGTTTAAATTGATAGAATTTTACGTTAGAAGTGGAAAGGGATTAAATTGTGAAATAAATTATAGGTTTTGAAGTAATAGGGACTAAATTGAGAGAATTTTTAAATTAGGAATTTATATTGAAATTAGAGAGTTAAATTTAGTTTTAATTGTTGATTGAATGAAAATAAAGAATAAATTGTGAAGAAAATAAAGTTAGTTTTTGTTAGGGACTAGATTGGAATTTAGGCAAAAGTTGTGTCTAAATTAAAATATTCAATGTTAAATTGTAGTGTATTGATAAATTTTAATTGTTTGATTTCCGTAGCTAACGTAGAGCCGGAGACCTCAGCTAAGAAAGGAAAAGACAAGATTATCAAGGAGTAACTTGAGAATTACAGTTTGTGTTTCTATAATCCGAATCTAATTATTATTAATTGTTGTATTTTGATTAATAAGTATGGTAAGTGAAATGAGGTAAGTATTGATATTATGATGTTGAAATTGAATACTTGAATATATGTGAATATTGACTTGCAATGGATATTGATTGAAATAGAAAAGTGATTTGAAAACCCTATTAACTGTAACGGGTTGAGTCAGATATAGTTGGCGTGCCATAGGATTGAAAGTGTTCAGGGATACTTCGACCATAAGTCGATGAGACACTGGGTGTCATATTATTATTTCGGATAAATTCGATGAGGTATTGGGTACCAATTTACTTCGGTAAGGCCGATGAGACATTGGGTGCCATACTGGTGTGTTTTGGTTGGATCCATGTATCCGTCAAAGTCCAAGTTGTGTTAATAGGGGTAAATAAATGAATTGACAATAAGACTAATATTGAATGTAAAATTGAAATTGGAAATTGAATTGAATTGTATAAATGAAATGCATTAAGCAATGGTTCATGAAAAGAGTATTGTTAATGCTAAATGATATGTGAATTAAAGTGAGAAAAGCTATTTGAATTAGCTATTGTTGAGAAATAAATGTTAAATAGATGAATTGAATTATTGTTTGATTAATGTTTATATATATGGTTAAAAGTGTATAATTTATAATGTTATTTTTTTAAAAAAGTATTCGAATTATAGAAATACCATTGAGTTTATACTCAGCGTACGGTTTATTTTTCGTGCGTGGGTTAGGTTAAAGCTAGATCGTTGAATCAGCATCCAAAGTAGATCCCGAACTCAAAGTGGTGAAGTAAATTTCTTTTTGGTAATGGCATGTACCTAGGAATGTTTAAGTTGTCATTTTGAAAAGTGAATGTAAAATATGTTATAAGATGTTATTGGTTACTTATATATAAGTTTGAAATTTCGCGAAAAATTCTCTGAGTTTTCAATTGAGTCCTGATTTGTTTTTAACATGTAATTTGGGCATCGATGACCCATAAAAGGGACTATATAATTAATTTATGAAGTGTATGTTAATTGAATTGTGTAAAGTTTGTATTTGTTCTAAAAAGTTCAGTAATGCTCTATAATCCTATTCCGGCGACGGATAAGGGTTAGGGGTGTTACATTTAGTGGTATCAGAGCTATTCCCCGACTAAATCGAGCTCGAAACTGATTCTAGAGGTACATGCCATAATTGAGTCAAATTGAGTCGAGATTGGATGCTGATATATTTGTTTGTTTTTATTTTATAGTTAAAGATGTCAAATGAATATATTGCTGATATTGATCAAAAAATGTATACTGGAGATGATGAATCATATGAAAGAGATAAAACTGAGTCAGTAACACCAAGTGTAAATCCGGCGAGAAATCAACCACCTAATGTCAAAAGAGGTAATGTTAGAGAGCGAGATGATTCACAGCTACTTAGGGTTATAGCCGATGCCCTTCAACGAGTAGTAGGGACTGTATCTGCTACAACATTTGCACCTGCTACCCGACGAGCTTCGATTAAAAAGCTATGTAAGTATGGTGCCATTGAATTTTTGGGTTTAAAGGGAGTCGATCCATCTACTGTTGAAAATTGGATGGAGTCTACAAAAAGAATTCTGCAACAGCTTGAATGCACTTCTCGAGAAAGTTTATTGTGTGCCATATCTTTATTACAATGTGAGGCATATGTATGGTGGGAATCGGTAATTCGACATATACCAGCGGAACAGGTAAACTGTGATTTATTTCAAAGAGAATTTCAGAAGAAATATGTGGGTGAACTGTATATTGAAGATAAAAAACAGGAGTTCTTGATGCTAAAACAATGTGAAATGTCAGTAGTTGATTATGAACGAGAATTCTCACGATTTAGTAGATATGTAGCTGAATTTGTACCAACTGAAGTTGATAGTTGTAAGAGATTTCTACGAGGTTTACGTGATGAACTACTAGTACAACTGGTATCTATCAGAATTACAAAATTTGCAAATTTAGTTGAGAGAGCAAAGATGGTTAAATAAGTACTGTGTCTCGATAAAAAGCTTGAAAATACTCGTCTGATTGAGAAACGTACTAGAACTACTAGTTCAAATCCACAACCTAAAAGATCGAAAGAATCACGTAGTAGTTGGAGACCAAGTTTTAGATCAGATAGAGGTGATAGAAATCGTGGAAGGCAAATAACAATTTCTACCAGAAGTGTACGAAGTCCGTCATGGGATATTCAAATACCAGGTTGTGAACATTGTGGGAAGAAGCATAGAGTGGAATGCTAGAAATTAACTCGAGGATGTTTCCTTTATGGATCTACTGAGCATTTTATTAGATATTGTCTGAAAAATGCAAATGCTGCACCTGTTACATCATAGAGATCAGTGCCTACTTCTAGAGGACGAGGATCTGGTAGAAGTGGTTCATTTTCCAGAGGTGGTACTAAAAGAGAAAGTGATGTAGCTATTCAACAATCAGAAGCTAGAGTACCAGCTCGAGCATATGTTGTGCGGATACGTGAAGAGGGTGATGCACATGATATGGTGACAGGTATATTTTTATTGCATTCATAACCTATTTATGCTTTAATAGACCCAGAATCTTCACACTCATACGTAAATACAAAATTAGTTGAGATGGGAAATTTAAAATTTGAAACATCTAGAGTATCAATAGCAATATCTAGTCCACTGGGGCAAACTGTGTTAGTGAATCAGGTGTATAAGAGGTGTCTTCTAATGATACAAAACATAATTTTTCCTGTTGATTTGTTGATAATGCCATTTGACGATTTTGATATAATTCTAGGAATAGATTGGTTATCTGAGTATAGGGTGATCTTAGATTGCTATAAAAATAAGTTCATTGTTCAGAGTGAAAATGGGAATAAGATCAAGGTAAATGATATTCGAACCAGTGGGTTGACTCGTATTATTTCAGCAATTCAGGTTAATAAACTTCTTCATCAGGGTTGTGCAGCTTTTCTAACTTATGTTATTAATTCAGATTCTGTTGAAAGATAATGCAATAAGATTCAGATTGTTTGTGAATTTCATGATGTATTTCTTGAAGAATTGTCAGGATTACCACCTGTTAGAGAGGTTAAATTTGTAATAGAAGTTTATCCTAGTACAGCTCCGATATCAATACCTCCATAGAATTAAAAGAATTGAATGTGTAGTTGCAGGATTTATTGGATCGAAGATTTATACGTCCTAGTATTTCATCTTGGGAGCTCCAGTATTGTTTGTTAAAAAGAAAAAAGGTTCAATACGGTTGTGTATTGATTTTTGATAATTGAACAAGATTACTATTATGAATCGATAACTATTACCTCGTATTGATGATTTATTTGATCAGTTGAAAGGAGCTTCTGTCTTTTCAAAGATTGATTTGAGATTAGGTTACTACCAGTTGAAGGTAAAAGAAAGTGATGTGCCGAAAACAAAATTTCGTACAAGGTATGGTCATTATGAATTTTTAGTTTTGCCTTTCAGATTGACTAATGCTCTAGCTACTTTTATGGATCTCATGAATCGTATTTTTCAATAGCATCTGGATCAGTTTGTTATGGTTTTTATTGATGATATTTTGGTTTATTCAAAATCTGAATTTGAACATGAGCAGCATTTCAGAATTGTTTTGCAAATACTACGGGAGAAACATTTGTACGAATAACTTAGCAAATGTGAATTTTGGTTATCAAAAGTTGTATTTCTGGGACATGTGGTATCAGCAAATGGAATCAGAGTTGATCCAAAGAAGATTGAAGCAATTGTTCAGTGGAAAGCACTGAGAAATGTGTCAGAGGTACATAATTTTCTTGGACTAGCTGGTTACTATCGGAGATTTGTAAATGGATTTTCAAAGATAGCTTTGCCGATGACAAAGTTGTTGTAAAAGAATGTTCTATTTGTTTAGGATAATCAATGCCAAGAAAGTTTTGAGAAGTTGAAACAAATGTTAACTGAGGCACTAATTTTAACATTGCCAGAGTCGGGAAAAGATTTTGTTATTTACAGTGATGCTTCTTTAAGTGGCCTCAGGTTTGTATTAATACAAGATGGAAAAGTGATAGCTTATGCATCTCGGTAATTGAAACTGCATGAACATAATTATCTGACGCACGATCTGGAACTAGCTGCCATGATTTTTGCACAGAAGATGTGGAGACATTATTTATACAATGAGAAATGTTATATTTATACTGATAATAAAAGTCTCAAGTATCTTTTATCTCAAAAGGAGTTAAATTTGAGACAACACCGGTGGATAGAACTTTTAAAAGATTATGATTGTGTTATTGATTATCATCTGGGAAAGACAAATGTTGTAGCTGATACATTGAGTAGAAAAACAACAATTGAATTGCAAGCAATATTTGCACAACTCAGTAACAATGATGATTAGAAGTCTGTTGGCTGAATTAAGAGTTAAATTGGTAATGTTTGATAAGATCAAATCAGCCCAGTTAGAGGACAATAAGTTGATAAAGAAGAAAGAAATGGCTCAGAATGGCATGTCAGAGAATTTCAGCATTGATGATCATGGTTGTTTGAGATTTCATAATCTGATTTGTATACCAGATGTTTCAGAACTGAAAGAGTTGATACTTCATGAAGCATATGACAGTCCTTTTGCACTACATCTAGGAGGAACGAAAATGTACCGTAATCTACGAGAATCTTGTTGGTGGCCAAGTATGAAAAGAGATATAGTATAGTATGTAGCTAAATGTTTAACTTGTCAACAAGTTAAGACAGAGTATCAGGTTCATACTGGACTACTTCAACCTATTAATATTCCTGAGTGGAAATGAGACTGTATTATGATGGACTTTGTAATGGGGTTATCGTTGTCTGCAAGTAAGAAAAATGCCATTTGGGTGATTGTTGATTGACTTACAAAGTCAACTCGTTTTATAGCTGTTAGAATTGATTGGTTACTTCAGAAACTTGCTGAGGTTTACATTCGAGAAATTGTGAGATTGCATAGTATTTCTGTGTTAATAATTTTTTATCGGGATCCGCGATTCACATTGAGCTTTTGAAGGCAGTTGCATGAATTGCTTGGTACTCGACTCAACTTTAGTACAACTTTCCATCTGCAGCTGATGGACAATCTAAGCTAGTTATTCAAATTTTAAAAGATATGCTCCGTGCTTGTGTCATTGATTTTGAATCAAGTTGGGAGCGTTATTTACCATTGGCTGAATTTGTATACAATAATAATTTCCAATCAAGTATTCAAATGGCTCCGTACGAAGCACTGTTGGATAGAATTGAATGAAAGAAAGATGATTAAGTCTGATTTAATTCAAAAAACAGAGGACACTGTTAAGAAGATTCGAGTAGATTGAAGGCAACTTTTGACAGACATAAATCGTATGCAGATTTGAAACGTCAGGATATTGGGTATTCTGTTGGATATAAGGTATTTTCTTAAAGTCTCGCCTTGGAAGAAAATTCTGAGATTTGGTCGAAAAGGAAAATTAAGTCCTCATTTTATTTGGCCATATGAGATTGTATAAAGAGTTGGACCAGTTGCTTATCGGTTAGCTTTGCCTCCGAAATTACAGAAAATTCATGATGTTTTTCAGAAGATATAGATCAAATCCTTCTCATGTTATTTCGATAAAAGATATTGAAATTCGACCTGATTTTTCGTATGAAGAAGAATGGTTGAGATAATAGCTCGAGAAGTGAAAGAATTGCATAATAAACGAGTACATTTAGTAAAAGTACTACGTCGAAGTCATAGTGTTGAGGAAGCAACTTGGGAGCCGGAAGAAACTATGAGATCTCAATGCCCTCACCTCTTTTCAAGTAAATTTCAAGAACAAAATTTATTAAGGGAGGAGAAATGTAATAACCCAAAATTTATGGGTATCGGAAAAGTACATTTTTGAGTCACTATTTTCATAAAACGGATTCATAAATATTTATTAAAAATATATATGAAGTTTATTGTGTGGTTAATTAGGTTTTGGTTAGGTGAATTAGTTTGAATTAAGATTAATTATGTATAAGGATTAAATTGAATAAAGTGTGAAAGCTTAATTATAGAATAGAGAAAAGTCAAAGGACTAAATAAACAAATAAACCAAATTGTGACAATTGTTTGGTAAAAATAAAATGCATGTGTAATAAATACATACATACATTTGTAATACATATATGTATTTACTTATTATTTAAGAAATAATAATTATTATGTTAATATAATATTAATTTTATATAATAAACATAAATCAAATAAAAGAATTAAACAAATAAAGAAACAAAAGAAATAGAAACAATAAACAGAATAAGGAGAACGAAACAGGGAGAAAGAAATGGGAAAGAAAAAGAAAAAGAAAAATTAGGGTTTAAAGGTTTCAAGCTTAAGTGGTAAGTCAATTTAGTCCATTTTCTTGTAATTTATATGTTTTTGGAATCCTAGAACAAAATACTACTTGATTTATGTTGAAATTTTGAAAACTAGTGAACTTTTAGATGTTGCTCGTGTTGAAAAATTTGAAGTATTAGGGTTTAAATTGATAGATTTTTAAGTTAGAAGTGGAAATGGATTAAATTGTGAAATAAATTATAGGTTTTGAAGTAATAGGGGCTCAATTGAGAGAATTTCGAAATTAGGGATTTATGGTGTTAATTGAATGAAAATAAAGAATAAATTGTGAAGAAAATAAAGTTAGTTTTGGTTAAGGACTAGCTTGGAATTTAGGGAAAAGTTGTGTATAAATTAAAATATTCAATGTTAAATTGTAGTGTATTGATAAATTTTAATTGTTTGATTTCCATAACTAACGTAAAGTCGAAGACCTCAGCTAAGAAAGGAAAAAACAAGATTATCGAGGAGTAACTCGAACATTACGGTTTGTATTTCTATAATTAGAATCTAATTACTATTAATTGTTGTATTTTGATTAATAAGTATGGTAAATGAAATGAAGTAAGCATTGATATTATGATGTTGAAATTGAATGCTTGAAAATATGTGAATATTGACTTGCAGTGGATATTGATTGAAATAGAAAAGTGATTTGAAAACCCTATTAACTGTATCGGGCTGAGTTAGATATAGTTGGCATGCCATAGGATTGGAAGTGTTCAGGGATACTTCGACCATAAGTCGATGAGACACTGGGTGTCATATTATTACTTCGCATAAATTCAATGAGGTACTGGGTACCAATTTACTTCAGCAAGGCCGATGAGACATTGGGTGTCAACTTATTTCTTTGAATTATCCGATGAGGCATTAGGTGCCATACTGGTGTGTTTTGGTTGGCTCCGTGTATCCGCCAAAATCTGAGTTTTGTTAATAGGGGTAGTTAATTGAAATGGCATTATGATTGATATTGGATGATATTATATGTGATTTGAAATGAGAAAGTGAATTGAAATATGCATATGAACTGCATGAATTATGAGTTCATGAAATGGTTATTGAAGTAGTAAGAGGTGGGTATTGAAAAATGTTATAAATGATTTTTTATGAAATTGATTCTTAGTTGAATGATTTTTGTTTTGTGAATTTAAATATATAATGTCATAAAGTCTTGTTTATTAAGTATTCGGATTATAGAAATACCACTGAGTTTATACTCAGTGTACGGTTTGTTTTCGTGCACAGGTTAGGTTAAAGTTCGAACGTTGAATCAGCATCCAAGGCTGATCCCGAACTCATTGTAGTGAAGTACTTTTCTTTTTGGTATATGGAATGTACCTAGGTTGTTCATGAGTAAGTCAGAGAGTTACACGGGGTTGAACATGGCCTGAAGCACCGGTGTGTTTAAGGTCACACGGGCGTGTCCTTGAACCACACGGGTGTGTGAGTCCTGCACTTAAGAAAAATTTTGAAATTTCATGAAAAATTTTCTAAACTTTCGATTAGGCCCCGATTTGTTTCTAACACGTAATTTAGGCTCGAGGACTCAATAAAAGCGATATTATGATTAAATTATGGTGTGTATGTTTTATTATTATATGATTTTTCGTATTTGTTCTGAAATGTCCGCTAATACTCCGTAACTCTGTTCCAGCGACAGATAAGGGTTAAGAGGTGTTACAGTGCAAATATTTTGAACATACTAGAGTCCATCTATGGAAACCAATCTGTAGGTAGTAAATATTGGATTTGATTCGAATGAATCAATACAACCCTTGTTTTGTGGAGATTTAATCGGGATTGCAACGTGGAGCTTGGAAGGCCATATTTTCATTAGATTAACGATTTTTTCGTTTGATTGCAATTGCTATTTTTAAGGAGTTGTTTTGTATGCCGAAGATTGATATATGCTACGAGGCTTGTCTAGGTGATGTCCGGGAGCATATTGAGAGCACTTCTATTCATTTTTTGAGGAACTATTTTTGTGAGAGTGTAAACAGATTTGTAAACCTTGTTTATTTACTGCCCAAGTTCTCATGGGGAGGAATTGGATGTAAATGTCCTAGTTTTTATGTACAAAGGTAAGATCTCTATACTTGGGGAGTGATAGAGTGTGATTCACTTGTTGTATTGTGGGATAAAGATAGTGGAATTCTCACTAAGATAAACTCCGCAAACATAGGGAAATCAAACTGCGTAAACTGTAACACCCCTTGCTCGACCCGATCACCAGGTCTAAGCTATAGGATACCACATTCATTGTTGAAGCAATTACCATCAATCATATAGTAAATATCATACAAACATGTAAGTAATCGTTAAACACATTTAGATTATGTTAAATAATCAATCTGAGCTTATAAGAGACTATTTTGTTAACCCGAGCACGAAATAGGACCAAATTGTAAAGTTTTAAAAATTCAGGACCGACATTGTGACGTCACCTCCTCCACGCTGTGATGTCATCAAACAGTCAGTCATGTCGTGCCTTTAGGCCACTCGACATTTCGATGTGACTCATAGTCGGTTGATGTTGCGATGAGGAAGGTTGCTCGTCAAGACATGGACTCTGTTTTTGGTAAAAATGAACCATTTGATACCTATTTCATACTTCCAAACCAAACCTAACCAACATGTACACCAATTCAAAACAACACCAATTCAATATGAGCTCAACCTATTATAAGTTATCCATTTCATTCAATTCAACCATATGCCATATTTGTCAATCATCCAAGTATTCAAATATCAAACTTACCTTTGCTAATCTATCTTTGAACATGCCATTTCATATGCATTTTGCAACATTATATCATTAGCATAAAACTCATGCAAGTTCATTACCATATGTAATCTAAATACCATTTCAAACATACTAGACAAAGATTAAAGTAAACTTACCACAACTATACATATTCATATATCATAATATACACTTCTTGACACCTATATTCATGCCACAACTTAGCTTCAAAATGACCAAATAACTACCGAATTGAGTGATAAGATAGTGTGAGCTTTGATCAATCCGCTTGATGTGTTTTGCAAAGTAGCGATCTACAAGGAAAGGGAAAACAACGGGGTAAACATATATAACGCTTAGTAAATCTATATGAAATTTATTTAAGTTACCTTTTCATTACAACAAACGAAACATTTAAACACTTTGGCATTCAATATGGCATCCCTTAGCATACTTTATAGTATCATATGCATATCAACAAATACAACCGATAGGTTAGTCCACTTACATATCAAGAACTTATAACACAAGTAATATATATACTACAATTCAATTAGTAACATGTACCAACAAATTCGTATCCAATTTGAAAGCATATGTAATTCAATTCATATTCAAATTATTTCAACAATTTCATTTCCATTATGTTACTAATTTCACCCGAAAGAACCTTAGTAAATCAAACTCGAATACACGGGACTATAGTGCTCACACAAGCTGATATCGTATCGAGGTTACTAGTCTACGCTAAACCAACGATACATATAAGCCAAGAATACGCAACAAATGCTAGATCTCATATAACCAGGTAAATCCCTAATCAGTTTCCATATTTGACCTTAATGGCATGCCATACGTATCCTAATCCTTCACTAAGATCATACGTACATTATTACTGTAATCATATCATTTCAAATCCTTAACAGTATATACATGTCCTACTAATCATCCCATTTCCATTTTGGTACCTTATACTTATTCATAAATACCATATATTTCTTACTTTGCAATTCAATCTAATTAATGCCAAAAATCACCAAATTCACATTTATATAAACTAATAAGAAAAATAAACACAATTCAATCATAACATGAAATAAAATAGTAAGTTCATATGAACTTAGTTGGAAAAACAACAAATGAACAAGTTTTCAAGGATTAATTAGCAAATTTGCCTTTTCTTCAATTATCTTCGGTTTGGATCAATTCCTAATCTATATAATAATTCAGTTCAATTTATTAATTCTTAACATTTTATAACATCTTCAATATGCATGAATCAATCCAATTTTATTTTCTGAATGCCCCTAAAGTTTTGCATTTTATTCAATTTAGTTCCTAAAACCGAAATAACAATATCTTTCAATTTTGAGCTTTGATTTCGAAATCGATCTCAATCACATCCTTCTATGACCCTCTATTATCTATTATTACAAAAATTATTGAATAATAATCAGATTTGACTAAAACAAAATGTACCTTAAGTTCATGATGAGAAGTATAGAATCAAAAGTGCAAACACATATTGTCACTATAATCCTACATTGTACATGGATATAAAAAGGGTTGAGAAAACAAAACCTATATATGGAGTTGCATGAATAATGTTGATTTTTTTGTAGATGCTATTGTTTGAAAATTCTTAAATGTTAAATGTTATTTATAGTGGTAAAAATTAATTTTAATTAATATTACTGAGGCAAGTTTTGTGATTTTGTGTTGAGTGGCATTTGGCAGTGTTCACTACAAACTACCACTGAGGTAGTAAAGATACTTTCCGTATTTGTGTTGGCAATTTTATGCAACAAAATCTTTGGACTAGTTATTGTGCAAATATTTTGAAGATACTAGAGTATATCTATGGAAATCAATCCGTGGCTAGTAAAGATTGGATTGGATTCAAATGAATAAATATAACCCTTATTCTGTGGAGATTTGATCGGGATTGCAATGCTGAGTTTGGAAGGCCATATCTTCATTAGGTTAATGATTTTTTTGTTTGATTGCAATTGCTATTTTCAAGGAGTTGCTTTGTATTCATTTAGATTCTATGTTAGTAAGCTGAAGATTGATATATGCTACGAGGCTTGTCTAGGTTCTGAGAGCATATTGAGATCACTTTTATTGATTCTTTGAGAATATATTTTTGTCAGAAGGCAAAATAATTTGTAAACCTTGTGCGTTTATTGCTCAAGTTCTCAGAGGGAGGATTTGGAGGTGAGTGTCTTAGCCTTTAGGTACAAATGTGAGATCTCTATACTTGGGGAGTAATAGAGTGTAATTCACTTGTGGTATTGTGGGATAAAGATAGTGGAATTACTCACTAAGTTAGACTCTGCAAACATAGGAAAATTGAAATACGTAAATTATAACACCCCTTGCTTGACCCAATCGCTAAGTTTGAGCTATAAGATGCCACATTTGTTGCTGGAGCAACTACCTTTAATCATACAATAAATATTTACTTAGACATTGAAAACGGGATTCTGAAACTACCGTTTTCGATACCACTGACGATCGAGCTGTTACATAAACAAACTTTGGTGTCTTTTGTGTTTTTGTTTGCACAGTTTGTAAAAAGCCATAGTGCCCACTGTAGTTAAACACTTTAATTAATTGTTTTGTTATTCAGTAAACATCAACTGTAGGTAGAAATAATTAGTATCAGAGTTTAACACTTAATGTATCTAATGGTGATTACTGGTGTTGTTTGCTAACAATAGAAAGATCTTCAGTTATTTGTCTCCCTATGCTTGAGAGTGGTGATTATCCCTACTAGAAGGCTATGATGAAGGCTTATATCAAGTTTGTTGATGAGAGGGCATGATGTTCTATTCTCACTAGTTGGAAAACTTACTATCGACTCTAAAGTTAGAAAGGTTCCTAAACCTGAAGTTTAGTGCACAACTGAGGAAGAGAGAGTTGCCAATGCAAATTCAAAAGCCTTCTATGCCAATTTTTTTTTTTGTATTCATATGGAATAATTCAAACGTATTTTCAAGTGCATTATTGCAAGAGAAGGATAGAAAATCCTTCAAATTACTTGCGAGGGAACAAATATTATCAAGCAATCCAAGATGCAAATGGTAACCACTAAGTTTAAGACTCTAAG